>NC_143586.1:51870357-52497905 GCF_048544385.1 Mastigoproctus giganteus | reverse complement strand
ACTGGCTTGAATGAGAACTCATTACTCATGGCCACATTATGAGATTTAATGGTGGAAGTTCAAACAAATAATTTTGAAATAATTTTTTTATCTCTCTTTTTAATTTACAGGAAATGTAAAACCTTGGCACATTTAAAAAAAACCATTCAGTAAACTCTGTGCAAAATCCTCTTCCAAATTACAGCTATGTGCCTACTCATACAGAACTTTTGTGACCGGTCATCAGTTTGACTTTAGATCAGCTAGAAAAATATATGCTTCACAAACTTTAATTGCACAACCAAGGTGTTTCTGCTGCCATTATAACTATTCATACGCCTTGTCAGCTACAGGACAGTTATAAATGGCAGCAAAAACAAAACACAGCCATCTTGTCAACCTGTTTAACTGCTAGATATTATGTGTATGAGAAATTGATCAAGTTTCTCCACTGTGCATTATTAAAATCAAAATGTCATGTAAATTGATAAAGATTACAAAATACCTAATTTTTATAATCTGCTGTGACTGTTTATTGTTACTTGTTTACATTTAACATTTTTAACAACTAACGCTGATACTTACCTCTCTCTTTTTTTTTTTTTTTTATTGCTTTTAGACATAGATGTAAATAAGTTCAATTGTTAATGTGCTTCTCAAACAGGCTTTTCCACTCAACCACTAGATATACCTTTCTAAAATCTGGAAAATTATAAAATCTTGTACTTCTGTTACATATACAAAAGACCAACTTGTTTTGTGTGCGTGTGATGGGCTTTTCTTAGTTGCGAACAAAAAGAGGCCAGTCTTGCATGCACTTTGCATTAGGGCCAGTGCAAAGTGCATGACTCTTGACTTCCCTGCTCACAATCCCCAAGGTGCTGGATTTTAAAGAGTTTATTGTATGTTAAATATATATATAAAATATATATTATATTTATAATTATAATGTTACAAGAAAAGATTCCAAGGAGCCACCAGTTTTTTGATGTGAAACATCCTTGGAGGCACCTCAACCGAGTAAATCTGATCAGTGACGAAAAATGTGACATCATCTGCAGCTTCCACCAGAGGCGAATTATTGTAACTTGTACTGTTGCAATCATACTTATATGACTGCAACAATACAAGTATTTGTAATCAAACATTGCAACAATAAAAGTATTTGTAATCAAATACTTGTATTGTTGCAATCATACTTCCTGCAGTTGCCATTTGATTAATGTTAATTCGATAGAATAAGTAACAGGCGTGAGCCTACTACTTACTCTACTGAATCAAAGTTATCTAAACATCCTTCCAAGTCAAGGATGCTTCACATAAAACCATCTACCGCGCATGTGTGGCACACATGGTAATATTAAAATATTATAATACCATAATCAAGTATGTGTACCAAATATACCATGACCTATCCAAAAAAAAAAAAACTGAAACATCATATTTGGTTGTGCCAGGTCATCTGGTTTCATCTTACATTTTAAGAAAGTGGTTAGATTACTACATAGAATAATGCAGCTCAAACAGTAAAGTGAACTGTAAAATAAGTGTTGTATCACATGGTCTAATGCTTAAAAAAAAGAAGCGAAACACAAATGCTGTCTCTCATGGCGATTAACACGTTAATAACTACTGGATTTTGAATATTACATTTTGTTATTTAAGGTGTGCAGAATGTTGACCAATGGAACAAATTTCAACAAAAAATTTTCAAAAAAAAAAAAAAAAAAAATTAAACATTTGGAAGTGAAAATTGACTCTTTGAATTACAAAATATTACTAAAATATATTATTAAAAGACAGAAACTGCTTAAATTATTAAATTAGCTATTGTTTTGTCCAATATGATGTTTTTTTCTTAAGAGTTTGCATACTATGGTTAACCAGAGTTTAAAAAATTAATAAAGAAATATTAAAAAATAGCCATATTCACTGTATAAAAAATTAACAGATTAAGAATACAATATTCTTTTAAAAAAATAAGCACAAGTTAAAAAAATCTTTGTATATTACTAAATTATGTGAAAAAACACTATATTCCACATGAAACCAACTTAATCAGGAAAACAATGCAAATCAATGATTTTTCTAACGAGTCCCATTTGAAGCTAGTCAATATTTCTCATCAGTTTTGAAAACAGAATACCAAATTTGTTTTATAAATGTCATCAGAAAATTGATTTTATTTTAGTGTGCCATATGTGCTGGGTATGAGAAATTTTGTTGTTTGCCCTATAGAAATCAATAAATTAATTATTTTCTAATTTCACATTGAGTATGGAGTATTGAAGGCACTAAGTGAAATATCATATTAGGGCAACAATTCATCTGCCCATGTATATTGTATATTATGTCCATGAAGTGCAGTCAATCTGTGTGTTTTGCTGGATGAAAAATCCACATTTCCATGGGGGAGGGGGACATGCAATCAAATTCACTTGAGACTGAATAATTCAGCCACAGAGTGAAAAAAAAGTCCAATAAAAGTTTCTCATGTCACTGATGGGATTCAAACCTGAGCTTTTTTCACTTGCCATTACCATTAACTAGCCACTGCCTAGTGAATCTTCTTGAGCCACCACCAGTTTTCTCTGTCCAATTTTCATCTCCATGACAGCCTAGTCAACAAGATGCATAACAACCTGTCACTTGTTTGAAGAGGTTTGGTTTCAATTCCCATCAATGACTGGAGGAATTTCTGTTTTCTCGCTACCCTCTTCTAACTACATGGCTGTAGTTAGCTAATCTCAGGCAGGAGAAGAAGTCCCCCATAAGTTATTCCATTTTTCCAGCTATTCCAGCCCACAGAATGTGCAACTGGCCCACAAACACACACTTCTATGGGAAAAAAAATGCCAATTGATACGAGCAACAGCTCCAGTACTGTTAAATAATTTTGTTCATTGTTCTCAAAATCAGAAACAAAGCAGTTTTAAAGGGTAATGATTTCATGTGATGTCACCAGACATCACACGAACAATGACACAATGATGCTTAATCACAAACTGCATGCAGTGCAACTGCCTTATGAGAGAACAAATGCAGACTAGTTCAGTGGTAAGAAAAATGTATTCAAAGTGGTGGTGAATATGTGAAAAAATAAATGTAAATACTTTGAGTTGTACAATTTATATTAACATTGCAGCAGTATCCAAGAAAAAAAATTTGGAAGTGTCAGTTTTGGAGCAGCCTTTGTATCTTAATAGAGAAATTTAAGAGAAAAAACAAATTACACTATCCAATAAAAATCTTTCACATTTTGGACTAAATGTAAATTTGATATAGTTACATAGTTTAGAGAAATTTTGAATTGGATAAATGATCTGTTGATGTATGCCAGAATAACACTTAAATATGATATTGTTCTCGTACTTGGAATTTTTTTTCTGAAGAATGACGAATTTTAGAAGTTTTTTTTTTCCTGTGCTGACTAACGGTGTACCAGCTATTTTAATACTCCAGTTCACGCAGTTTATCCTGAGCTATGAAAAATGTGCTGAAAAATCAGAGTAATTTGGAAGAGGATGGCTATTCCCTCTGCCTGGGAGTAGCTAATTGAAGCCTCAATTGCAGAAGTTTATTTAAGAATTCCTCCTGTTTCTGATGAGACCAAAACCCAAACTGTTTCAAACAAGTAACAAATAGTGAAATCACTATACAGTCATAGAAGACATATGTGATGGTCTCATAATCTTGTATACATGGGTGCCACTCTCAGCAACAACAGGACTGAAAAATATCCAACAAATTTTTGCCATTATCATCAGCACTTCAGTAAATGAAAAAAATCCCTCCCTCTCAAAAGCAACCCAGATCATGTTCAGTGATTAGAATTGATTAGTTGTTTAAAATAAATTAGAATATTTATAGCAGAAAAGTAAATTTAACTTTCTTTACATAAAATTTATTTTACAATAATGTATTTATTTTTATGAGATAAAATATCACAGATAAACAAAACCTGTGGATCCAACATTGATTTTTAAATAATTTTTGCAGTTTTAAACAAAATATCACAATAATATATTAGTGTTTGAAAAAAAATTACTTTGGATAAGGCTACTGTCAGAAGATAAAACCGAAAAGTATTACAAAAATTCTCTTTAAATCAGTTGAATCTTGTAGAAAACAAGTCATTTAATAATAAGTTAGCATTTAACAGCTTTTTTCTGGAAAAATCTTATTTTCCCTTTATGTAATTTTACAGTTTCTTTTTCTTAACAGTCCTCTTTTACAAATTTTGCTTCATCAGGGTTTTCAGACATGGCAAAGATTTTTATCTTTTTACTAATCTCACTTTCAACAGTTTCTAAACATGTTTCTTTAAATCAACAGCACTAGAAACTGAACTAAAAGTATCCCCCCACCCTCCAATTCTCTGAAAGAGAAGCTGCACGCTTTTATTCACTTTAATAGAATCTGAATTTAACTTAGAATCACACCTTCTATTTTCTAAAAGTGCTTGATATCTTCTGCCTGCTCCATGGGTTGATTTTCTCATTTTATGATCTGGCTTTATTTCCATGCTTTTAATTTTTTGACTGTGTAAATAATACTTAATTATGCTTGAATCCTCATAATTTGACGTTTAACGACATTCTATCATCCATAATAATATCATTCATGATGTTAAATGAGCCTTCAACAAGAGGTCTGGAAAATGTAGTCAACAAAGCTTTTACTAAAGTAGATAAGAGTTTATATTTGGGTGTATATCGTTTTCCTTTATTTTAAATATGTGAGACCACCAATTAAAATCAATCAATTCTAAATATTTATTTAGCTTTTCCATTTCATTTATTGCTGGATCTGTTACATATGTTTCTACTTGTTCCAAGAGATTCCCTGAAATTTCTACAGAATTACATTTGGCAAACATTCAGCTAGCCTGTTACACAACTACTCTGATTCCTGGCTTTTGGGTCTGATGCAGATAAATATATTAAACACTTGTTATTTAAAGGTAAAATTTTGAAAATACACTCACTTATTTCTTCGTATGCTTTTTGAAGTGGACCACCCATTTTTTGTACTTTTGTACTTATAGAATTGGATCCCCCATTTTTTGTACTTCCTTAGCCTCAGATAAATCTTTATATGCAAAACTACCAACTATACTGCTTTTCGTGATCTTTGAAATTAATATTTTTTAAGCCATTGACACCATCTTCTTTTGGTAAAAATTCTGGTTTTAAGAAGTATGACAAAAATGTTTTAATCAAATCGTAAATTTCAGAGTGCATTACAGGACTTTCTCTTTTGGAAGATTTTTGGTAATTTGTTAAAACAAGGCAAGATAACTTTATAAACATTTAAGTAACATATTTCTCATAATGGTTAAATAACAATACTAACTGCATCATTTTGCTTTTGATTTGAAGCTGATCTTTTTTGCTTTTGTAGGTGACTCCGAAATATTTCGATAGACTTTATTTGCTCTTTAGATGCAGCACATTTATCATGCACAGCACTAATTAGTTTTTTTGTGTTTATCTTGCTCCATTTCAGTCAAAAAAACTAATATAATATGTTGTTAAGGCATCATTAAAATAAGCTAAGCCTCTCACAGATCACAAGCATTTTCAGAAGTCTATTTTTTATGGGCTTGAGCACATGCAATTTAACTTTGAATTTCAAAATACTTTGCACTTCAGAAAACAACTGCTTAGCTTTGGGCAACTCATTTATGTCACAGAATACATTGTTTACAAAGTTTTCAATAACTTTTTTGAAGCTACTAAAGAAACGTTTAGCTGAATTATGTAATTTGTGAATTATATCTCCATCTATGTTTAGATTTACAGTTTTACCTCTTGAGAGTTTCAACTGCATTTTTGCAACTTCTCATAGTTGAACAGTTATCAAAAAAGGAAACTGATAACTTGGGTGAATTCAATCCATTTTCTTTTAAGAGCTCACTCATTTTTCCAAAAATATTTTTTTCCTGCTGAAAGATTTTCTTTTCTGTCACCTAAATGTCTGTAATCACCATATTCTGTTGTTCATCAAAGACTTATCATAACATTCACTATCATATCTCTATTTTCATCAGTGTTCATAGAAAAAAAATATTACACTTTAATTTTCCAACTAAATTTTCTTTCACACATTTAGCCATGCCATGCCATGCCATGACATGAGTTGTGATGCAAGTTGCACTTGTTCTCTCTATTTGAAGTTTAGATAGAGCTAATTTGTCTTTAGCTAAATAGCAGCCAGGGTCAATCAGCCTTGGGGATAATGTAAATAGTACACTGTTTTCACTTAAAAAGCAAGCAACAACCACCTTTTGATCTGCTATTCTATCACATAAAGATGGTGTTGCAATTACTGGAACTGCTCCAGGTAATGTCTACATGACACACTGGACAAGTAGATTCATTTGGTGGATTTTATAATTACTATGTTTTGATAGGGCCTTTATGCTGTTATTTCCATAAATGATTTTAAGTGAACATAAAACACAATAACTGAATCCATGCTACTTGACTTTTTTGACACCATTCATGATGCTGATGGTTGTTTACATCATTCTCAAAACCATTCCTGGTGCCATTTATTTTTCACATAAGTATCATCAACTGGGCTGCTATTCTCTGAAAATTCCAATACTGCCATTTTTCATTTTATAATGCATTTATATATACTGTTACGTGCAAAAGAATTAAGAACAAAGAATGAATGCTAAATGAGCGTGAATTTTGTAAACTCCACATCACATTTAACAAAGCCTTAACAAAGCCAAAATGCAAACTTTTCATAACAGATGAGAATCCTGCTCTCAAAACAAAACAAAAAGCTCCAGGTGATACTACAGCTGATACATGGGAAATCTCAATTCTCTGAGATTTCCCATGGACTAGTTGTATTTTGCAGGCTACCAGGAGAAAGCTATGGGACCATAATTTGCTGCAGGTGTACGTGGGACATCTGCCATTATGTGACATCATGAGCAGCATGCTTGTGTTTGGGCCTGCTGCAACCAAAATTACACGGGTTTCTTTTTATTTTGACATTTAATGAACATTGCACATTTCAGAACTGAAAGTGTATTTTGTGTAGTGACTTCTGTGAAGCAAGTCCCCAGTTGCTGATTTTCAGTAATAGAAAAATAAGCATTTCTTCTTATTTAAAAAAAATCATTTGAAATTTTCAGGACAGAAAAAATTCCTCCTCAGCATGGAAGAGTCGCACCCATATATTATAATAATAATAATGATAAAAATATTAAAAAAAAATAAAAAATGCTATTACACAAAAACTGGTATCCAAATCAAATATTCCAATGATGCTGTCCACAAAAATTACACGACCCACCACTGTTAATTGCTGTGCTGCTGCAATAAAACAAAATGAAAAATTATTTATTTAAAAACATTTGTTATTTTCAACCTTTAAGCCATGAAGAATTGTTTAAATCTGTACCAGAACTGGCAACCAGTGCAAATATGCCACCAGGTGGAATGCAGGAAGATTTTATGCAGCACAGTAGTGGTGGAATACTTTCCGTACATCGTAAAACTTCATTTTAACAGACTATATGGGGAAAGGCATGCCCACTAAATCTATCTGTTACACTTCAAAGAAATGCATACAGCTGACAAAGTTGCTAGAATGTTATGAAAAAGTGCCATACTCTGAAATATAAAAAAAAAAAAAAAAAACCACATTAAATGTAATACCATATTTCACTTAAGCCAGGAAGAATCTGAAATTTTGCTGCTATGTATGGTGGTACTGGAAACTGTCACTTAAGTCTATTCAGTCTCAAGTACTTTCAGGTCCCCCCGTCCTCCAATGACAGCTTTAATGACTCCCTACTAACATCAGACATGCTCAATAGGCTGACAGAAGGTTATGGTGAGGAAAATCCTGGTTCCATGACAGTGAAAATTATGCACGAAGCAGCTAAGTGGTCAGGAGTGCAAGTGCATTAGCACATGCTTTTTGAGTGGACTGTGGTTCAAGCCCATGCCTGCTAAATATGATTAATGATTGTATTTGCTATTTATTGTAAACTCCTCTGACCTGGTGGTCATGCTGATATGACTGACAATGGTAAATATCATCAGTCATATAAGATCATGACAATGGGATAATTAGTCACTGGGTCCTGCAGGGGTGGAAAGCCTCGTTCAGTGGATGTTGTCTGTTATTTCTGAAGTCCATTAAACTGAACAAGTGTCACATGTGAAGAATTTTATAAGTGTAATGAACAAAAACAGCACATACAGAGAAAAAGTTGTTGACCCCTAGTCAATTTCAGTTAGATAAATTGTCACTTACCTCCTCCTTCACCTCCTCTATCTTAGAAGAAAATTTGTTGACTATATGTTTTTGAACAAATTCTGCTGATCTGAACTTTTTTCCAGATAATGGACACAGCCATTTGTCTTCTTCTAATTGTACTGCATTAGCCTTTATGAATTTTTCTACTTCACTGATTAATAGTTAAGGTGCTTTATTTGCACAATTTATATGTAAACACAAACACACAAGTATAATACAATTGAACCAGAAACCTATAATAAATCCAAGACTATTTACAAAGTAAGATTTCCATTTTATAAATGTTTCCTCCTGTTAAATGCGTCCATTTGCAACAGTATCAAAAGCTTTCCTAGGATCCAAGTATATGATATCAAAATTATTTTTTGCATCCAGTTCTGTTGTGACCACATCATACACCGATGGGCCCAAACATCATGACCACATACCTAATATGATGTTGGTCCTCCACATAACCAGCAAGGCATGGCTGCTACAAGATTTCTAAATGTGTCTTGTAGTATCTGGTACCAACACGTAACCAGCAGATCCTTTAACTCCTGTAAGGTCTGTGGTTGAGACGCTGCAGATTAGAGTTGCCGTTCCAACACAAACCACAGATGCGCAATGGGATTGATTTCTGGGGAAATTGGAGGCTAGGGCAATACCTGAAAGTATTCCACATGTTCTGCAAACCAGTCTTAAACAATCCAGGTGGTGTGGCATGATGCATTATCCTGCTGAAAGATGGCACCACCAGAGGGGAAGACTGTTACCACAAAAGGGTGTACCTGGTCAGCAATGATGTTTAGGTAGGTGGTAGAAGTCAGAGTGCCCGGCACATGGATGACTGGACCCAGGGTATCCCAGCAGAACATCGCCCAAAGCATGACACCGCTGTCACCAGCTTGTTTTCATCCCACTGTGCATCCAGGAGCCATCACTTCCCCACGTAAACGACACACACACGTACTCAGCTGTCCACATGGTGCAACAGGAAACATGATTCATCAGACCAGACGACCTTCTTCCAATCAATCAAAGTCCAGTTTTGATGCTCGCGTGCCCACTGTAGGTGATGTAGCAGGTGAACTGTGGTTAGCATGGGCACTCGGAGTGGCCTGCGGCTATGCAGCCCCATTTTCAGCAGGATTCGATGTACTTTGTGTGTTGTGACACATTACATCGGGAGAGCCTTCGCTCACCTTGAGCATTGATGAATCGTGGTCATCCAACAACTCGCCGGTGCTACATGGGTCTTCCCTCCTCGGACCACTTTCAGTAGGTACCAACCACGGTTGACCGTGAGCACCCCACTACCCGTGCCGCTTCAGATATGCTCTGACCCAGTTGTCTCATTAAAATTTAGCCTTTGTCAAAATCGCCTAAGTCCTCTGCCTTTCCCATCTGAAGAACAAGAGGAACACTGATTAACGGAGCTAAGTATCAGGTGTTTTTTATACAGTGTCCTGACCCATGCACGCACCGTAGTTCACCTACAGTTGCTTCGATTTGCATAACGACTCACTGGTTTTGGTTGATCGGTGTAGTATCCAATCAAATTAGTCAGACAAGACTTCCCCTTAACTAACACATGTTGTGTCCGAACTATAACTGAAGTCTTGTCTAGATGATCCAGCAGTGCTTCTTTAACCACTGCCTCCATTAATTTCCCTAGAACAGAAGTTAAACTAACAGGTCTGTAATTACTTGCGTCACCCTTTGATCCTCCTTTGTGAACTGGAGTCACATTTGCACATCTCTAGTCCATGGGTACCTCCCCTGAGTCCAAGCTCTCATAATTATGGCTAAGGGTTTGCTTACTTCCTTTGCTGCCTCCTTTAACATAAGATTAGATAGATACCATTCCACCCCATATGACTTTCTTATGTTTATCATCAACAATTTCTGCTCCATTTTGCTCTCAGCTATTACAAAATTATTTAGTTCATTGCCAGAGTTTAATACACCTCTGGCATTCCCTGCCGACTGGGCTAACCGGGTTGGTAAAGTGCTTGCCTGGCAACCCAAAGTTTGCGGGTCCGAATCCCACCTCTCGCTTGGATCAGAGTATAAAATGCAAAAACTTTGGGAGGTGCAATATGGCCACAGAAGTCAATGTGCCAACAACTAACAAAACAAACAAAACATCTGGCATTCCCCTCCCTGAATAACTCCTCATGTGTAAATGTAGATGCAAAATATTCATTTAGTTTGTTAGCTACCTGAGCAGGATCATTAACAGTTGAATCATTGATATCAAGTGGACCAAATCTGATTCACCCCTTCCTTCTAGATTTTACATAAGTAAAGAACATTTTGCTGTTTTTCTTTACATCCTTTGCCAAAGATTTCTTGTAATCTGCCTTTGCCTGACTAACCTCCTTTGTGACTTGATTACAGACCAGCTTATATCTACCATAGGCTTCTGTGTCACCTGTTAATTTATATGTATCCCATGCATTTTGCTTTTGTGCCACATGTCTCAGTTCATCTGACTTCCATTTAGGCCGAAACTTTAAACAATATTTCTTATTTGGTATGAAAAGCCTAGTAGCTTCCAAGACTAATTCTTTGAATGCTTCCCATTTAGAATTTGCTGTTGGTAATATCATCAGTTTGTCCCACTGTATAGAATTTAAAAGCTGTCGGAGACCACCGTAGTTGCCTTTACGAAAGCAAAAACCCTTCCCTTTACCCCTGATGGTAATTACCTCTGAGTAAATCCCACATCACCACACTGTAATCACTGCCACCTAGTGGTTCCTTTATCTGCAGATTCTTAATGCATGAAGAATCAGTACTGATAATCAAATCAAGTATATTATTCCCTCTAGTTGCCTCCCAAACATGCTGCTGTAGAAAACAATCATCCAATAAATCCACAAAAGCCTTGCTAGTGTGAGTGCCAACCCACAAGTTCCAGTCAATAATGGGTAATTAAAATCCCCCATTATAAGACAATCTGATTTACTGGCCCACTATTTCTCTGTACAATTGTTCATTACAGTCATCAGATACATTAGGCCTATAACACACTCCTACGCTCAATTTTGCTTTCCCAGTGCTTAAGTCACACCAAACTGACTGAACACTGTACTGTCCACCCATGTCAATTGGCTGCACTTCCTTAGATTTTGTTTCTTAACTAATAGCATAACCCCTCCTCCCCTACTATTTTGTCTATCCTTTCTATAAACATTGCACTTCCCAAATTCCAATTCTGCATTCCTTATCCGTGCAACACCATGTCTCTGATATCCCAACAATATCTGCCTTTGATGTTTTGACCAACACCACAAATTCATCAAATTTATTTACTAAACTCCTAGCATTGGTGTACATACAAGTATACATGCTTCTTAGCTACCCTAAAACAGCCCATGCACTTACTTGTTCTGCAATGATTCCCAGCAGTGTCTGAAATCCCCTTCACCTTGTTTTCCAAGCTGCTACTCATTCGAATAGAAGCAGTGCAAGAATCACTTTTACCTCTGCCAGTGGCTACTGTTAATCTATTAGTCCGTGTATCCCCCCAAGTAAGCAGTTTTCCAACCAACCTAACACTGCCTTAAGCATCAGCAAATATTCTTGCACCTTTTCTATTTAAGTGCATCTCATTCCTGTAGAAACAATCTCTCCTGTTAACAAGCACAGATCAGGCTGAGAAAAATTCTACCCCACGAGCCTTGCACGATCTCTCCAGGGCTGAATTGATTGACCAGGCTCTCATCATATACTCCCTCCTATAGTGTCTGGGAAGAATTGCAGACACTTTCAAATTCAACCCTAACCCCTGGCTTTTTTTTCAACATTGAGACGATATGCTAACGCTGCATTCACACTGGCCTTTATAATCCAATTTTTTTCCTATATTTTTTAGTTTAACAGTCATTTTGGTATGGTTTTGTGATGCAAGTGGTTTAACTTTCTATCTTATTATTTTTCCACTGCATTGGCGGTTCAATCTTTAGATCGTTTTGTCTTTGCGTGAATTTGTCTAATGTTCGAAATGCAGTGATCATATTGGCCTTGTGGTCCTCCGTCGAGATGGGGCATAACGGTCGGTCTATTTTATTTTTATTTATTTGGTCCTCTATTGTAAGTAGTTTACGTTTCCATCTTTTGTGATATTTCACATAATTTGGACCTGGTGCGAGCAAGAGGATTTCATGAAATTTCAATTTAATGGCTTTCAAAATTATTTTTATTTATTTTTTTTGTATATTTAGGCCTTTCTAAATTACATTAATAGTGTTTCTTCTACAGTACCCTTTTCTTGATTATTTTCCCTCCACTTTCTTTTGTACTGTTTCATTGGTTTAGTTAATTTTTTTGCTCTACTGGTTTTCCATGCTACTGGCTTTGTATTTTAATTTAGTTTACACACACACACACACACACACACACACACACACACACACACACACACACACACACACACACACACACACACACACACACACACACACAAAGGTGATTCAGGAAGGATAGTAAATATTTTGGGAGGTTAAGTAACGATTATTCTGAGTAAAGAAGTTCATATAAACGTGTCCAATTCTCAATGGATACGGAGATACAGCTGTTTGAAACTGCAGCACACAAAGCCATAATGAGAGGTATTAAAGAACAATATATGACTTATTGTTTATATTTATTGACTTTTGGAATGATACAAAATACAAAAAAATTGACAAATTTTTTACAGTTCACAATAAATGCTCGAAAATCCCACTGCAAACCTCAATGCACTTTGTAACTCTTGTGGTAATATGACGTGGCGATCTTCTGAGGTCGTCTTGCCATTCTTTTATGAGGGCAGCAGTATCCAAAATGCAAGCGAGCAATTCGTCTCTTGTATTCACCTTTTCTTTGTATACTGCACTTTTCACCTATCCCCATAAAGGAAAATCTAAAGGAGTGAGGTCTGGAGACCTTGGTGGCCAATGTACAGGATCACCAAGGCCGATCCATCGTTCAAGGAAAGATCGATTTAGATATTGTATCACCAGAGGATATAATGTGCAGAAGCTCCGTCATGCTGAAAGTACATACCAATTCTTGTAGCCAAGGGAACATCCTCCAATAGTAGTGGAAATTCGTTTTGCAGAAATTCTAGGTAAACGTGCCCTGTAAGATGATTTTGTAACACAACAGCCCCAATAAACTGATTGTCGATGATACCGCACCACACGTTTACAGAGAAGTGATGTTGAAAATTTGTTTCTACAGTGGCATGTGGATTTTTGTCTGACCACCTATGAAATTGTTGTTGTTAATACTGTCACAGGTGAAAGCAGCTTCATCGCTAAACAGCATTAATGGAATTAATCAGCGATTAGCATTTACCCACTGAAAAATTCCAATCGCTGGGTGTCATCTCCTGACTGAAGGTGTTGCACCCGCTGTATGTGAAATGGATACAACCCATGCTAACGTAATGTTTGCCATGCTCTTGTCTGTGAAACACCGATACGTGTAGAAATTCTTTGTGTGCTAATAGTAGGACTATGTTCTACCAACTGAAGAATGTTTTTCATCCATATTTTGAAGAAATATGAGCGCTGGGAACTGTACGTCTCACGCAGTTTGGTGTAAACACTAGTAAATGCTCTTGAATCCGGTGTTCTGTGGTTAGGAAACTGTCAATGGTATTCTCTACACACAGCAGTAACACTTCCACCACAAAAACTGTAGACAAACACCATATAGGCATATTCAGCATGTGTGAAGATGTGCAGCATTCTTAACAATGCTTCTAACACCAAACAGCATCAGGTTATAACTGCTTCTTGGTCACATCTGATTCAGAGAGCTGTGTGCACCAGTTTCAAACAGATGTATCTCAGTGTCCATTGAGAATTGAACACATTTGTATATAGTGTGCGTGCGTGCGTGCATGCACACACACACACACACACATCTCTCTCTATATATATATATATAGAAAGAGAGAGAGAACATTACTATGAGGGTCACAAGATGGGATGGATATGTGTTGACTATTAGCTTTATCATAAACCATGCAATGTAACAGAAAGATTACATGAAGATAACAGAAAGATTATAAATTATTACAAATAAAATACAAAAAATGTATAATTTTAACCCATTTTAATTAAGTTATATATTAATAATTAATTATTTAATTAAGTTCCTTTCACAATGCTATAAAGGAAATTTAACTGTCATGTTTTGAGAGAGTTAAATGATGTATTTCCCCTCTATACATAGAATTTGATATTAAACTGATATATTCATTGCCAAGATGGTTATTACCATTATTATAAGTTATGCAGTGCAAAATGCAAGGATGGGTGGCAAACTAATATATAAAATATATATGGATCCATTCCATTCTAAAGCTTGCAGATTAAGGTCAAAAAGGCAGGCATTCATGAAAAGCCCACCAACCACTGCTGACCAGCTTGTGTGAATTATACTTGACATAAAGCAAATAACTGGAAGTAATTGACAGTCATCAGTTCCATGGCAGCAATATTTGTCAGTGCATGACAGGACCTCGAACTGCACAGTTTAAGTATGCTCTCTGAGTGATTTTAGGCCTGACACAGCCAAGTAGTCAGTGGTGGAGGAGTGCCCTAGCACGTTTCAGTTGCCAGTGATCTGAACTCATGTGACTACTAAATACAGTAATGACTCTATTCATTGTCAAAATCATTAGTCTATAGCAACTGGATTTCCTGTTTTCATTAAAAGAGTAATTACAAAGTTATTAAAATGAATTTAAAAACAGAGGACATTTACAGTTAAATATGTCAAGAAAAAATATTTTTCTGATAAACACCAAGGATACATAGCAGCATCTTTTTTGCCTAACTTAACTGCCTCTTCTTCATTAAACGTTAACTGTGGCTGCAGAAAATGGGCAACCTTTTGCTCAACACCATGGATATACTTGTGAACTATTAAAAAAAAAAAAACAAGATAAACACATAAGCACTCTGTTTAATAACATACACACCTGTAGCTCTGAAGAGTTTACTTAAATGGCAGTGCATGTACTGCTCGTAAAAAAACAGTTGGGTTATCAATCCCTACAAGGGGTTGATAACCCAAATATACCTTGTAGAATGAATAATTACTAAATAAATACACAATGGGGTTATAATTCACAATAATCAAGGTTTCCTTCATGGGGGTGGGGGGTTATCCATAAAGAATGATATAATTGATACTCTTCACACCACGACAAAATAATTTCATTGGTAATACATTATAGCATTTTATTCGGCATCTTGATCACCTGCAACTGTTTGAAAGTATAAAAAGTGTATATAATTTGTGTAAATCTTTAGCACTATAATTTAAAAAGAAATTTTTTTTTTTATGTAATATGAGTACAGTAGGGCCCCGCTTTTCGACAGTTTTCAATTATATCCATGTTCTTTATGTTCCGCTTTTTTGGCATGATGTACTCAGCAGCCAGGTCCAAAATGGGTGCCATTTTATTGTTAGTAATTCAGTCTGTTTACAGCATATGATAGTGTAAACATGTTACTAGGCTTTTATATGCATTTGCAAGTGAAAAAAAGAAAGCTATGTTCCACTTTTCGGCAGGGTCTGGAACCTAACCAGCTGTATGAGTGGGGCCCTAATGTAGTCTATAATTAATTATCAATAAAAATCGTAATATAACAACTTTTTGTTTTTACAGTGAAAGATAGGACTGATCAAAAAAGATTATACTACTGCAATAGTAAGAATGGTGAATGTTTTGCTATCTCAATCCACAAAACACTGATTTAAGTTAAGGGAGCAAAGCATAATTCCTGGGAGTAAAGTCATAGATGGTCAGAATATTAAAAAAAAAAAAAAAGTGATTTTGCAATTATTGACCAAGCTAGGCCAGAAGGACTAACAACACTGAAAATGAAAGGCTTATTAGTGCAACAGGTCTGATAATTGTTTTACTAAACCTGAACTGTAATATCCTAGAATGTTAAAAGGAAGTCTATCGAAGAATACACTGATACACATTATTTTTAAAAAAATTATGCCTTTTTAATGCAAATAGGTTAAACTACAATTTTTTTTAGGTGTTGATGCATAATCTATAACTGATTTTGCTCTACTTTCCATAAAATTACTGTGATTAGTACATTTTTATGAAAAATGTACTATTTATAGAAAAATATACAGGTATGGAACCTCTTATCTAGAATGATCGAGGTACAAAGGTTGCTGGTTTCAGGAATTTTTCAGTGTTTAGGTCCCTATATTGCAATTTACAGAAAATTAAACAGAAAATGAACAAATTTAAGAACAATGGGCTACAAATGTTTGCAACATTATTTAGTGATTAATTGCATTTTAATTTTCAATTTTAATACTATACAAGCATAAATACGTGTACAACTGTTTCAAACTTCTGCAGAATGTAAAGAAACCATTTAATCTCAATTGTTCTACCTGTTTCACTGGTAGATCAACTACAATAAAACAGTTACAATGCAGCAGCCTCTGGTGAATGTACTGATATTAAAACAGAAATTTGCAGATTTTATTAGAAGCCTTCAATTGAGAATGTAGACAACATTATTCATGTTATGGTTGCATTTCAATGTTAATGATGTTATGCATGCATTTGTTCATTGTGGCTATATGATTACTGCCATCAAATTCAAACTATTGTATTATTATTAAAAACTTAAAAGCTTGCCACGAATGATGTGCTCCGTAGTTCATCCAGCAACATGACTGATGATCATGATGACACAAAATTCACAACATGATTTTGCATCATCCCTCACTGCTCTTTTTAGTCTTTAATAATCGTAACTGTTAGAGAAGGGTTTTGGCTCATGTTTCTAGATTTCAGACTCAATCAGCAATTCAAAAACTCTAGGGTGGCCAAAATACATTTCAGAAGCAGCCATCCCATACATATTAATTTCTTTGAAAACTCTTCCTTGCTTTCTAAACTGAGGAAGAATAATATACCCAGCTGTATTGCTTACATTGTTGTTTGGAGCATTAGCAACTAAAGCCATATTGCTCAGGGATATGCGGTGGTCATTCCGTGACTTTTTCGCATCCTCCGTATTTGGTGGTGATGGGCTCGAACCCCGGTCTAATCAAGAAGCGTGTGCTACGCACTGCTGCTTCTTTCCAGCTGGCTACGGAGGCACCCTGCTTACATTGTGTTGGAATTAAAAATGCTGCAGACAAAGTATGCTAGTTTCTATACCAAACAATCATGGCACAGGTATTTACAACAACAGTATTCATCACTTCTACCTTTTATAATTATGTACTGTGTAGCTGCTTGATATACCAGCAGCAAGAAAAATCTGTAGTATCTTTGACTTACATTTCAGAAGCTGCCATCCCATACATATTATTTTCTTTGAAAACTCTTTCCTGCTTTCTAAATTGAGGAAGAATAATATACCCAGCTGCATTGCTTACATTGGAGTCTGCTGACGAGGGTGGTGGGAGCCAGATGTGTTCAAAGCCGCTAAGTAGATTTTCTTATTTATTGATTTGAAATTGTTTTTCTAAAACTTTTGATTTAAATTTAGTAGTATAGCATTATATTGTGATTTTCTGATTAAACTGGGGTATTTATTCTTTACTCGGCCTTGTAATTGCATAAAAGTATTGGTAAGGGTATCAAATCCACGTGTTACAAGTTGCAGCTCCGCTAAACGAGAAGTTCTTTACCCATATTTAGCCATTTTATCAACCAATTGTTACATCAAATTATTTTCTATAAGTAGCTTATAGACCTAGTCAGTATCGTTAGTTTATTCTGAATTGAGACAGCGAGATTTGGAAGTTAATTAATACTAAAGTTTCTGTAGATTTACCGTTCATAACTTGCCGCCTTTGTTATACGATACGTTATATACGAACTAGATAGCGTTAGTAAGTATAGTATATAATATAATATTGTCAATTAGTCAGTAAAATCTATTAATTTTGATAAACTTCGTTGTCAATTAAATTGTACTTTTAACTAAACACATAACGACTTAGATTACAAACGTAACATAATTAATTAATACAAAACTTGATACGGAAGTTATATAAACGGAACTCATAGAAAATACTTGATACTGAAAAATATATATAGCGTTATAACTGTGTTGGGATACAAGTTTAGGGTTATACTTTTGTACTGAAATTGAAATTTTATTAAAATTAAATCAAAATCATGACTCAGACCAGAGCAGCAAAGCAAAAGGCTCAAGCTAATGGGAGTGCTGTAACTCAGAGGAGAACTGAGGGGGGCAGTGAATCACAGCCTTTTAAAATGCACTGCTTGCATGATGTTTGTGGAGCAATCAGGTACGGGACATGATATTGCCATGGGGGATGTCTTTGTGTGTGTGCGATGCAAGCAGTGTACCGAAATCAGGCGACAACTCAGCATTGTTATGGGCCTATATGAGAGTTTGAAGGACAGGGTGGATGCCCTCGAAGGATCTAAATTGAGGGGCCCATCAAGCTCTCAGCTGCCCACATCAACACCAGAGCTTGCACTTGGTCATCACGCAACACAGCAGCAACCCCCAAGGCAGAATGCGCTGGTCCCACAGGAACTAGTAGTTGTTGGTGACTCTATTGTCAGGGAAACAGGGAACATGCTTTGTAAACAGGATAGGTGGAACAGGACCAGGGTATGTCTGCCAAGGGCAAAGGTTGATGACATTGTAGAGCAGATATCATCTTTTAAGGGCACAAAAGGTGATATAGTTGTACATGTTGGCACTAATAATATTAAGAGTAGGAGACCAGCAGAATTACTTAACAAGTACAGGTCACTGTTGAAAAAAAGCCGTGAATTAGGGTTGAATTTGAAAGTGTCTGCAATTCTGCCCAGACATGATAGGAGGGAGTATATGATGAGAGCCTTGTCGATCAATTCGGCCCTGGAAAGATTGTGCAAGGCTCAGGGGGTAGAATTTTTTTCTGCCTGGTCTGTAATTGTTAACAAGAGAGACTGCTTCTACAGGGATGGGATACACGGTGCAAGAGTATCTGCTGATGCTATCGAGGCAGTGTTAGGTAGGTTGGAAAACTGCTAGCTTGGGGGGGGGATACAAGGATTAATAGATTAACAGTAGCCACTGGCAGAGGTGAAAGTGATTCTTGCACTGCTTCTATTGGAATGAGCAGAAGCCTGAAAAACAAGATGCAGGATGTTTCAGAGACTGCTGGGAGTCATTGCGGTACAAGTAAACACATGGGCTGTGTTAGGGTAGCTAAGAATAGAAACAGGTGCATGTATACTTGCGTTTACATCAATGCTAGGAGTTTGGTAAATAAATTTGATGAATTTGAGGTATTGCTCAAAGCATCAAAGGCAGATATTGATGGGATATCAGAGACGTGGTGTCATACAGATATAAGGAATGCAGAACTGGAATTTTGGGAGTACGTCTACAGAAAGGATAGATAGGATAGGAAGGGAGGAGGGGTTATGCTATTAGTTAAGAAACACAAAATCCAAGGAAGTGAAGCCAGTCGACATCGCTGGACAGTGCAGTGTCAAGTCAGTTTGGAGTGACATTGGGAGATCAAAATTGAGAGTAGGAGTGTGCTATAGGCCTAATGACTCTGATGAGTATAATAAGAAACTGTACAGGGAAATAGAGTGGGCCAGTATATCAGAGAGTCCTATAATGGGGGATTTTAATTTCCCAGATATTGACTGGAATTTGTGGATTGGTCATTCACACACTAGCAAGGCTTTTGTGGATTTATTGGATGATTGATTTTTTCCTACATCAGCATGTTCAGGAGGCAACTAGAGGGACTAATATACGTGATTTGATTATCAGTACTGATTCTTCATGCATTAAGAATCTGCAGATAAAGGAACCACTAGGTAAGTGATCACAGTGTGCTGAAGTGGGATTGACTCAAAGAGGTAACTACCATCAGGGGTTAAGGGAAGGGTTATTGCTTTTGTAAAGGCAACTACGATGGTCTGAGACAATATTTAAATTCTATACAGTGGGACCAACTGATGATGTTACCAACAGAAAATTCAAAATGGGAAGCATTCAAAGAACTTATCTTGTAAGCTACTAGGCTTTACATACCAATTAAGAAATATTGTTCAAGGTTTAGGCCTAAATGGATGTCAAATGAACTAATGAGACACATGGCAGAGAAAAAAAAATGCATAGAATACATATAAATTAACACGTGACACAGAAGCCTATGATAGATATAAGCTGGTCTGTAAACAAGTCACAAAGGAGGTTAGTCAGGCAAAGGCAGATTATGAGAAATCTTTGGCAAAGGATGCAAAGAAAAACAGCAAAGAGTTCTTTACTTATGTAAACTCTAGAAGAAAGGGGATGAATCAGATTGGTCCACTTGCTATCGATGGTTCAACCGTTGATGATCCTGCTCAGGTAGCTAACAAACTAAATGGATATTTTGCATCAACATTCACACATGAGGAGTTATTCAGCAAGGGGAATGCCAGAGGTGTATTCAACTCTGGCAGTAAGCTAGAGAATCTTGTAATAACTGAGAGTAAAGTGGAGGAGAAATTGTTGAAGATAAATACAAGAAAGGCACCTGGGGTGGATGGGATCTATCCAGTTATATTAAAGGAGGCAGCAAAGGAAGTAAGCAAACCCTTAACCATAATTATGAGAGCTTCCTTGGACTCAGGGGATGTACCCATAGACTGGAGAAGTGCAAATGTGACTCCAATTCACAAAAGAGGATCAAAGACTGACACAAGTAATTATAGACCTGTGAGTTTAACTTCTGTTCCAGGAAAATTAATGGAAGCACTGGTTAAAGAAGCACTGCAGGATCATCTAGACAAGACTTCAGTTATAGCTTGGACACAGCATGGTTTTGTTAAGGGGAAGTCTTGCCTGACCAATTTGATTGGATACTATGATGCAGTCACAAAAAAGCTGGACGCAGGGAATAACTTTGATATTATATACTTGGATCTTAGAAAGGCTTTTGATACTGTTGCACATGGAAGACTGCTACACAAATTGGAGGAGTGTGCCACTGGAGGCAAATTGCTGCTATGGATAAAGGGGTGGTTGAGGGGGAGAAGACAGAGAGTGGTAATCAATGGACACTGCTCATCGTGGACTACTGTTATTAGTGGAGTCCCTCAGGGTTCAGTGTTGGGTCCATTATTGTTTTCAGTATTTATAAATAATATTCATGATGGTATATCAAGCGTAATGTCCAAGTTTGCAGATGATACAAAGGTTGGCACGGTTGTTAAGGACACTACTGACGCTATGCTGCTGCAAGAGGATGTGGAAAGGTTGAGCAGATGGGCTAAGAGGTGGTAAATGAAGTTTAAAATTGACAAATGTAAAGTACTACATATGGGAAACAGCAACCCCAGAGCAACGTATAAACTCTGTGGTACTACACTGACAGTGGTAGAGAATGAAAAGGACCTGGGGGTAATTGTGCAGGCAGATATGAAGTTCTCTGAGCAGTGCAGACGGACTGCAAGAGTAGCTCATGGTGTCTTGTCAATGATATACAGGAATTTTTCTAGCAGGGATAAAGAGGTGATTATTCCTTTATATTGTGGGGATTTCAGAGACGTGGTGTCACACAGATATAAGAAATGCAGAACTGGAATTTGGGGAGTACAATGTCTACAGAAAGGATAGACAGGATAGGAAGGGAGGAGGGGTTATGCTATTAGTTAAAAAACACATAAAATCCAAGGAAGTGAAGCCAGTCGACATCGCTGGACAGTGCAGTGTCGAGTCAGTTTGGTGTGACATAAGCATTGGGAGATCAAAATTGAGAGTAGGAGTGTGCTATAGGCCTAATGACTCTGATGAGTATAATAAGAAACTGTTCGGAGAAATAGAGTGGGCCAGTAAATCAGAGAGTCTTATAATGGGGGATTTTAATTTCCCAGATATTGACTGGAATTCGGGGGCTGGTCACTCACACAGTAGCAAGGCTTTTGTGGATTTATTGGATGATTGTTTTCTACATCAGCATGTTCGGGAGGCAACTAGAGGGAGTAATACTCTTGATTTGATTATCAGTAGTGATTCTTCATGCATTAAGAATCTGCAGATAAATGAACCACTTGGTGGCAGTGATCACAGTGTGCTGAAGTGGGAGTTACTCAAAGAGGTAACTACCATTAGGGGTAAAGGGAAGGGGCATTGCTTTCGTAAAGGCGACTACAATGGACTGAGACAGTATTTAAATTCTATACAGTGGGATCAACTGATGATATTGCCAACAGCAAATTCAAAATGGGAAGCATTCAAAGAACTTATCGTGGAAGCTACTAGGCTTTACATACCAACTAAGAAATATTGTTCAAGGTTTAGGCCTAAATGGTTGTCAGATGAACTAATGAGGCATATGGCAGAGAAGAAAAATGCATGGGATACATACAAATTAACACGTGACACGGACGCCTATGATAGATACAAGTTGATCTGTAACCAAGTTACAAAGGAGGTTAGGCAGGCGAAGGCAGATTACGAGAGATCCTTGGCAAGGGATGCGAAGAAAAACAGCAAAGAGTTCTTTACTTATGTAAACTCTAGAAGGAAGGGGATGAATCAGATTGGTCCACTTGAGATCGATGGGTCAACTGTTGATGACCCTGCTCGGGTAGCTAACAAACTAAATGAATATTTTGCATCGACATTCACACATGAGGAGTTATTCAGCGAGGGGAATGCCAGAGGTGTATTCAATTCTAGCAGTAAGCTAGAGAATCTTGTAATAACTGAGAGCAAAGTGGAGGAGAAATTGTTGAAGATAAACACAAGAAAGGCACCTGGGGTGGATGGGATCTATCCAGTTATATTAAAGGAGGCAGCAAAGGAGGTAAGCAAACCCTTAGCCATAATTATGAGAGCTTCCTTGGACTCAGGGGAGGTACCCATTGACTGGAGATGTGCAAATGTGACCCCAATTCACAAAGGGGGATCAAAGGCTGACACAAGTAATTATAGACCTGTGAGTTTAACTTCTGTTCCCGGAAAATTAATGGAGGCACTGGTGAAAGAAGCACTGCAGGATCATCTAGACAAGACTTCAGTTATAGCTAGGACACAGCATGGTTTTGTTAAGGGGAAGTCTTGCCTGACCAATTTGATTGGATACTATGATGCAGTCACAAAAGAACTGGATGCAGGGAATAATTTTGATATTATATACTTGGATCTTAGAAAGGCTTTTGATACTGTTGCACATGGAAGACTGCTGCACAAATTGGAGCAGTGTGGCATTGGAGGCAAGTTGCTGCTATGGATAAAGGGGTGGTTGAGGGGGAGAAGACAGAGAGTGGTAATCAATGGACACTGCTCATCGTGGACTAATGTTATTAGTGGAGTCCCTCAGGGTTCAGTATTGGGGCCTTTATTGTTTTCTGTATTTATAAATGATATTGATGATGGTATATCAGGCTTAATGTCCAAGTTTGCAGACGATACGAAGGTTGGCAGGGTTGTCAAGGACACTACTGACACTATGCTGCTGCAACAGGATTTGGAAAGGTTGAGCAGATGGGCTTCGAGGTGGCAAATGAAGTTTAACATTGACAAATGTAAAGTACTACATATGGGAAACAGCAACCCCAGAGCAGCGTATCAACTCTGTGGTACTACACTGACAGTGGTAGAGAATGAAAGGGACCTGGGGGTGGTGGTGCAGGCAGATATGAAGTTCTCTGAGCAGTGCAGACGAGCTGCAAGAGTAGCTCATGGTGTATTGTCAATGATATATAGGAATTTTTCTAGCAGGGATAAGGAGGTGATTATTCCCTTGTATAAGGCAATGGTCAGGCCACACCTAGAGTACTGTATACAGGCCTGGAGGCCTCATTTCAGGAAGGATGTAGAGCTGCTGGAAAGAGTACAGAGAAGGGCAACTAGATTGGTGAATGGGACAAAGGGGTTCTCTTACGAAGAAAGGCTTGAGTTTTGCAAATTACAGTGTCTGGAAACTAGGCACCAGCGGGGTGATCTGATAGAGGTGTACAAAGCCTTGAATGGTTTGAGCATGCTCAATGCTGATGGGATTCTTCCTCTAGCTCAGAAAAATCACCTGAGAGGGCATAAATTCAAATTGAGGAAAGACAGATGTAGGATAGATGTGCGGAAATTTGCCTTTAGCCAGCGGGTGGTTGGTGGGTGGAACAGACTTCCATCCCTTGTCGTGGAAGTTGATAGCCTAAATAAGTTTAAGGCTCAGCTGGACAGGTATTTCGAACGAACAGAGGGGTGAAGTGGAAGTGGTTATTTTTATTTATTTATGTTACTTTTTTTTTTTTTTTTTTTTTTTTTGGCTGATGCTGCATAAGCTTGCTTTCTTGCATCAAATGCCTCTACTAATGCTAATGCTAATGCTAAAATGCTAATAAGGCAATGGTCAGGCCACACCTTGAGTACTGTATACAGGTCTGGAGGCCTCATTTAAAGAAGGATGTAGAGCTGCTGGAATGAGTACAGAGAAGGGCAACAAGATTAGTGAATGGAACAAAGGGTTGCTCTTAAGAAGAAAGGCTTAAATTTTTGCAAATTACAGTGTCTGGAGGCTAGGCACCGGCGAGGTGATCTGATAGAGGTGCATAAAGCCTTGAATGGTTTGAGCATGCTCAATGCTGATGGGATTCTTCCTCTTGCTCAGAATAATCACCTGAGAGGGCATAAATTCAAATTGAGGAAAGACAGATGTAGGATAGATGTGTGGAAATTTGCCTTTACCCAGCGGGTAGTTGGTTGGTTGGTGGAACAGACTTCCACCCCTTGTTGTGGAGATTGATAGCCTAAATAAATTTAAGGCTCAGCTGGACAGGTATTTCGAACGAATGGAGGGATGAAGTGGAAGATTTTTTTGTTTTTTGGCTGATGCTGTATAAGCTTGCTTTCTTGCATTGTATGCCTCTACTAATGCTAATTGTGTTGGAATGAAAAATGCTGCAGACAAAGTATGCTAGTTGCCATACCAAACAATCATGGCCCAGGTGTTTACAACAACAGTATTCATCACTTCTACCTTTTATAATTATGTACTGTGTAGCTGCTTGATATACCAGTAGCAAGAAAAATCTGTAGTATCTTTGACTTGAGTTTGGTGGCCAGCCAACTTTTTTTTTTTTTTTTTTAAATGAAACCTGCAAACATGAAAAGTATTAGAACCTAAAGTACTTAAGTATGACGGAGTGGTCAGGAGCACAAGTGCAGTAGCACGTGCTCCTTGAGTGGACTGGGGTTCAAGCCCGTGACTGCTAAATATGATTTGTATTGATGATTTATTGTGAACTCCACTGACCTGGTGGTGATGCCGGTAGAATCCCCCCCCTTTTTAGTACCATGTTGGTTTGAAGGTTGAGAAGACTGAAGATACTTATTTGACATTAGACTTGAACTTATGTAGACTGAAATTTCCAGGAAATACACATGAAGGAAGAAAGGTTGCTCTAGAAAACAGGAGCTGAAGGGATAAATAAGGAAGAAAAGTTGCTTCTGTGAAGTTGGAAGTAAATGGATGCTGACTGATTGCCACATGCTGTTATTGTTTGTTATTTGGTTTTTAGAAGCATTTGCAACTAAGGCCATATTGCTCCGGGATATGCGGTGGTCATTCCCTGACCTTTCCGCATCCTCTGTATTTGGTGGTGATGGGCTCGAACCCCGGTCTAATCAAGAAGCGTGTGCTACGCACTGCTGCTCCTTCCTACCTGGCTACGGAGGCGCATTGCCACATGTATTTGGACTGGTTTGGAAGAGAGTGGGGAAAATTACTGATGCCAATTCAGAGGAACAGTGCACACGAAAGTATCCAGAGAAAAACGTGCAGCAGAAACAGAACATCTGAGAGTGGAGATGCTTTGTAAGAAATGGATCATTATTTAACCCGGCTACCGTCTTCTGAATAGAGTCTATAAAACCCGAGGAAGGTTGAGAGTAGTGAAAAGACAACCCAGTTTTGTTTTAAGCAGAAAAAGCAATATTTGTGATGTACACATGCCAAAAGTGATTAGAAGTTGGGGTTATAGATAGAGATATTTGATCTTTTCTAGAAATCTGAGTGTCATCGGAGATAAGCATAGGAGCAGTAGACTGTTTTTTTGCAAGATATGACAGAACTGAGTTTTAAAAGGATTGATCAAAAAAGGGGCAAAGATAACTACATTACCTGTGAGATCAACATTTAATGAATTAATGGTGAATATTTGAGAAGTTGAAGTTGTTTGTGTGAGGCAAGGTTTCTTAAACTAGAAGGTGGAATGAAATGTGCTATAACAAGCAAAACTATGGATAGGATTTCCAGTCAGTGAAAGAAAGTCATTAATATACAAGAGGAAAAGAGAGGAAAAAAGAACTGAACTTTGGGGAAAATTTGGGGAAAGTAGTGAAGTTAGAAGGAAGAGAGATCTATCATAACCTTTGGAGAGTGGCCAGATTAAAAACTGGATACTTAACTACAAAAAACAGTCAATCCATAAGGTGAGAGCTTGTTCTGAAGACCTTTATGGAAAACAAGAGCAAATCCTTAGAAATGTTAAGAGAAACTGCTTGAGTTTCACCAAATATTTCCATTGAATTTATCCAAAGATAAGTAACATAAGCTAAGAAAGCAATTATGTTACTCTGTTTACACCATGATGGTGGTATGTTACTAACATTTCCACCTTCATAAACATTTGGATATTACAGAACAATCGGACTTCACTGAAATTCAGTCCCATCAGTGTTTCTGATTCCCAAGTAGCAAGACATAGCTTGTCATATCAGAGAGAAAATGTATGACAAGCCTAAGGGTCCAAATTCTATCACTGCTTCTGCTGGAATATGCAGTGGCCTGAAAAAACAAGATGACAGATTTTTAAAGGGTCCTCCTAGAACAAGTGAACAGTCAAGGCTGTTACGTTACTGAGAGTAAAAACGAGTGCATGTATACTTGCATGTATAGTAATGCATGTTGCACAGTAAATAAATTTGATGAATTTATTTACTATGCACCTAGTAAATGCTTTAATTTAATTAATGTTAATTTAATTTGAAGTACTGGTCAGGTCATCAAAGGCACATGTTTTGGGGGTATCAGAGACATGGTGTCACTCAGACATAAAGGATGCAGAATTCAATTATGGGGAGTATAATGTTTACAAAAAGAAAACAGACAGGGTTGGAGAAGGAAAGGGGTTATGCTCTAAGTTGAAAAGCATACAGTATCTAAGACTGTGCATCCGGTTGACATGCATGGCCATCAATGTGGAGTCAGTCTGGAAAACAAACATGTGAATAGGAGAGTGTGTTATAGCCCTAATGACTGTGATGAGTATAGCAAGCAACTATACAGAAATATGGAGTGTCCAAGTAAATGAGAATGTCTTATAATGGGGGATTTTAACTTTCCAGGTATTGACTGAAACTTGCGAACTGACTGGTCACAGTAGGACTTTTGCGAATTTATTGGATTTATTTGTTTTTGGTTTTTTATGGCACAAAAAACGACTATGGTTTTTATAATGTGCCACATTACGGATTTATTGGATGATTGTTTTCTACACCAGCATGTTAGAGAGGCAACAACAGAAAGCAATACTCTTGATCTGATTTTCAACAGCAAATTTCCATGCAGTAAGAATCTGCAGGAAAAAAAACCCACTGGGTGGCAGTATCAGTGTATTGATATGGAATTTACTTAAAGATATAACTACAATCAAGGAAAAGAGAAGGGTTTCTGCTCTCCTAAAGATGACTAGAGTGGTCTCTAATAGTTTTCAATTCTATGCAGTGAGACCATTTAATGATGTTACCAACAGCAAATTCTAAATGGGAAGCATCCAGGGAAATAATCATAGAAGCTTTTTATGATTATTTCCCTTCTCAGTTGGTATAAAAAGCAAGGCTTTTAATAGCAAACTAAAGATACTGTTCAAGACTAAGAACTCAATGGATATCAGATGTACTGAAGAGACTCATGGCAGAGAAGAAAAATGCATGGGATGGATATAAATTATCAAGTGATACAGAAGTCTATAGTATATATATAAAAACTAATCTGCAATTAAACCAAGAAGGAGGTTAGGCAAGCTAAGGCAGATCACAAAACGTCTCTGACAAAGAATGAAAAGAAAAGATAGCACAAACTTCTTCAAATAGGCCTCTGGGGTTGGGTATATTCATACTATGATTTTTTAGTGTTTTTCACCAACCATTGAAGTAAAACAGAAAGACGAAAAACCAAATTCTTAAAATTTTAATATTTACAATAAATTTATTTACAGACAAAACAAAATACCATATTACTGATGATAGCAGTTTTAAAATAAGACAACTGTGATATACAGTAAATATACAAGGTGATAATACAGATACCAAATTTAAAATACAATAAAATATACTAGGTTAAAAGCGCTAAAATACTAACTGAAGCTTTCAAAGGCTTCTGCCTTCTTTCTCAACAGTTGCGAAAGAAGTCAGGACTGTTGAGAAAGAAGGCAGAAGCCTTTGAAAGCTTCAGTTAGTATTTTAGCGCTTTAACCTAGTATATTTTATTGTATTTTAAATTCGGTATCTGTATTATTACCTTGTATATTTACTGTATATCACAGTTGTCTTATTTTAAAATTGCTATCATCAGTAATATGGTATTTTGTTTTGTCTGTAAATAAATTTATTGTAAATATTAAAATTTTAAGAATTTGGTTTTTCGTCTTTCGTTTTTACTTCAATGGTTGGTGAAAAACACTAAAAAATCATAGCAGCACAAACTTCTTTACATAATAGAATATGTAAACACTAAAAAACAAGAGTATGAATCACTATGGTCACTAGATGTGAATGGTTTAACTGTTGATTATCCTGCTTAAGTTGCTGACAGACTGAAAAGGTATTTTGCATCTATATTCACATAGGAGGAATTTTTTAGGGATTATTATGCCAGAAGTTTATCAAATTCTTACAGGAAGCTAAATGATTTTGTTATAAATGAGAGAAAAAGTGGAAGAGAAATTGTTAAAGCTAAACATAAAAAGCACCAGGATTTTACACAATCTATTCTATTATACTGAGGGATGTCCTTAGGGACTGGAGGTGTGCAAATGCATCTCCAATTCACAAATGGGATCAAAGGGTGACATAAGTAATTACAGACCTGTTAGTTTGACTTCTGCTACAAGTTCCAGGGAAAATAATGGAGCTGCTGTTTAAAGAAGTAATGTAGGCCCATCTAGACAGAAATGAAGTTATACTGCAGTCACGGCATGGATTTGTTAAAGGGTGATTTTGTCTGACCAATCTGATTGGAAACTATGAAAAGAAAAGGTAGCACAAACTTCTTTACTTATGTAAACCCTAAAATGGAAGAGGATGAATCACATTGGTCCACTAGATGTGAATGGTTTAACTGTTGTTAATTATCCCACTTAAGTTGCTGACAGACTAAATAGGTATTTTGCATCTATATTCATATAGTTTTTTTTGTTAGTTGTTGGCGCATCGGCTTCTGTGGCCATAATGCACCTCCCAAAGTTTTTGCATTTACTGTGATCCAAGCCCGAGGCGGGATTTGAACCCGCGACCTTTGGGTTGCCAGGCAGGCACTTTATCCACCCAGCTAGCCCAGTCGGCATTCATATAGTAACAAAGGAACTGGATGCAGAAAAAAATATATAATTTTGATATCATATACTTGGATTTCTGAAAAGCATTTGATGTTGTTGTACACTTTTCCTAATGTTTTTCCTCAGTGCTGCACTACAAATGCCAATAAATAAAATATTTTTATACATCAATGTGCTGAGGAAAATCACTCCAAAGCCTCACAACTTGAAAGATGAAAATGAGAAATGAATATTTTATAAAATGACTTTTGTCTTTTACAGAAAAGCTTTTTTTTTTTTTTTTTTTAGTTACATCTTTATTTATACAAGAGGTGGTGCACACAAATGTTGTGCTAACATGATAATGTCAGCATCCTTTGATAAACATTTAATGTCTTTTAGAATAAATAGATCATAAAAACATGTTTATGATTTATATTACACTTACTTTCTTGTTGAGTCACTTGACTATTTGGGGGAGAGCCTCTTACATGCATTACTGCAAATGCATCTGTTATTTCACCCTCACTAGGATATTTGACAAATTTATAATAATCTACCAAGTGCACAATACGAAGGTACAACAGTAAACGGTCAAGAACCTGATAAATACAAAAAAGTCAAAACAATTAGATACCAGGTGATTTTGTGATGATTAAACATAAAAAAATATACAAAACATATTTATTAATAATACACTAGGGAACTTCACCTCCTGCTTGTGGCTCTCGCTTCTTTTGATAAAATAAAATACTCACAGAAGCTTTCGACACTGTGTGTGTCTCTCTTCCTACATTACTATATCTATATAATCAGTGTAGATACACCAGAGACAAATCTTAAAGAAAACCTACAACTGTAGTGTGAAAGGCATCATTTCATCTGTATCTCATATTGTGCTCATCCTTCACAGCGAGTTATCAAGTATTGCATTACCTTGAATAAGTAACGCTTCACTAAAAGAGAAGACTATTGTTACTTATTCTCGGTGGGCGGCACCACCCAGACGGCACCGTTTCAAAGCTAGTTGGCTTTTCATTGGTGAGTGCCTTTCACACTATGATTGTAGTTTTTCTTTAAGAGTTGTCTATGGTGTATCTATTAGATAGATACAGAATCTTAAACTCTTAAAATATTATGCTTTGTTGCATTTAGTTTATTTAAATAAATACATTATATACGGAAATCAAAAATGGTACGGCATGGTCATGTTAGATAAACAGTGCATGACCATGCTTAAAGAGAAGCTTGTTTTACCACAGCAAAATAAGCTTCTGTTATGTATTTTTGTATTTGTTACATATTATCACATAACCAGCACCTCTCTTCTCCCATTGGATTTAACTTCTAAGTAAAAAATCAGAAAACAGAAAACAACACTCTTAAGTTTCTTTAAGAAAAATTAAATTACGAAAACAACAACAGAGCTGGATTTTTCCAACAAGGACATTGTGGAGGCTGCTCTATCTCGTGAAACAGTCTGTTTCAAATGAAAAATGGGCTTCTAAACACTGCTTATCAGGTGTAAACAGTGATTGGTTTCAAACATTTAATTGGTTAGTGGGAAAAGATAATGGAATGATGAATTCCATGCGTTTGAAATACGGAAAGAGATGACCCACAAACAAGGAAGTGACTTGGGTGACTATACAGTGCAAGACTTTGAAAAGAAAGTTTAAGTGACCATGAACAAAGCAATTTACACACTGATTCCCGTTCAGATATAATTCAAAAACAGGTACTTCAAGAATCTGGGTTAGGACAAATTGAACGATCGATTTCAGCTTTGAATAACTTGCAGAGAGATGTTTTTGTGGGAGTTTTAAGATCTATGTATTGGTTGGCAAAAAATGAACTACCACACACTACATTGTACAAAAAATTGCTTGAGCATTGTAAGGCTATGGGTTGTACATACTTACACCATCTTGATATTGGAAAGAATGCACATTACATTTCGGAAAGAATAATGCAAGAATTGCTTGACATTTTAGCTTCAGAAATTAGATATGGAATACTAAAAAATGGTGTATTCGGCAATTATTTTTTTTGTCATATTTTTGTCAACTTAAAAAAGAGGTTAGTGTTAGTTTTATATCAATTTGCAATATCATTGATGTCAAAGCTGAAACTATAGCTAACAAAATTATTGCAACAATATAGGGTTGAAAACATCTAACTTGGTGGGTCTAGAATCTGATGGAGCAGCGGTCATAATTGGGAAGCACAAAGGAGTAGCAAAACTACTAAAAGATGAAACAGATGGACTCATGGTCAACTGCCTTTGTATAAACCACTGCCTAGCTCTTGCTAGTGCCCAAGCAACTGCTGAGGTGGCTTATTTGGTAAAATTTAACAATATCTTAAGACAACTGTTTTTCTTCTTCCAAAATTCATCCATTAGGATGACTGGTTTAACTAAAATCCAAAATATACTGAATATACCTCAGATTAATGGCTGTCTGTTGACTTTGCTGTACAGTCTTTAAGAGAATCCTTGTGAGTGTCAATGCTGCACTCAAAAGAGAAGCTACCAAACAAAATGACATCACAGCTGAAGGTTTAAGCAGATATAGAAGAATATACGATTTCGTAGCTACACTTATAATGCTTTCAGATGTGCTACTTCATTTGTCTAAATTGTCCAAAGTTTGGCAAAGGCACAATGTTAATTTAATAGAAATAGACCCAATCTTAGAAGCCACAAAACTAAGCATTATGGAATTGAAAGACACCCCTACTAATCATTTTAAAAATCTCCATCTACATCTTGCAGGTGAATATTCAGACCTTCGTATTGATTGTTCAGATGCTAATGTATCGCTTTTAAGACTATAATCTATGATAAATACATACACAGTTATTACCCACCTAGAAGCAAGATTTCCAGATATGCCAATCATTTTCTGTTTTTCAAGAGTTTTTAATCCAGAAAGTCATGATCAAAATGAGGCTTCTGAGATTATTTTTGGGCATTATTCTAAAAATGGAAATCCTGCAATTTTAAACTATGAAAATAGTAAACTAGAATGGGCAGTTGCATCAAAATTGTTTAAAGGACAGTCATACAAAAATCTAGAGACGAAACAAATAATGGTTAAATTTTCAACAACACCTGAGTGCAAAGAATCTTTCCCAAATTTTGCAAAACTAGCTGCCATTGGACTCTATACCTGTAAGCACAGCTGAATGTGAAAGAGAATTTTCCACTCTAAAATGAATTAAAACCTGTTTAAGGAATCACACGAAGCAGAGTACACGAAATAATCTGATGTTCACAATATTAAATTAATACACCAACCGTTTAAATTAACATAGTTTAATATTTACAAAAATAATGGATATTATAAAATAATCTATTTACAATGACTGACTTACTATACATTATAATAAAATAAAATAAAATAAAAGTAAAAAAGTTAAAATACAATAAAATATAAATACTTAAAAGCATTAAAACTGTGCAATTGTAGCTTTCGGGGGCGCCTGCCTCCTTTCTCAACAACACAGCACAGCACATTAAGCAACACATCCTTAAGGATCCCACTGCTGGAATCCCTTGCAATGGGGTCCTTAACCTGTGACACTACTGTGTGCAACCTCTGACCCGGAAGCTGCATACAGCGTGCCTGGCAAGTACGGAATATCCTTGCAATACGTTCTGAAAGGCCCGGATAGTAGGGAATGTAGGCTGTGGTGACTGGAATGGAATATTTTTGTAAATATTAAACTATGTTAATTTAAACGGTTGGTGTATTAATTTAATATTGTGAACATGAACTTTCCCAACCTTAGAGGCCTTTTTGAAGATCTAATCTGATGTTGATTTCACTAGAAGGTCCAGATCCAACAGACTTTGATTATAAAAAAGCTGTAGACAATTGGGCCTCTAAGAAGAAGAGAAGAATTAATATATAAAATGTTAATCTTGAGTTAAAATTGCTATAAGGATTTAAACATTTTTCATTATTATTTTTTTAAATTGAATTCTAATAAAATTGTTTTTTTAAATTTGTTATTAAAACATTCTACTTTTTAAATAAAAAGTACCTTATTGGTTAAATTTAGTGTGTTTATGTATATGTATTGGAATTTTAATTTTTCAGTTAAGAAATATAACACTAGCCAATATTAAATTTTTTCAATGTTTGTTGCATAAATTATCATTAAATCAACATAATGTTAAATCATGCAATTAATTTTTGCTCTAGATTGCTTAAGTCAACATTTAGGAATAACAGAAAATTTTATAATATTGCCAAGTATTAACACTTCTCCACCTGGCTATTTCATAATGCCACCCATCTGGCAAAATTTTCTGGGGAGTACACTGGAAGGTGCGTCATGGAAACACCTTTTCATCAATGCTTCTGACTGTGGTAGCAGGCTTTTACATAGAAATTTGATGAATGTGTCCTTATTCATAGTTGTACCATAGCAACTGATATATGACAATACATTTGCAATCAAAATACTCAAGTGCCATTTGTTTTGTGGTGGAATGGACACACTAAAAACTTTTTGAGGTGAAGTGAATATGAATATTTCAACTCAATTTGCTGCTCAGTTACTAGTAAACTGATATCTTGTCATAAATAACTACTTATATTTTTTTTTAACTACTTATAATAAATCTACTGTTGTTTGGTCTCTAAATCTTACATTACTGGGGGGGAGGGACCCCAACTGACAATAAGTCAATATATAATTATCTGAGAGATATGCTTCAACATAACTGTGGGTAGGGTTGTCAGATTTCTATGACTGGACTAAAGAACTCTCAAAAATAATTAATGCTACCACTCTCCAACTCTCACTTCACTCCCTCCCACCCCAAAAAAGGAAAATTGAATGATTTTTTTTAGTTAATAATTAATAATTAAAATAATTAAACATTTTGTTTATATTTTTTAGATTTTGATTTAAAAATTATAGTTTTCATATTGACTATAAATATTTAATGGTTTTCTATGGGGACGAATATGGATTGATATATAAGGTAAATGAACGATATGGATTATATAAAAAGCATGAACTGATCCAAATATTTTAATGCAAGTTTAGTGCATTAATTGACATCAAGCTAAAGTAATTTTAGGTAGGTGAAAAAAAAGCAAAAAAAAAAAAAAAAACCCGTATTGGTTTAATAGCTAGAAATCATTCACACACACTGAACATATTTTGTACTACTTTGAGCAGTTTTAAGAACTTCGACATCATTTTTAATTTTCTCAGAAAAATCTAAGCAATTATCTTTAAAATTGAAGTAGATCATCAGTTCGCTTTTTATGAGTGAAACTGAACATCTATTTCGCCCATCCCTCCACTTCGAGTTCGTTACACTAAAAATCCTTTCTGAATTTGCCAAAGTCCCTAGCACTGAAAAAACACAAGAAATGACCTTGAAAATATTTGAAAGCTGAAAATCTTAGCCCGGATGGGCTAAGAAGTGGCAACTGAAGTTTAACCTTGACAAATGCAAAGTACTGCATATGGATAGAAGTAACCCCAGAGAAATGTACCAACTGTGTGGTACTACACTTAAGGTGGTAGAAAATGAAAAAGACCTGGGAGTAATTGTGCAGTCAGATATGAAGTTTTCTGAGCAATGCAGACAGGCTGCCAGGGCAGGTCATGGGGTTTTGTCAATGATATATAGGAATTTTGCTAGCAGGGAGAAGGAGGTGATTGTCCCTCTGTATAAGGCAATGGTCAGGCCATGCCTTGAGTACTGCGTACAGGTCTGGATGCCTCATTTTAGGAAGGATGTAGATTTACTTGAGCGTGTACAGAGAAGGGCAACAAGATTGGTGAAGGGAATGAAGGGAATGAAGAGGCTTAAGTTCTGCAAATTGCAGTGGCTGGAGACTAGGCACCTGCGTGGTGATCTGATTGAGGTGTATAAGGTCTTGAATGGGTTGAGCACGCTGAATTCTGATGGGATCCTTCCACTTGTTTCAGATTACGAACCTAAGGGGGCATAAATTCAAATTAAGAAAAAACAGATGTAGAATAGATGTGCGGAAATTTGCCTTTAGCCAGCGGGTGGTTAATTGCTGGAACAAACTTCCATCTGTCGTTGTGGAAGTTGACAGGTTAAATAAATTTAAGGAGGAACTGGACAGGCATTTGGAGGGAATGGTGTGATTTTTTTTTTTTTTTTTTTTGGCTGATGCTGCATAAGCTTATACACTTGCTTTCTTGCATCACATGCCACTACTACTACTACTACTACTTTTCAAAATTAAATGCCATTGACTCGAAGTACTCGAACAACTTTTAAATTTTTCAGAGGTTGACACAGTTTCATAATTTGTTTTCAGTACTGAACACCTCATCAAATAAATTGTTCATATCCAACTTTAATTTGTCTATTAATTTAAAATATTCTGCTACTTCAACAAATGAGCCATAGTTAGGACAACCATTTTTAAAGCTTAATTTGCTAAGTTTCAAAAAAGGGGTATTTTCATTAAAATTAAAGGCGCCTCCATAGCCAGGTGGGCAGGAGCAGCAGTGCATAGCACACGCTTCTTGATTAGACCGGGGTTCAAGCCCATGACCACCAAATACGGAGGATGCGAAAAGGTCAGGGAATGATCACCGCATATCCCCAGAGCAATATGGCCTTAGTTGCTAATGCTCCTAAAAATAACAAATAACAATTAAAATTAAATTTCTTTCCTAAATATTTCAATGCAGCATTATAAAATGCTTTGAAATCATTATTACTATGCTTTTAACTACAGGGTCTAATTTTTGAAAATGCTGATGAACTTGATCAAGAAATTCTTGATCAAGATGATTCTTCAGTGAATTTTTTAGATCATTCATTATATAAAAAATATCACTGGCACATGTTTCATTCTTTTCAAGCTCTTTTATTGCTTTACAAATTATTTTGATTGCATACATGAGAAAAGAAAATATAATTATAGGGACACCTCTGTTGAATTTTCATTAATTTGAAGGATTTTAAAAAACTGTTAGGAACAGTCTTTTGGTTTGCTTATGAAATAAAGACTCAAAGTCTTCCGTGAAAGCAAAATTCGTTCTATACATGGTTGTAAAGAAAGCCATCTAGCTGGTAAGTGCCTTAAAATCTGTTTTGGCAAACCCATGAAATTCTTTAAGGTTATCCCTTCTTTCAGCTGAAACAGAAAAATGACCATATATTTTCGAGACAATATTTTCTATATCAATATCTAAATTACCGAAAGCATATTTAGCTAAATTATGAATACTGTAATGTGAGCATGGCAGTTTGCTTTAATTACGTCTTAATTTAATTTCTTAATATTTTGGAATAAGGATTTATTACTCCCAAAATTACTATTTGCATTGTCTGCACTGAAACTAGGCACCCTTTGCTAATCCAATCCTAAATTACTCATTGAATTTTTTAGGCACTTAAACATTCCATCTGCACTTTCATCAGTATTTTTTAAAAAAATCAATTAAATAGTTTGTAGGCCCATATTCTTTGTTGAAGTACTGAAATTACAAAGGAACCATTTTCATATTCTTTCTATTAGAAGCATGAATCTGTAAACAAAAAAATAATGGTGGATCAGGATGTTTTAAATCATCCAAAACAATTTGCAATGCTTTTTTACCTAAAACATTACAAACAATGGCAGCAGATTTCGTTCTTCCATATATTTTTGGGTGCAATTTTTGAATCATTGTAAAGTTGAGAGTTCAATTTCATGCTACAATCTAATGGGTTATAAGAATAGTGATGCTTAACTGAATGATAAATATGAGTTATTTCAGCTGATAAATATGAGTTATTTCAGCTGCAGTAACTAAATCCTCTTCTTTCATATTCTTTTTCACAAGAAACTATCACGAAGATTTGAAAATTTGCCGATTTATGAGCTTGTGAGTCTATGCTGAGTAACTGCTAAGATACCCAATATAACTAACTTTAAATACATTTCTGCATAGGTGACATCTCGCCTCATGAGGATCAATTGTTCAAGTGAGCCATTTGTATTCTTGCTCCCAATTTTTGTTATAAGAACAAACCTGCCTCTTCATTTTTTGGGGAAATTCCATTTTTGATGGCTAAAAAATAAAACATGTTTGTATATAACATGAAATATGTAGGTGCCTATAACTGTATAAATGAAATAGATAAATGTTTCTTTGTAAAGTTATAGGAAAAATAGTTTAAACAAAGCCACTGAACTCCATATTATAAAAAGTGATTTTTCCGATACCTACGATGTTATTAATTATCTACCAGTCACACGATTTTCGTGAAAACTGGATCATGGCCACACGGGTGCAAGTTTTATGCTTTGTCAAAAAAATATAATTTCATTGAGAAGTATGAAGCTAAGTGCATGGTGTTCGTGAAACTACATATATGAGCCGGTGAGGCTAGAATAGGTTAAGATTATCCTTTACGATTCATTTCTCAGATTTTGCATTTGAGGGTGTTTTTAACATATCCCCTGTTAAAGCTCTGAAATGAAACTGTAATTTTTTTATCAGTTTGGAGGGCCCTGCACATGTGGGGTCCGAAGCATATGCCTCCTATGCCTGTGAGGAAATCTGCCACTGCCATTACGAGACACAGGCATTGAATAATGAAAATAAAGGACAAATTGCATCCTTTCTCATTTCAATAAAGGACAAGGACAGTTTGGCTAAAATAAAGGATTATCCTTTGAAAGAAAGGACGTTTGGCAACCTTAACTGTGGGATTCATGTTACCTACCTATGAATTAAATGATCATAAAATTTTAAAAAATTTAGTTAATCATACTTGTTAAATAACTACTTAAAATATTTACAAACCTCATTATTTCTATAACACCTCAAATTTCCATTGGTTTACTTACCTTTATTAGCTCTTGATCTGTTTCAAACTTAAAGCCATTTATTTCCTGAGTATGTTCTGAAATTCCCAGAAGTTCTTCTTCTTCTGCACTAGTTTCTTCAATAATATAGTCAATGATGTTCTTTAATAAGGGATTTTGTGACATATGAAAATGCTGGCAATAACAAAAATTCAAGTTTTAAGTTATCTTAATCGTGTCATTTTTTGTAATAACAGAAATTATATCTTTTGAATATTTTATATAATAAGTCTTAAGTATAAACTTCTATTTCTAAATCCTTAATAGAAGAATTTTTAAAACAAAGTACACAACAGAGTAAAAACTTAAAAAAATACCACAGGCTGGTGCACAAAGAAGTTTTCACATTGGTTCAGCTGATGTTTATTTATTTACTCATTTTCATGGTTCAGCTGATGTTTATTTATTTATCATTTTTTAAAATACAAAACAAGAGTCTTGCTTCATGTAAAGAATCAATGCAACAGATTATGTTGAACAAAAAAATCCTAATGATATATTACATCAGATAATGTAGCACAAAATAGTGAAATCAGACCAAAATGCTTTTAACCAGAATGTATCTTAAGTTTCCATTAATGAATAGTTATATATTACTCACTTCATTCATCTAGGGTCTTTCCTAAATTATAGCGAGAAAATTTACTAGTGAGTGCATGATAATACGTGTGGGGACATGTATTATCATATATAAAATGATTTGAAGCTCAAACAAAGTGATGGATTACTCATGAAATTAGGTTATTTTGAAAAAGTGTCATGAGACAGGTCAAAATGTTCTCATGTCTGCAATTCAACCCAGATATGACATGAGGGATTTCATGACAAAAGCCTTGTAGATTAACTCTACGATTGAGGGACTTTGCAAGGCTTAAGGGAGATTTTCTTAGCATGGCCACCCTTAGTTGGTAGACAGAATTTATTTTATTTATTTTATAAAGAAAGTCTTTAGTAATCTTTAAAGCTGAAAGGGAAAGTGTAATAGAACCAAAATTTTTCAGCAATCAAAGACCACATGGAAAAACACTTTTAAGTAACTAAAAGAGTGCATCAGGATTGTCAACAGCAATAAAGTAATGCCAGGTGTATTATAAAGCAAATTAGTTAACATATGCAGTGCATTACATTTCAGGTGATTAGCACACAGTAATAATGAATTATTTATATAAAAAAATTTAAAAAAATAGCAAAAAACAATAACTTTTGTGAATGAACTGAAAAAATCTCATTTCTGTGCATCTGCCATATTGGCATTCATTCCTTTAACATAATCTAGTACTTCAGCTGAATATACAGTATACGGATATCCTGTGTGTTATGTATGGAAAAATTAACTGCCGGATTTCTAGTGGTCTGATTTTGAAAATTTGAATGGCTTGACAAATCTTTTTAAAAGACTCAAATATAAAATTTCATCCACTGGGAGTCAAGTTGTTTGTTATGTATGGATATAGTGAAGACAATAAGTGCATTATGCATATATGCTAACATGCCTAAAAATTAAATAAATTTAGGTTTTGATCAGGTAAAGTAATGCTGATGTGGTTGGGCTTACTGAAACTTAGAGATAAGAGATGAAGAATTTCATTTCAGTGAACATTATGCTTTTCAATTCAAGCCAGAGAGATATGGAAGGATGGAATAGTGGTGGAGTGATGCTTCTGATCAAAAGAGCATCTGAAATGACTGCAGTAAAGGGAAGATGATAATAGGGGTATGTCAAAAGCCAAAATACTCTGAGGAGTATGACAAAAATCTCTTTAGACAATTTGAATGGGCTAGCAAATATTGCTGTCTCATTATTGGCAATTTCAACCCATCTCTTACAGACTGGAGTATGTGAACAGGAAACACACTATGTGGTAACAGATTTTTGAACAAACTGGATTGCTACTTATCCCACATGTTTGACAGTGTACAAAGGGTTTTAATATCCTAGATCTAGTTCTCACTAAGGCACCTAACTATCAAAACTTGACAGCAGGGGAACCAATAGCAAGAAATGACCTGCCATGATGCAGTTGGTGCAGGTAACAGTTCTGAAATTAAATATCTAGGACTTTAATAAAGCTTTTGGTATGGTCTCTCATGGAAGGCTACTATATAAATTGGAAGAAGTTGAAGTTACTGGTAAGAAACTAATGCTGAATTGCTTGCTAGCTAAAAGATTGGAGACAGAGGGTTGGTCAGTCTCATTAATGGTCAGTCTTCAGTGTGTACTTGTGTAGCAAGTGGATGAACTCACGGTTCAGTATGGGATCTTCTATTTCTAATTTTCATAAATTTTATTGAGGGTATCCAACAAAAGCTGTCAAAGTTTGTTGATGATTTGAGGGTGGGAAGGGTAGTTAACTATTCAAGCCAGGCTACGACACTTCAAAATACTTGGATTGCATATATGGCCCAAAAAATTGCAACTAAATTCTAATGCTTTTAAATGTAAGGTTATGCACTTGGGGAACAAAAATTGTGGAGTCACATGTAAGCTACGAGGAGGAGTTAAAAGTGATTTAAGACACACGCACAAAAAAAAAAAAGAAAAGAAAAAAAAAGAGACTTAATTACAATTAAATCTAACATTAAATTTTTAATGAGCAACTGGGAGGGTACACTGTCCTGTCTATAATTTATAGGACCTCTGCTAATAGAGAGAAGGATGTCATTATCTTTCTATATACAAGGCATGGTCACACTGCAGTTTTGAATATTGCATTCAGGTTTGGAGCCTGCATCTAAAAAAAGATACTCTCAGGAAAGAGTTCAAAGGGCAACCAGATTAGCTGAGTGGTCAGGCATAAGGGTGCTTAAGTACACAAGCTGAGTGACTGGGGTTCGAGCTTGTGACTGCTAAATACGGTGCTATTTTTTCTTGTGAACTCCTCTGACCATGTGGTCGTCCCGGAGTATAAACAGAAAATTTATTTATTTATTATTAGTGATGGTTGCAAATCAATGCTCATATGAAGAATAACTTAGGAGGCGTGGACTGCAAGGTGTGACGATTAGACATCTGAGGTGAGATCTATTGAAGTATATAAGATGCTGAAGGTATTGAGTAAACCGAATGAGCAAGGTCTCTTCTCCCTCATAGATGAGAATCAGGGGGTATTAGTATAAAATCTCAGGGAATAATAAAAGATTGTATCTCATGAAATTCACCTATATGCAGTGGGGTGTCAAACAGAATTGGTTAATTATCTTGCGGGAATGGAAATAGTACAAATATTCTGTTTTATTTGAAATTTTATTATTATTAATATTTTATTTATTTATTTTTAGCTGATGCAGAAAACGTTCACTTTCTTGCACCATCTGATCTTACTAAGTGGTAAAAGCTTTTCCTTTTCATGGAAGTGAGTAACCAAATCTCATTCTTGAAACTTACTATATGCATTATGAGATGGACTGATTTTGCCACTCTTGGTACATAACTTTTGATGTTAGCAAAATTTACTGAAGAAATTTTTTCTTGAGTATAGCAGACAACCTAAATCAACAGTATTCCATGGAATGTCAGACAATATAACTACAAAAACATGAAAGCTATATACACTATGACCATGTTTGAAATTCCTCAAAAACTATTACTTCTTAGCAGACTGCACAGGGTTATTCAGAACTCTTTGAGAAAACTTTTGCAATGCATGTTAGGAATCAATAGTAAAGAAAAATTCTTATGAATGTGTGTGGATCCAGAAACATCTTACTAAGTTAAAGTTTCTTAAAATGTTGTCAGTCAGATGAGAATGAACTCTAATAATATTTTTCAAATTATTTATTTGATAGATTTATTTACTATACTATTCTCCATATAAGTTTTGAAGGCTTTTCAAATATATGTGCTGAAATGATTTATTGTTTGTGGATTCTGGTACTGGCATGCTGTTGTTTGTTTGGGCTTAACGTTACAATGGCAACTTGCCATAATGTGCGTAATCTACGGTGAAAGTTGACATATGGTTTCCAGAAAGGTTTTTGACTAAAAACTTAAAGTACATTATAACATAGAATCCTTTTGAGGTAGATAAATATTTTGGCTACATCCAGCATATCTGCTAATAATTGGGCTAATGTGATAGCTGTCTGTACTTATGGTGGGAAATGAACCAAGGTAACCTAACAATCACTTTGTACATGGGACAGTCAATAATTATATGCTGAACTGTGAGCTGTGTATCGCAGGTCGGGCATGCTGGAAGATCAGTAGTTTCAAGTAGATGCAGATGAGTTTGGTGGGTGTGACCTATCTGTAGTCTAGCAAGTATATAAGTTCCTCTTGCCTATTATTTTAAATGCTGGATTCCCACGAGTTCAGATCTTTTTATTATATGGAATAACTTGTTGGTTTGGTTTTCTCAGATTTGTTGCTATTTTTTTGAGCATTGCTGCTTTTTAATAAATTCGTAATCTGAGACTGGTGTATTGAAAGAAGGACAAAAGTATGTATGTTGCAGTTTTGGCAGCTAAATGTGCATGCTCATTTCTCAGGATACCACTATGACCAGAGATCCAGCAAAAGGTGATGCTATGCCTATTTTCATTTAATTTGGTTAGATATCCCAGATTTGCCTGAGTAATGGATCATCATGCTTTTTCTTCAACTGTACAACTTGAATTGAACTAAATGAATCTGTATATATGATAGTAAGTGGTATGGTTGTTGACCACGTGAAGTTTAAAGCTATGATAATTGCATAGAATTCTAAAGTTAAGCTACTGCATTCAGTTGGAAGTTTCTTAACTATGGTGATATTGGGAAAAAATGCAGGTACACTGACAAGACTGTCAGTTTTAGATCCATCTGTATACAATGAAGTGAACTGTGCACATTGGGCCATCAATTTTGCATGCAATCGTAATATGTTATGTTGGGACTGGGAATATTTTCCCCAAGTTAAGGGTGATAAATCGCATGGCAGTATGTGGTATACATCCAAGGAAGTACTAGACAAAGGACAGTGGGTTGTAATTTACTTATGCCAATCAGTAAGTGTAGGCTGAAGGCATGTCTGTTGATGAGTTGATTGATGGGTAGGCACTGTACAGAGTTTCCAGTTTTGGCAATTTAGTTGTCCTTTAAGTTTTGCTGAATAGCTTACTAGAAAAGTCTCTCTGCATAGGTGTAAGAGAGGTTCATTGGTTTCAGTATAGAGACTTTGGATTGGTGATTATATAGATGCAACAGGGTAAACTGGTTGGCTCCCCATGTTGTGGCAGGTATCACTCTCAAGACGTTTAGTTTTTCCAGACATGTGCTATCTGGTTTTTTTTTTTTTTATGTGCTCGAGGAAAGTTTTTTGTCAAATATTACACACAGGAAGCAGAAACTAGAAACCATAGGAATTACTTGATTGTTTAATAGGTGTTCTGGGTCTGGATGTAATTACGTTTCCTACAAAAGTGTATCCCAATAGTCTTTTGAGACGAGCGGCAGAAGCCATTGTTTCCTAGTCAATGCAAGTTTTGTTGATGGCTCCTTGCAACTGTCTTTTCACTTTGCATATTGGGGGAATGGTAAGTAGATACCGAGGTCACCTGCATAGAGTGGTCGATACTGTTTTCGGTAAGTTATGCATTACTGAGTTAATTTTTATGATAAATAAAGTGGCACTTCATAACTGTCTATCTCAAAAACTTATTTAAGAATAAGTTTTTGAGATAGACAGTTATGAAGTCAAACCTAAAAATTCCATTCATGAAGTTTTTGATGAACCGTGGGATTGCCCCACAATTCTAGGTTATATACATCCTGCAGCATACCATATTTCTATGCAGTGTCAAAGGCTTTTTCTATATCAAATAGTACCATAACATGATGTGCTTTTTGTACAAAAGCATCATACATTTTTATTACTGACTGAATCAGTAGATCTAGTGTGGATCTATCTTTGTGAAAACCATACTGCATGGGACTGAGGAAGTCATATTGTACTAGAAACCAGGTCAATCAAGCAATGATAATTTTTTTCCATGACTCTGCTTATACAGCTGGTCAGAGCAATGGGATGGTAGTTTTCTGGAGTGTAGGGTCCTTTTCCGGTTTTGTAAAAGTGAGAATGTAAGAATAGGTGCCCATTTGTCTGGGAAAGCAATTAAGGCCATATTGCTCCGGGGATATGCGGTGGTCATTCCCTGACCTTTCCACATCCTCCATATTTGGTGGTCACGGGCTCGAACCCCAGTCTAATCAAGAAGCGTGTGCTACGCACTGCTGCTCCTGCCCACCTGGCTATAGAGGCGCATCTGGGAAAGCATGTTCTGTAAGTATCCCATTATAGAATAGTCGCAGTGACTTAAGAGAGCTGGTTCAGTAAGTTGAGAAATCATTATATAGTGAATTCCATCAGGTCCTGCTGAACTTGGTGGTAGAAAGCTTGACGCAATTCTAGAGTGTAAATGGGAGGTTGTATGAAGTGCTGTTCACTGCTTAAAAGTTGTGATGTTTTTCAGCTTGGGTTCCTTGCTTTTGGAATTCGGGAGTATGAGGATGTGGCCAAAATTTCTCGTGGTACTGTTGCATCACAACTTTAGAGTTACTATAGGAAGGTTGATGCATGGATGTTTAGAATATATCTGTTGTATTTTAGCAAATATTATCTGAGTCTTTGTTACTGTGGAAGTAAAACACTGCCATGCTTCTCTTCTGCTGTTTTGCCTAACACATTTTGCTTTTGCTCTAGTCTTTTTGAAATATATGAGGTTGTTGGGAACCTCCTGAAAATATTCCCTACTCTATTCTTTTGTGTTTTAGCTTTACTGCATTCATCATTCCACCATATTTTTGGATATGTATGAATTTTTATGGGTTGTTTTGGGATTACTAGATCTGCTGCCTTAGGTATTTGGTTTAATATATACTCCAATGCTGTATTTATGGAGGAATTTTGCTGTTCTTCTAGTACAATCTGCTGCTTATTACAGGATAGTGGTTATTGCCCAATGGGTTGCTATGTATAGTCCATTGAAATAAAGAGTACAGTGGACCCCTGCTTTATGATATTAATCCATTCCAGAGACACCATTGTATCGTGAAAATATCATAATGCGAACCCAATAACACATTGTTTTTTGGTAATTCGTTACACGACCTCGGAAGTTTAAATTTTCTATATAACTATGCTATTTATCTTTCTAAAAGGTGATTTTTATAATGGAAGTAGTACATTGAATGGGTTGAGCACACTGAATTCCGATGGGATCCTTCCACTTGTTCAGATTATGAACCTAAGGGGGCATAAATTCAAATTAAGAAAAGACAGATGTAGAATAGATGTGTGGAAATTTGCCTTTAGCCAGCAGGTGGTTAATTGCTGGAACAAACTTCCATCTGTTGTTGTGGAAGTTTATAGGTTAAATAAATTTAAGGAGGAACTGGACAGGCATTTGGAGGAAAAAATGGTGTGATTTTTTTTTTTTTTTTTTTGGCTGATGCTGCATAAACTCATAACACTTGCTTTCTTGCATCACATGCCACTACTACTACCTACTACATATTGATTAAAGCACAACACAAAAAATCACTTCAACTAAAGGATGCAAAAACAAACATGTTGTCAACACATTTACAAACGTTGCTATTGGCTGAAATGAAGGACCAAGTGAACCTGTCGGAGACAATCGTAACCCCATCCATCCCATTGTAAAGTGAAATAAGAAGGTGCCCGTTAACATGATCACTGGTTAGTGGAATCAGACACTTAAATTTCCAAAAACCAATTCAAATCATTAAAATTCACTACACTTTCTTGGTTATCACATATTCGGTTATAAGAAACTATTTTCAATGCTTTTATGATATTTTTCTAAAGCACATTTCTGAAAGTAACTTCCATAAAACAATAAAAACAATTTGCAGTTTCTGATTAATAGTAATCGTGGCATGCGATGTAAGAAAGCCAGCATGTGAGCTTATGTAGCATCAGCCAAAAAAAAAAAAAAAATTCACACAACCATTCCCTCTAAACGTTTGTCCAGTTCCTCAAATTTATTTAACCTATCAACTTCCACAACGACAGATGGAAGTTTGTTCCAGCAATTAACCACCCGCTGGCTAAGGGCAAATTTCTCCACATCTATTCTATAGCTGTCTTTTCTCGATTTAAATTTATATGTCCCTTTAGGTTCGTAATCTGAACAAGTGAAAGAATCCCATCAGAATTCAACGTGCTCAACCCATTCAAGGCCTTATATACCTCAATCAGATCACCTCGCAGGTGACTAGTCTCCAGCCGCTGCAATTTGTAGAACTTAAGCCTCTCTTGGTAAGAGGATTCCTTCAGTCCCCTCACCAACCTTGTTGCCCTTTTCTGTACACGCTCAAGCAAATCTACATCCTTCCTAAAATGAGGCCTCCAGACCTGTACGCAGTACTCAAGGCATGGTTTGACCATTGCCTTATAAAGAGGGACAATCACCTCCTTTTCCCTGCTAGCAAAATTCCTGTATATCATTGACAAAACCCCATGACCTGCCCTGGGAGCCTGTCTGCATTGCTCAGAAAATTTCATATCGGACTGCACAATTACTCCTAGGTGTTTTTCATTTTCTACCACCCTAAAGTGTAGTACCACACAGCTGGTATGTTCCTCTGGGGTTACTTCTACCCACATGCAGTACTTTGCATTTGTCAATGTTAAACTTCAGTTCCACTTCTCAGCCCATCTTCCCAAATTTTCTAGATCCTGTTGCAGTAGCATACTGCCATTACTAACCCTGCCAACCTTTGTATCATCTGCAAACTTCAACACTAAGCCTGATATACCTTCATCAATATCATTGATAAATATACAAAACAACAGTGGACCCCAAACTGAACCCTGTGGGAGTCCACTAATAACATTAGTCCACGAAGAGCAGTGCCTATTGATTACCACCCTCTGTGTTCTCCCACTCAACCATCCTTTTATCCATTGTAGCAACTTACCTTTAATACCATTCTGCTCCAAGTTGTAAAGCAGTCTCCCATGCGCAACAGTGTCAAAAGCTTTCCTGAAATCCAAATATATGATATCAAAATTATTTTTTGCACCCAGTTCCTTTGTAACCACATCATAATATCCAATCAAATTTGTCAGACAAAACTCTTCCTTAACAAGCCCATGCTGTGTCTGAATTATTGCTGCAGTCTTGTCTAGATGATCCTGCAATGCATCTTTAACCAGTGACTCCATTATTTTCCCTGGAACAGAAGTTAAACTAACTGGTCTGTAATTATTCGTTTCACCCTTCGATCCCCTTTGTGAATTGGGGATACATGTGCACATGTCCTGTCCATAGGGACCTCCCTTGAGTCCAAGGATGCTCTCATAATTTTGGCTAAGGGTTTGCTTACTTCCTTTGCCGCCTCATTTAATATAACTGGATAGATCCCATCCACCCCATATGCCTTTCTTTTAACTTCAACAATTTCTCCTCCATTTTGTTCTCAGTTATTACAAAATCATTAAGCACACTGCTACAATTTGATAACCTTCTGGCATTTTTAATCCTTAATAACTCCTCATGTGAATGTAGATGCAAAATACTCATTCAGTTTGTTTGCTATCTGAGCAGGATCATCAACAGTCGAACCATCAATATCAAGTAGACCAATCTGATTCATCCCCTTCCTTTTAGAGTTTATACAATTAAAGAAATCCTTGCTGTTTTTCTTAGCATCCTTTGCCAACTATTTCTCGTAATTTGCCTTCTCCTGCCTAACCTCCTTTGTGACTTGATTACAGATTTTTTTTTATATGAAAACCCCAAACATGAAAGGTATTAGAACCTATAGTATTTGGTACCGAGCTTGGGTTGGAAGTTGAGAAGACGAAGGAAGATATTTCTTGACGTTAGATTTGAACTTCTGTAGACTATAATTTTCAAGAAATACGTACGATAGAAGGTTGTTCCAGTAAACAGCAGCTGAATAAATAAACGAGGTAGATGAAAAATTGGTTCTGAGAGTTTGAAGTTGGACAGTAAATGGATGTTGGCTGGTGGCAGCACATGTTCAGACTGTTTTGAAAGAGAGAGCGGGAATTATAGAAGCCAATTCAGAAGAACAGTGACCATGGAAGTATCTCTAGAAAAGGCATGCAGAAGAAACAGTACTTCTATGACAGCGAATGGAGAGACTCTGTTAGAGAGGAGTCATTAATTAACATAACTGCTCTCTTCTGAATGGAATCTAGAAGCCTGAGAGAGGGTTTCGGGGCACTGCCCCAGATGTGGGAACAATATTCCATGGTAGGATGGATTTGCGATTTGTACAGAGTGAACAGCTGTTTGAAAGGAAAGTAACGCTGAGAGCGAAAGAGAAAACCAAGTTTTTTAGATGCAGAGTAAGCAATATTTGTAATGTGCTTGTGCCAAGAGAGATTAGAATTCAGGGTAATCCCCAAAAGAGATATATCAACTTGCCTAGAAATCGGAGTGTCACCAAAGATAAGCACAGGAGCTGTTATTTGGTTTTTAGGAGCATTCGCAACTAAGGTCATATTGCTCCAGGGATATGCGGTAGTCATTCCCTGACGTTTCCACATCCTCTGTATTTGGTGGGCATGGGCTCGAACCCTGGTCTAATCAAGAAGTGTGTGTGCTATGCACTGCTGCTCCTGTCCACCTGGCCACGGAGGCACCAAGCATAGGAGCCGAAGAATTCTTTTTGCAAGATATAAGACAAGACTGAGTTTTAGAAGGACTGAAATCAACTAAGTTGTCTTTGCCCCACTGGAGAATTACCTGAAGATCGGCATTTAAGGAATTGGCAACAGATTTTCGAGAAGTTGAAGCTGATTGAGCAGGACAAGATTTCTCAAAATGGAAAGTGAAATGCAATGTGCTATCATTGGCAAAACTATGGATAGGATTTCCAGTCAATGGAAGGTCATTAATATACAAGAGGAAAAGAGTGGAGGAAAGAACTGAACCTTGGGGGACACCAGCATTAGTGGAGAAGTTAGAGGACAGAGAGCCATCTACCATCACCCTCAGTCAGCGATCAGAGAGAAAACTGGATAACCAATTACAAAAAACAGTTGGCAAACCATAAGGTGGAAGCTTGTTTAGAAGACCTTTATGCCAAACACGATCGAAAGCCTTTGAGATGTCAAGAGCAACTGCTTGTGTTTCACCGAACTTTTCCATTTAATTTTTTCCATAAATGGGTAACATAAGTTAGAACATCACCAGTGGATCGAGACTGACGGAATCCATACTGGCCATCGTTAATCAGACGAAAGGTGTCTAGGTAGTTTAAGAGTTGGTGATTAATTGATTTCTCCATTACTTTAGAAAGAGTAGAAGTAATTGCAATAGGACGATAACTGGATGGGAGGGACTTGTCACCCTTATTAGGAACTGGCTGGATAAGAGCAAATTTTCAAGCAGAAGGAAAAACACCTTTGGAATAAGAAAGTGAAAAAAGACGGGATAGAATTGGAGTAAGTTCAGGAGCACATGTTTTGAGAACAAGTGGAGAAATACCATCAGGACTTGGAGCTTTCTTAGCATCAAGATTAGTCAAAATCCTTCTGACATCCTTTTGACAGAAGACCACAAAAGGCATTGAATGGAGTGTGTTGGAAATGGTGGGAGGTGTTTTACCAAGATCATTAGTACACGAGTTAGAAGAAAAATGGGATGCTAACAGGTCAGCTTTATCCTTGGCCGAAGTGACAACATTCTGGTGTTGACAGAAGTGGGAGCAAAGATGGGCAAAAGTTGCGGCCAATAGCTTTGGCAAGAGACTAGAATGCTTGGCTACCATTAGGGCAATAAGCAAGTTTTCTACTCTTAGCCTGTTCAAAATCTATTTTGGACTGATTAATAACTGCTTTACAATTGTTGCGAGCTTTGGTGTAGGCAGAAAATGAAACGGAAGAATTGGAAACAAGCCAATTATGATATGCAACGTTCTTCTCTTGAACAGCCTTAGCACATTTATTGGAAAACCAAGGTTTAGATAAAGGACGAGATTTTAAAGTGGAGTGTGGAATAAAAGATTCCATTCCTACAAGAATAATTTCACTGACATGATCTGAGCAAACATTAACATCAGAAGTTTTGAAACAGTAATCCGACCAAGGAAAAGAAGATAAGAAATCTCGCAGGTCATCCCATTTTGCATTCTTGTAATGCCAAACAACACGAGGTTGGGAATAGCCATGAGATAAAGGCTCCATTGGAGAAGAGACAATCACCAAGTTGTGATCTGAGGTGCCTAAAGGACCACTCACTTCAACCGTGTACTTAGAATATTTGTTTGTGAGAAAAAGATCAAGAGTGTTGGCTGTATGGTTAGGATTGTCCAGTATTCTTGTAGGTAAATGAACAATCTGTGCAAGGTCATTAGTAATTGCAAAAGCCTCAGCATCTCGACCTGCTGGGTCGGTGTGACTAGAAAACGGAAGCTAGCTGGAGTTGTGAACATTAAAATCACCAAGGAATATCACCTCACTATTAGGAAAGTTGGACTGGAGAAAGTCAAGCTGCAAAGAGAGGTAGTCAAAGAGCTGCAAGTGGTTAGTGGAGTTGGGAGAACGGTAAAGACAACAGATGAATTCGACACAATGAGGTAGAGAGATTTTAAGCCAGAGAAGATCGAAGAGAGGAGATTCCAAATTACCAAGTCTCTGACAGGGAATATCGGGATGTACATATGCACAAATACCACCTTTGAGGCGAAAGGAATCATACAGCAAATAATTTAGGCAACTGAGATGAGCAGTAGTTGAATCAACCGATAACTGAGATTCTGTCAGAAAAAGTACATGGGGTTTGGCAGACTGCAAGTGGAAATGGACTTTAGAATTGAGACCACATATATTTGTAAAATGAACTAGAAAGTGTTTGGGAGGTTTAGATATTAGTTTATATATTTAGATATTTTTAGATATATATAGAGTAAGCAGATAAGCTTACTCTATTAGTTTGACAATTCATGGTGTATTCAAAAGTAAAAAAAAAAATGGGGGGGGGGGCATTGCAGATCCTTGACATAACGTGGCCTCGACAATGCCCCCCACATACACACTACTCTGACTCCCTCCAGTCACTGTCTGGCAGAGTAGATGTAGCAAGATCTGGAAGCCTCCTAAACAGTTACCAATAGGTTCGGTCCGGTGTACTATCTAGCAGCCGGTCTGCAAATACCGTTCTAGAGCTGTACCCTTGAAATGTAAGGAAGATTTGATCTCGCCATGATGTTCATCATAACCTCAAAAGTCATTAGTCATACTGCATGATGGAAGAGATGGGGAAGGGTTGACCACAACTTAGCGCTGGACACTAAATATGGGTTACACCCCTTTAAGCCTCCAATAAGCAAAGTGGTGGTATTGCACTGGTTGATGAGAGTCATCTACCACCTAGTATTGCCTGGTAACACAGAGGGGTGGCATTATATTTGCTACTAGCTTATATCTGCCATAGGCTTCTGTGTCACCTGATAATTTATATGCCTCCCATGCATTTTTCTTCTCTGCCTCGAGTCTCAGTTCATTTGACAACCATTTAGGCCTAAACTCATTTATTATTATAAACTGGTAGTAAACTCAATCTTATTGCATTTGTGATAATACTGATAGCTGGAATTCTATGGGTTTTTTTTTTATTATGCTGAAATGTGTTTCCCCTTCCATGAAATCTTCAATCATATAAAAAATATAAATAAAATTTCAGAATCTTTTCTTCATTCTCATTTTTTAAGCTTTGTAAACTTGTTAATCCGTATCTCACTTGCACATATCATGTTAGTTGCAATTTGTGCGTGTTGTGTTCTTTGTTATTGATTGCTTATTTTTTCACTGTTTTAAATTTTACAATGCCCCACTCTCCAAAACATCAGTAAACAGAAATATCAACTAGTTAGTATGTACATATTAATTAAACTATGTACGTAAGCATAAATTTATTTTTATTTTGCTAACCTGTGAAAAATATTCTTCTGATTTTCACATATCATTTAATTTTGTTAATTGGCAATGTAATAAAGTGTAAATTTGTGATCTTTTATATCCTATGGATATGAGGATTTCCACCTATTTTCACTTATTAGAATCGCCATTTAATAAAATTAAAATTCAATTTGCAATCGTGATCACAATGACTGGCGCTTACCACATATCATATAGTGAACAGTATTTTATCATGGAGAGTCCATTGTAAAGTGATTTAATTGTATAAAGAACCAATAGCAAAGCAGTGGTCCACTGTATATGGTTGCTGAGCATAATGAAATATCTACAGCTGAAGAAAATCCTGTAGCAAAATGCATGTACGTGTGTGCTCCATTATTGAGAATTATCAGCTTATGTTGGTCAAATAACTTTTCAATAGTTGTCCTTTCAATTTGTCCATATTTTGATTTCCACATAGAGGGTAGTGACTATTAAGGTCCTTTCCCAAGGATATAGTAGGGTTGGATAAGTTGTGCCACTAGTCCTTTCAAGTCACCTTAGCTTATATATTGATTAGGAAGCAGGTGTAGGGAGAATATAATTACATCAAAATTCATGTTAATTCAAGCTGCAACTGCCTCAAGGTGAGTCTTCAATGTGATTGGTTTCAAGATATGAGAGCTAATTATCAATGCTACCCCTCTGTGTGCATATCATTCAGATTATGTGTAACATGATCCTCTCAATGTATTACATAGTTCTGGAATGAGGTGGTTATCTGTGGAGTCAGGTTGGATTCCTGCTGCAGGCAGATGGCAATGGAGTCATATTGTGCAAGGAGGTCTCAGACATCAGTTAAGTTACTGTGATAACCTCTACAGTTCCATTGCAAGAATGTATGCTTTATTTACACTTGTTATGATGTTTATTTTTTTACACTTGTTATGATGAACCGAAGGCGAAAAATGAAGAGCAAGATAAACACTGACAAGGAAAAAATTGAGTATACTGAGTTATGCAAAGCCATTAGAAAGAGACTCAGAGAGGACATAAGATTTAACACAAGAAAAGTAGAACAAGCATTAAGGGAAAACAAAGGATTTAAATCAGCAGCCATGAGCAGTAATACAGAAAGACAAATGATACTGAAACTGAAGAATAGCGATGGTGTACAGAGAAGGCATAATTCAAATAGCAGAAGACTACTATAGAGAATTATACAAGGAGCGAGGGAATGATGCCAGAAGTGGGGAAGATGGATTGCAAAGTAGCAACACATACGACATACCCGATATTCTTCCTGATGAAGTAGAACATGCATTGAAGAAAATGAAGAATCAGAAAGCCCCAGGGGAAGATGAAGTTACTGTAGAGTTGTTAAAATTGGGAGGAAGAGACATAACACAAAAACTGGCAATGCTCTTCACAAAGTGCATTAGAAAAGGTGTGATGCCTAAGCAGTGGAATAATGCAATCATAGTTTTGCTGCATAAGAAAGTAGATAAATCAGAAATTGGAAATTATAGACCAATTAGCTTGTTATCCCACATCTACAAGTTCTTCACAAGGGTCATTACTAACAGATTAGAAAGAATACTTGATGAGAACCAACCGAAAGAGCAAACTGGCTTTAGGACAGGATTCTCAACTATGGATCACCTTCACATAATATCACAGCTAATGGAGAAAGCAAATGAATATAAAACACCATTATGCCTGGCATTTGTGGATAATGAAAAGGCATTTGACTCCATACAGCATAAGGCAATGCTTCAGGCACTGCAAAGACAAGGCATAGATACCCCACATATTATGATTTTGAAGAAAATATACGAGAATGCTACCTCCTTTATTAAACTAGACAAAGACAGTAGGAAATTTAAAATCGAGAAAGGAGTTCGACAAGGAGACACAATATCTCCGAAGCTGTTTATTGCTGCCCTTGAGGAAGCTTTCAGAAGATTAGACTGGTCGCAGAAAGGAGTCAATGTGAATGGAGAGTACCTAAACCATTTATGATTTGCAGATGACATTGTGGTCATAAGCCACGATTCCAAAGAATTAGAGGAAAATCTTAATTAGTTATGCACAGTTACTAAGGATTTTGAACTAAAGATGAATATGGCTAAAACAAAAGTAATGATGAACAAGTATGCCATAGAAAAGGTATTAATGATTGAAGGAGCAGTAATTGAAAAGGTGGAGTCATATCATATACTTATCTGGGACAAGTTATTAGCTGTAATAATGATAAATGGCTGGAAGTCAAGAGAAGAATAAATTTTGGATGGATAGCATTCAGGAAATATAGTCACATACTGAAGAGCAATATCCCAGTTTGATACGTAAAATAATGAACCAATGTATACTCCCCCACCATGACTTATGGAACTTGGGCACTCACCAAAAGAATGGAAGAGAAGCTGAGAACTACACAGCGACGAATGGAATGAATTATATTGGGAATCAGACTGTTAGATAAGAAGAGAAACACATGGATTAGGCAGCAAACTCAAGTAAAGGACATTCTTATCAAAACTAAAGAACTAAAATGGTCTTGGGCAGGACAAAGCTCGAAGACATGATGACAGATGGACTAAGAAAATAACAGAATGGTATCCAAGAGGAGCTAGAAGAAAACCTGGAAGACAAAGGCAGTGATGGATGGATGGATTCATGAGTTTGTGGGTAGTAAATGGATGGCCAGTGCTCAAAACAGAAGGAACTGGAAAGTTGCTGGAGAGGCCTTCATCCTGCAGTAGATTGAAAATGGCTGATGATGATGCTGCTTTTTTTAGTTTGAGCTTGGGTTTGTTTCTGAGAGGCTGTGGATTTCTGTCATTCAGTTTTAGGTCCCCCCCCATTTTTTAGAAAGTATGGTTTTCCAGAGTTCATTTCTGCTTTGGTAAATAGTTCTAGAAACTGGTCATCTTCATATGATTTGTCTTTAACAACCATGCTGTCTGATGTTTGATTTTATATCAAGGAATGTGGGTGTACTAGTATCCAAGATGGGGAATGGCAGCTGGTTGTGTGGTGACTGGTGTATTTACTGCTTCATGGGTTTACTTGGAGATTGGTTAACTGGTATGGTGATCAATACTGATCACGATACCAGTAAACAAAGGTAACACATCCTACACAGTGAATCTCTATCGCATCTGAGCTAGAGATTCACTGGGTAGGATGGTTGCTTCTGTTTGAGTGGCAACTGATATTCTTTTCGTGGTTACTGAACATAAGTTTGATTGTATATGGTTGGAGCTTGGTAGAGATTTTTTAGTTTCCTGGTAGGTTACATTATTATGCTGTTTTGTATTGCTATTGTATTATATCTTTTTTTCTTTTTTTCCAGAGGGAACTCCTTGGAATAAGCAGGACGTTCTTGTTTGCAGTTCAGACATTTGGGTGTTGTGGCTGTGCAGTTAGTTTGGGTATGTGCTGTAGATCCACATATGATGCAAGTAGCTACTCCTCTGCAGACTGCTTGAAAATGCCAAAACTTCTCCAACTTGTAGCAATGTAAGAGGTTTGGAATATAAGCTGTGACATGACAGTTAGGGCAACTTGCCTTGATCACTGTTGGTGGTTTAGGGTTGCCAAGGTAAAAATTATGTTCCACATGGGAACCAACGAATTTTTTTGCTTTAGTTCTTTGTCTGACAGATTGATCAGGTCCCATTTGATAATAATGCCTTTTGTAATTTCTCAGATTATTGAGCAGTGGCAACTTCGAATAGTGGTCTCTTGATCTTAGGCAAGGAACTGTCTTCAAAGTCCCTATTGCACTTTCTAGGCATTTTTGCTCTAGAAAAATAGAGTTTTTTCAAATAGAATGGTCTTGTTGATTGGATGATGTGGAAGGTTGGATTGTGGATTCTGTCTATGTCAGTCTTTTAATGTTTTGCTGAGACAGAGCCAAGCTCCTCATTTTTACAACCTGTTACATTCTGGTCTGTGAACTCAGTGGATTTCTGGGAATTAAGTTCTGTTTGCTCTTTTTTACCCTGGAAGGGAGAACTTTTCCCCTGCAGGTTACTGGCTCGGCTATGTGAAGGAAGAGGTAGTGCTACCTTGTGACCAAGTGGTAGTAGATTAGCATCAACAGGAAATAGAAAAAAGAAGGTTACTTTCCTTCCTGAATTAGTAATGTACTTTCTTTACTATTGACTATATAATTGAGTGTTTCCAGAATGAAAGCAAATTCACTAGCAAAGTCACTTGATCAAAAAAAAAAAAAAAAAAATTCATTTGGCACCTGGGGCCCTGCCTGGGTGTATCCATCACAATTTATATTTCATGAAAGCCATTAGTACTGTTGTTGACAAATAAGTGTAAGTTGTTTAAGCATAGAGAACTTGGCACAGACAAGCTAGGGAGATTACTTTTAATATTTATACTAATCTAAGTAATAAACAAAATATCACTTTAAAATGCATCCTATGCTACTACAGGCATATCATATCTATCCTATCTGTTAAGAAAAGCAACAGTGAATCTAGCCAGTCAGATAAGAAAGCACTAGATTTACATGCATTACATGTGAAGCTGTTATAAGTGGTACCAACAGTTTTGATCTGTCTGTAATCCACAGTATCAGATATATTGAGATGACCAACAATTCAACAGCTGCAGAAATATAAATCATCTAAAAATAAAATTCTGTTTAGTGGTAGATAAACCTGTAACATTTTAATTAGATGAACGATCCTGACATATGGAACAATTTCTAAATGGAAGTTGTTTGATGAAAGATCACATGTTACTGCTCACCATCACTTTTATTTAAAATAAATTATGTGGTTTTAGAACTCATCAGAAATTTCTTATATCTCGGTGAAACCTGGATCAATGAAAACCACTGAATATGACATAGCTGAGTGGTTAGTGTGCAGCACATAGGTTTGAGTTGACTGTGGTTCAAGCCTATGTAATTCCAAATATGGTAATGATTGTCTCTTCTGACTTTGTAGTTGTGCTGAACTATAAACAGAATATCTAAACATTTGTATGATGATAATAGTGCAGACCTACACAATAGAAAAATACTACACAATGAAGGAAAAGTCATCGTCTGATTTGTTATATGCAGGAAGCAAAGAAGGATTTATATCAATTACAGAAAATAAACACACCATCAGTTTAAGGAAAAAGTAAAGTAAAATTTAACTTTCAAACTTGCTGATGTCATAAAACTGTACAATCAGCTATACAAAATCTCAAAGCAGGAGACTAGAAAAAAGTTTAGCCCATAATTAAACTAGAATATAAATTCTTATTAGGAAATTGCTGAGGGCCTCATCAAAGGGTGAATTGAACCTCTTGTAAAATCAATGATAAGCAGCAGTGATTCTGACTTAGAGAAATAACCTCTTTATCTCTCTAATCTAAACCTGATCATTGGAAACAGCCATTTCCAGCACCCTCAAAAACATCAACTTACATGGCGAAATCCATCTGGCAAGGACTCGGCAATCCTGGACTACATTTTGATCAATGCCAGATTTCGCTCATCACTCATGGACGTTCGTGCCATGAGGGGACCTGATTGCGGATCTGATCACTACCTCATCCGGGCTAAGGTGCAGCTCAAATTACGGCATGCAAAAAGATCATCTCGGTCAGTCAAGCTGGACTGGAGGCAGCTAATGAATGCTGCCAACAAACAGGCATATCAGATCGCCCTATCCAACCGCTTCGAGATGCTGGCTGTGCCCGAGGATATAAATGAAGAAGAAAAGCAGATCTCTGATGCCATCCTGGAATGTGCCAAGCCCCTATGTCCACCTGCCCGACGTCGAACGCAACCATGGATATCAGACGAGTGCCTCGACCTCGTGGACAAACGGAAACAGGCAAAGTTGGTCGACTTTGAACGGTCCCGGCAGCTAAACCGAGAAGTCCGACAAAGAATGACAGCAGAAAGAGAAGCATACTGGAACCAAGTGGCAGACGATCTTGAAGTGGCGGCATCCAAAAACGAGTACCGCACTCTCTACCGCACCCTCAGATGTCTGAGTGGAAAGACCAAATTGACTAGTGACAACATCAAGAATGCTGATGGGACCTTCGTGCGATCACCATCCGAACGCCTGCAACGGTGGAGTGAATTCTTCAAAGCTTTGTATAATCACGACCCACCTCAGGGACCGCCAGCAACAGCACTCTCGATCAACCCCCCTGAGGTCTCCATGGTCGATGTTGAGCCTACAGTAGAAGAAGTGAAAGCAGCCATACAATCCCTGAAGAATGGCAGGGCACCAGGAGTGGACCAAGTCACCACAGAAGCGATCAAAGCCGGGGGAGATGTACTGCTTCGCCGACTACACTCACTCCTCAAAACCATCTGGTGCACTGAACAAATTCCGTTAACATGGAGGAAAGCCATTATCGTACCGATCCACAAGAAAGGTGATAACCGGGACTGCAAGAACTACCGTGGCATCAGCCTCCTTTCCATCATCGGAAAGGTCTTTATGAAGATCATCCAGTCAAGACTGCAAAAACATCGCGAGCAAACCAGTCGAGAAGAACAGGCAGGATTTAGACCCGGGCGAGGATGCTGTGATCAAATCTTTGCCATTCGTCAGCTGATGGAGGAGAGGATCTGGTGTGGACAGCGAACCGTCATTGTTTTCATTGACTTTAAGTCTGCTTTCGACTGTGTCCACCGGCCTGCCTTATGGAAACTACTAGAGGTTGAACATGTACCTCGAAAAGTCATCACACTCCTCCAAACTGCATACAACGGTTTAACCAGCCAGGTGCGCATCCAGAATGATTTATCTGAGGAATTTACCATCCAAACTGGAGTCCGCCAAGGGGATGTAGCCTCCCCGTTGCTTTTCAACATCGTGGTCGACGCCATTATGAGGCAAGCATTCAGAAACAGACAGGGCATACAATATGACAAGGATCACTATGTGACTGACCTGATGTTTGCTGATGATAGTGCTATCCTTGCCGGTAACGACGCTGAAGCCACGGACATCCTCTACGACATTGCCCGCATTGCCCGGCCATACGGTTTGAAGATCAATGCTGGTAAGACAAAGGCCCTGACAACAGATGGGTCGCAAGCCACCATCTATCTCGAAGGCGTACAGATCGAGCAAGTGCAGGACTTTAAATACCTTGGGTTGCTGGTCCAGGAGAAGAAAGTTGCATCCACCATGGAAATCCACAGCAGAATTGGACAGGCGGCCACTGCGTTCGCCTCGCTCAAATGGTGTCTGTGGAAGAGGACCAACATTTCCACAAAGACTAAAATCCGACTCTTCCGGACTTTGATCCTGCCCATTCTTCTTTACGGATCGGAAACATGGATTTGTCTCAAGTTAGATTTGAACAAACTTGAGGTATTCCAAATGCGATGCCTGCGGCAGATCTTGGGCATCTCTCTTCGCGACCGCATCACTAATGATACCATCCGTGCCAGATGCCAACAGCAACCAACCATTGCCGACCAAATCCAGAAGCGAAGGCTCAGATGGTTTGGCCACGTATGTAGAATGGGCACGAACAGAATACCATCCACACTCCTTTGGAGACAACGACCCACCCAATGGAGCATCCAACGGACCGCGCCTAGGAAAACGTGGGCCAAGCAAGTGGAAGATGACTTGAAGAGCCGACGTCTCGACCTTAACCAGGCCAGGACTGAAGCCATGGATCGTAAGGTATGGAAGAACATCACAGAGCAAGTCCGAAACCCTGCGGCACCTACAGCAGCATACTGGTTGCGTGGCCAACCGCCTCCCCCAGCTGCCAGCTAAGGACCAAAGAAGAAGAAGAAGAATCTAAACCTACTTGACAAAAAGAAAGTTCTTTTAAAGATTATTTTGATATTTGAAGAACATATTAAAAGCTAATTTGGGATACAAAGGCTAATTAAATATTATTATAAATCAGAGAGAGTAATTTGAAGAGAACATTACATGCGATTATTCATGACATTATGTAGTAAAAACACTTATACCACATAAATAATTTAAAATTAATTAAAGTAATTATAACCTACAACAAATTTAGCTCTCAAATTTGCTATCTTTGATAATAGGTGATGTGTCAAAATCCTTTCTGGATACTATAATCACACCAATAAAAAACCTGAAATCAGCTCTTCACTCACTGGCAACAACAACACTAAGACTGCTTTAGATGTTGCAGTCTTCAGTTGCTGATGTCATTTCAGGTCTTTTATTAGTGTAATGACAGGATCCAGCAAGAATCTCAAACATCACCTGTCATCAAATTTAGTGAATTTTGACAGTAAATTGTATATATTCAATAAACTAATTCTGAAAATTATTCATGTAGTACAAGAATCATTTTATTACATATTTAATCTCAGATATGTTTTAGAAAATCAGAAGTTTTATCAAACATGAATTTGATGATATTTTTATAAAAATCATATTCTATCTTCTGCTTGGGTCATAAAAAAATATTTTTCTTTTTATGAATACCTGAATAAGTTTCTTCCTATTAAAGCAAAGATCATTCAAATGGAAACTACAAAACCAAATAAAAAGTATATTATGCAAAAGCTGAATAATGCTGTATCAAATTACTGACTGAAGTCCGTTGACAATACTAAGTGCCCATATGGTACCATCTGCTGACATTATTTAGAATCTCAATTTTCAAAGAGGAGGCGCCCTTAGAGTCATGCAGCAAGGCAGGTCGGGATGGAATCTTTAATCTGATTTTTGAATACAGAAGGAATAAAACCTATGGAAATTTATCACAGAATGTTGACTCAGAATGGTGAAGTGCTGATAAGTTGATGGTAAGTCTATGAGTTTGTGAATAAGTTTAACCCTAGGGCACTCGTGCAAGGTCTAAGACACCTTGAGGGTTTTTGGAAAGGAAAAAATTATTACAAGGAATGTTCAAAACAGGGGGCATTTATTTATTAATTTTATATCAAAGACCCATTCCTTTTAATAAGAGGGCCACTCTTTCATTAACCCTTTATTGGTCATATGTGTTGATCAGAAATTTTGCACAACTACTTAAGGGTTAAGAAGAATACTAAAGTGTTGAGGATTTTTCTTAATCAGGGCAAGCACATCATGTTGTGATACCAGAAGCCCGTGGCAGTGAAAGAACTCACAAGGAAACAGTTAAATTACTCTTAAATTACTCATCATGGCAGTTAAGAAACTGCCATGATGTGTAAGATTATAGTTCATTCAGTGCATGCTATCACCAACAAGAAGTTGCACTTTTGAAGTGTGCACTGGGTGGATTCTTCAGTGTACAACACCATAACTGAAGGAATGACAACAATGTGTTTAGTGCTTCGTGGATGGTATGAGCATGAAGGAGATGTCTTTATAGAACACATAGTGAATGGAGATGAATACTGGGTGCACTATTACACACCAGAAATCAAATGCACAAGTTCAGAGTGGTAACATACAGGCTCATGTCAACTGAAGAAAGTCTGATCAACTATTGGCTGGAAAGTGTTGGTTGCCGTATTCTGGAATCATAAAGAAATGATTTTGGAATATATGAATGCAGAAGGAATATAATCTGCTGAAATTTATCACTGAATGTTGGTGCAGTATGGTGAAGACTTGGCAAGCTACAAAGGGGTGAATAAGTTTAATCATAGAACATCCATGTAAGGGTCTTTGTCCAGAACACATTATCTGGAGAGAGGAGAAACAGTGAAGAGTGAGAAATACTGTGATGTGCTTCTGAACCAATCAAAGCCAGAAATTCAAAAGAAATGTTGTGGTTTGCTATCTGCGTGCGCGTGTGTGTGTGTGTGTGTGTGTGTGCGTGCGTGTGGACACAGCACATGGCCCATCCTGAAACCACCCATTCTACAGTGAATCAAATACAGGAGATGAAGTTTGAAGTAGTAACCCATCCTCCATATTCACCAAACTTAGCCTCACATGATTATCATATTTTTTGGTCACTAAAATATGCACTAAAAGGACATTGCCTTGTCAGACAAAGAGGTTAAGATGTCAGTGCACGAATGGACTCAACATGAACCAGAAAACTCATTTCAAGGAGGAGTTTTGTTGTGATTTGTGATTCTCAAAGAATTCAGGTATTAGTGCAACTTTGAAAGAAGTGGGGAGAATGTAATGGGGGAATACACTGAAGACTGATATGCATACTGATATAGAGGTAGTTTAGTCACTTTAGATATGTTTACTCCTCACACTTACATGATGTGTAATATGATTTATTTATTTATTTTTGTAGAAAAATTCACAAGTGCTCAAAATTCACCTTCAGCTCAAATGAGTACTCTATATCAATTGAGAAATGACTACTGCACACAGTGCATCAGCTGTGGGACAGCATATTTTTTGGCAGGTCTTTGCATAGCCTCCCACTATAGATCCATTACATTTTTATTTATGGGGACACCTAAAACAACTGGCACACAGGGATGAGGCACTCTGCATCCCAAGTCACCAACTGGAAGAATTACTTGTTCAGCAATTTAAGGCATGGCTTTGAATTGAAGATGAACAGTTAGCATTCTTGAATGTCTTGTGTAAAAAAAAAAGAGGGGGAGGAGAGATTACCAAATATATGAAATGGGCAAATTAAATATTATTTAAAGTTCTTCATATTCGAGTAGCAACATTTCAAGATGCTTTAAAATTTCAAACGGTGTTTTTAGATCCAAGAATGTTTTTTTTTATTATTCTCCAACATGCTCCCAAACATTTTCAGAAAATTTCGAATTGCCTTGGATGGATGGATGGGTGGCTGTGTGTTAGAACATAATTTCATCATAAAAGAAAATTATAGCAAAAATTACTGAGTGGGTTATTTCTGTTGAAACAATAGTATGAGAATTAACACCAGACTTACCTTGAAATGAAACCCTAAGAAATGCAAGTGGATTACAGCTTTATCTTCATCTAGTATAAAACATTTAAAGTGAATTTTGTAAAATTCATTAATGTTACTAACTGATGAATAACTTGCACTTAAAAATCTAGATCGCTATTTGTATGTGAGAAAAATCAATCATGATATATTTTCAGTGTGCATACCACATGCTAATTCGACTTCAAAACTAAAACTCAAGATCTAGAATCAGAAGACTTAATGGAAACCAGTCTCAGGAACAAACATCCATAATTCAGACAAGTTTCAAGGTACCACAAATAATATTGAATCCAATGATTATTGATCAAATAATGTTTAAACAATATAAAATAAGCATTAAAGTAAAATTGTTTATAGCCATGATCAGCATCTACTTCTCATCAGAACACATACATTTGAAAAATATATCTAACTGATAATCTGATGTTCTTATAGTGGTGTAAAATAATTACTCATCAAATTATGGTAAATGAATGGTAATAAAAAAAAAAAATAATAATAATGCTATAGTTCTGTTCACATGGAGACAAAAATATTGTCAGTATTAGTCTAATTCAAGTTATTTACAGATAGCAGGCACATGAGGACCATCTGGTTTCTCATACTGTATTTTTTTTTTTTTTTTTTTAATTCTTTTGTACTGTAAAACCATTCTGTCCATTTAACAGTGACACAGGACCTCTATTAAAATTTTTAGAAATCTTTACTGAATACTTTGAAAATAACTCCCATACGTCTTTATAAGTTCTCCTGTGTCTAATCCAAAACTGGATTCAGTGTTTAAGGCAATAGTCTAGGCCAGTTTATATGTATTTTGGAGGGATAATATGAATTTCCAAGGGAGGGGATTAATTTAAGTGATCAACAGAAATATTAAATTAACAATTTCTCTTTCCTGCTACAAATTAGTGCTGTTTGCTTAACAGAGGGAAAAAAAAAAAAATTTTCAGTGGATCAGAGACCAAAACATGCATATACCACAGTTAATAGCAGGATATGCACATCTAATACATACTGAATCTTTCATTACTTAATAATTTCATGATCTTTATCTAAAATAAACATGTTTGATTAGGTCAGTTTGTAGCAGTCTTCCATAAGCATATTGTGTCCACAGGTTAAGAAACATAAAAAACCAAATATATAAAAATGCACTATTTTAATGACTTTATTAAATGAAATTCAGTCACTGAAGAAATAAGTGGATACCTTAGGCTGTGTTGTCCAACCCAATTGCCATTCGCCTCATGTAGTGAAACGATGATGTGTGTGGCAAATTTGTTCCATTACAATTTTTATTATTCCATTGATTATTCAAGTAATTTTTAAGAGATATTATAAATCAATCAATATTTAACTATGTATATGTATATTCAAGTTAGAACACATTTCATAATTCAGAGAATTCGGCATGCTGCACCAAATTTTATGATAAACATGCACTACATTCATAATGGTATTTGTTTTTAATGGAAACAAAGTCAGATTTAAATTGAATTGCCATGAAATATTTGTATCATGTATATAAAGTGCTTAGCATCATAGTCTATATTTGTATCATTAAGAAAAATGAGTTCATTATTACGAAAAAGATTATTTGTAAATTATTTTCTTATTTTGGCTCAACCTGGCTTTGTGAAACAACATTTTCAAGTAACAATATTAAAATCGAAGTACCGAACAAATATACTTCAGCAAAATACGAAGGTGGAACTACGTTGTTCATTAGCAAACTCTCTGCCAGATATCGAACTCCTGGTAAGCAAAAAATCATGTCAGATATCACATTAAATGTTATAAATAATAAATACTGATATTTTAAATTTTGTGTTAATGAATATTAAAATATTAAATAAAACAGATTTTCAAAATGCAGTAATTTTTATTCTTTACAAATTTGAACACACAAAAAAAAAAAAAAAAATTTTTCAAGTGGTGAAAATGTTATTTTGATTGTGACGATTATAATAAAAAGGTTGGACACTGTTGCCCTAGGGACTTATTGGAGATTGAAGTTATCAAGTGATCTGTCATATGTGCACCTTTGATTTGGGCTTCAGACCACAACAATTAAGCGTACACTGCTTTGGTTCAAGAGGATTTAGTTTTATTTGAAGATTCCATTGTTGGGAAATGGGTAACATTTAGGATAGGTGGACAGGAACCAGGGTGTGTGTCTGCTAGGAGCAACAACTGGTGATATTAACCAACACCTTGTCAGTTTTTTAAGGGGGTTAACAAAGCATTATTATTCATGATATTAAGCACACATGAACTGACGAACGTAGGACCATGCTGAAAAAGGTTGGGGCAGAATGCACACTGGTCTGCAATTCTGGCCCAAAATAATAGGAAGGACTGTATGCTGAAAGTCTTGTTGATTAACTCAAGGCTCAAGGGACTTCATGAGGCTTTTGGAGGAAATTATTTGCCCCCACCCACAATGATCCACAGCAGGTCCTGAAATCCCAGGTACCTTGCTTTCTAGGCTACTCCATGTTCCAATAGAAGCAGTGTAAGAATCACTTTCACCTATGATTGTGGCTATTGTTAATGTATTAGTCTGTGTATCCTCCTAAACCAAAAAATTTTCTGACCCACCTAACGCTGCCTCGATAGCATCATCAAATATTCTTGCACCCTTTCTATCAAAGTGTAGCCCCTCCCTGTAGAAACACACTTTCCTGTTAACAAACACAGAGCACACTGAGAAAAATTCTACCCCAAGGGCCATGCACAATCTCTCCAGGGCCAAAATGATTGTCTAGGCTCTCATCATGTACTCCCTTCTATTGTCGGGGCAGAATTGGAGACACTTTCAAATTTAATCCTAACTCGTGACTTTTTCTCAACTGGTGCCCTGTACTCTGTTAAGTAAATCCTTGGATCTTCATTGCCTTTTACTTAAGTCCTCAGAAATCTCAATGTCATTAGTGTCAAAGTGTATAACAATATCACCTTTTGTGCTCTAAAAGTATCTGCTTTACAACATCATCAACTTTTGTCCCTGACAAACTTTTGTCCTTGTCCTATTCCACCTATCCTTGTTTGCACAATATATTTCCCATTTCCCTGACAATAGAGTCACCAACATTAACTACCTCTTGTGGGATCAGCACATTATGCCTTGGGAGTTGCCGTTGTGTTGCCTGATGCGCAAGTGCAAGCTCTGGCATTGAGGTGGGCAGCTGAGAGCTCAATGGGTGTCCAATTTAATTCCTTCAAGAGCATCCACCCTGTTCTTCAAGCTCTCCTAAATGCCCATCAGAATGCTGAGTTCAGATCCAATATCCTCACACCCTTTACACTGAACACACACAAAGATATCCCCTTGCTGTATCATGTCCCGTTCCAGATAGCTCTGCAAACATCAAACAGGTAGTACATTTCGTGATGCCGTGATTCAGAGGACAACTGCTCCCTTCAGTTCTCTCCCGAGTCACGGCACTCCTGCTATTGCAAGCCCTTTGCTTTGCTTTTATCATCATCCATTCTATCATCAGCAAATGTGCTCTTGCCTATGTGTTTATTGTGTGAAAAATTTCTCAAATGAAAATATGAAATCTACAAGAATAGGTGAGCACCTAACAGTGAAGTGCCAATAAAGTAAACAAGAATGTTTTCATGATCTGAAGGAGAAATTTGAAAGAAACATTATTTTGCTAATGCACTGTTTAATAAACATTAAAATCAAGTTGATAAAGCAGCCTACCACTCCATAAATTTTCTAAACTAACTATTAGATGTGGAAAGCTACATAACATTGGAGAGACTACAATCTTACCAAAGTGAAGGAGCTAATTAAACTAATGATAGGCCCTAGTGTAGGTGATATAACATTACCAATCTCAATGGGCAACAATGTGGTATAAGAACTGATGATGGCATATGACATCAAAAGTAAGCTATGTGATAATTTAATAGTGAATATGTAATAGTGAAACCATAATATTAGTTTACATACATTTTGTAAATGTAAACTAAGAAGTTATTAAGTTATTGTTTGCTAAATAACTAACAACAGACACAAAGGGGTGAACCATTTTTCAAGTACTTTGATGAAAATGCCATTCTTTTTACAAATATCTTGTAAAACTGACAGTGAATCCTCTATTTCTGTCTGCCAGCACGGTTTCATAGCAAAAAGCAAATGGTTTCATAACAAAAGCATCTAATACTGCCCTTAAAAAGGGCAGTACTGGTTGTTTTTGTCATTTATCATATGTTCATTGTCAACATTTGGTTGCTAAACATCTCAGTGATAGACTAACCAGTTTCTACAAGTTACCAAGGCCGTCAATAAAATAAAAGCTCGACTACTGACGATCAATTATTTTACCAGTTCTGCCATAAAAAATGAAGAGTTTAAGAGAAGTGGCTGTCAAAAGGCAACTGTTTACAGCATTTCTATGAACTATATAATATGATACTGGAGTTTCTCAATTCAACTGATCAAATAATGTGCACTGAATTGAAGTTGAACTGACATGGCATATCTTTCTGACATATACAACAAATTAAATGAGGCAGACAGTCAACTGTAAGGAAATAAAATCAATCTCATCAAAACTAAAGGAATTGTTATGGTCTTTATAAACAAGCTACCTTTTTTTAAATTAGTAATGGCAAACAGAAATTCTACCGGTTTCCACATTTACAGAAACCGGTGGGGGGGGGATTTATTATTGTTTGATAGTGATCTTGTGATCTGCTTGTGAAGTGCTCAAGGAAAATATGCTAACAAGATTTAAAAACCTCATAAAATTTTAAATACATCGGGGTTGCCATTGGTTGGCTGGAACCACTTTAACTAATAACTATTTGGTTGGTTTCATTTTAAATGGTGCACCGGCAACAATTTTCAAGGATTAATGGACTTACAACATGACTATAGATCAACAGTACAGTTCAAACAAAGTGGCTATGAAGTATTCTGGATCAAGAAACAAAACATTTATCTTCAACTCTGGCAAGAAATCAAATTTTTTATTATAACTTCTCCAACATCATACTTGTTTGATAAAGGGGTTTAATGCTGTTATACAGCTACTAACTAGATAATGCATAAGACTGAACACTATTGAGGGAAGATTTAAGACTGCCAAACATAGAACTAGACATTAATAAATTATCTTCAAAAAGGCCTCTAAGGTTGGGAGAATGATTCATATCACAAATTTAAACAAGTATACCAACCGTTTAACTATAATAGTTTAATACTGAAAATTATAAAATGTACCAGACGATACAGTACTGTAAAATAATATTTACAAAAACTGACTTACAAAATAAAATGTATGATGAAATTTTAAAATGCAATAAAATATAATAAAGGTTAAAAGCGATAAAACAATGATTGTAGCTTTCAGGGGGGCATCCACCTCCTTTCTCAACAACAATGATGTTTAGGCAACACATCCTTAAATAACAGGTTCACGGCACACGTGGCTGACCAGGCACATGCTCAGTGTTTCTTCCATGTGAACCAGAACCGGAAGTGGCTCGGGAGCATGGAAACACAAAGCGCTCATCTTTTGCAAGGACTACAGCCTCCAGAAGGGGGGGTGGAGCCGAACACCCCTATCCATATTCATACTATTGTTTTCGGCTGAGCCAATCCACAAACTCTCCAGCCATTATGGTCCCAGAACTTTTAACCTTTATTATATTTTATTGCATTTTAAAATTTCATCATACATTTTATTTTGTAAGTCAGTTTTTGTAAATATTATTTTACAGTACTGTATTGTCTGGTACATTTTATAATTTGTGATATGGATTAATAAATTAGTGCATGTCAAGCTGAAGGAGTCACAACTCATTAAAATTCATGTTTTTGTTGAGGTGCTGTACATTTGTCTTACATGCATACAAAATATAAAATTTTTGCTGTAATAAAACCATTTTATTTTCTAATTTGTTTCATTGCCTTTTGATGCACTTTTCATCTAATTATGTTAAGGGTTCCATCACAATTCTGCTCAATATTAAGATTATTTGAAGGAGGTAAAAAAAATGATTCACTGGAATGAAGCATGCCACAAATGAGAATAGGAATCACTGATTTAGAGGTTTAATCTGGTGGCAGTGTTTTAAAGTTCAACAAAGATCAAAGATTGACAACACAGATGAAAATGATGGCTTGGGCATCAGGTGCCCTGCCATTGCTTACATTAAAGCACATATTGTTTTTAATGTTTTCAGAGCACTTCTTGAAATTCAAAAAAGCTCCCAAAAAAGGATTGTTTTTAATTTCCTTATACATAACAGAAGAATTCTACTAAAGCAGGGGGCTCAAAACGCTTTTACTGATCTTAACCTAATGGTGGTGGCATCTCCGCTTGCACCAAACACAGTAGCAAGTCACCTGACAGATGCCCAACTTTCTTTTTAATTTTTGGAAAAAGGTTTTAGATTTTTTCTAAATTCTGTTTGGACAATACCAATATTTCATTTTTTTAATGGATTGCAATACTCATTGTGACTTCATTTTTTAATAAAAAAAATATTGAATGCTGTGTTTTTTGCACCTTTTATTTAAACAAAAAATTAATTCTGTGAAAATTAAAAAAAAAAAAAGTTTTAGCAAAAATTATAATTAAAACTTGAATCAGTGAGTCTCTTCCATTTCCAAAATTTTTAGATTGTTAAGCATGTGAAATTTTGAATGCATGCACCTACATATACAAGGGTTGGTCCATAAGTAATGCCTTTTAGACCATAAAAGTTTAAAGATAACAGATACAAAGTTAAATTTATATTATTTATTAAAAAAACACCGGGAAACATGTATATGTCCTGTCAGGGCCTTCCTAAAAAGGAAGGCCCCGACAGGACATATTTAAGTGTGTTTGCATATTTATATGCATAAGTGCCTAATGTCTTCACCATGTCTGTCTGTCTGTCATCTGCATGTAACTACTTGACTCCCAGTGGAAGGATTTTCATGAAATTTTATATTTATTTCTTTTAGAAACATTTATCAAGACATCTCCCAACAGAAATCTGGCAATTATTATTTCTTTCTTCCCCTATATATTATTTGAAAAAAAGAAATTCAGAGATTAAACATGGTTTTGATGCAGTATCTTTAGCTTTAGACAGTCCATGCATGATTCACATGTATTGTTATGTACTAATCATGAATCCGGACGGACACACACACACACACATTTAAAGTATAAGTAATAATCATATCATTGTAATTAAACTGAATGGCTAAATTAAAAGAACTTAAAAACTAGAGTTCCATTAAGTGTTCTACACACACACTGGTTCAGGAAAATATGAACCCCTGTATTAAGACAGTCACTGACAGAAGAAATGTGAATAAGTGCATATAATTGCAAAGAAAACCGTGACGTGTTGCCTCATTCTGTATAAAGACTGCTACACAAGCTGTTTGACTGAATCTGAAGCCAGAATGGGGGAAACATGTGATCCATCAGATTTTGAAAAAGATCTTATTGTGGGTGCACATTTAGCAGGAGCCACGATTCAAGAAATGAAAGACATAACTGGTTTCTCAAATATGACAGAAAAACAATAGACACTTCAAGAGCCAAGACATACACTAAGGAGGATTGTATAGAAAAATTGGATATCCAGTATGCAGCAAATAACATCTGAATTCAACCAAGCCCAAAACTACTCTATTTCAACCCATACCATGTGCAGGGAATTGAAGAAATTGGGTATTGGCAGTAGCCTGTACCTATTTGGAAGGGTTTTTTTCAGATAAAAAACAGAAAAATCTGCTTGTAGTGTGCCAAGAATGTTGTGATTGGGCAGTGGAACAATGGAAGAAAGTCATGTGGCAAGATGAATCACAATACCTTTTTTTTGCACTGATGGTAGGCAGAGACATGGTTTGCAGTGGCAGGTAGGCAGTGGCGAGAATCTCACAAAGATGGATCCTACTTGCTTTGTTAAGATAACCCAAATATCAGAGGTGGTATCATGGTATGGGGAATGATTTTTGGCAGGGACTTGGTCTATTGATACTGATGGAAGATCAAATGTCATCCAGGGAGTACCTGAATTTTGTATCAGACCTACTGCATCCTGCAATGTTACACTTTTATCTTGAAGGTGATGGCCACTTTGTAGATGACAACGCAACAGTGCATCACACCAGAATTGTGCACGAATGGTTTGGAGAACATGACATGGAATTCCACCATCTTCTCTGGCACAACATTGATCTGATCTCAATCCTATTTAGATGTTATTTGTTTGTTATTTGGATTTTAGGAGCATTGGCAACTAAAGCCATATTGCTCGGGGATATGCGGTGGTCATTCCCAGACCTTTCCGCATCCCCCGTATTTGGTGGTCACGGGCTCGAACCCCGGTCTAATCAAGAAGTGTGTGCTACGTACTGCTGCTCCTGCCCACCTGGCTACGGAGGCGCCTAACCATGTCTGAAATGCAACACACTACGCATATTACCTAACTTTAATAGAATCTTTAATTGCAGCAATGATAGACATACAATTAGTCCCGTCACAGCATGGTGGTACCAGGGGTTATAAAACAAAACTTGTTTGTTTTATAACCCTATTAAAATTCTTTATTTACAGTCTGATCTTTCTCCAAAAAAAACCAACCAAAATTGGGCCCTATTTGTCCCAAACCACTTTCGGGGGTGGGGGGGAGAGATATTAACACCTCGGGTCCCATGAAATTCAACAGGTTCTCGTTTGCAATTACGCTATGACAAACCACAAAAAGTCACAATTGTAATTAAGCTTTCCCATACTGAGGAAGGTAGAAAAATTTCAAATTTTTAATCATCAATTAATGGTTAGTGCAGGATCATTATTTTGCAAAGGCACCGTAGCAGTGCCTCCATAGCCAGGAGCAGCAGTGCATAGCACACGCTTCTTGATTAGACTGGGGTTCGAGCCCGTACCCACCAAATATGGAGGATGCGGAAAGTTCAGGGAATGACCACTGCATATCCCCGAAGCAATATGGCCTTAGTTGATAATGCTCCTAAAAAAAAAAAAAAAACCAAACCAAACCGCACCTGTCAGCTATCCTTCCACCACTACTGGGTTAACCACAGAATCCTGTTCCAATTTTTTAAGGAATGATTTATGTTATTTATTAGATAAAGTTTCTCTTGATGTGTGATGCTATATGTAGTTTATACATGATGTAGCTCCACCTCATTTAATCAAGTAGCCAGCAATTAATTGGATAAGTATTTCGCCAATAAATGAATAGGCTCTGGAGGCTCCATCATGTGGCCTGCTTGCTCCTCAGACCTGAATCCACTTGATTTTTACCTGTGGAGTCATTTGAAATTTATCATTTACATAACATCTACTGACAACGCTGAAATGCTTTGCCAATGTGCAGAACAAGGATGTTAGCAAATGAAGGGGTGACATTTTCAAACATATCAAGAAATCCATGACAAGGCTTGTTCGGGTGTGTATTCAAGTGCAAGGTGATCATTTTGAGCACAATCTTTAAAAGGTAAGGTGGATAATTGTTGGAACAAATTGATTTTGAGCACGTTATAAACTTTTTCATTGTTTTCAGGTTCTGAAAACTAATCCTGAAAGTATCTACATGTATATACGCACATGCACACACGTTCATATATAGATACTCTATTTTGTTTAATAAAAACAATTTAACATTACTATGTACATACTTTTTATTGCAATTACTGTACGTAATAAATATTGTCAATAATAAATAAATTGAAACCTCTATAATAGCAATGGTGAAAAGACTAGGTTTCTATTATTCATTCACCTCAGCTAATTGAAGTCCTACTATATTTTTTTTTTAAAAAATTAAATAACACTGAAATTTTACTTTAAACCACCTGGGTAATCTTTTCAATAGTGACATACATAGTGACATACATAGTGACACACAGACCCATCAATAGTGACACACAGACCCAACCAAAAATAAATTATATAAGGCAGACTGCCTAGAATACAACTCACTCCCATGTGTGAAGTTTTTATTTGTATTGTAATAATGAAACAAGTTTTAATTTAAATTAACTATGGATCAATGTCCTGACTTTGTGAGCATTTTTAATTATGTTATGTTCAACAGATCAACTTAATTTTGAAATGATAAATACAATAAAATACTAACCTTATCCTTTGTTTCTTCTCTTTCATCACTGGTCCAAACACTTTCTTCTGAATCCAAAATCTGGATGATTCGTGTAACTATTTTAATATCTGATCGAACAATGTCTTTATGGGATACTAAACCACTTACTGACTGTATACGCCGGCTCAAATCACGTTTTCCAGCCATTCCAGATTCAGGTTCTTGAGACTTCAGAAATAAAAATAAAGAAATAAAGTTGAATTTCTCAAGTTAATAATGATACTGGCTGAAATATCATATTTAAAAGAAAGCTTTTCTTCTAAATGCTACTTAGCTGCTAACTTAGACATGACATTATTCAGAGGGAGACATTTGTTTGCTAATAGCAGTCACTGAGTGCCTGATGAAAGACCAGAACATAGGTGCTCAAAAGGTAAGGAACATACACAAAAAGATGAATATACTTTTAAATACAAATAAAAATAGAACTACATATTTATTTATCAAACAAAACAATTTCTCTCTGAAACCATAAAAAATATGTGCACACAATGCACACAATTTTACAACATGCAAACAGGCTGTGTGCAAACTGCTTGTTTTTGGAACCTTGGTCCTATTTATCATTTTTACTTTGATTTCAAGTTAGTCTTCATTGTGAAAATGATGCAAAGACATAGTCTGAATGATTCTCTGAGGTTTCTGGGAGAAACAACGATGCTAACCTTGCCTGAGATACTAACTCAGCCAGTTTGTGAAAAAGGCCCATAAAACTTCTGTGCATCTGACAGGATTTGAACTAGGTTTTTTTTCACCTGATGTGGGGGAGGACAGTGGTTATACCAACTGTCCAGTGGTGATTCTTTGAGGGTGAGGGATAGCAACAGAGAGATTAGCAGAAGGGTATATCAAGCCAAAGTGATCATGTGGCTGAATGTGATCTGCAGAGTTGTAAGCAGACTGTAGAATCAATTATGAAACATGAAAACTGTCTCTCAAAGATCTATCTGAGGCCTTCCACATAACATCTTGCAAGAAGACTATTAGCTGTCCTGGTTGGCATCATAGAGACTTCGCATCACTGCAACTTAAATTTGTTGGTTAACAAGAAGGCTCGTTGTTGTTGTTATTTGGTTTTTAGGAGCATTAGCAACTAAGGCCATATTTCTCCGGGGATATGCGGTGGTCATTCCCTGACCTTTCCGCATCCTCCGTATTTGGTGGTCACGGGCTCGAACCCAGTCTAATCAAGAAGCGTGTGCTATGCACTGCTGCTCCTGCCCACCTGGCTATGGAGGCGCAAGAATGCTTGTGGTCAGGAACAGCGTGTAGAGGGGCCTCATTAGAGGGAACCTTTACTTTTTAATTTTTTTTAAGTTGGTCCCTCACTAGCAGCAGGACATTTATTAATATCAGTATGTAAGAATTCAATATCAGCATGCAAGAATTCATCAGATATTAATAATCTTCAAATAAGGAACCACTGAAAAATGGTGACTATAGTATATTAATGTGGGGGAATTTTTACACATTAACCACCATAATGTTCAAGTTAAAATTGATAAGTGGAGCTATGAATGTTTGACAAAAATGAGAAAATTGATTTTAGTTATGATTTTTTTTTGAGACATGCTACACACGTCACGAGGTCCAATTGTAAAAAATATAACTTCTGCTCATGAGATAAATACCATGCGTTTCTTAATGCTTGTTTACTATTACTTTTTTTTTATTTATTTTTATTTTTTTACACAATTATTTCTCTAGCTGATATGAAATTGCTAAGTGATGGAAGATGGTATAACATGCAACTGCTCTGCTGGTTGTCAAATACAAACCCATCTATCAGCATAATGAAGCTGGAACCTTGATTCACCACACCAGGCTATAGCTTTCCAGTCATCGAACGTCCAGGAACAGTGCTCTGTGTCTAGTGTAGGCAGAGGTGTTGATGGTGGTTGTTCAACACAGACAAACGAACAGGCTGCTTACTCTGTAGGCCTATCCACAAGAGCATCTGCTGGATGGTGTACTCGTAAAATGTTTCTTCACGTGCCCTGGTTGCAGTCTGTTGTCTTGGACAGCATGTACCAACCACCATTCACCAAGACTGTCAATCAGTGGTGGTCTCCCCATCTTGGCACATTGTGTGGTTGCATGTCCCTCTCTGGATCATTCCTGCCACACCTCTGTTAAAACTCTGAGGTCCTTCTCTTTCCCCACTGCAAGGGGAAAGGGAAGGAATTAACTGATCAAGTAACAGGCACTACTCAAGCTGTCACTATATATGCTGCACTGATGATGTCCCCAGCCCACTTATTAAAACATTTGTATGATACAGAGGAAAGCATCTCACAAAAGCTCAAATGTGCCTGCTGTGGCACAGCAGGCACATTTGAGCCTGCTGTGCATGTAAAATGTAAAGGCATGTAAAGGCATGTAAAACCACAAAGAGCTAGACACAGCTGTCAGTCTCATGGCAGTTAACATGTTAAAGAAAAAAATCTATCAAGGGAAAGAATGTTTTTGCTTATACAAGGGTGATTACAATGATTTTAGACATTTAAGTTCTTTTCAGTTGATCCAAATGGTAATTTTAACAAATACAGATGAAATCGGAAATGTCAAGTTATTCTGGATGCTGCTAAATTTTTAAATTGATAAAAAAAAAAAAAAAAAAAAAAAGTATTTTGCAAGTTATGAATGTCAAAAGAACATGTTTAAGTTCTGGTATCAACTTTAATCAGAATGATGCACAAGGCAATTATAAATTATCAGAAGACCCTTAATTCTACAGTAAATAAAAGTTAACCTATAATAAAGGTACAAAGAATCCTAGCAGAGAATTTTTTGCTAATGGTAGCAGTAAATGAAAAATCAACTATATTATTAGTCCACTTGATATTGATGATTAACAGTATTAATGATCTTGAATGTGTTGCTGATAAGTGAAATAAATATTTTGCATTAACATTCACATAAGGAATGTTTTTAAACTTTAGTACTAGTGGTCTAGCTAGTGATAATTCTAAATGATGTTATGAATCAAGAAGGGACTAGAAGTTATTACAATTAGAAGTGAACAATATCCCAATAGCTGATGCCCATGCAAATTTTCACCCAAATCCACTCAGTCCTTCTGGGTGCTGCAATTTACATGTGATAGAATGTAGATGAGTAAATTACTTTTTGAAAATTTTTAGTAATGAGCAGCCAATGGTTGCTGGTCTGAAGTCTTTAGCATGCTTTATGTTAATTTCTAGAATGAGTTTTAACAAATACAAGGTTTGACGAGACCTTGTATTTGGTAAATACCCATCTCAAAATTCTTTTGGATTCTTAAGTTCCAGGACTGAGTTCATTACATGCATGTCAAAGCACTAGGACCATGACACAATGTGCCATCAAAGCTGACCTACGTGGCTTTCTTCTTTAAGGTCTTTTGCAAACCACAAGTCAAAAGCATATGCAGTAGTCTTAGAATTGTGTTGTTCAAGGCATTATCATTGTGCCAAGTGATGGAACAAAGAGAAAACTATAAATTTTATTCCAAGTTGGGAAAAGGGGTAACTGAAATTTACCAAATGAAAAAGAAGTATATGGTAATGATAATGTCTCAAAAAATTTGTTCAAGATCTAGATGCCAATCAACTGCCATATAGAAGGGGGGGAGGTAGTAGTAGTGGCACGTGATGCAAGAAAGCAAGTGTATGAGCTTATGTAGCATCAGCCAAAAAAAAATATATATATATATATATACAAAATAATTCCCTCTAAATGTTTGTCCAGTTCCTCCTTAAATTTATTTAACCTATCAACTTCCAACAACGACAGATGGAAGTTTGTTCCAGCAATTAACCATCCTGGCTAAAGGCAAATTTCCGCACATCTATTCTACATCTGTCTTTCCTCAATTTGAATTTATGCCCCTTTAGGTTCATAATCTAAACAAGTGGAAGAATTCCATCAGAATTCAGTGTGCTCAACCCATTCAAGGCCTTATACACCTCAATCAGATCACCACGCAGATGCCTGCAATTTGCAGAACTTAAGCCTCTCTTGTTAAGAGGATCCCTTTATTTCCCTCACCAATCTTGTTGCCCTTCTCTGTACACGCTCAAGCAAATCTACATCCTTTCTAAAATGAGGCTTCCAGACCTGTACACAGTACTCAAGGTGTAGCCTGACCATTGCCTTATAAAGAGGGACAATCACCTCCTTTTCCCTGCTAGCAAAATTCTTGTATATCATTGACAAAACCCCATGATCTGCCCTGGCAGCCTGTCTGCATTGCTCAGAAAACTTCATATCTGACTGCACAATTACTCCCATGTCTTTTTCATTTTCTACCACCTTAAGTGTAACACCACATAGTTGGTACATTTCTCTGGGGTTACTTCTATCGATATGCAATACTTAGCATTTGTCAATGTTAAACTTCAGTTGCCACTTCTCAGCCCATCTGCCCAAATTTTCTAGATCCTGTTGCAGTAGTTTCGAGAGAGTTTATGTGATCAGAGTTTACGTGAATAAGCAAATTATTTAATTATATAATATATAATAATTACATATAATATATATAAAAATATATTTATATAATTATTTATTTATGTACATAGTTTTTCAATTTCCACAAATTTCATATTCCTCAAAAACAATTTAAGTCCAGACATAATAAGTCCTGAAACCAACTTATGCACAAAAAGATTAATGCAGAGCAATTTCATCACACTTATCACAAATTTTATTAAAGTATACACTGTCCTTCAACCATCTTACGAAATGGCCCTGGCAATCCCTACGATGCCCTCTTTCCTCGAAGTAAAAAAAAAAAGACTGGTAATCACAGTAAAAATGTTGACCGGTATGATCACGTCTCCTTCATTCTGGGATCTCTGTGGCTGGAGGATTCCACCTGTCCAGCTCAGAGCCACCCCAACTATTTGCCCTCTTCATTCACGCCTCCACTCATCAGATCATTTCCTACCATACCAGATGCTCGGAACGAATCCAGGACATCGATGCAGACCTTCAGAAATTTGCTGTCAACCGATGATATAGACGTGGGATACTTGGCCCCACACACTCCACAGAGACTGCGAACTGTCAGCTGCATCTGCAAATCAAACTGCTTAACTAAAACTGGGATCGGTGACCCCTGGAGACATGCTGCCACCATCCTTTGACAAAGTGTTACATCCAATTGCAACTGTCTAGACAGAAGTGAAATTGCCTTGGTTGCTCCCAGTAAAGAATACTCAACGTTGGTCCAGACAGTGTGCACAAGGAAAAGTCTTCTTTCTTCACATCCAAAGATAGCATACCCTTCACATCACTTGGAGAACCTTGTGTATTAACGAATGAACATAACAGGGAAATGAGCCTGGCACTGCTCACTCCCATGAACTGTGAGGACAATAGTGTATGTAAATCGTATGTGTATCAGTTGTCATTTGGGTATTTAAGCTTAATATTCTAAATCTCATAGTAAGATTTAGTAATTTTTGTATTATAATTTAATTTGTAATGTAATTTGTTTAATGCCATTTCTCGTCACCTTATTATGTAATGTAAATCTCCTATATCATTTAATTTCATCTTGTTTTGTTCTTTAATGTCTTATGTTATTTAATACCTCTTATCTGTCAACCCCAGGCCTTTTGGCTGTGAAGGGAAAGTGCAACACTTCCTCATGTTTCGCGAACCAATCTCAAACAATCTGGGTGGTGTGGCATGGTGCATTATCCTGCTGAAAGACACCATCGCTAGAGGGGAAGACCGTTGCCATGAAAGGGTGTATCTGGTCAGCAATAATGTTTAGGTAGGTGGTAGATGTCAGAGTGCCCGTATATGGATGACTGAACCCAGGTTATCCCAGAAGACCATTGCCCAAAGTGTGACACTGCTGCCACCAGCTTGTTTTCATCCCACGGTGCATCCAGAAGCCATCACTTCCCCACGTAAACGACACACACACGTACTCAGCTGTCCACATGGTGCAACAGGAAACGTGATTCGTCGGACTAGACGACCTTCATCCAATCAATCAAGGTCCAGTTTTGATGCTCACATGCCCATTGTAGGTGCTGTAGCCAGTGAACCGTGGTTAGCATGGGCACTCGGAGTGGCCTGTGGCTACTCAGCCCCATTTTCAGCAGGATTCGATGTACTGTGTGTTGTGACACATTACTCCCATCACCAGCATTCCAATTACTGGTGAGTTGTGCCACAGTCGCTCTTCTGTTGCCACGTACCATCCGGGAGAGCCCTCGCTCACCTCGAGCATTGATGAACCGTGGTCATCCAACACCTCGCCAGTGCTTCGTGGGTTTTCCCTCCTCAGACTACTTTCAGTAGGTACTAACCACGGTTGACCGTGAGCACCCCACCAGCCATGCTGCTTCGGATATGCTCTGATCCAGTCATCTGGCCATTACAATTTGGCCTTTGTCTAACTCGCTTAAGTCTGCTGCCTTTCCCATCTGAAGAACAAGAGTAAAACTGATTAACAGAGCTAAGTATAAGGTGTTTTTTTATACTGTGTCCCAATCTGCGCCGTAGTTCACCTGCAGTTGCTTCGATTTGCATAACAACTCACTGGTCATAATGGTTTGGCTCATCAGTGTAGCTTAATTAATAGTGGAACTCAGTGGTTCCCAAACCACTGAGATCTATGGACCCTTTTCCCAAACCTGGATCCGTGGCTCCCAGTTTGGAAAACGCTGGTGTAACTAATTGATATTTCTGTTCACTGACATTTTTTTTGGTCATAAAATTTAAAACAGTAAGAAAATAAGCAATCAATAACAAAGAACATGGAACGCAAAAATTGCAATTAACACGATACACTCAAGTGAGATACAGAGTAACAACTTTACGAAGCTCTAACCAGAGCTTCGTAAAGAATTACTGTGAAGCTAATTTACAGTGAAGATTTACTGTGAAGCTAATGAAGCTAAAGCTTCAGGGCCTCTCACTTGCATGAGCCCCTTCAGGGCCCAGGAAAGGGCCCTAGCAATATATTCACATGGTCATATGTTTTGTAAAATTTTCAAAAGTAAGATATTTTAATCACAATTGGTTAAGACCACTGTCTCTTTCCATTCTGACTTCCCCTTGTGTCAGGTGGCAGTGGAGTGGCCACCAACTTTAAGAAAAAGAATACAAGGAAATTTTGCATTCTTTTTCTTAAAGAGTGCCCCAAAACTAAATGATTCTGAGGGTAAAATGGAAGAGAAATTGTTGAAGTTAAACATAAAGTAATAAGTAAACTGTTAGCCATAGTTATGAGAATATCTCTGGATTCAGGGGAGGTCCCTATGAACTGGAGATGTGCAAATACATCTCAATTCAAAAAGAGGGATGAAAAATTTCAAGGTTAGAGAAGTTTGAACGGTCTTATTCTGTGATATAATAAAAAGTGCATAATTGGCAAAAAAGAAGTCCAGGGATGCCTGAGGTATTGAAGTATTTAAGTATTGTTTAAGAAGACTTAAAACTGTTTCCTTACAAAATGCATATACAGCAATCCCTGATTGACATTGGCAAAGAAAGGTGGTTGGCCTTCAGAGTCATTTCTTCACTATCTCTAAAAAAAGAATGCAACAGTTATTCATCATGTATGGTTCAGTGATGAGATGAAATGCACTTCCTCAGTGGCTGCAGAAATAAACAAAATATGCATTCACAGAATAGTGAAGTGCCCCCCCTCACCATGAAGTTATAAAGGCTGCTTTTTTCCCTGAAAAATGCATGGTGTAGCATACAATTTCATCAGGTGAAATCATCAAGTGAACATGTAAATGCAGTTCTTCATTTCCTGAAAGAACATTTTAATGATAAGATCAATTGGAGATGATCTTATCATTGAAATGATAAGATCATCTCCAATTGATAACCTGGACAATATGGGACTGGACTGTCTTGGCTACCACACCTGGTGGATGTGAATCCCTGCAATTATTTCCTGTGCAGATTCCTAAAGGCCAATATCAATGGGAATAATCTGCATACCACTAAAGAACTGAAAGGCAAAATCAGAGCTGCTATGTGAGAGTTAATAATGAGAGATACGTAAACAGGCATTCTGAAAGACTGAGGATAATATGCCACTAGCTTGCTCATCATGTTTAGGATTGCTTTTACCAGAAGTCTGCAATTCAGAAATTCTTTTTCTTGAGTTCATTAATTTGTATTTCAAAAATTTTGGACTCAAGAAAAAGGACTTCTGAACTGTAGACTGAATTGATTTGAATGAGTCACTAGATTTGAAATGAGTCAGTGCCACTCACTACTAGTGAATGCTTGTTGTATTTTTCAACTTGGTAACTGAACAGTTACTATTATTCTAGTCTCAGGTTTTAGGCACATCAGCAACTTAGACCATATTTTGGTCTAAGTTGCTGATGCACAATTTTTACAAATATATTTTATATGTCTAGAAAAACAGTGCATATTCTGTAGCCGATTTGTTTGCTTGCTGGATGAAAACCCAAGTTTTTGCGAGAAAAATCCATGCAACCTTTGCCTAATGAACTCAGCCATACGAATAAAGCCCATAAAAATTCCTTGCATCACCGAATGGATTCAAACCCAGGTCTTTTCCATCTATTATGGGAGGATGGTGCTCATATGTTCTGTGCTAACTGCAAGAGCTTCACAAAAGTGCTATGTTGCTTTTATGATCACTTCTAACCTCTTTTTTAAACAGCTTATCAAAGGTTGCCACTGTTCTACCAGTCTAGTTACTCATCTAAACCAAAGCGGAAGCAAGTAAACACATGCTTAGAATTTTTTTTTATTTCAGTGGCATGCATCAGTTAAAACTGTTTAAATAAACCTCTTTTGTTTTAGTACATCTTGCTAGATAATAGTAAATTTGCACCAAGTATTCATCCATTTTCACAGAAAATTGTGCAGCTCCCTTTTCAGAACACAAATTAATAAGATGACAAGGGCAGCTTATAACTACCATTGCTCAATTTCCTCTTTTAATACACTTGATACTTCAGTTTTAAGGCGTACTGTAACAGGCGCATTATCAACACTAAGTGGCAGAAAATGTTTTGAAATCCCATATGCTCAACAGAAAGTAGCTTGGAACCAGTGTGATTATTGTCATGTGTAATGATCAAAAATGGCCCATTTTTCAGAGCTATCATTATCACTTCTTTCCCTATCCATGCAATTTCATTAAAAAGGACTGTTGTTTTGTTCTACCACCACATTTTTTTTTTCTGTTTTGCTATCTGGAAACATTTCTGAATAATGTGTCTGCATGATCAGTGGAAGATTAGGTTCTATGACGAAAGATGCATTCGGCATGTATGGCATCATCCCCACCACGAAATGCAGCAGACTGTTTGCATTTCTTTCTATGAAATGAATGCTATTGTTATGCTTAGTTGTTTGCAAATGTTTGATTACAGCACGTTTTCTACCACTTAAGATTGATCACATTCACATTTACATACGCTACACAAGGAAAATGTGTTACCTTTTTCAGACTTTCAATAAATAGAAGATCTTGTGCATATATCTTCTGAAATTTTATGTTGTATTTCTTGAGCAACTTACCAAAAGACATTGCTGATCAGCTTCACACCACACATTGAAACTATTATGATTCATTTTATTTTGCAGTGTAGACCACTACAGCGTACCTGATGGTCAATTTTATTAACAAAAATAAGCAGAAATTCATAAAAAAATAAAATAAATAAAAATCCAATTTTAATGTAGTTGAATTTATTTATTTATTATTTTTTTTGTGAAAAGAAAAAGACAGAAAAGAAACTCTTTATTATGCTATACTATACGATGATGCTGAGATGGAGAAGGATCAAATTGAACAAAAAAAGACAGACTTTCTATCATAAATCCAGATAGTTGGCAGCTATATACATATCAGTTCACACTTGGATGATCTAGATATTTTTAGTATTCTTCACACCTTTTATCAGGATACTAATAAACACAGAAATGTGAGAAATGTGAATAGAGGATTTTGTTGCGGTGGGATGGATGGCTTTGCCAGCAGTATGGGTGATAAGGATGCTGGTGAAATCATCAGTATCATATAATATTATATCAACAATTTTATAAAAACTTCCACTTATATAATGGCAACTTTTGATGTTAAAATGTACTTACTTTTGCTGGCTCTTTTAATCTTTCAGATATTTTTTTATCCTCCCTGAAATACCAAAGAACAAATTTTGAAATATGCTCACCCATTAACCATAATAAAATGTGTTTTAATGTGTATTTCCAATGTAAATTAGTTTCACCCCTACTACTAAGGCATCTCGATTATTGCATCACATTATTACCAGTTTTTTTTTCAAAGCTATTTATTCTTGGAAAGTACAATTCTACTATCTAGAATTGTAACTTCTAAGAAGAACAATCAGGTGAGCAAAAAATCATGGATTTTCAGTGCTTCACAACATAAAATTAAGCAGGGCTTCGTTCTGTTAATGAAAGGTAGAAAAGAGAAACTCCCTTATAATTTGATATAATAAAAGGATTCTGGGGGCAGGGCTTACATAAATCATGCAAATGGTATGTTAAGTATAAGAGGGATGAGAATATTTGTTTGCTTTAACTTGGATTTGATATATAAATGTGTAAAAGTTTTTGTCTGTTCCAGTATAATGTCTGCAGAAAAGGCTGGAATATCAAAATCAGTTTTGAGTAGCCATTACATTACCCCAGCATGTCAATTATGTTTAATGTAGCAAAATATATTAAGAAGAGACAAAGTGAATTGAGAATGATTAAAGATCTTGAAAAGTATAATGTGGCATGTAGCAAATCTTGTTAACAGTAGAGAAAGTGTTGCAGGAGATAATAAGATTCTAAAATTTCATGGTAAGCTATTATTTTCAGCTCTGAAAGGTAAAGCGAAAAAAAATAAAATAAATAAAAAATAGTGGCAAATAATTTCAACAGATGTGCCATTCATAGAAAGACTTACAAATTTTATGTTGTGAAGAAAATAAAGTCAACTATCAGGAAACTTCTTCACATTTTGAAATAAGAGCCATATTTTGATTTTGGGTATGAACATTTTACAATCTTAAACAAACAGGCTTTCATGAAAAAAGTGCCAATCTAAATAATTAATTTTGATTCAAAGGCAGGAAATGGCAAGCTACAGAACTAGGTATTTTCAAAAGATTAAAAAAAAAAAAAAAAAAAGAACAGAGGGTCATCCTATTGAGCATTTTGAGAAATCTTGCATTTATTAGTGACATATAAAAAAAATTTCTGTGAGTCATATAATGAGCACAGAATAAAATGTCCACTGGAAAAGGCTCTCAACCCATGCACATGCTGGTAGAAGTACGACTTTATTAACAATGCACTTTTAATGCTTAAATTGAATACAAAGACTGAAAGACTGAGGATTGTTACAATGACGTAACTTTTGAAAATTTTAACATGAGTGGAGCAACAACTTTTGCCAAACTTACCATCCAATTCTATCATCATAATGGATAATGCAAGCTATAAAAGTGCAAGCCAACAAAATCTCTACTTCTGGTCTACAGTGCTCAGAGCACTTCATGTCTAAATATAATATAAGTTGTAAATCTCTTTCTTCCTCTATTATCTTTAGTTCAATTCCACCAAGTTTTTATTATTTTGGAGTTCCCCAAATGTAAGACCTTAAATTTTGCTGCATTAAAACACAATCCCTGAAGTCTATCTAAGTCGTCCTCAAGGAGCTCTGTTTGGCATTGATCATTATCTACTCTATAGATCTTGATATCATCCGCAAATTTTGATATCACTCCCTCTTATACCTTTGTAGATGTCATTTAAGAAAATCAATAAGAGTGGTCCCAGTATCGATCCATGGGAAACTCAGTTTCTTACATTAGTGCAATCTAAAGAATAACTGTTAACCACAACCCTCTGCTTTCTGCCCTGCAGTCGATCTATGGATTTTCCCTGTGATTCAAGCAGGATTGAGTCAAGTGCTTTGCTTAAATCTAAGTAACCAATTCTGAAATTATTTCCTACATCTAGCTTATGAGTGACTCTGCCAAAATAGCTAACCAGGTTGGCTCTTTATAAAACCATGCTGTTTACTTCAGAATTAAATTTCTGTCTAAATGATTTTATAATGCACTCTTTACCACTGCCTCCATAATTTTCCCTACCACTGAAGTCAGACTGGCATGTCAATAGTTATCCACTTCTCTTAAAGCCACCTTTATGTATTGGCAATACATTGGCTCTTCTACAATCCAAGGGAATAACTCCTGAGTGTAGTAACATCCCCATAATTAACTTTGGGTCAATGCTCTCATGCTGCCTCCCACAAAATTACTGGATATATTTCATGAACTCATGGAGTTCATGACATGCAGTTCGTGAAAACATTTCATGAAATGTAATGAATATAATCTTCTGAATATTGCTAATGTCATGCTTTCCAGGTCACTCACACAGTTCACCATATAAGGTCTTTCTTCTATAATCATCAAAGCAAAATGCCTGTTCAATTCATCTGCAAATGAACAGGTATTTTCTTTCCTGCATCTGTTATACAAGGGTCCAATCTGATTCATCCTTTTCCATCTCAGTATTCGAATCTGAGGAAAAACAAATTGTCCTCGTTCTTTGCTTTTGCTCCCTTAGCCAGTGCTTTCTCATAATCTGCCTTTGCCAGGATAACTGTGGTATTGTTACAGATCAATTCGTAGCTGTTACAGGCATCAGCAATTTTCATTGCTTGTAACTTTTCCATGTCATCTTTTTCTGCTCTATTTAACTCTATGTAACTTCTCCATGCCATCTATTTCTGCTCTACTGGCTAATTGATTATTTCCATGTTTAGCACCGCAAAATCTATAAAGTAAACTTACTTTCATGCCCGTAACAAGATATGACCCAAAATTTGTTGTTGAGTGTAATATACAGTACTATCATCTCTTCACTGCAAGTCATTTAACACCACAATGGCCCATCATCTGCATTACTCTGATCTGACTCAGATCATTCTTGTTGCCTGCAAGGCAGTTTTTGATCAGGTGTATCACTTTCCCATCCCCTCCATTCCTCCCCATCTAGCCTAAACACAGAATATTCACTGAAATGAAATTTTTAACTCATATCTCTAATGCACTATGTCTTAGTAAGCCAATTACATCAGCATTAGCTGACCTGGTCAAAGGATCAAATTCATTTAATTTGTATAGAATACTTCTGGTATTACTGTATAGCTAAATTAAGTTTTGTACTTTGCTGCTTTTGATAACCCCAATACACCACTTATGTGTTTTTCCATGTGGTCTTAGATGGCTAGCAGATTTTTCAGTGTTTAGGATAATTAATGGTTGCATATAAGCTCTTAGAGAGGATGCAACTGTAATTCTGTCCTATTCCACTTTTATTGACTTCACCTGATCCAACTTCCCTAACAATTAGCAGATTCTCCAAAACCATTAATGCATCCTGAATATCCTTAGCAAAAGTCCTTGCACTGTCTTCACAAAATAAATTCCATCTACCATGTAAGGCCAACCATACTGAAAAACATTTTCCCCATAAGCATTGTAGCGTCCCTCATGCCTAGAGTTAAGCCATAAGGTTTTTATCATGAAATCCCTCCTATCATGCAGATACCAGGACCTCCAGAAATGCAGACACAAGAACATTTTGTCCATCTCATGATAAGTTTTCAACATGACTTTATATTTCATAAGCAATTCATCTAAGCTTTACATCATCAGTTGCCACATGTGTTACCATGCTTTATCTAATACTTACCAGCTGATAAACTGTTTGTAGTGTCATCAATTTTTGCACTCACTCAGTGGACATAATTGGGATCTATGCCATCTGCCTTTCCTACAGAATATATATTCCCTGTCTTTCTTACAGAATATATATTCCCTGTCTTTCTTACAATTAAGGCCTCCTTAATTATGACTATCTCCTGTGGGAGGAATACTGACAAATGAACTGAATGAATATTCAGTTCGTCTGTCACAGGCAGATGGAAAAAGTGGAAATTTGTTGTGGTGACTCATTCAGAGCTATTACAGGTTGGAGTCATGACAAGAAACAATTTTGCTCAACCCTATTCTGCTACAGTTTTTTAAGCTCTTGTTTATGAAATTTTCTTGTAAGAGAATTAATTTTGAATAATATAATGGAAATAACTGGAAAAATAGGTTCTGCTTAACGAAATTTTGTTTAGTAAGACTTTTCAGGAACACATCTTTTCCCTTAACTTAATAATACTCAAATTCTTCTCACAAGACTTTCAATATCTTACCAGTCTGTTTCCCCTTTGGATGACTCCAACTCTTTTGGTGCCTCTTCTTCCGTTTTTGTTGGAACTTCTTCACTAGGAGCATTACTCTGCAGCCGAAGAACAACTGAGTGAGTGAGAGAGAGAAAAAACATTTTTGAAATATGAAAACAGTTTTAAAATTGTAGGGTGCTAAACACATCAAATTGCTATAACAATGCAATAAATGAGAATAAAGTAAAAGGTAAACTGTAAAATAACTGAAAATAAAGATACACTTCAATGTAAAACAATGTTCATGTAATACAAAAAAAAAAAAGCTCTGATTAATACAAGATGTCTGAAAAGTTTTAGGATCGTTTTTTTTAAATGATACTGGTAGTGCCATACATTGGCCACTGTTGAAACTATTCATTATCAAGTTTGAACTGCCTCTGTGCCATGTTTCATCAATGTGCACAAAGAAGTTATATTGGAAAGTTGTGTTTAAGTTGGCACAGTAAAGTCATGTCATCATGGATTCAAGTATCGAGCAAACAGTGGCAATAAAATTTTGTTTTAAAGCCATAAAAAATGCAACTGAAACCACTGCAATGGTGAGTGCAGCTTATGGACATTAAGCACTATCACGATCCAACATTTTTTGTCGGTATGGCCAGTTCCGTAAAGGGCAGAAAGATGTTCAGGACAATATGCAGAGTGGTCGCCCATCCCAATCTTGTATTGACTCAACCATCGAAAAAGTTTGGCAGCTGTTAATGGAAGATCGCTGCTTGTCCGTTCGAATGATGGCAGACCAGCTTCATATCAGAAAGGATACTGTGTTTGATTGTTGTTGAAGATTTGAAAAAAAGGGAAGCATGCTCCACTCTGTACTCCATCCATTGATGATGGAACAGAAGGAGGAACAAGTTGCTGCATGTTGAGATTTGATTGAGTTGGCAGAGAGTGATCCAGAGCTTTTTAAAAAAATCATAACTGGTGATGAATCCTAGTGCTTTGCCTACGAACCCAAAACAAAAAGACAATCAGCTGCATTGGTTGGAGAAAATTTGCCAAGACTGAAGAATCTGATTCCAAAAATCTCAAACCAAAACAATGTTGGCAATTTTTTTAGACTGGCAAGGCGCTGTGCACAAAGAATTTATACTGGATGGACATACAGTTAAATCTGAATTTTACAGAGGATTGATGGAGAGACTACTGAAACGAGTTTGGCATGTAAGGCCAGACACAGCAAAGTCAGGTGAGTGGTTCTTGTCATGATAATGCACCTTCACACAACGTGATCCCATCATCAAGTAATTTCTCGCAGGGAAGGGCATTAAAGTGCTTCGCGATCCCTCATTTCACCAGATTTGGCACTTGCTGATTATTTTGTTCCCCAAAGTGAAATTCCACCTGAAGGGGCACCATTTCGACAGTGTTTCAGATATCTAAACCAGCATGAAGAGAGAGGGAGTTAAAAAGGGTTCCACAAGATCAGTTCCACAGGACCATCTAGAATCTGTATGACTGTGCTAAGAGGTGTATCGAGTTAAAAGGAATTTACTTTGAAGGTTAAATGCCAATAAATTTTTTATGAATGTAGTCCTAAATCTTTTTAGACAAACCTTGTATCTTAGATATTAACATTTCACAAGTAAGCACTTTATATATACATTTTTTCCATATATGGGACCAAAGGAGAATGAACACACACACACACACACACACACACGGAAATTTTTTTGAAAATCTGCAGAGATGTGCTGCTACCTATCAAGCGTGTTTACAAGTAATAGTAATCAGTTTTTATATTTATGACAGTTAGCATTAGCATTAGTAGAGGCAAGCTTATGCAGCATCAGCCAAAAAAAAAAATAAATAAATAAAAAATAACCACTTCCACTTCACCCCTATGTTCATTCGAAATACCTGTCCAGCTGAGCCTTAAACTTATTTAGGCTATCAACTTCCATTACAAGGGATGGAAGTCTGTTCCACCAACCAACCACCCGCTGGCTAAAGGCAAATTTCCTCACGTCTATCCTACATCCGTCTTTCCTCAATTTGAATTTATGCCCTCTCAGGTGATTATTCTGAGCAAGAGGAAGAATCCCATCAGCATTGAGCATGCTCAAACCATTCAAGGCTTTATACACCTCTATCAGATCACCTCGCTGGTGCCTAGTCTCCAGACACTGTAATTTGCAAAACTTAAGCCTTTCGTCGTAAGAGCACCCCTTTGTTCCATTCACCAATCTTGTTGCCCTTCTCTGTACTCGTTCCAGCATCTTTACGTCCTTCTTGAAATGAGGCCTCCAGGCCTGTATACAGTACTCTAGGTGTGGCCTGACCATTGCCTTATACAAGGGAATAATCACCTCCTTATCCCTGCTAGAAAAATTCCTATATATCATCGACAATACACCATGAGCTACTCTTGCAGCCCGTCTGCACTGCTCAGAGAACTTCATATCTGCCTGCACAACCACCCCCAGGTCCCTTTCATTCTCTACCACTGTCAGTGTAGTACCACAGAGTTGATACGTTGCTCTTGGGTTGCTGTTTCCCATATGTAGTACTTTACATTTGTCAATGTTAAACTTCATTTGTCACCTCTCAGCCCATCTGCTCAACCTTTCCAGATCCTGTTGCAGCAGCACAGTGTCAGTAGTGTCCTTGACAACCCTGCCAACCTTTGTATCGTCTGCAAACTTGGACATTAAGCTTGATATACCATCATCAATATCATTTATAAATACAGAAAACAATAATGGACCCAATACTGAACCCTGAGGGACTCCACTAATAACATTAGTCCACGATGAGCAGTGTCCATTGATTACCACTCTCTGTCTTCTCCCTCTCAACCACCCCTTTATCCATAGCAGCAATTTGCCTCCAATGCCACACTGCTCCAATTTGTGCAGCAGTCTACCATGTGCAACAGTATCAAAAGCCTTTCTAAGATCCAAGTATATAATATCAAAGTTATTCCCTGCATCCAGTTCTTTTGTGACTGCAGCATAGTATCCAATCAAATTGGTCAGGCAAGACTTCCCCTTAACAAAACCATGCTGTGTCTGAGCTATAACTGAAGTCTTGTCTAGATGATCCTGCAGTGCTTCTTTAACCAGTGCCTCCATTAATTTTCTGGGAACAGAAGTTAAACTAACAGGTCTATAATTACTTGTGTCGCCCTTTGATCCTCCTTTGTGAATTGGGGTCACATTTGCACATCTCCAGTCCATGAGTACTTCCCCTGAGTCCAAGGAAGCTCTCATAATTATGGCTAAGAGTTTGCTTACTTCCTTTGCTGCCTCCTTTAATATAACTGGATAGATCCCATCCATCCCAGGTGCCTTTCTTGTATTTATCCTCAACAATTTCTCCTCCACTTTACTCTCAGTTATTACAAGATTCTCTAGCTTACTGCCAGAGTTGAATACACCTCTGGCATTCTCCTCGCTGAATAACTCCTCATGTGTGAATGTCGATGCAAAATATTCATTTAGTTTGTTAGCTACCTGAGCAGGATCATCAACAGTTGACCCATCGATATCAAGTGGACCAATCTGATTCATCCCCTTCCTTCTAGAGTTTACATAAGTAAAGAACTCTTTGCTGTTTTTCTTTGCATCCCTTGCCAAAGATTTTTCGTAATCTGCCTTCACCTACCTAACCTCCTTTGTAACTTTGTTACAGATCAACTTGTATCTATCATAGGCTTCTGTGTCACATGTTAATTTGTATGTATCCCATGCATTTTTCTTCTCTGCCATATGTCTCATTAGTTCATCTGACATCCACTTAGGCCTAAACCTTGAACAATATTTCTTAGTTGGTATGTAAAGCCTAGTAGCTTCCAAGATAAGTTCTTTGAATGCTTCCCATTTTGAATTTGCTGTTGGTAACATCATCAGTTGGTCCCACTGTATAGAATTTAAATACTGTCTCAGTCCATCGTAGTCGCCTTTACGAAAGCAATACCCCTTCCCTTTACCCCTAATGGTAGTTACCTCTTTGAGTAACTCCCACTTCAGAACACTGTGATCACTGCCACCTAGTGGTTCATTTATCTGCAGATTCTTAATGCATGAAGAATCACTTCTGATAATCAAATCAAGAGTATTACTCCCTCTAGTTGCCTCCCAAACATACTGATGTAGAAAACAATCATCCAATAAATCCACAAAAGCCTTGCTAGTGTGTGAGTGACCAGCCCCCAAATTCCAGTCAATATCTGGGAAATTAAAATCCCCCATTATAAGACTCTCTGATTTACTGGCCCACTCTATTTCTCTATACAGTTTCTTATTATACTCATCAGAGTCGTTAGGCCTATAGCACACTCCTCTCAATTTTGATCTCCCAATACTTATGTAACACCAAACTGACTCGACACTGCACTGTCCGGCGATGTCCACTGGCTTCACTTCCTTGGATTTTATGTATTTCTTAACTAATAGCATTATCCCTCCTCCCTTCCTATCCTGTCTATCCTTTCTGTAGACATTGTACCCCCCAAATTCCAGTTCTGCATTCCTTATATCTGTGTGACACCACGTCTCTGAAATCCCCACAATATCTGCCTTTGATGTTTTGAGCAATACTTCAAATCAGTTCTGAGAATTGATATAGGCAAATGTAAGCTTTCAACTTGATTTGAGGTGATGTAGGTTTACACATGGTGAAACTGAAGAAATTCTTTGAAATTTGGTACAGAAGTTGATAAAATCAAATTAAATAATACATAAATAAATGTAGATGAAATTACTGCAAAGAAAAGAATAAATAATGATGACTTTTATTTTATGATTTTTGAATACTACTGCTACTATTAAATTTTTAAATAAAAATTACAATTTTGTTTTTGACAATAATCCTGCTTTAATGTTCAAATATATATATATATATATACAGTAAGACCTCCATATCTGCGGGGGATACGTTCCAAGCCTACCGTGGATATAAGCAAACACCTGCTGACCCCATATATAATGTGATTTTTCTTGTACATACATGTACATAATAAAGTTTAATTGATAAATTAAACACACAGTAAGACTTTATCAACATTAAATACAGTTATAATAAAGTACAGCAGACTTTCGATTTACCAGGACACTTCAAGACTCCAAATTAAAAAAAAAAAAAAAGAAAAAATTAACCAGAAATCATAAAATTCAAGTAATAACTAGAAGAGGTATAAACAGATATTTTGCAAGTTGTAAATAAGCAACAAGAACCGGATAATAAGTCGTCATTGGGAGATTAGTGCACCTATTATTATCTTGCAACCCTCGCTGTCTTCACACCTACCGCTCAAAAAAAAAAAAAAAAAAAGGGAGAGAGAACAAATGTTTAGCTTGATTTAGTGCATCGCACTGATTGTTGTGTTCCGTCGCACCACAAAAGGACAAATTTTGTTTCATTATTTATGTCAGGGATGTCGGAATTTTTTTTTTTTTTATAGTAACTATTTTTTTTTTTTGTTTTTGTTTAGAAATCGTGTAAATGATGGGCAAACGCAAGAGTTGTGCTTTCAATTAAACAAAAACTTGAAATTATTCAAAAGTTTGAAAACAGTGCATCCGTTAAATCTCTAAAGAACCCTTGTAATGTTGGTGACCAAACCATATGCAACATTGTAAAATTAAAGGGAAGCTTTGTATTGGACACGTGAGCAGTAAGTGTTAAGTTTTTCTGGTTTTTTCTGTGGTTAACGCAGGTAACTGAATCAGCGGGTATGGGGACACAACTGTAAAATGAAAACTTGTAAAAGAATAAGAGAAGTTTACCTCAATATGAAACTTGGAACGCTTCCACATGATACTCTCCAGAAATTAAAACAAAAACAATTGAATTTTCATTCCTGCGATCGCAACATATGGTTGAAAAGCATTGTCAGCTTCAGGAAGGAAAATCGTTTTGCAATTTTTTCATAATTTTTAATTGCATTAAATTGATTTTTAATTATTTTTTACTGTAATGTAAGATTTTCTATTTTTTAATTGTTTTCATTTTAATTTCTGGAGAGTATCATATGGAAGTGTTCTACGTATCATATTGAGGTAAACTTCTCTTATTCTTTTACAAATATTGATATCAACGTAGAATGTATTAAGCATTTAGCTCTGGTTCATACTAGGAAATGAAAACAGAAAAATATTAATTATATAATATATAATAATTACATATAATATATATAAAAATACATTTATATAATTATTTATTTATTTACATAGTTTTTCAATTTCCACAAACTTTCATATTCCTCAAAAACAATTAAAGTCCAGACATAATAAGTCCTGAAACCAACTTATGCACAACAAGTAATATAAAAAAAAATTTTTTAAAGTCAATTCCTACTTAGGTCAACAAAGAAAAATTTTATTTTAGTTACTTTTTATTAAATAATTATAATTAATATAAATATGTATATACATATGACAGAATCACAATATTAAGTGGCAAAATAGAAAGTGAATTTCCTTGCAATTTTCCATTTTCCTTTCTATATATGGTGTTGGACCATTATTTTTATTCACGTTTCATTTTCCATTTTGTTCCCTCCTTGACTCAGACTAGAACCCAGAATGAAAAAAGAATCTGAAAAAGAAATTTTTTTCCAGCGATCTACACGCTTTGCCACTGACGGTATTTATTCCTAAATTTATATCCTGCTAAATATCTTATATAAGAGAAATTTTTTTCTACCATATAAAACTAAAATTAATTAAATTTAATTAATAAATTAATATTTGAAAAAACTGTATTAACATCAAGTGTCATCCACTACAAGTTTAAAAAAATGTATTTGAACTTGAGTGGATGAATAACAAAAATTTATCAAAAAATTATTGATTTTCGCAAGAATTGAACTCGCATTCTTCACCTTCACATGAAAAATACTGAAATCCTTGCATTTTACTGATTGAGCTACTGCCTGTTGATTTCAATTTTATTCCTAAATTTATATCCTGCTAAATATCTTATATAAGAGAAATTTTTTCCTCCCATATAAAACTAAAATTAATTAATTAAATTTAATTAATGAATTAATATTTGAAAAATCTGTATTAACATCAAGTGTCATCCACTACAAGTTTAAAAAAATTTATTTGAACTTGAGTGGATGAATAAAAAGTATTTTATTAACGATTGAAAATTTTAACAAGATATATAAATATATATAGGGAGAGTGTGAACTAATAGTAGGAATTGAAAAAAGATTAATGCAGAGAAATTTCATCACATTTATCACAAATTTTATTAAAGTATACACTGTCCTTCAACCATCTTACGAAATGGCCCTGGCAATCCCTACGATGCCCTCTTTCCTCGAAGTAAAAAAAAAAAAGACTGGTAATCACAGTAAAAATGTTGACCGGTATGATCACGTCTCCTTCATTCTGGGATCTCTGTGGCTGGAGGATTCCACCTGTCCAGCTCAGAGCCACCCCAACTATTTGCCCTCTTCATTCACGCCTCCACTCATCAGATCATTTCCTACCATACCAGATGCTCGGAACGAATCCAGGACATCGATGCAGACCTTCAGAAATTTGCTGTCAACCGATGATATAGACGTGGGATACTTGGCCCCACACACTCCATAGAGACTGCGAACTGTTAGCTGCATCTGCAAATCAAACTGCTTAACTAAAACTGGGATCGGTGACCCCTGGAGACATGCTGCCACCATCCTTTGACAAAGTGTTACATCCAATTGCAACTGTCTAGACAGAAGTGAAATTGCCTTGGTTGCTCCCAGTAAGGAATACTCAACGTTGGTCCAGACAGTGTGCACAAGAAAAAGTCTTTCTTCACATCCAAAGATAGCATACCCTTCACATCACTTGAAGAACCTTGTGAATTAACGAATGAACATAACAGGGAAATGAGCCTGGCACTGCTCTCTCCCATGAACTGTGAGGACAATAGTATATGTAAATCGTATGTGTATCAGTTGTCATTTGGGTATTTAAGCTTAATATTCTAAATCTCATAGTAAGATTTAGTAATTTTTGTATTATAATTTAATTTGTAATGTAATTTGTTTAATGCCATTTCTCGTCACCTTATTATCTTATGTAAATCTCCTATATCATTTAATGTCATCTTGTTTTTTTTTTTTTTTTTTGATTTGGTAGTTGTTGGCGCATTGGCTTCTGTGGCCATATTGCACCTCCCAAGGTTTTTGCAGTACTTTGATCCAAGCCCGAGGCGGGAATCGAAACCGCGACCTTTGGGTTGCCGGGCAGGTACTTTACCCACTCGGCTAGCCCGGTCGGCTGTCATCTTGTTTTGTTCTTTAATGCCTTATGTTATTTAATACCTCTTATCTGTCAACCCCTGGCCTTTTGGCTGTGAAGGGAAAGTGCAACACTTCCTCATGTTCCGTGAATCAGTCTCAAACAATCCGGGTGGTGTGGCATGGTGCATTATCCTGCTGAAAGATGGCACCGCCAGCGGGGAAGACCGTTGCCACGAAAGGGTGTATCTGGTCAGCAATGACTGGACCCAGGTTATCCCAGAAGACCATCGCCCAAAGTGTGACACTGCTGCCACCAGCTTGTTTTCATCCCACGGTGCATCCAGGAGCCATCACTTCCCCACGTAAACGACACACACACGTACTTGGCCGTCCACATGGTGCAACAAGAAACGTGATTCCGCGGACTAGACGACCTTCTTCCAATCAATCAAGGTCCAGTTTTGATGCTCACGTGCCCATTGTAGGTGCTGTAGCCGGTGAACCATGGTTAGCATGGGCACTCAGAGTGGCCTGCGGCTACGCAGCCCCATTTTCAGCAGGATTCGATGTACTGTGTGTTGTGACACATTACTCCCATCACCAGCATTCCAATTACTGGCGAGTTGTGCCACAGTCGCCCGTCTGTTGCCACGTACCATCCGGGAGAGCCCTCGCTCACCTCGAGCATCGATGAACCGTGGTCATCCAACACCTCCCCGGTGCTTCGTGGGTTTTTCCTCCTCGGACCACTTTCAGTAGATACTAACCACGGTTGACCGTGAGCACCCTACCAGCCGTGCCGCTTTGAATATGCTCTGACTCAGTCATCTGGCCATTACAATTTGGCCTTTGTCTAACTCGCTTAAGTCTGCTGCCTTTCCTATCTGAAGAACAAGAGTAAAACTGATTAACAGAGCTAAGTATCAGGTGTTTTTTATACTGTGTCCCAATCTGCACCGTAGTTCACCTACAGCTGCTTCGATTTGCATAACAACTCACTGGTCATAATGTTTTGGCTCATCAGTGTAGCTTAATTAATAGTGGAACTCAGTGGTTCCCAAACTACTGAGATCTATGGACCCCTTTTCCCAAACTGGGATCCGTGGACGCCAGTTTGGAAAATGCTGGTGTAACCAATTGATATTTCTGTTCACTGACGTTGTTTTTTGGTCATAAAATTTAAAACAGTAAGAAAATAAGAAATCAATAACAAAGAACATGCAACGCAAAAATTGAAACACGATACACTCAAGTGAGATACAGAGTAACAACTTTACGAAGCTCTAACCAGAGCTTCGTAAAGAATTACTGTGAAGCTAATTTACTGTGAAGATTTACTGGGAAGCTAATGAAGCTTAAGCTTCAGGGCCTCTCACTAGCATGAGCCCCTTCAGGGCCCAGGGAAGGGCCCTAGCAATATATTCACATGGTCATATGTTTTTGTAAAATTTTCAAAAGTAAGATATTTTAATCACAATCGGTTAAGACCGGTCTCTTTCCATTCAGACTTCCCCTTGTGTCAGGTGGCACTGGAGTGCCACCAACTTTAAGAAAAAGAATACAAGGAAATTTTGCATTCTTTGTCTTAAAGAGTATCCCAAAACTTGTATAAGCTTCAGGCCGCACAAAAACCTGGATCCGTCAATGGAGGTAACTAAATGATTCTGAGAGTAAAATGGAAGAGAAATTGTTGAAGCTAAATATAAAGTAATAAGTAAACTGTTAGCCATAATTATGAGAGTATCTCTGGGAAGGTCCCTATGAACTGGAGATGTGAAAATACATCTCAATTCACAAAGAGGGATGAAAAGTTTCAAGGTTAGAGAAGTTTGAATGTTTGTTTGTTGTTTGTTATTTGGTTTTTAGGAGCATTAGCAACTAAGGCCATATATTGCTCCAGGATATGTGGTGGTCATTCCCTGACCTTTCCGCATCACTCCGTATTTGATGGTGACGGGCTTGAACCCCGGTCTAATCAAGAAGCATGTGTTATGCACTGCTGCTCCTTCCCACCTGGCTACGGAGGCACCACAAGTTTGAACTTTTGCCAATTATGCGCTTTTTATTATATCACAGAACAAGACTTGTTCTGTGATATAATAAAAAGCGCATAATTGGCAAAAAAGAAGTCCAGGGATGCCTGAGGTATTGAAGTATTTAAGTATTGTTCAAGAAGACCTAAAACTGTTTTCTTACAAAATGCATATACAGCAATCCCTGATTGACATTGGCAAAGAAAGGTGGTTGGCCTTCAGAGTCATTTCTTCACTATCTCTAAAAAAAAGAATGCAACAGTTATTCATTATGTATGGTTCAGTGATGAGATGAATTGCACTTCCTCAGTGGCTGCACAAATAAACCAAATATGCAAAATAAACAATTCACAGAATAGTGAAGTCTCCCCCCACTACCACCATCACCATGAAGTTATAAAAGCTGCTTTTTCCCTGAAAAATGCATGGTACAGCATACAATTTCATCAGCTGAAATCATCAAGTGAACATGTAAATGCAGTTCTTCATTTCCTGAAAGAACATTTTAATGATAAGATCATCTCCAATTGATAACCTGGACAATATGGGACTGGACTGTCTTGGCTACTATACCTGGTGGATGTGAATCCCTGTAATTATTTCCTGTGCAGATCAACACTCACAAATGGTCTTGGATGCATGGGGATCACATAATAAATGTTTTGGTTTGAATAATAAAATTCCACATCTTGAATGTTCAATGATACCAAAGTCACCAATGCCAATATTAAGAAATGTAAGTGTTCAGGCCTGTCATTTTTTTACTTGGTGATAACCCTGTAATTGTGCTACCATATAAAGGTATGTGAACTGTCTTTCATTAGAAGATACTACTTGTGAACGTATACTGATTTCATATTGTGCATCAAATGGAATTTGCTTGGAAGGCTACAGAATAGGATTTTATATTTTCAGGCTAGGGAAATATCTGCATAATAGTTGTATTACTTATATAAAAACAATTTGTTATGGAAACATTTTATAATAATAGTATTAATAAGCAATGCATTTTATTGTATTAACAAAGGCTTTATAAAATTTTTCACTTTTTTTGAACAAATGTTAGCTTAATCATTTTTTTTAGCTTTTCTTTATTTCTTGAGGAGATGGTTGATTTTATTATTTTATTTTTTTTGTGTTATTTTTGTATTCATTGCCATATTTCTATCTGACCCAAACCTTTCCATTAAACCAGAAATAATATAATATTCCAGCCCCAGCTTGGCTTCAAATTCCTAATGGAAAGAAATAGGGTTATAGAGTTCTTGGTTATAGATTCTGTGTTGAATCATAAGATAATTCAACACAGAACTTGTTTAGGATTTGGGGTAGTGAAGTTAATGACTTGTGAGATGTATTCCAGCTTTCCAAGTTGTTCCCCCCCCCCCCCCCCATTTAAACTAAAGTTCAGCAAATGTCAGTGTTGAAGCTCTGAAGTCTGCCTGACTTCAGGGTTCTCTGATTCATTTATTGTTTCCCTCTTTTCCATTTTGTGACTCTGTTTCTTTGTTCTTCTTTAACTTCAGTTTTCAACATTAAACACACATTTCTTCTCCCCTCCTGTTTTCTTCCCCAAATTTAATCCTTGCCTAACAGCATTTTTTTTTTTGTCAATCAATAAACAACCTCTGCCTTTATTAATTTGTTTTTCCTCTTCTTTTCATCATATAGTACCTGTTCCAAAAAACTGAGTATATTTCACTTACAGAGCACATTGCTCCCACCTTGTTAGAAATTGTTTTTTAAAGAGACTTTTTGTAAGCATTCAAACATATTTCTCTGGAACCCACTGAAAAAATATTTTCTTAAAGTTATGCTTTCTGCAAATGTGCATTTGCATCAACGTGCATTTCCATCAACGTATATCTAATATACTGACTATTTTGTGAAGAGAGATTTTCCAGTCTTCCAATATAAGACCCACTATGATGGCAAAACTTCATCTAAACCTCCCAATATGTTGCAAGCCTACACTTATCTTGTTCATTTACTGTTAAACATTTCTACTCAATTCATAAAAACCTTAAGGCAATACAGATTTCACTATAGTTCTGATTTATTTTGCAGCTTTCTAAGGGTGCCATCTTTCAGCATTTAAAGAATAAATAACAGAGCGCTGTGCAATCTCATAAAGAAAATGCCATATACAGACAAAGAAATTTTAAAGATTTTAAAGGTGGCCAAATAACCTATTATCAGATATTTAATTACTGAAATTAAATGAAATATCAAATAAATAAAATAAATCCTAACTATTAATAATTTTTTCTTTTAATCATCTTTGCATATTTTGATTTGCTGTCTGGGAATACAAAACCAATTCTATAGTAACATCCACTAGCTGAAATAGAGGAGTAGATTTGAGTCTTTAATGTTATGGTCAACATGTGTCACAGGACATTTTAATTTACTTTAGTGAACCAGGACTCACCTCTTCCTCTCCTCTCCTGCACCTTCTATTATTACTCAATCCTTTTCCCTTGCGTCAACAGGATATTGTGCATTGTTCCCAAAGCACAATGAGACTGATGGTATTGTTAAATCTTGTATATGTCTCACAGTATCACACAAAAGCAGGTGTAGAAGACAAGGAATATGTGTGTGAGAGAGAGAGAGAGAGAGAGAGAGGGAGAGAGAGAGAGAGAGAGAGAGATTAACCTTCTTCCCATAATCTTCAACCATCACTGATTTTTTTATATATATTGTGCTGATACCATTTTCTAACAGTGTGGGTACAAAGTTGCATCTCATCAAAATATCCACGGAAACACTCTTCAACCTGTAGTTTCTCTCTGATGCTGCAATATACATCAAGTTACATTTGTTGGTAGTGTCAAAGCTACATGCTCCTTCATAACAATTTCCCTTGTTACCAACTTATCCTGTGGTTTGCCAAGTCATTCATGCATTTGATTTATCACCATCTGTCTCAGAACTTTCTTAATTAAAAATTGATACCAGCATATTTCTATATGAGACCTGCCCATGCAAGTCTCTTGTAGCTTACATCGGTCAACAGGATTTGGACTAAAACTGCTTATGAATTATTTGTTAGAGTAAACTGAAATGTAATGGTTAATAGCTAAATATTTTTAACTGTTCAGATATTACTCATGAGTGATGACTTTTATATACAATCAACATAAAAAAAAAAAAAAAACCAAGCTAGTGCTTGTTTACACTGAATTGACACTGCCCCGTATTACTGACATGTAACACAAGACAGTGGCAGTTTCTGGTATAATGAAAATAAACCTTAACAGCATCAATCTTAATATATGTACACAAACGATCTTGCTTATTCAAAAATGACTTGTTTCCTGGCAGTGGGAAAAAGTCACTTTTTGTTGAAGCATTAAAAAAAAAAAAATACACCATATTTTTTGCATAATTTAGCTAAATAATAAAGCTAGCATATTCTAAGTTTCAGAAATTTACCTAAAATAACATTTTTATTGTCATCAGTTAAGTTTGTCATATTACCTTTATCAAGAAGGCCAACAACTTGATCTGCATTCTCTAAGTCGACACTTGCAGCATCAATACACTTTTTTTCTAGCAATTCCAAAAATGCATGTAGCCGCTTTCTAAAAATAGCTTGCTGCTGTAACTTTCTTTTCTCATAATATTCTGGATGATATTTCTTTTTGAACCTAAAATGATTGGACAGTACATTAAAATTTCATCAATGAAAGGGCTTAATGACTAAATGTTTGTGAAACAAAAACAAGTGGATTAATTCAAGTACATGACAAGGAAATAAAGCACATAAATTTATTTTTTTAAAAATTCAAGTTATCAGTCATTCAAAATCTCTAGACATATATATTAAACATTTCATAATAGCTTCATATGTAGTTCACCTAAACTCTAAGCAGTTTTAGTTTAATATGATACTCACAATACTGGAAGAAAAAAAAAAAAAAAAAAAATTTAACACGCAATTTCTTGCTACTAAATGCTATTAAAACATAAAGAAAAGCAACACATACCATTCATTTTCCTTTTGGCATACGAAAAACTCATTTATCTGCTGTTTTTTAAATTCCATTCTATAATCCTCATATTTTTTCCGAGCCTCTTGAGTGGTAATTCCATTATACTGATTAGAAAGAAAGTGCTTGAAGGACATCATTCTAGGCTGAGTTACTTGTGGTGGTACAATACTAATGGAAATAAGAGTGAAAAATAAATGAATATATAAGCTAAAATTCAAGTTAATCAACAGAGCCAACTCAAATTAAAATTTTAAATATAAATCAATGCAAACTCTTCAATTCACTGGGTCTTCTACTTCTGCACTCTTATACTACTGTTTTTTTTTTTTTTTAAAGTTAGTTTATTCACTAAATGTACTATACAATTAGATAACATTTCATGAACCTTGCTGGAACCCAACATAAGGCCATACTTGGCTGTACTAAAGGGTGAAAAAAAGTTACAATTAATTATTTTATGCATTATTACAAACATCCATTTATCTATAATCTAGGTTTTATACAAATAAAGGAATAACTGAAAGAACATTTCAGGACATGAGGTTAGTAATACCAACAACAACAAGTGATAACCAAAGTCTAGATCCCTTGAATAATTTGATCCCCAGTGGCTCCCATCTAACATGAGGATTCTGGAACTTAAGTTCCAGAATCCTTACAGAAGCAGAAATTAATCTATTAAATAAAGGTTTAAATCTCAAACCCACTCAAGCAAATTCTCACACTTTCATACCCATCTCCAACAACAGCCTGAGACATTTACAGAACTACAAGAGCTTCTAAAAGGCCAACAATTTACCTGCCATGAAGAGAAAAGCACTAGCTGTCCTAAATAAAGACAAATCTATCCATATATCCAGAGCAGATAAAGGAAATGCCACAGTCATCATAGACACCAAATTCTACATTGGAAAAGTCCAAGACCGGCTTAGAAACTCCAGCACATACAAGCATTTGAAAGCCCTACCAGTCAGATAGAGAAGAAAGTCAAACAGAAGCTAAAATCAACGGTTGACCAAAAAACATAAATGAGCAGCTACGTAAGAAATTTAACTACAAGAGCTCCCAAAGCACCATATCTATTTTCAAACAAAAAAGTCTATTATCAGGTTTCCCAGACAGACTAATCATTAGTGGTAGACTTCATCCTGGAGAAAAGATTTCTAAATTGCATGTACAGCTTATCTTTCAAACAATCCCTAGTAACCAGCACACTTTGAAGAACAGTCAAAATTTAATTTCCAGACTAAAAAAATGTGCAAATTAATACAAATGACATTCTGGTATCTTTCAATGTTGACTTTATGTTTACAACAACACCTTTAAATGAAGAAAAAACATGTCTCCTGGAAGTCCTAGACAACCATATTCATCTTGGTAACCTGACACCATTACCAGTCTCTGAACTCACTGATCTGTCAGTGGGAGAAGCCTATTTCTCCTTCAACAAGACTTTCTACATCCAAACCTCAGGCCTAAGCATAGGCAATGCCATTTTTCTACTCATAACAGAAATATTCATGGCCCAGTAATAGAAAACAAATTTTTAGAAAAATGCCCTCTCACCCCTGAAGTAGATACAAGGATGATATAATTACCATCTGGTGGCATGGTAATTATATCATCAGCAACAAGGCATTCAACCAACCAGAGCCAAAACCTACAAAAAAAGACCAACCATCTGCATATCATTTTCCTACAGCGAAAAAACAGCTAAAGAAGCAAGAGAATATGGAGTTAGTACATTTTTCAAAGTATCGTTTTCAGTGAAACAGATAGTACAACATCCAACCAACAACCCCAACAATCCTAGAGGGCCAATTTATAAAATATTTAGTAACTGAGGAGGTTCATACATAGGAGACATCTTATAGACTTCTCAGTTTCAGACTAAAAGAACATAAAGACATGCAATATGAGAAAATAAACAAATCTGACACTGCCTTCCATGCATTCCAGTGCAGAGATATTTAGTAATTTAGTAACCCTATATTCCTTTTAACCAACCAACAGTACAAGAGAAGGAAAATTAAAGTATCATTCTTTAGTAATTCTTTATTTTTATAAATAAAAATGTTCAAGGCCAACTCTATAAACAGAAAACAAGGTACAGAATTCAATCAACAATAGTTCATTCTTAAATGGATACTAGAAGAAGACCTCCAAAAACAAAAAAGAAAGCTCCAGACAAGAATTACAGCCAATGCGCCCCCCCCCCCCATAGATCCAAGACTGGCATAATCACAACCTAGAAAGTTTTTGAGAGTGAAACTTAGCTAACTATTCTGAAAAAAATCAACCCTGAGGCATAACTGAACAAGAAGCATTGAACTTCAGGATAATCAACTTGGCAACTTACCACTGACCAATTAATAAAATTGTCAACATTTAGCCCCAGGACCAACACAGGTATAAAAGAGCTGTTAACAACACCATTTGACTGAATGAAGAAGACAGTCATTCAGCAAGACACATGCTGTTAACAAGTAAGCCAGTATCTTATTTACTTTTACTTTATTAACTTTATTTGTATAACACTTACAAATTATAGATAACTGATTGTTTGTAATAATTAATTATAATTTTCCCCCCTTTTAGTACACCCAAGTATGGTTTGATGATGGGTTCCAGCAAGGTTCCTAAAATGTTACCTAATTGTATAGTATTTAATCAATAAAGCTACATAAACTAACTTTAAAAAAACCCACATAGTATAAGAGTGGTTATTAAGAGAGAAAAAATTTCATGGGAAAATCACCATGTAACATTTCTTAATTATACAGTAAACCCCCGCTATTCGCAGGGGTTACATTCCTGAGAAATTCCGCAAATACTGAGTTATGGCTCCCATAGTAATAAAGGGGTTCCATTCCAAAGTATGAAATATATAAGAAAAACTAGTCTAAAATTTTGTCTATGTATGTATTATATGTACCTTCATAATATGACTATGTACATAGAACATAGTGAAATGCAAGCGTAAGGCATCGAAATGAAAATAAGAAACAATTTAATATTAAATGTAATATTTACTAGAAATTTCAAACAAGTCTTTCAATCCAGCGCCTTTGCTATAGCTAAAAAAACTTATCACGCCAGTTCTATCACCAGTTTCGCTAAAGTGTTGATAAAGGTGTTTTGCCTTTACACGAATGATGAGTGAACTTAAGGGAATTTTATTTTGAGTTCTGTCTTCTATCCACAGATTTAAAGCTTTTTCCATTTTTTCTAATTTAATATCATGAGTTACAGAGCAAATTTTTGAAGAAATTAGCGCATTTTCACGGACGCTACGGCAGATTTTTTTCTTCCGATTTCTTGATTGATCATACCGTTGACTTATTGATTTTATAATGTTTTGCCACTGACGAGACACTTTCACCATTAGAAATTGTCTAATAACTGAATTTTACTAGTAATGTCATCACGTTTTTGATCTTTTCACAATTCCCTTGTTATTCGTAGCCATATTTTTGTAGGGATTAGAAAAGAATTTGTCCACAATAAAGTCACTTTCTTCTGTTAACACACTCGAAAAAGTCTGTTTACACTAACACACTGCAAAACGGTAAATTTTACACATAAATTTATTCAATTTATAGGCATATAAATTAAAAGCAAATGATGAAACCTTCCATGACAAGTGCATAGCACATACTGAACAAGGATTAGCGCGAAACATCCACGCTCGCGATTTTGTCACCCCTCTCCCCCCAACCACTGGGCGCTGTTTTGACCAGGAAAGATGATTTTAGCCATGCCTATGTTTTTTATGGGGAAAATGTTCACGGCAATTTAAAATTTGCATTTTTTTAGGTTTCATTTTATATTAAATCAGCAACCGTGAATATGCGAATAGCGGAGGTTTACTGTATTTCTACTTGCATTTTTCAAAAAACTAAAATTTTATATACACACAAATCTACAATCCTCCCTCTCTAAGGTATGTATCATAGTTCTGTGATCACAGTTATCACAGTTCTGTGACAACAAGTGACAAGAATCAGCAAAATTTCAAGTGATATCATATCAATGTCACATATCCATCCTGTAAATTACTGCTGTTCTGAACAATCTCTTTTTGTAAAGATTTCAACTGCAAAAGTTTGAAACTGCAAAACAAATGCAAATGCAGTATTTTACATTTTTTATACTTGCTATTTTAAACATAAAACTTTTATTATGTTGGAAAAAACCAAAAACATACTTCTGTATAAACACAAAATACAAACATGAAACTATTAGTCCTTTTCAAGTTCATAAAAATATTAAGTGTGAAAATTTCAAACTAATGCACGTGTAGGTATTACTATGCTTTGTCAATTAAAACCAATAAATAAATCTAACCTTAATACAGTCAATACTTCATATGCTTTATAAAATTCACCTCCAATTCAGCTTGGTTTAATGCAACAATGTAAATAACTAAAGAACTAAGAACTAGAAATTTACTTCCTCATACTTACTCCTCGATGAAAGTGTACAAATGAAGAGCTTTAGGATTTCTGTTCCCATGTTGAGTGTAGCTAAATAACTGGAAAGCTTAATTTAAATGATGCAAGGAATGTCAAGAAATCACTTAATATAGCTCTCTCATTACACAATTCTGACTGAAAGAGATGCATTTTAAATTCAATATTTCTGAAAATTTGGTTCTGTAATCAGAAAATTAACAGGTCTAATCGGGGATATTTTTTACCTAAACCAAGAAATAACTAGTGATTCAAAAATCCTTAAATTTTAAATTTGAATACGTGCGTGATTAATACAATATTTGCTCTACTAATCTACAGGTTATGTTTTGTATTGTAACAATGAATTGAGAAGTTGTAATGAGCAGTTTTTAATACTATTTTTATGGTAATAAGTTTGCATGCCTGAGGTGGAGTCCATTGAAAATCTAGATGGCATAATTCTGATATAAACTGTGCTACAATTTTCTTGATAAGATATTCTATAAACAGTATTATTTACACCTTTGATGTCTAAGCCTTGATTTGATCAACCTTATATCTGTTAAACATAGCACATATTTTATCATGAGATAAGCAGACAATACAAATTTCTTCATCTTTGAATACTTACTTAATTCTATGCACAAACTGGCTGTGGTATGGAATGGAAATAGCACTCCAGAAAAGAGATTCTTGCAAATCATGAACAACATGGGGATTTTTGTAAGTTTCTTTTTACTTCTTGAATAACTTGGGTTATTAACTGTGTCAGACATGGTCTTTACATAAATAATATTACATGGCTTGAATCACAATCTTCAGAACTAAGTTTAATAGCATTGAAAACTTGGGTTACATAATACTGCATTTTTCACACTGAGAGGGTGAACCAAATTAATATATCTGCTGTATGTGTTTTTTCCTGAAAATTCACTCTTTCTGAATTCTAAAGTTAAGAAATGCAATGCTATTCCCCTGTTCTAATTCTAAGGTGTTACTTTAAACATTCATGAGAGTTATTAAACCTAGTTAAGATTATTATTAAGATCAATCCAAAATTAACAGAACATCATCTGTGAAATGGATAAACAGTCTGTGCTTGTAAGACATGTTCAAAGACTTGCTTATAAGTGTTATGTTTATTCCTAAAATGTCTGGTTTCTTTCTATCAAAAATATCACCAACTTTACAATCTTGTCTATCAATAAATATGCACAAGCTTTAAGTACTAAATCTCGATTAAGCAAATCTCGGAGATAGCACACAGTAAAATCCATGTCTTCCTTAGTATACAACAAAGTGATGTCATATGATGTCATCACATCACCTGGAAGTCATTCACTAGTAATGAGTTAGTAAGAGACCATGACCAAAGTTTAAATCATTGTCTATTTAAGATTGGCGGCTTTTGATCTGTCTACCTTCCTGAAACCTTAATTGAGTAATTTTCATACCATATTATATCCTGTGAAATGTACTGATAAAAGATGCACCAGCATGATTGTAATTTTATTTGTTTACAGTTTTGTGTGAAGTATGGTTGTTCACATATCAGCTAATGGTGTCCATGTGGGTGTCACAGTGGTTTTAATCCCCCCCTACACTGATTAAAAAGACCACAGTTCAAATCCTATCAATGGCATAAGGAATTTTTATGGGCTTTTCACAATGTGGCTGAGTCAGTCAGTGTAAGGCCAGTATTTCATGGTTTTTCATCTAGCAAACCGACTGCAGAATACATAATATACTGACACCACACAGCCTCAGTTGCTTTAGTGCTTAAACATGCACGTACACACCATGTGATAGTTGCACTTATTATGGTTTTATATTAAAATTATTAGCGTTTATAATTTTATTATTATTTTCCATCCGAATTAATACAAAAATTTTGCTTAGATGCAAATAAGTTTAAAACATATTTTCAATTAAATTTTTGAACTTTTCAATAAGAAAATTGCATTTAATACATTTATTTTATTATAATTATTTTGCAATACATATCTGTCATTACTTTTTTATTGTATTTCACTGTAATGAATATATTTTGGTCATCCACATGAATTTGTTATACTGACATTTCATCCTATTATTATTCCATTTTATAAAGCACTCGCTATTTTATGAATTTATGTCAATATGATACAAAGCACTGCTTGTTATTTTAGAAGTATTTAATTTATTTATACCAATAAAAAACTATCAGAAGTGATGTTTTAAAATAGCTTAATTACTTTGTATGTGCATGTAATTATTAACAAGGTAAACTTTCTGAGATGTGGCTTATAAATAAAATAATAAAAAATAAAACATAATTATATGGCCTGTAGTATAAAATAAAACCATAATTTATATTGTAATGTACAATAAACAATATCCATTTTCTTCTGCAGCAATTTCAATGCACAAGCACTGAATATTTAAATTCGACTAATAATACACTAATTTCTGAGTGCATGTGACGTAAAATGAATGATGTAACGTGAATCAGTACACAGAGCAATGTGAGGTGAACTGGAAATGACCCAATGCATGCAGGATGAGACAAAACTCTCCATCTTAGGTCTGCAATTTTCATCTAAGTCAGCATTTCCCAAACTGTGTTCCGTGAGATGTGAACAAGTGTTCTGTGAAAATTTGTAATTAATAATTTAAAAAATTAAAATAAATAAATTTTGCATATTTGTAGCATACACCACTTTTGTATCATTATAATTTTTAACATTATTTTTTTTCGGTTATTAATATACTGGCATAGACTAATAATCACACAGACTACAGAATACTTTATTTCAGCGGGCTTTGCATAGAAAAGTATGCGTAGAGGTAATGCCATTGACGAAAAAGTAGCAATGTAGTGGTCTAATATGCCATTCGTATGTGATTTAGCCTGGAGTACACAGGTTGAAGGAGAGGTGGAAGAGAACTGATATCATAACTAAACCCATTTCCTTGTATAAATTTTTTTTGATAATTATCAGTATTTCGAAATAGTATTATTAAAATAAATGACCGTGGATTTGTGGTTGAAAAAAGGAATTTTAAAAAAAATAAGCAAGTACTTCTAGTATTGCAAATGTGCTCAATGAAAACGAACACAATATTGTCACACTTCAAAGTGAGGATGAACAATCGCAGCCTTTTGTTCTCCAAAAAATCCAAAGTGAAAAAACAGGAACTGACTAATAAAAGACCAAAATGAAAGTATGATGACAGTTATTTGAATTTTGCCTTTACAAGATGCTCCTGATGCACAGTAAAAATATTAGCAAATAGTTCTCTGGCGTCTGCTAAACTTGTGTTTTGTAAGTGTTCCGTAAATATATTGCGAGATGAAAAGTGTTCCGTGACTAAAAAAAAGTTTGAGAAATGCTGATCTAAGTTATATAAGTAGTGCAGCAATCAGTAATGGATCAGTAAGGATCCATTATGTACATGGGCCAGTCCATACCATATTAAGTAATGCCTTTTTGGCCATAAAAGTATAAAGACAACAAATACAAAATCAAAATTTATATCAATTTATTAAACAAACACTGACAAGTAAGTATACATTATTCAAAGTATCCACCTTGTTTATCAATACGTTTTGCCATTATTCTTTCTAATTCAAGTGTACCCTGTAGTAAAAGAATGGACCCTACTATTGAAGTCAACCTGTCACTGTCTTTTTCTGCTCCTCATCAATCAAAAAGTGTTTTATATGAAGGCATCTCTTCATATGTTCAAACAGAAAAAAAAATCAGAGGGGACCAAGTCTGAATTATATGCAGGATGAGGCAAAATTCTCCACCCTAGGTCTTCAATTTTCATCTGAGTCACACACCAGTAGTGTGTGGCTTGACATTATCATAGGCATCATGCCACATGGATGCAGGTCCACACCATTACATTGCCACCACCAGCATCCATTGTCAAAAGTGGATGCTGGTGGTGGCAGTGTAATGGTGTGGGGAGTGTTTATGTGGAACACATTGTCCTGCTGGAAGAAGAGATTCACAGAGTTTACAGATGAAATTTTTTGCAGCTTTCATTGCTGACATGAAGGGAGGCTAGTCAGAAACAATTTCCAGATAAGCTGTGGCATCCAAATGTTGCTCCATTGGCATCAATGATCCCAATGTGCACCACAAAAACACTCCCCACACTATTACACTGCCACCACCAGCATCCACTCTTGACACCTTACAGGATGGGTCCACAGAAGCATGCTGTTTTCACCATTCTGGTCATCATCCTATCAGTACGGAACAGGAACTTGGATTTGTCAGACTAGACAACATTTTTCCAATCCTCCACTGTCCACCCAGTGTTGGCATTTCTGAGACCATAACGTTTTGATTTTTGCTGAGAGGAGTGGAATCCAGTTCAGTCATTAGCTGCAAAACCCCACCTGTGACAAGATACATGTTGTGTATTCTAAATGCCTCTTTGGTTACCACTATCACATTGAGTTGTTATTTGACTGTCTATAGCCTATTCTGTTGCTCTGTATAAGTATTGCTGGCATCAGTTTACATCTTGCATTAGAAAGCTGTTTTCTAAAAACTGGATCACAATGCAACCAAGACATTTGTATGTGGAAAACTCCAGTAGGATTGCAGTTTCTGAAATCCTAGTAGCAGTGCTACCGGCATCGACTACCATGCCACAAAAGTCACTTAAATCTTTTCTTACCCATTCTCACACTAAATTTGCATACATACATACATACTTATATACAGCATCCCTACGTATCTGTCTACATGTTATGAGCAAGTAATGATATTATTGAAAGAGCTCCATTTCTCAGAGCATACCTATGAAATAGGCAACAACTGGTACTATTTATTTCCAAAAATATTATAAAAAAAAAAAAAAAAAAACATAAAACAACGTTACAGATTTTAAGTATACAGTAATTACTACAGATGGGTTTTGGTTCAATTTTCTTTCTACAATACACCATTTAATAGAACAAAATTATAACTTCAAGAAATTAGATAAAAGGCCTAATCTATAAACATTACTATTACAAAGAAAAAAAGGAACCCATTACCATGTCCTTCTCAATTTCTTTTCTGGAGGTCCTGAACTATGCTGAGATGTGGCACTCTCTTTCCGAAAAGAATCCCTGTGATCTCTTTTGTTTCCTTGGTGTTTTTCTGTAGATTCCCTTATAATATAATCATCAAATATTAGTCTTATTTTACTGTTTTATTTAATCTCATTATTTACATAGGCTAGAAACTAGTCCACAGCAGGAGTAAAGTGTTTCATAACTTTGCTCTGTTCTTTAACTGAAAACAAAACTTAAAAACAGCTGTAAGAACATGCGGCCTTACACCTTTTGTTACAAAGATACAGTTACTTCATGATCCATGTGTTAAATATTTTAATAATTTTTTAAAATTTTATGGCTAAAATTGATGATTATCATTAAAGAAATAGGTACAATTTTTATTCATTTACCTTTTAAATTACAAAAGCATTCAAAGTATAGATGAGCCAAGAAATGAAAAATTTGTTACCTTTAGATGAATATAAATTATGAGAAATCAACATCAAATATCTCTGTTAAAACTATCACTATCTAAAATAACTTGTGATTCAAACTTATAAGATAAATGTTATCTTCTTATAATGCTATTTTTTTCAATTCAATGTCATTTACATGTTTAGCAATAAATTTATCCAGTTACGTTTAAGCATAACAATGCTTAAATATTGCTTTAACAACAGTTGCAAACTCTTGCTTTCATGTTTCACACATGCAAGACTGATATACATGCAACCACCAGGCAGCGCTGGACCAAGGTATTTCCACACCCTGGGCAGAAAGATTTTTTGGCGTGCCTTTACTAAGGATATATATATATACACAGTCGAACTTTCCTATAATGAATTCGATAAATCCAGCAAAAAAATTTGTTATAGAGAAATTTCGTTATACAGAGAATATCCTTTTTATTAGAAATTGTTATCTAATTAGAAAATGAAAGCGAATCTACATTTATTTTTAATGTATTTTATTTCAAAAACATACTTATTTAAATTACGTTTACAATTCAAAATTATTGTCGGTAAGTATCACAAATTTAAAAAAAATCTGTAATTTTCATTTGCACAGTACAATTAAAAAATTGTCTGATTCTCAAAGAAAACCTCACATTTGTTCAGAGCATTAAAAACATTATCAGGAACATTTTCACAAAACTGTAGACCCATACGAACCGTTAATCAAGCGTTAATCATTTCTTCGCAAGTTGGCCTTTCTACGGGTTGTTCTGATGCGTCATCGTTAATTTCTTCGTGATCATGGTCGCGTTTAACACTGTTCAGCAGTATTTCATCTTCATTTGGATGTTCTGCTGTGATCTACATAAACATAACTATCCAGTGTTATTTCATTTTCGATGTTTCTGGACGATTCTAATAATGTCCAAAAGTTTTTCAGTTCTGAAAGGGGCAGTTCATCTTGTTCGTCCAGTCGTTGTTCAACTTCTGTATTCAATGCAAATCTCGCTTTCAAAAAACAATTTTGAATTGTGTATTCAGTGACATCGTTTGTTCAAACTTTTGCCAGTTCAGAGATACAATCTGTAAGGTTAATTGTAACCTCCAAGTTTCTATTTTCTGATAACGCATTGACAATCTTCATTATTATTCTCTTTCGATAATGAAATTTAAAATTTTTAATAATGACTTGGTCCATTGGCTGGAGTTTTAACATTACGTTTGGTGGTAAAAACAACTTCACACTTTTAAATTAGGCAGGATGTGCCGGACAGTTGTCAGTTACCAACACGATTTTCCTTTTTTTCTTTTGTTATACGCTTGTCTAGTTTTAATATCTAGTCTTCACTGGTCAGTCAAAGATATCACTGGTCATCCATGCTTTTTTTTTATTAAAGGTGTAGTCAACTTTCAAAGATTTTGTGCCTCTAAAACATCTTGGGTTTTTTGATATTCCGATGACTAAAAGTCTTAATTTTTCACTTCCTGTCATATTTGCTCCAACTAGTACAGTGATTCTTTCTTTGCTTTGTTTTCCGCCAAAAACGTTTATCATCCTTAAAAGCAAGTGTTCTATTCGGTAAACATTTAAAGAATAAACCTATTTCGTCAGCATTAAAAACACCCTTAGGTTCATATTCTTCCAAAATGGTCCTTGAGGTTGTCACAGACATTCTCTCAGATATGCCAGACAAGCTGTTCTTGCTACCTGGGAGTCTAAAACGCTGATGGAACTGATATTCGGGTGACACTCAAGTCAAAGTGGACCCAATTTCGGTGAAGTCCGGACGGTCTATGACAGCCAAATCCTCTGCTTGCACCTTCACGATGGTGGGACTGTTAGTAATCCTGGGTGTAACCTTCATGCACAAGTACATGGTGGGTGACCACCCAGGTGTGAACCAACGTAAGCAGGGGTCGAGGTGCGGCGCCCACACCATATGGAGGAACGCCGCCCCTCTATGTTACCAGGCAGTACTAGGTGGTAGATGACTCTCATCAACCGGTGAAATACCACCACTTTGCTTATTGGAGGCTTGAAGTGGTGTTTGTTTGTTTGTTTGTTATTTGGTTTTTAGGAGCATTAGCAACTAAGGCCATATTGCTCCGGGATATGCGGTGGTCATTCCCTAACCTTTCCGCATCCTCCGTATTTGGTGGTGACGGGCTCGAACCCCGGTCTAATCAAGAAGCGTGTGCTACGCACTGCTGCTCCTTCCCACCTGGCTACGGAGTCACCGCTTGAAGTGGTGGAACCCATGTTTAGTCTCTAGAGCTAAGTTCCGGCCAACCCTTCCCTATCTCTTCCATCATGCAGTATGATTGATGATTTTTGAGGTTATGATGAATGTCGTGGCGAGATCCAATATTCCTTACACTTCGAGGGTACAGCTCTAAAACGGTGTTCGCAGGCCGGCCGCTAGTTAGTACACCGGACTGAACCTATTGGTAACTCTCTAGGAAGCTTCCGGATCAGCTAGTGTATAATCTTGCTACCTCTACTCTGCCAGATAGTGACTGGAGGGAGTCCGAGTAGTGTGTATGCGGGGAGCATTGTCGAGGCCACGTTATGTCAAGGATCTGGGTATGTTCTTACCACATGTACGCCATATCCAAAAATTTCATTACTTCATACAGCATGTCCCACCCACTTTTTCTTACTATTGAATACACCATGAATTGTCAAAATAATAGAGCAAGCTTATCTGCGAAAAGATCTAAACCTCCCAAGGACTTCCTAATTCATTTCACAAATATACGTGGTCTCAATTCTAATCTCAACGATGTCCATTTCCACTTGCAGTCTTCCAAACCCTATGTACTTTTTCTGACTGAATCTCAGTTATCAGTTGATTCAACTACTGCTCATCTCAGATGTCCAAATTATTTGCTGTATGATTCCTTTCGCCTCAAAGGTGGTACTTGTGCATATGTCCGTTCTGATATTCCCTGTCAGAGACTTGGCAATTTGGAATCTCCTCTCTTTGATCTTCTGTGGCTTAAAATCTCTCTACCTCATTGTGTAAAATTCATCTGTTGTCTCTACCGTTCTCCCAACTCCACTAATCACTTGGAGCTCTTTGACTTCCTCTCTTTGCAACTTGACTTTCTCCAGTCCAACTTTCCTAACATTGAGGTAATTTTCCTTGGTGATTTTAACTTTCACAACTCCAGCTGGCTTCCGTTTTCTAGTCACACCGACCCAGCAGGTCGAGATGCTGAGGCTTTTGCAATTACTAATGACCTAGCACAGATTGTTCATTTACCTACAAGAATACCGGACAATCCTAATCATACAGCCAATACGCTTGATCTTTTTCTCACAAACAACCCTTCTACAAGGTTGAAGTGAGAGGTCCTTTAGGCATTTCAGATCACAACTTGGTGATTGTCTCTTCTCCAATGGAACCTTTATCTCATGGCTATTCCCAACCTCGTATTGTTTGGCATTACAAGAATGCAAAATGGGATGACCTGCGAGACTTCTTTTCCTTGGTCTGATTACTGTTTCAAAACTTCTGATGTCAACGTTTGCTCAGATCGTGTCAGTGAAATTATTCTTGCAGGAATGGAATCCTTTATCCCACACTCCACTTTAAAATCTCGTCCTTTATCTAAACCTTGGTTTTCCAATAAATGTGCTAAGGCTGTCCAAGAGAAGAACGTTGCATATCGTAATTGGCTTGTTTCTAATTCTTCAGTTTCATTTTCTGCCTACACCAAAGCTCGCAACAATTGTAAAGCAGTTATTAATCAGCCCAAACTAGAGTTTGAACAGGCTAAGAGTAGAAAACTTGCTTCTTGCCCTAATGGTAGCCGAGCATTCTGGTCTCTTGCCAAAGCTATTGGCCGCAACTTTTGCCCATCTCTGCTCCCACCTCTGTCCAAACCAGATGGTTCTGTTGTCACTTCAGCCAAGGATAAAGCTGACCTGCTAGCATCCCATTTTTCTTTGAGCTCATGTATTAATGATCTTGGTAAAACACCTCCCACCATTCCTAACACGCTCCATTCAATGCCTCCTGTGGTCTTCCGTCAAAAGGATATCAGAAGGATTTTGATGAATCTTGATGCTAAGAAAGCTCCAGGTCCCGATGGTATTTCTCCACTTGTTCTCAAAACCTGTGCTCCTGAACTTACTCCTATTCTTTGCCGCCTTTTTTTACTTTCTTATTCCAAAGGTGTTTTTCCTTCTGCTTGGAAATTTGCTCATATCCAGCCAGTTCCTAAAAAGGGTGACAAATCCCTCCCATCCAATTATCGTCCCATTGCAATTACTTCTACTCTTTCTAAAGTAATGGAGAAATCAATTAACCGCCAACTCTTAAACTACCTAGAAACCTTCCGTCTGATCAACGATCGCCAGTATGGATTCCATCAGTGTCGATCCACTGGTGATATTCTGGCTTATGTTACCCATTTATGGACTAATTCAATGGAAAGGTTCGGTGAAACACAAGTAGTTGCTCTTGACATCTCAAAGGCTTTTGATCGTGTTTGGCATAAAGGTCTTCTAAACAAGCTTCCATCTTATGGTTTGCCAACTGTTTTTAGTAATTGGTTATCCAGTTTTCTCTCTGATCGCTCACTGAGGGTGATGGTAGATGGCTCTCTGTCTTCTAACTTCTCCACTAATGCCGGTGTCCCCCAAGGTTCAGTTCTTTCCCCCACTCTTTTCCTCTTGTATATCAATGACCTTCTTCCATTGACTGGAAATCCTATCCATAGTTTTGCTGATGATAGCACATTGCATTCAACTTTCCATTTTGAGAAACCTTGTCCAGCTCAATCAGCTTCAAGTTCTCGAAAATCTGTTGCCAATTCCTTAAATGCCGATCTTCAGGTAATTCTCCAGTGGGGCAAAGACAACTTAGTTGATTTCAACCCTTCTAAAACTCAATCTTGTCTTATATCTCGCAAAAAGGATTCTTCTGCTCCTATGCTTATCTTTAGTGACACTCCGATTTCTAGGCAAAATGATATATCTCTTTTGGGGATTACCCTGAATTCTAATCTCTCTTGGCACAAGCACATTACAAATATTCCTTCCTCTGCATCTAAAAAACTTGGTTTTCTCTTTTGCTCTCGGCGTTACTTTTCTCCCAAACAGCTGCTCACTCTGTATAAATCGTAAATCCGCCCTGCCATGGAATATTGTTCCCACATCTGGGGTGGTGCCCCCAAAACCTCTCTCAGGCTTCTTGATTCCATTCAGAAGAGGGCAGTTAGGTTAATTAATGATTCATCTCTAACAGAGTCTCTCCACTCGCTTTCTCATAGACGCACTGTTTCTGCTGCATGCCTCTTCTACAGATACTTCCATGGGCACTGTTCTTCTGAATTGGCTTCTGTAATTCCTGCTCTCTCTTTCAAAACAGTCCGAACACGTGCCGCCACCAGCCAACATCCATCTACTGTCCAACTTCAAACCCACAGAACCAACTTTTCATCTACCTCATTTATTCATTCAACTGCCGTTTTCTGGAACAACCTTCCTTCATACGTATTTCCTGAAAATTACAATCTACAGAAGTTCAAGTCCAATATCAACAAATATCTTCTTTCGTCTTCTCAACCTCCAACCCAAGCACGGTACTAAGTACTATAGGTTATAATACCTCTCGTGTTTGGGGTTCTCATAAAAAAAATTAAAAAAAATCTTTAAAGTATTGTTCCTCCAACTGTTGCAATCTTCTTTGCTTACATTAATACTTTCTCCACAAATAACCTTTTCCACAATTCTGTGGCACTTCTTAAATTTATCTAGCCACCCAGTGCTCGCATTAAATTCTGTATGTCCAAGGGACTGTGCAAATTTCAGAGCTTGTTGCTTAATTATTGGGCCCAATATTGGTATATTCTTTTCATGTATCATTTGCACCCATTTTAGAACAGCTTTATCAACATCTTCGTATATACACTGCTTAATTTGTTTCTTGTCTGCTCCTCCTTCAATTGCATTTAAAATTGATTCTCGATTTTTTTAAAATCGAGAATCATTTTTAAAATCGAGAAATTGTTTTTGCAATTGTCATTAATATTGACAATTGCGAAAACAATGTTGAAAACTCTTCGACATTGTTTTCGCAATTGTAAAAATTAATGGACTGCAGCTCTTGCCGATACATACACCATAAACTGCGCTGGCCATATAGTGAATTGTTAGTACAGGTACCGCCTTACTCAATGACGTTCGCTTGCCAATTCAACAGTATCACTCCCTTTGAAAAAACATATGACTTCGTGAATTTCTTTTATTCTGCTTTCATTCATATATACAAGAAAGAAAATTTATGGTTAATGTATGCTGTATGTTACTTTTCAGGGAAAAAAAAAACAAGAGCATATAGCCTATGTGATTGATGACAAATTGTTCTAAAAGAACAAAATTAAAAAAAAAAAATTCACGAAAACCCATCTACTGGGAGTCCAGTTAGATGAGAACGGACATATCATATAATGATTGACAGGAAGGTCACGTGGTACGGTTGAGGTGAGAAGTGAATGTCACTCAGTGGGCGTTACTAAAATTGGACTATGGTAGCATTCCATGTAATTCTATGTATTCTATGTGCCATGCACCTGCTGGTAAATTGAGTCGCTAAACATGATTGCACCCCCTGTTAAGCACAGTCTGAGGGCGGTGGAAATGTCATCAGGTGTCAGTCTGGTTCTGTCGCTAAGGGTTTCATCATTGTCCAAGAGTTGTTTTGCACAAGAGATGGCAAGTTCCACTGGGATGGAGGTAAAGAGTGATATTACATCGAACGAATTACACCATTACCTACGGCGCACCTGGTTGGAATCGTTAAACATAAAATGCTCGGATACCTCTTTGAACAGGAACAGTGGTTGTCAAGTTAACCCCATCACAGAAGCAATAATTCTGTCCATAGACAAACGCTGGCCGCGTCACCACCATACGTCACAGCCACAAACTTCAACCTCAAACAATTAGCCATGCACCTCACGCACCAACTTGGCAGTGCACATCTCCATTCTAACTGTCATTTAATATATTTTCTGTTTAACTGAAGAAGGCTGTCTACTCAGCCGAAAGCACTTTTGTATATTAACCGTTCTTTGTATGTATGTTCTAGTATTAAACCGCTCTGAGGAATTATAATTTTTTCATTTCAACAAGTTCCACTGTGTGTGTGTGTGTGTATATATATATATATATATATATATATACACACACACACACATATAATTATATTTAAATAATGATGGAAAAGAAGTATTACTTAATAAAAATAAAAAGGAGGGTACAGCACACATAAAAGGCAGCAAAAAGCACATTCCTCTACATGATGCTCGAAACATAGTCATATAAATTAGAATAAGGTTTCAAATAATAAAATAATGCCAGCAGTACGGCAAGACAAGAGTGAAAAAACAAAATTAAACCTAAATTCAAATCTAACAGGGAGGGAAGAGAAAGGTAACAAGAATAAAAATATATTGCAACGGAAACTCTAAATTAATTTAGAAAATCTAATTATACGAATAATAATTCATTGAAATTTAAAGCCAATTAAATAGAAAATTAAATAGAAATACACATATATATATATATATATATATATATATATATATATTTTTTTTTTTTTTTTTTTGCCTCATTGTTCTTGTTTTTGGCACTCCTTAAAGAATGGCACCCCGGGCAAGAGCCCTACTAGCCCGTACCTTAATTCGGCACTGCCACCAGGAGTTCTATAGTACACTAGTATGCAAAATTTAAGGACCAGTCAGGTTTTCACCTTTAGCTTCTCAGAGTAGTGGCCTGGATATGGGAAAAGCATACCAAAGGAACCTCGTGAGGTACAGAAATGATGAAGGAAACAACACTGACACAACAATGGAAACAAAACGGTACAGAGGAAACTTTATTCAAAAATGGCAACATAGCACTGGCTGCCATGATACAGATGCATCACTGCCATAGATGAAACAAAGGGAAGAAATGGTCCTCAGTAGGAGATATGGCCACCCTTAATGTCGATGCAGGCGTTGCACCACCTGTCCATACTTAGAACAATGTTGTTGATAAGTTCTTGCAGTAACATCGTCCATTCCTCTGTCAGCACCATCTTCAGCCGGTGATCATTTCCTGGTGGGTTTGGACGTGCCGCTAGGTGTCTTCCCAGAGCATCCCATGTATGTTCGATGGGATTTAGATTGGTGGAATGGCAGGCCAATCCACATGAACAATGTCCTCACTTTCCAAAAGTATATAAACAGATGCAGTGCGATGGGGTGTGGCGTTATAATCCATATACATGAAGTCGGGGCCAATGGCACCTCGGAACAGACGGACATGGGAAAGGTCACTCAGTACAGTAGCATGCACCGGTTACAGTACCACCTTCCAGTTGTTTGTTGTTGTTTGGTTTTTTTTTTAGGAGCATTAGCAACTAAGGCCATATTGCTCCTGGGATATGTGGTGGTCATTCCCTGACCTTTCCACATCCTCCGTATTTGGTGGTCACGGGCTTGAACCCCGGTCTAATCAAGAAGCATGTGCTACGCACTGCTGCTCCTGCCCACCTGGCTATGGACCGCCTTTCGGTATCTGGAGTTGTGTACGTCCATTCAAGATAACGCCTCCCCGCACGAGAACACCTCAACCGCCATATCGATCCCTTTCAGTGATGTTTGTGAGGTGATACTGTGTGCCAACCTCTCGCCAGATTAGCTGACATCCAGAATTGCTGCTGAGACTGAATCTACTCTCATCAGTAAAGAGTACTTTAAGTAAAGATTTTGTGGTTGTAATCTTTAGAAATAGTGTTGGTCCTTAAGTTTTGCATGCCAGTGTAGAAGAGATAGGGAAGTAAAATTAAATGTTGTGTCTATCGTATTAAAAGAAAAAAGTTTTACGGAGAAAAAAGACTGTTTAGTATATCTGCTAAATATTATTATACGTAAGAAGACATGAATTAATGTGGATAGATTCCAGGATTATTGAGTACACATTATTAAAACAAAAACCAAAACTGACATCCTTTTCAAATAAAATTTCCGTTCTCTTTGATACTAATAAAAATGGAACGCATCAGAAGAATGCAGTTTTCTGTGATAAAGTCAGTATCTTTTGTAAGAAATAATCTCCTCAAGATTTATTGAAGATAAAGCAGTAAGGATAAAATCTTTTTCTGATTATTAAAAATCTTACCTTGTAAATACTGTGAACCAAAATGTATCTTACTTTGAATTTTTACAAAGGGTCAACTTCATGAACATAAGAAAACAGTGCCCAGGTTCATTTATTATAGTCTTTTTCAGAAGAAAATCGGATTTATCCAGATGTGACATCTTTCTATGTGTGTGTGTGTATGTATGGTTTTTTGTTTTAGAAATACTCTTTCCTTAATATAAGGTTAAAGGGGTGTAGATCTGGGTAAAAGAAAATTGTCAAATCTTAAAAAAATAACTGTCTTATTTTTATGTGGTTCCTCATACAGTGCTGACTCAGGAATACTTTAAGTTAGTGCAAGCCAAAAGACAGTAGAACACACAATGATAAATGTAATATTAACATAATGCTATTCATTAATGAAATTTATTTATCCCACACTGAACACATATGCACATATAAAAGAAATAATTACTATCAGTGAAGAAAGCAGATGAACAATGATAAATTAAAAATAATAATAAAAAAAATTTGAGGAGAGCATGAGAATGTAATGTCTAGACAACAAGTTTGCAAAGTGCAATCTTTACCTTCAAAGGTTTGAGTTAAATATGGCTGGGAAATACTCCCCATCCTCCATATGGACTGGACATCACACTCTCAGAATATTTAAATCAAAGCTTTGAAAGTAAAGGTCACTCATCACAGCTTGGTGATGTTTGTTTATTTAAAGTAAAAAAATAAATAAACAAACTGCACCATAAGCAATTCCTAGTATTTAGTCTCTAACATCATTTTCTTAAAATCAAAAATCAAGAGGAAGTGGAGGTTATATTAAATTTATTCCACCTTGAGACTTTAAAAAAAAGTGATATAAGTGAAAATTCATTTTAAACAGGAACACTATATATGTTAAACAGTGCATGGCATATCAGATGATTGCTCACAGGGGCCAGAAGAATAGTGCTTATAAGCAGGAATGTTATGAGAGTTTACTGTGTGTGTGTGTGTGTGTGTGTGTGTGTGTGTGTGTGTGTGTGTGTGTGTGTGTGTGTGTGTGTGTGTGAAAATTAAATAAGAATAAGTGAAAGAAAGTACACTATACGAAACCTGTAAGGAAAATTGTGAAAACCATGGCAAAAGAGCATGCACCAAATCAGCAGAAACTAATATCATTGGAATATAATACAGTCCAACCTCAAAATAACATGGGTGTTAAAGATGTCCCCATGTTGGAGACATTTTTAACACTCACATTTTAAGCAAAGTGTGTTATAGCCAAAAATAAAATTCAAAAATTTTTTTTTGAAAACTTGAAAAGTTGTCGTACCACTCCTCAATGTCCTAACCCCTGTAGGCCTGAAGACAGGAAACAGTGGGTTCCCAAAACATAGCCATAAATTGTTTAAGTGTTTGGTATTGAAGTGGTTCAAATCCTTTAATTGTATCATTTCAATAATAAATTACTTACTCTACCATATTATATAACAGTATAGTGTCTATCAATTCATTAACAATTTTTTTTTTCTTCGATTTTTTTTTTTTTTTTTTTAAACACGAATGCATAATGATTAAAATGCAACCTATTAAGCAAGCATTTTTATATAAGCCAATCATTTTTCTTGTATTTTTTCACTTTCAGTTTCACTATTTTGCTATCGATAAACAAATGGATTAAAGATATAAATAGCAAACATACCTTTTAAAAACTGATTTCTTATAACAATACCACACTTCCAAATGTGACTTGTGTAGAGGAAATAAATTATTAACGATATTACATTAATACACCAACCATTGAGTTAAAATAATTTAATACTGTATATATACAAACTATACAGAGAATACTGTAACATAATCTATTTACAATAACTGATTATGAATAAAATAAAATATATGAGATTAAAAGCGTTAAAACTATTAAAACTGTACAATTGTAGCTTTCGGGGGCGTCCACCTCCTTTCTCAACAAGAAATAATACTTGCGCAGCACATCCTTAAGTATCAGGTTCACGGCACACGTGGTTGATCAGGCACATGAACAAAAGTTCCTACAAGTGTCCCAGAACCGGAAGCAGCTCGGGAACATGGTAAACAGAAATGCTCATCTTTTGAGAGGACTATAGCCTCAAAAAGAGGGTGAAGCCGCACACTCCTGTCCCTATTCATAGTATTGTTGTCGAATGAGCAAATCCACAAGCTCTCGAGCCACTTGCGGTCCCAGAATCTATGCGCATCAAGGAGGACAGCATTTTCTGGGGAGACCGGTGCTGTCTTTCCCAAAAATGTTCAGCAACAGCGGACTTATTAAACTCTGCAGTCTGTGTGGCACTCGTGTGTTCCCCCAGACAATCCTTAAGCCGCCGCCCCATTTCCCTCACATAACCATCCCCACAATCCGGGCATTTAATCTTGTATATAACCCCACTACTAGAATCCCTTAGTATGGGGTCCTTAACTGCGACACTACTGTATGCAGCCTCTGGCTCGGAAGCTGCACACAGTGTGCTTGATAATCCCGAAACACCCTTGCAATACATTCTGTAAGGCCTGGATAGTAGGGAATGTAAGCTGCGGTAACCGGAACAGCCAATTCTCAATGGATAGACTCCACTCCTCTACTATATTTATCCACGACCCTCTGGGGGTAACTGCATTTCATGAGGTCTGCTGCAATTCGTGAAATTTCTTTCTCTTTCTCCTCAGAGGTACTACAGTAGGTCTAATCCTATCAAATAGTGCCTTAGCGATGCTATTCTTACGTTGCCTAGTCTGCGCTGACCTGTAGTGGGTGTACTGGCTCCAGCACATTGGTTTCTTATAGATTGTGGTTTTAAGCCTGGAGCCATCTCTGTATACCATTACATCTCGGAATGGGAGGGTACCACCTGCTTCTACCTCTGAGGTAAACTGTATAAATGGAGAAAAACTGTTGAGCAGACTAAGCACATCTTCCTCTCTCCCCTTTTGAACAATAGTGAATGTGTCATCCACGTATCTTTTCCACTTACGCATAGGGAATTCCAGTCCTTCAAAATCCTATTTTCTAATTCTTCCGTGGCTAAATTTGCCACAATAGCGCTAATAGGAGAACCCATAGCTGTGCCGTGAACCTGCTTGTATATCACCCCTTGAAATGTTTGGTGAGAGACACAAAATTCTACACCACAACAAATATCTTCGATGTTTAAATGATGATGTTCGTAAATTTTCGATGTTCGAAAGATAATAGTAATCTTTAAAATTAATAGATTTCTTTAAAAATTTATTTAAAAACAAAAATATAAATTTTGCAATGAAACTTGAACATTTCTTACTAAAGTACAATGTGTTTGATTAAGGGACCCAACGAATGAGATATACTGTGATGTGTGCGAATGCTGCATTTTGATATGCCATGAACTGAATGCTAGAACTGGTTTTTCTGTGAACCGTGAGGTTCACAGAAAAAGTTCACAGACTATAGAGGTGAATGAGTTTATGATATCGTTGGATGTAGTGTCATTGTTTACATGTATTCCTATAACACATGGGGTTCAATGTGTTAAAATGGACCTACAGAAAGATGACACTTTAAGTGCTAGGTCTCATTTAAACATTGAAGATATTTTTTGTGGTGCATATTTGTTGTGGTAAATGAAGAATTTTTAAGTAAAGTCAATGCTACAAGGCATCATATGTTTAAGAGTATAAAGAATCTATATAATACTGGTGTAAATTGTTTGTTTGTTTGGGGATTTTTTTGGCACATGAGCGTCTATGGCCATAGTGCACCAGCTGGTGTAAATACACCATTGAAAACTCTTAAACGAAAAAACTATGTTTTGTAGTGTGAAAGGGCATCATTTTATCTGTATCTTATATTGTGCTCATCCTTCACAACGAGTTGCCACGTATTGCACTACCTCAAATAAGTAATGCTTCACTAAAAGAGAAGATTACTGTTACTTATTCTCAGTGGGGCGCACCACCACCCAGACGGCACCGTTTCAAGGCTTATTGGCCCTTCATTGGTGGGTGGGCAGGTACCCTGGTATTGCAGACATGACAATCCAGTTGTGAAGATAATCCCACAATATGAGAGATGCCAAAAGGTGTACATAATAATGTTTAAGTAAAGTCAATGCTACAAGGCATTGACTTTACCTGCCCACCCACCAATGAAGGGCCAATAAGCCTTGAAACGGTGCCAGCTGGATGTTGGTGCCCCTCACTGAGAATAAGTAACAATAGTCTTCTCTTTTAGTGAAGCGTTACTTATTTGAGGTAGTGCAATACATGGCAACTTGTGAAGGATGAGCACAATATGAGATATAGATAAAATGATGCCCTTTCACACTACAAACGTAGTTTTTTTGTTTAAGAGTTTTTTATGGTGTATTTACACCAATATTACGTAAATGAAGAATGAATACTACTGCTAAGATTGAAAAGATAACACTTCACTGTATGGGATGTAAGGAAGAATACATTTTATTAAAACAGCTAGTTTAACTGCTTTGAGAAGCTTACCACATTACATATGACAATTTTAAATTTTAGTATAAAAAAAAATAATAAAAAAAAAAACTGAAAAAATTTAACAAGTGACCATATGTGGCTGTGGCAGTCCATTTTTCTGAGCCTTCCTCTCATGGATTAAATGAAGGAAACAAAAATTAAAGTTCATACATAACCTGTTTTATCCTCTATGGGTGCACTATTTGGGTGTATTCCATTTGATGGCCTAAGAAAGACTAAAATACATCCTGCACAGTGAGTCTAATAATTTATATCTGTCTAATAATTTATACCTGTGTGTGTGTGTGTGTGTGTGTGTGTGTGTGTGTGTGTGTGTGTGTGTGTGTGTGTGTGTGTGTGTGTGTGTGTGTGTACTAGTTGGGGAAGGTACAGAATTTATTTTATTTACAAAATATGGCATTTGTTATTATTTAGATATTTAAAATTAATAAAGCATGGATGACACTGATGAATATATATACCTGTCAGGACAATCTTTCCTTTTTGGCTTCTCTTCTTCGTTTTTGTAATTATCTCTTGAATTATAAGAGCTGCTATAGATTTGCTGGAAGTCAAATTCATCATCACTAACATCAGAAGTTCTACAAAACAACAAAATTATTAATATAATAGACATCTGATATATTAAGTTAAAAATTATTAATTAAAGCAAATCAGAAGTGTTTATCCATATTATCAATGTTGTTGTTGTTTGGTTTTTAGGAGCATTAGCAACTAAGGCCATATTGCTCCGGGAATATGCGGTGGTCATTCCCTGACCTTTCCGCATCGTCCGTATTTGGTGGTGACGGGCTCGAACCCCGGTCTAATCAAGAAGCGTGTGCTACACACTGCTGCTCCTTCCCACCTGGCTACGGAGGTGCCTATATTATCAATGTGAACATCAAAATGAAAACATTGGATAAACTTGCTTAAGGGTTCACAGGTTTTTCAGATAATAATAAATGAGAGCATGAGTGCATGCACATTGCATATAGTAACAATAGAATGTTTATTTTCAAAATGTGATAAGTAAATTAACAAAATTAAAAATAAGTAAGGCAATTAATTTGAAGGAGATGGAGAGGGCTGTCTCCATCTCCAAATGTTTCAAAGGCCATTTTGATTTCTGGGCTGGATTACCTGATAACAGGCATACAGAACACAATCTGACTGACCTATATGAGGTTTAAAACCTAAAAATATTTCTCTCATAATAAAAATTTCTTTAAAATGTATATCATTCCATGTCTAGAATATGCACATGACCAGAATTCTCATCAAAAATCTCTCAATAAATTGACCAAAAATGTAAAAAAATCTTCATTAAGAACCCAGATTTTTCAGATAATTGAATTCAGATAATTATAAGTGAAAGCAGTGAATTCAAGCTCCAAGAAATATGTTTTTTAAAAACTTTTGCCATTTTATTTACTTAATTGTCATATTATATCATACTTTTTAAGTAGTTTTATAGTCCTAGTTATGCTTATTTTTAATTTGATTGAGATTTTGTAGGTTACTACTTAATATAAATAAAACCTTTGTTTTGTTTGAATCTTGAGAGAATTCAAATTTTTTAATTGTGGTAAATAGGTAGCTTTAATGCAAAATTAGATAGCATAATATGTAGCACTGTACTAGTCTGAATCTGTTAGCTTAGTATAGTACTGTTAATTAATCAATTAAATTTAAAAATCTTATTAATTTTTATCGCTAATTAAATTATATTTAAATGGAAATCATGCCCCAGACTAGAACATTAAAGTAATGTGGAAAAAGCAGGAGTGCTGTGGCTTGGGGGAGAACCAAAGGGGGCAGTTCTCCAATGCATTACAGTCTAAAAAAATGTGCAAAATGTGAAATGGAACAGGACATAGTTTAGCCATGGAGGTTGTCTTTGTGTGTGCTAGGTTCAAAGTGCCAAGAAATTAGGTGCCAACTGAGCATTCTGATGGGTGTCAGAGAGATGGGTAATATATAGTGTAAAAAAGTATAGGTGGAATAGGGCCAGGGGTAAAAGTTGATGATGTTGTAGAGCAGATATCATCTTTTAAGGGCACAAAGGGTGATAATTTTGTACATGTTGGCACTAATAACATTAAGAGTGGGAGAGCTGCAGATTTGCTTAACAAGAACAGGTCAATGTTGAAACACATCATGAGTTAGGGCTAAATTTGAAAGTGTCTGCAGTTCTGACCAGACACGATAGGAGGAAGTATATGATGAGAGCTTTGTCAATCAATTCGGTGATGGAGAGATTGTGCAAGGCTCATGGGATAGAATTTTTCATGGCGCGGTCTGTGCTTGTTTGTTTGTTTTGGAGAGATTGTTTCTACAGGGATGGAATACACTTAAATAGAAGAGGTGCAAGAGTGTTTGCTGGTGTGATGCTATCAAGGTAGTGTTAGGCGAGTCAGAAAACTGTTAGCTTGAGAGGATTCACAGACTAAAAAATTAACAGTAGCTACAGGCAGAGGTGAAATTGATTATTGCACTGAAACAGTGCATATTAGAATGAGCAGTGGCCTGGAGGGTGGGGGGCTGGAGATTTCAGGGACTGTTGGCAGTCATCATGGAACAAATAAATACATGGGCTGTGTTAGGTAACTAAGAGTAAGAACAAGTGCATGTGTATTTGCATGCATACCAATGCTAGGAGTATAGTAAATAAATTTGATGAATTTGAAGTGCTGGTCAAGACATCAAAGGTAGATATTGTTGGAATATCAGAGATGTGATGTCACACAGATATAAGCAGTGCAAATTGGAATTTGGGGAGTACAATGTGTACAGAAAAGATAGATAGGAAGCGAGGAAGGATTATGCTGTTGGTTAAGAAAAACAAAATCTAAGGAAGTGTATCCAGTTGACATAGATGGGCAGTGCAATGTTGAGTCAGTTTGGTGTGACATAAGCACTGGGAAAACAACAATGAGAGTAGGAATGTGTTATAGGCCTAATGAGACTATTGAGTTCAATGAACAATTGTACAGAGAAATAGAGTGGGCCAGTAAATCAGAGTGTCTAATAATGGGGGATTTTAACTTCCCCGATATTGACTGGACTTTTGTGGATTTATTGGACGACTGTTTTCTGCAGCAGCATGTTCAAGAGGCAACCAGAGAGAGTAAATACTCTTGATCTGGTTATAAGCAGAGATTATTCATGCATTAAGAATTTGCAGATAAAAGAACCACTGGGTAGCAGTGATCACAGCAGTCAGAGGTGTATTGCTAAAAAAATAGTACAGGAACGCTCGTTCTCCAGAAGACTATATGATAAAGCCACATCGACTGTACAATAACTGAATCAGACTTCAGACTCACGGTTCACAGAAAAACCAGTTCTAGCATTCGGTTCATGGCATATCAAAATGCAGCATTCGCACACATCACAGTATATCTCATTCGTTGGGTCCCTTAATCAAACACATTGTACTTTAGTAAGAAATGTTCAAGTTTCATTGCAAAATTTATATTTTTGTTTTTAAATAAATTTTTAAAGAAATCTATTAATTTTAAAGATTACTATTAATATATATTTTTAGTAGCAATAGGTAAAATAGATATTTCTCCCTCCCCTTTGATTATGTCATTGTTTCATAATATTAGGTGTATAAATCTAATGATTTTCTATTATGACATTTAGAAAAAATGTACCAGAACATTGTTCTGGTGCATTCCGGCAAGGATACACCACTGATCACAGTGTACTGATGTGGGATTTACTTAAAGATATTACTACCACCAAGGGTAAAGTGAAGGTAAAGTTTTTGCTTCTGTAAAGGTGACTACAGTGGTCCCAGACAATTTTTAAATTCTATTCAATGGGACCAACTGATGATGTTACCAACAGCAAATTCTAAATGTGAAGCATTCAAGGAATTAATCGTGGAAGCTAATAGGCTTTCCATACCAATTAAGAAATACTGTTCAATGTTTAGGCCTAAATGGATGTAGTAGTAGTAATGGAGGCGAGGCATGTGATGCAAGAAAGTAAGCACATGAGCTTATGTAGCAGCAACCAAAAATTAAAAATAAAAACCCAATTTCATACATCCATTCCCACTAAAGGTTTGCCCAGTTCCTCCGTGAATTTATTTAAGCATTCAACTTCCACAAAGACAGATCAAAATTTCTTCCAGCAATTAACCACCGCTGGCTAAAGGCAAATTTATGTAATCTATTCTGTTACTGTTTTTCCTCAATTTGAATTTATGCAATTATTATTTGCAAAATTTAAGCCTTCCTTGGTAACAGGACCCCTTTCTTCTTCTCACCAATCTTGTTGCCCTTCTCTGTACTCATTCTAACAAATCTACGTGCTTCCTAAAATGAGGCCTCCAGACCTGTATGTAGTACTCAAGGTGTGGCCTGACCATTGCCTTATGCAAGGGGATAATCACCTCCTTGTCTCTGCTAGCAAAATTAATATATATCCATTACCTGCTCAGAGAACTAAATTTCTGACTGCACAATTACCCCACTCTCTTTTTCACTCTCCAATTCCCCGAGTGTAGTACCATGTAGCTGGTACGTTTCTCTTGGGTTACTGCTACCCATATGCAGTACTTTGCATTTGTTAATGTTAAACTTCAGCTACCACTTCTCAGCTCATTTACCCAACTTATCTAGATCCAGTTGCAGTAGCATCTCTAAACTTGGACATTAAGCCTGATATACCCTCATCAATATCATTGATGAATACACAAAAAAACAATGCACCCAGCATCGAACCCAAGAGAACTCCACCAATAACATTAGTCCACAAAGAGCCGTGTCCATTGATTAACACTCTCTGTCGTCTCCCACTCAACCATCCCTTTATCCATTGTAGCAACTTGCTCTTAATGCCATACTGCTCCAATTTATACAGCAGTCTTCCATGAGCAACATTATCAACATCTTTTCTGAAATCCAAGTATATAATATCAAAATTATTTTTTTTGCATCCATTCCTTTGTGACCACATCATAGTATCCAATCAAATTGGTCAGATAAGACTTCCCCTTAACAAACCCTTGCTGTGTCTTAACTACTACTGCTGTCTTGTCTAGATGATCATGCAATGCTTCTTTAATTTTCCCAGAACACAAGTTAAACTAACGTGTTTACAGTTACTTGTGTCACTTTTTGAAACCCCCTTTTTGAATTTGGGATACATTTGAACACCTCCAGACCACGGGACCTCCCATGAGTCTAAAGTTCCCTTCTCTGTACATGCTCAAGCAACTCTAGATCCTTCCTAAAATGAGGCCTCCAAACCTGTACACAATACTCAAGACGTGACCTGACCATTGCCTTATACAAAGGAATAATCATCTTTTCCCTACTAGAAAAATTTCTGTATATCATTGACAATATCCCATGACCTGCTCTGGCAGCCTGTCTGCATTGCTTAGAAAACTTTATATCTGACTGCACAATTTCTCCGAGATCTTTTTCATTTTCTACCAGCCTAAGTGTAGTACCACACAGCTGGTACGTTTCTCTGGGGTTACTTCTACCCATATGCAGTACTTTGCATTTGTCAAGGTTAAACTTCAGTTGCCACTTCTTAGCCCATCTGCCCAAATTATCTAGATCCTGTTGCAGTAGCACACTGCCATTACTGTCATTAACAACCCTGCCAACCTTTGTATCATCTGCAAACTTCGACATTAAGCCTGATATACCTTCATCAATATCACTGATAAATATACAAAACAACAGTGGACCTAACACTGAACCCTGTGGGACTCCACTAATAATATTAGTCCACGAAGAGTAGCACTCATTGATTACCACCCTCTGTCTTCTCCCACTTAACCATCCTTTTATCCATTGTAGCAACTTACCCTTAATACCATTCTGCTCCAATTTGTACAATAGTCTTCCATGCGCAACAGTGTCAAAAGCTTTCCTGAAATCCAAATACTTTGATTTGTCAATGTTAAACTTCAGTTGCCACTTCTCAGCCCATCTGCCAAAATTTTCTACATCTTTTTATAGCAGTACACTGCCATTACTGTCATTAACAACCCTGCCAACGTTTGTATCGTCTGCAAACTTCAACATTAAGCCTGATATATCTTCATCAATATTATTGATAAATAGATAAAACAATAGTGGGCCCAACACCGAACCATGGGGGACTCCACTAATAACATTAGTCCACAAAGAGCAGTGTCCATTGATTACCACTCTCTATCTTCTCTCACTCAACAACCCTTTTATCCATTGTAGCAGCTTACCCTTACCCTTAATACCAACACTGCTCCAATTTGTACAGTAGCCTTCCATGCGCAACAATGTCAAAAGCTTTCCTGAAATCCAAGTATATGATATCAAAATTATTTTTTGCATTCAGTTCCTTTGTAACCACATCATAGTATCCAATCAAATTTGTCAGACAAGAGTTTCCCTTAACAAACCCATGCTGTGTCTGAATTATTACTGCAGTCTTGTCTAGGTGATCTTGCAATGCACCTTTAACAAGTGGCTCCATTATTTTCCCCAGAACAGAAGTTAAACTAACTGGTCTGTAATTACTCATGTCACCCATAGATCCCCCTTTGTGAACTGTGGATACATTTGCATATCTCCAGTTCATGGGGACTTCCTATGAGCCCAAGGATGCTCTCATAATTATGGTTAAGGGTTTGCTTACTTCCTTTACCACCTCCTTTAATATAACTGGATAGATCCCATCCACCCCAGATAACTTTCTTATGTTTAACTTCAACAATTTCTGCTCCACTTTGCTCTCAGTTATTACAAAATCATTAAACACCCTGTTACAGTCTGATAAACTTCTGGCATTTTCCTCCCTTAATAACTCCTCATGTGAATGTAGATGCAAAATACACAGTTGGATTATCACCTATCTCAGCAGAATCATCAACAGTCGAACCATCAATATCAAGTGGACCAATCTGATTCATACCCTTCCTTGTAGAGTTTATATAAGTAAAAATGTACTTTCTGTTTTTCTTAGCATCCTTTGCAAAAATTTCTCACAATCTGCCTTCACTTACCTAACCTCCTTTGTGACTTGATTTCAGACTAGCTTATATCTTCTGTAGGCTTCTGTGTCACCTGATAATTTATATGCATCCCATGCATTTTTCTTCTCTGCCACAAGTCTCATTAGTTCATCTGACATCCATTTAAGCCTAAACCTTGAACAATATTTCTTAATGGAAGCTACTAGGCTTTCTTAATGGAAAGCCTAGTAGCTTCCATGATTAAGTCCTTTGCAGATGTCAGATGAACTAATGAGCCTCGTGGCAGAGAAGAAAAATACACGGGATGCATATAAATTATCAGTTGACACAGAATCCTGTGGTGGATATAAGCTAGTCTGTAATCAAGTCACAAAGGAGGTTTGGCAAGTGAAGACAGATTATGAGAAATCTTTGGCAAAGGATGCAAAGAAAAACAGCAAGGACTTCTTTACTTATATAAACTCTAGAAGAAATTGATGAATAAGATTGGTCCACTTGATATCAATGGTTCAGCTGTAAATGATCTTGCTCATATAGCTGACAAACTGAATGAGTATTCTGCATCTACATTCACACATGAGGAATTCTGTAGGAAAGTGGAGGACAGAAGCTTATTACACTCTAACAGGGAGCTTAATGATTTTATAATAAATGAGAGCAAAGTGGAGGAGAAATTGTTGAAGTTAAACATAAGAAGGGGACCTGGGTTCGATGGAATCTACCCAGTTATATTAAAGGAGGCGGCAAAGGAAGTAAGAAAACCATTAGCCATAATTATGAGAGTATCCTTGGACTCAGGGGAAGTTTCCATGGACTGGAGATGTGCAAATGTATCACTAATTCACAAAGGAGGGATCAAAGGGTGACATGAGTAATTACAGACCTGTTAGTTTAACTTTTGTTCCACGGAAAATAATGGAGTTACTGGTTAAAGAAGTATTGCAGGATCATCTAGACAAGACTGTAGAAATAATTCAGACACAGCATGGGTTTGTTAAGGGAAAGTCATGCCCGGAAAAATTTGATTGGATACTATGACGTGGTTGCAAAGGAACTGGATGCAAAAAATAATTCTGATATCATATACAGTAAACCCCTGCTATTCGCGGTATCTGTATTCGCGGTCGTTGATTTAATATAAAATGAAACCTAAAAAAAATGTGAATTTTAAAGCGCCGTGAATTATCCGCCATAAAAAACACGGGCGTGACTAAAATTATCTTTCCCGGTCAAAACAGCGCTCAGTGGGTGGGGGAGAGGGGTGACAAAATCGCGAGCGTGGATGTTTTTTGCTAATCCTTGTTCAGTATGTGCTATGCACTTGTCATGGAAGGTTTCGTCATTTGCTTTTAATTTATATATATGCCTATAAATTGAATAAATTTATCAATTTATAAATTGATATGCTTACAAAAGTGTAAAATCTACCGTTCTGCAGTGTGTTAGTGTAAAACAGACTTTTTCGAGTGTGTTAATGGACAAAAGTGACTTTATTGTGGACAAGTTCTTTCTAACCCGTACAAAAATATGGCTACGAATAACAAGAGAAATGTGAAAATATCAAAGAAGGTAAGGACATGACATTAGTGAATAAAATTGAGTTATTAGACAAAATTTCTAATGGTGAAAGTGTCTCCTCAGTGGCAAAACATTATAAAATCAATGAGTCAACGGTACGATCAATCAAAAAATCGGAAGAAAAAATCCGCCGTAGTGTCCGTGAAAACGCGCTAATTGCTTCAAAAATTTGCTCTGTAACTCATGATGTTAAATAAGAAAAAATGGAAAACGCTTTAAATCTGTGGATAGAAGACTGAACTCAAAATAAAATTCCGTTAAGTTCACTCATCATTCGGGAACAGGCAAAACTCCTTTATCAACACTTTAGCGAAACTGGTGATAACACTGGCGGGATAAGTTTTTTTTGCTAGCAAAGGCGCTGGTTTGAAAGATTTGTTTGAAATTTCTAATAAATATTACATTTAATATTAAATTGTTTCTTATTTTCATTTCAATGCCATATGCTTGCATTTCACTATGTACTGTCTATGTATATAGTCATATTATGAAGGCACATATAATACATACATAGACTAGTTTTTCTTATATATTTCATACTTTGGAACGGAACCCCATTATTACTATGGGAGCCATAACTCAGTATTCGCATTTTCGGTATTCGCAACATTTCTCAGGAACGTAACCCCCGCGAATAGCGGGGGTTTACTGTACTTGGATTTCAGGAAAGCTTTTGATACTGTTGTGCATGGAAGACTACTGTACAAATTGGAGCAGTATGATATTAAGGGCAAGCTGCTACAATGGATAAAAGTGCAGTTGAGTGGGAGAAGACAGAGAGTGGTAATCAATAGACGCTACTCTTCGTGGACTAATGTTATTAGTGGAGTTCCCACAGTTCGGTGTTGGGCCCACTGTTGTTTTGTATATTTATCAATGATACTGATGAAGGTATATCAGGCTTAATATCCAAGTTTGCAGATGATACTAAGATTGGCAGGGTTGTTAATGACAGTAATGGCAGTGTGCTACTGCAACAGGATCTAGAAAATTTGGGCAGATGGGGCTGAGAAGTGGCAACTGAAGTTTAACATTGACAAATGCAAAGTACTGCATATGGGTAGAAATAACCCCAGAGAAACGTACCAACTGTGTGGTACTACACTTAGGGTGGTAGAAAATGAAAAATACCTGGGAGTAATTGTGCAGTCAGATATGAAATTTTCTGAGCAGTGCAGACAGGCGGCCAGAGGATATCATGGGGCATTGTCAATGATATACAGGAATTTTGCTAGTAGGGAAAAGGAGGTGATTATCCCTTTGCATAGGGAAATGGTCAGGCTACGCTTTGAGTACTGCCTACAGGTCTGGAGGCCTCATTTTAGGAAGGACGTAGAGTAGCTTGAATGAGTACAGAGAAGGGTAATAAGATTGGTGAGGGGAACAAAGGGGCACTCTTACTAAAGCTTAATATTTATTTATTTATTTATTTTATTATATTTTAACTTTTGTCATTATTTTAATATATATATATATATATATTTAAATTATTACTGATGATATTTATATTATTACTGATGATATTTATATTATTACTGATATATATATATCAGTAATAAAAAAAAAAAAAAAAAAAAAGAAAGAAAGTTAATAGTTATAAAGACTGTAACTAATATTTATGGGTCAATGCAGTTGCAGAGCAATCACGCATTACAACCATAATGTGTATAAAATATTAAAGATAATAGAAAATAATAGAAAAAGTAAATCAATCAAATAACACCATTCAGGGATTTAAGAAAACCAAATTTGGTTTATATTTTGGTTTAGATTTAAATTACTTAGCATATATTGATCATTACAGAAACAGAGAACTTCTTGTCATTTTTTACCTTCAGTCTGGGTGGTTGGCCCCAGTTGAAGTCATCTGGATTGTGGGTAAAAAGCAATAAATTTTTTTTTTTTTTTTGTGTTTTCTTAAATCCCTGAATGGTATTATTTAATTGATTTACTTTTTCTATTATCTTTAATATTTTATATATATATATAAAGTTTTAAATGTACAGAGTGTTTCAAAAGTGCACAAACGAAATGTAGGAGCATATTCTACAGCTAAAATTAAGAAAACAAAGTTCCTATAAATGGGTCTCAAGTGTTTATTTTCAAGATATTAAACAGTCATCATAAATTAAACACTGTAAATCAGCAAAAGATTTTTATGTTCAAATTTATGTTGCAAAAATGTGACAGTACAAAACATACATATTAATACCGATATGAATATTTTGTTTTACTGTAAGCATCATACCAATTATCCCGATATGAGTAACCAGTGTGGCAATGTACATATTTGCAGTGTCAATGTGTCTGTTACTTGAGTTTTAGGTTCCATAACAATTGCCTTGTTGTTTTGCACATTAACAAAACTGATATTAGGAGACACTACAAATCTATTTCCTTTTCCCAAATTAACTAATATAATTTTAATTTATGGTGAAGTTTAAGAATTATGTAGCTGCTGTTCACAGAAACACTAAAAAAATTTCCAACTTGAGTAAGCTCTAGTAGAGGGAGATTTCAACAAACTGAAAATGTTGAAGAGAAAATACTTTGTGCCGTATAGATATCTCCTACCACAAGTATCAGGAGGTTGCCAGGTCACAAATGTTTCTTCTGCAAGCAGATGGAGGACATTATACAAACAGCAACTGAATCTATTTTACAATATGTCTGTACAAGAATTATTAGCACAAGATATGAATAAATACAGATACTTTTGTCAGTGGCTCATTTTGCAATACACACATGATCCTCAGTTTCTTGACAATGTTCTGGTTACAGATGAACCATGTTTTACGGGAAATGGAATTCTCAACTCTCTAAATACTTGAATCAAAAAACCGATGTATGGTCGTAGGCACTCACATCATCAACATACCTTTTCTTTTTCTTTAATGTTTAGTGTAGTGCTGGGGAAAATCTTACTACTCATTTTTTTGCTAGCAAAGATTTCAATAATGGCACCTACATTTTCTGCAGAACAGTTTGGGGTAACTAGTGGAAGAAGCAGTCCCAGAAAATCAGCAGAGGATGTGGTTTATGCATGATAAAGCACAAGCACCAGGCCACAAACCCTGCTGATTTTCTGTTCCATAACAATGAAATATAACTGGTTAGAAGAATGGCTTCATACAACAGACACCAAGGTCACCCAAACCCACCCTTAGATTATTTTACCATGAAATCCATGGTTTATTCTTCACATACCATCATGCAAGAAGAATTGAGAAATCACATTTTGGAAGCTGATGAAATCATTAAGAATAGTCCTGAAATGGTAAGAGATGTGCCGTGGAATCATGAAGTCATTGTGTTAACTGCTACACTAAACAAAATAGAGATAACTTTGAACAGCTGCTTTAAATGTTTTCCTTTAACAGGTTGTATTGCAGTTTCTATTTATGTTTTGTAATTTAGAATTAATGTTTAATGTCTAAATTACATTTTGCTATGCAAGTAAACCTGAGCAGTCTGAAATTTCTGATATTGAAATAAAAATAGCTGTTTATTAAAATAAAGGCAAGTAAGGTTCCTGAAGTCAATGGCATACACCAGTAATTTTGAGGAGGCAAGTGAGAGCGGACTAAATCATTAAGGGTAATTATGAAGGTGACACTGGAACTTGGGAGATATTCCTTTGGATTTGAGAAGTGTCAACACATCCCAGCTACATATAGGCAATTCTAAGAGCAAAGTAGGTATTAATATTAGTAATGAAAAATTATAGAAAAAGAAAAGGTTATATATCGGCAAAGAAAAAAATAATAAAAAATTACATCAGGTCTATCCCCTCTACTAATTTTTTTTCTAGCCTATCTTTGAATTTATTTAAATGATTCACTTACTCTATGGCTGAAAGCACATTTTTGCACACCTATCCTGTAACCATTCCTTTTCAATTTAAATTTATATTTCCTTATGAGCATCACTTGAACAAGAGATGGGATACTGGACTTTTCTGTTAGTGCATCTAAGGTCCTGAGCTGGATATCATCATTCTTCTCTTTCTTGGTGATTTCCTTCTACTACTACTACTACTACTACTCTCTCTCTCTCTCTCTCTCTCTCTCTCTCTCTCTCTCTCTCTCTCTCTCTCTCTCTCTCTCTCTCTCTCTCTCTCTCTCTCTCTCTCTCTCTCTCTCAGGGTGGTTCAGAAATTTTTTTTTGGCTGGTGCAGCATAAGCCTCAGGTTTCCTTGCACCATATAGCTGCTAATAATAATAATAATAATAATAAACGGGTAGTAAACTCTATCTTATTGCATTTGCGATAATACTGATAAATGCAATTGTGTGGGTTTTTACGCTATTATGGTAAAATGTGTTCCCCTTCACTGAAATCTTCAATCATATAAAAAAACATAAATAAAATTTCAAAATCTTTTCTTCATTCCTATTTACTTATTACAATGGTGAAGGGAAAGGGACCAACGGAAAGTGCAAGTGCTGGCAGTGCTAGGAAACCAAACAAAATTGATTTAGAAATGAAGATGAAAATGAAGGACAAAGTCTGTCATCTATTGCAAGGGAATTAGGTCTCACTGCTTCAACAGTGAATACTATTTTAAAGGACAGTGTGCATATAAAAGCACATGTCAAAGGATCAATGTACTTAAGATCAACAGTAATCACAAAACAGCGTTCAGGTGCTATATCGAAGATGGAATAGCTGTTAATAATATGGATGGAAAATCAGATTCAGAAGCGAGTGTCCCTGAGTCTAATGACCATTCAAGCAAAAGCAAGAAGTATTTATAAAGATATTAATGATAAGTACAGCGAATCCCAACACAAGTTTGTGACAAGCAATGGGTGGTTTAATAGGTTCAAGCATTAGCATTTAGCATTAGTAGAGGCATTTGATGCAAGAAAGCAAGCTTATGCAGCATCAGCCAAAAAAAAAAAAAAAAAACACTTCCACTTCACCCCTCTGTTCGTTCAAAATACCTGTCCAGCTGAGCCTTAAACTTATTTAGGCTATCAACCTCCACTACAAGGGATGTAAGTCTGTTCCACCAACCAACCACTCGCTGGCTAAAGGCAAATTTCCGCACGTCTATCCTACATCTGTCTTTCCTCAATTTGAATTTATGCCCTCTCAGGTGATTATTCTGAGCTAGAGGAAGAATCCCATCAGCATTGAGCATGCTCAAACCATTCAAGGCTTTATACACCTCTATCAGATCACCTCGCTGGTGCCTAGTCTCCAGACACTGTAATTTGCAAAACTTAAGCCTTTCTTCGTAAGAGCACCCCTTTGTTCCATTCACTAATCTTGTTGCCCTTCTCTGTACTCGTTCCAGCAGCTCTACATCCTTCTTGAAATGACGCCTCCAGACCTGTATACAGTACTCTAGGTGTGGCCTGACCATTGCCTTATACAAGGGAATAATCACCTCCTTATCCCTGCTGGAAAAATTCCTGTATATCATTGACAATACTCCATGAGCTACTCTTGCAGCCCGTCTGCACTGCTCAGAGAACTTCATATCTGCCTGCACAACCACCCCCAAGTCCCTTTCATTCTCTACCACTGTCAGTGTAGTACCACAGAGTTGATACGTTGCTCTGGGGTTGCTGTTTCCCATGTGTAGTACTTTACATTTGTCAATGTTAAACTTCATTTGCCACCTCTCAGCCCATCTGCTCAACCTTTCCAGATCCTGTTGCAGCAGCATAGTGTCAGTAGTGTCCTTGACAACCCTGCCAACCTTTGTATCGTCTGCAAACTTGGACATTAAGCTTGATATACCATCATCAATATCATTTATAAATACAGAAAACAATAATGGACTCAACACTGAGCCCTGAGGGACTCCACTAATAACATTAGTCCACGATGAGCAGTGTCCATTGATTACCACTCTCTGTCTTCTCCCCCTCAACCACCCCTTTATCCATAGCAGCAATTTGCCTCCAATGTCACACTGCTCCAATTTGTGTAGCAGTCTTCCATGTGCGCACAGTATCAAAAGCCTTTCTAAGATCCAAGTATATAATATCAAAGCTATTCCCTGCATCCAGTTCTTTTGTGACTGCATCATAGTATCCAATCAAATTGGTCAGGCAAGATTTCCCCTTAACAAAACCATGCTGTGTCCGAGCTATAACTGAAGTCTTGTCTAAATGATCCTGCAGTGCTTCTTTAACCAGTGCCTCCATTAATTTTCCTGGAACAGAAGTTAAGCTCATAGGTCTATAATTACTTGTGTCAGCCTTTGATCCTCCTTTGTGAATTGGGGTCACATTTGCACATTTCCAGTCTATGTTAAATCTATATCTCCCCTGAGTCCAAGGAAGCTCTCATAATTATGGCTAAGGGTTTGCTTACTTCCTTTGCTGTCAACTTTAATATAACTGGATAGATCCCATCCACCCCGGGTGCCTTTCTTGTGTTTATCTTCAACAGTTTCTCCTCCACTTTACTCCCAGTTATTTCAAGATTCTGTAGCTTACTGCTAGAGTTGAATACACCTCTGGCATTCCCCTCGCTGAATAACTCCTCATGTGTGAATGTCGATGCAAAATATTCATTTAGTTTGTTAGCTACCTGAGCAGGGTCATCAACAGTTGACCCATCAATATCAAGTGGACCAATCTGATTCATCCCCTTCCTTCTAGAGTTTACATAAGTAAAGAACTCTTTGCTGTTTTTCTTTGCATCCCTTGCCAAGGATTTCTCGTAATCTGCCTTCGCCTGCCTAACCTCCTTTGTAACTTGGTTGCATATCAACTTGTATCTATCATAGGCTTCTGTATCATGTGTTAATTTGTAAGTATCCCATGCATTTTTCTTCTCTGCGATATGCCTCATTAGTTCATCTGACATCCATTTTGGCCTAAACCTTGAACAATATTTCTTAGTTGGTGTGTAAAGCCTAGTAGCTTCCAAGATTAATTCTTTGAATGCTTCCCATTTTGAATTTGCTGTTGGTAACATCATCAGTTGGTCCCACAGTATAGAATTTAAATACTGTCTCAGTCCATCGTAGTCGCCTTTACGGAAGCAATAACCCTTCCCTTTACTCCTAATGGTAGTTACGTCTTTGAGTAAATCCCACTTCAGCACACTGTGATCACTGCCACCTAGTGGTTCATTTATCTGCAGATTCTTAATGCATGAAGAATCACTGCTGATAATCAAATCAAGAGTATTACTCCCTCTAGTTGCCTCCCGAACTTGCTGATGTAGAAAACAATCATCCAATAAATCCACAAAAGCCCTGCTAGTGTGTGAGTGACCAGCCCCCAAATTCCAGTCAATATCTGGGAAATTAAAATCTCCCATTATAAGACTCTCTGATTTACTGGCGCACTCTATTTCACTGTACAGTTTCTTATTATACTCATTAGAGTCATTAGGCCTATAGCACACTCCTACTCTCAATTTTGATCTCCCAATGCTTATGTCACACCAAACTGACTCAACACTGCACTGTCCAGCGATGTCGACTGGCTTCACTTCCTTGGTTTTTATGTGTTTCTTAACTAATAGCATAACCCCTCCCCCCTTCCTATCCTGTCTATCCTTTCTGTAGACGTTGTACTGCCCAAATTCCAGTTCTGCATCCCTTATATCTGTGTGACACCACGTCTCTGATATCCCAACAATATCTGCCTTTGATGTTTTGAGCAATACCTCAAATTCATCAAATTTATTTACTAAACTCCTAGCATTGGTGTACACGCAAGTATACCTGCACTTGTTTCTATTCTTAGCTACCCTAACACAACCCATGTGTTTACTTGTACCGCAATGGCTCCCAGCAGTCTCTGAAATATCATGCATCTTGTTTTTCAGGCTAGAAAAACAAGATGTTTTTCTAGAAGATAGAAGCAGTGCAAGAATCTCTTTCACCTCTGCCAGTGGCTACTGTCAATCTATTGGTCTTTGTCTCCCCCCAAGCTAGCAGTTTTCCGACCCACCTAACACTGCCTCGATAGCATCAGCAAATATTCTTGCACCCTTTCTATTTAAGTGTATCCCATCCCTGTAGAAGCAATCTCTCCTGTTAACAAGTACAGTCCAGGCTGAAAAAAATTCTACCCCTTGAGCCTTGCACAATCTTTCCAGGGCCGAATTGATCGACAAGGCTCTCATCATATACTCCCTACTATCGTGTCTGGGCAGAATTGCAGACACTTTCAAATTCAACCCTAATTCTCGGCTTTTGTTCAACAGTGACCTGTACTTGTTAAGTAATTCTGCCGGTCTCCTACTCGCGATGGTTTCCACAACAATGTTAAAGTATGCGGTGAAGAAGCCAGTGCAGATTCTGCAGCTGCAGAGAAATTTTGTGATGTGTTAAAAAAAATTATTGATGAAGGCGGCTATTCAACGCAGCAAATTTTGGACGTTGAAGAGATTGCTCTGTATTGGAAAAAAATGCCAGATTGAACATACATTGCCAAAGAGGAAAATACAATGCCAGGTTTCAAGGTGTCAAAAGATAGGGCCACACTCTTGCTTGGGATTAATGCAGTGGGAGATTACATATTAAAACCACTGCTTGTGTACCATTCTGGAAATCCTTGAGCATTTAAGGGCATCAATAAAGTCACCCTACCTGTGCATTTCCGATCGAACCAGAGAGCTTGGATAACAATATCTCTCTTTGAGGATTGGTTTAAATGCCCCTTCATTCCCGAGGTTGAAAAATATTGTAAAGACAACGACATTCCTTTCAAGATTTCCATAGAAGTCTCTTAACGTAAAATGTTTCTCATCGTCTACTGCAGACAATGCCTGAGCAAACGTGCATAAATAGTATGCTTTTAAATTTGAAATAACACCCAACCTATGCATTAGGGTGTTATTTCAAATTTAAAAGCATACTATTTATGCACGTTTGCTCAGGCATTGTCTGCAGTAGACGATGAGAAAAATTTTACGTTAAGAGACTTTTGGAAATCTTATGATATTTACAATGCCATCTTAAACATTAATAAAGCCTAGGCTGAAATTACTAAAAGTTGCTTAAATGGCGCATGGAAGAAAATATGCACATGGCACATAAAAGGCTTCGAAGGATTTGAAAAAGACAAATCATATGAAGAGGTTACAGATAAGATTGTAAAGGACTTATTGACTTGCAGGTAGCGATATTGAAAGAAGAAAATGCTGATGAAACTCAAGATGAACCAAATGAGGAGCCAAGATGCTTCATCACCAGAGAGATGGCAATGACATTTCGTGAAATTGCATCGGCAATGGCGAAGTTTAAGAAGATAGATCCTGATAGCGAATGATTCTTAAAAGTTAACAGAGGGGTGAACAATATGCTTGCTTACTAGAAAGAAATCTATGATGAAAAGAAAAAAGCCACCGTCCAGTCATCCATTAACATGTTCTTTCGTAAGGTTGAGCAGCTGACCCCATCTAAATCTACACAGCCCTCATCCTCCACAGCGCTGTACCTATCAGCTGAAGACGTCGATTCTGGCAATGATGCTTGTGAGGTAAAACCGTTATGCCTGTCTCCTCTCTTTTTTTGTAATTTTATAATTTTTAAATTTTTTTTAAATTGCACGCTTTTGTAATTTTTCCTGTGCATGAGATAAAAAACTGAATAAATACAATAAATAATTCTATTTACATGTTCGTTGAACATTTATTTTTTGATCCAATCAATTCAGCAAGCGAGCACAGTTGCAAGTGCTGCACAAGCATGGGGGAAATTCCGACTTATGTAGCATTCCACGGAACGTAATCCTTACGTAAGTCAGGGAGTTCCTGTAATGATTTCTTCATTTTAGGGAACAGGAAGAAGTGCAAATGTGAGAAGTCTGGAGAACAAAATGAGTGCTGCAGATTTTCAAAGCTACATCTAATTGCAAAGTCCACTGTGAGAACAGTCTTGTATGCAGGAGCATTGTTCACTAGGAGGTGAACACCTTTGAATAGCTTCCTGCACCTGTTCAACTTGAGAGCATCTCTCTTAACTTTCCAAAGGTTTCTGTAGTACGCACCAGAGATGCCACTGCCTTTTAGGATGTAATCTGTAAAGATGGCACCTTTAGATTCCTAGAAGACTCCAACATGACCTCGCTGGCAGACAATTGAACCTTGGCATTTGGGGGAGGGTGAAGACTTTCCATCGATTGCTCATTTGTTTTGTTTCTGGATCACAGTGATGTATCCAGCATTTATCCATCATCACAATTCAGTAAAAAAAAAAAAAAAAAAAAAAAAAATCGACATTCTCTCTACAAAGCTCCAACAATTGCATGGCACACTCTTTCCTGTGAAGCTTTTGGAAAGATATCAACAACCTCTGGGTCCATCGGAGATGCCACTTTAGATGCATGCAAAACTTGTGAATTATGGTACAAACAAGCCCATGGCTAATGTTCACTTTGTTTGATATAAAATTTATAGTCACATGTCCACCTTTAAGTAATAGCTGTTCCACTTTAGACACAATAACAGGGTCCATGGCCAAGATGAGTCTTACTTCTATTGGGCCATCATGCACACTACTTTTCCCATACCTGAAACTGTTTTTTCCAATTTTTCACAGCCTCATGTGATGTGCAATCCTCCCCATATACAGCTTTTATCTCCTTGGGGATCTGTTTTGCTTCTTTGCCTTGCAAAATGAAGACATTTTATAAAGGATCACACCACCTCTTACTTATCCATGGCTCTAGTTTAGTAACTGATGGATTTAGAAAAACAAATAAATATACATTAACTTATAAAACTTCATAGTGTACAAACACACACAATATCAAATCCTTAACTCAAATATTTCTAGATTATGGTAAATACTTAGTGATCATCCCCTCATACAAATTATTAAAACATCCAAACTGAATTCTGCAAAGGCAAGGATAGGAACTTGCTTCTTATCTAAATGGTAGTTCAGTCTTCTGGTCTTTGACCAAAACTATTGACTGTAACTTCTGTTCACCCATAATTCTATCTGTGTAACATCCTGATGGTTGCATTTTATCCTCAATTAAAGATAAAACTCACTTATTAACATCTTACTTTTTCTCTGATCCTTGCAACAATGCTCTTGCAAAATCTCTTCCTACCATACCAGATGCATTTCATTTAACGTCCACTTTGGTCTTCCAACAGGTGATTAAAAGAATCATGACTAGCCTTGATGCCAAAATGGTATTTCTCATATTGTTCTTAAATGCTCCAGAGTTAACTCCTGCTTTATGTCACCTTTTCACACTCTTGTTCCACTATTTTAACTTTTGCACAGAAACTGCCAATCCAGCCAATTTCTTATAAAAAAAAAAGTGAGATATCTTTCCCTTTCCTTCCAATTATCATCCCACTGTACTTAACTCTTTGCAAAATAATGGAGAAATACATCAACTATTACCTCTTAAACTACCGTGAAATCTTCCACTTGATCAACAATTATCAATATGAATTCAATCAGTGTTTATCCACTAGTGATATCGGATTATATTAGTCATCTTTGGACAAACTCCATGAAAAGTTGAGAGAAACTCAGCATTTCCAAAGCATTTATTCAACTGTTTGGCATAAAGTCCTCAAAACTTATAGTCTGCCTCTGTGTTTTGCAATTGGGTAGCTGTTTGTTTGTTTGGTATTTGATTTTTAGGAGCATTAGCAACTAAGGCCATATTGCTCCGTCACCACCATCCTCCGTATTTGGTGGTGACGGGCTCGAACCCCGGTCTAATCAAGAAGCGTGTGCTACGTACTGCTGCTCCTTCCCACCTGGCTACGGAGGCACCCTATAAACTGGGTAGCAAGTTTTCTTTCTAGCTGCTCACTGCACCTGATGGTACAGGGCAGAGTTCCATCTAAGCTGTGAGCCAGCATGGCAATGCAGTGGTTTTGAAAGTGCCACACAATATATTCTGGAATGCAGCTGAACATGGCTGCACCTGGGTCTCAGCTTGCTAGGGACTCCTCGTGAAGGTTCTCATATTGCTATTATTGGAATATGAACTATGCTTTATATCTGTAAGGAACCATATGTGCAAGAAAAGTTGAAAGAACCACAGCACAAACAATTCAAAGAAATTATTTTTTGGGGAAATGTATCTCCTAAACCCTCAGTGATAAGGGATATAGGGCATATAAGGATTATTTTCTGAGTGTTTACTCTATAGTTTTATAAAATTTGCTAAACTGTCATGAATAGTTTCATTAAGCTAATTTTTATATTTGTAAAATATATTTAATCTAATAGTTACAGTTATTAGTTACTGTTTAATTACAGTTAATATTTACTAATATTAACTGATATTTACTATAACTGATATAACTAATATTTACTAATGTTAATACAGTAAACCCTTGATTTAACAGATTAATAGGGGAGAAGGGGTGTCCATTAATGCCGAAAGTCCATTAAATTGAATGTAACCTGGGGGGGGGGCATTTTTTATTGTTCTTAATGTAAAAAAAAGCTTTAATACAATATACAGTACTGTACAATATAAAATTATGTTGCAATTTGGCTTTTGATTTAAGGATATCAGAAACTGTTTTTTTATGCCGTAATCACAAACACGTGCTACTAAGACGCCTTGTACTAATTTCTGTGCCACATTTAAGTTCACACGCTTTCTTTTAACTTCTCTATCACTTGATGCCATTTTAAATTGTAAGGATTGGAAAATTATTTAATAAATAAAGTCACAATTCAGAAATCACAGAAACACTCTGTATACAACCCGACTGCGCGATAGCTTGAGGTAGACTGAGACCGAAACAAAGCAAGTCGGTAGACCTGCAGTTTAGTGTCCTGAGTCACGTTCAGCTCGCAAGTCACCGCCTGCTCTTATCTGTTATCTGAGAAAACAGCTATTTGAACACGTTTTCAGAAAAAATAAAAAACAATTTCCTGAATTTGATTATAAAAATAAAAGTAGGTAATTATCAAAACAATAATGGAAATAGGTAATTATTATTAATTTTTAATTAATAATAATTCAGTGTTATTATTAATTAAAAATTAATAATAACGCTGAAGTTTTGTATAACCTAAAAAAATATGGTTGAGACTAATATGTACATTATTGTATTATTATTTGTCCAGTCCGTTAAATCCGAAATCTGTTATATCGGGGTCCGTCAAATCGAGGATTTACTGTATTTACATAATTACAGTTAATAGTTACTGTTATCAAATTATTTATTTCCCAATTCACATGTAAAAATCATACATACTTATCATTATTATTAATGATACAAAACAATACTCATTCCACACAGTGAGGAAAACAAATAGCAGGGGAGGGGACTATGTTAGAGGGCTCTCTCTCTCTCTCTCTCTCTCTCTCTCTCTCTCTCTCTCTCTCTCTCTCTCTCTCTCTCTTCTAACTTCTCAACTAATACTAGAGTTTCCCCAGATTCTGTTCTATCTTCCACTCTTTTCCTCCTGTATTATCAATGATCTTCTTTCACCAACTGGAAATCCTGTCCATAGTTTTGCTGATGACAGTATACTATATTTTATTTTCCAGTTCAAAAATGTCTGCTTAGCAAATAGCTACAAATTCTCAAAATAATTTCCACTAGAGAATTATCCTTGGATTAGCAAAAAAACTTAGTTAACTTAGTTAGCTATCTTTCTAAAACCCAGGTCTGCCTTATTTCTCACAAATAAAAAAAAAAATAAAAAAAAGTTTGTTACTCCCACGTTCATCTCCAACCACACTCACATTTCTAGACAGAATCATATCTTTACTACTGATAACTGACTTCTTACCCTTCCTGGTATAAGCAGATCATAAATATTTCTTTACCTCTGTATTGAAAAAAAAAAACTAGGATCTCTTTCACTCTCAATCTAAATGCCTACCGACTCCATACAAACCACATATCCATGTTACCAGAGAATAACATTCCTACATATGAGGTGGTACACCAAAATTTCTTTTAAATTCCCAGACTCTATTTAAAAAAGGGCAATCGTGTTAATTAATGATCCATCTCTTATAAATCCACTCTTCTATCTATAATGTAGACATTCAGTTTTTGCTACACACAGACAGTCCCAGGATTCTTTTAGGATGGAGGGCCTAAAGCACTGTTTCAGGGAATCATTAAGCTTAATCATCATGCAGTAATAAAAAATTCACAATATTTTGATCATTAAAAAGGGGAGCTGGGCTGTGGCTTCTTTAGCCCTTACCTGGGACTCCCAGCCACACTATTACAGCCTGTTTTACAGATATTAGCACTGTTCTTTTGAATTACCACCTATAATTTAGACTAGTTTGAATGATCTCAACATCATCCACTCACTATTCAACTCCAGACTCACAGTACTACCTTTTCCTCTTCCTCAATTATTATTTATATTTCTCATCTCTGGAATAACTCTCCTTCATATTTCTTACCAAATTCAAGTCAACCAATAATTTCTGTCTTCTCAGATTTCAATCTATACAGGGTACTGGAGTATTATAGGTTCTAATACCTGTGGCTGCAGTCATCATAAAAAAAAAAAAAAAAAAACTTATTTATTTGGAGTTACTTAAAAAATATATTTCACAATTCTTTTCATACCTATGAAAGTGTAACAAAAAAATTATTTCTTATAAAATAATAAAAAGAATTATATTAAATTAAGAAGGATTATGCTTTTCTAGATATTCAACATATTTTAATCAAATATTTATGAATTAATATGAAGACAGTTATTCTTCAATGAAAAATTACTGATTTTATGCGAAGCAAAATTAATGATTTTGTGCAATATGTGAAGAGGAGATAAAAAAATTTTTATCCAAATAAGCATACCTTGAGGAGCTTTTCTTTTTATTTCTGTTTTCCCGTTTTTCTTTTCCATTATCCCTTTCTTTGTGAGACTTAAAATGGGAGTTAGCCTCATCATCGCTATTTCTGAAAAATAGTTTAAAAAAGCAGTATATTTTACTATTGTCCTGTTCATTACCAGTTCATGCAGTATAATACTAATGTAAATAACCCTTGAAAACAAGAAATGTAAATAAGTACCAAAATTACCTTTTATGTTTTTTTCTATTCTGTTTTTCTTGTCTATCTTGATAATCCCGTCTTTCCTTTTGAAACTTGTTTCGAACTTGATAGGAACTGTTTTCTTCATCACTGTCACTCATTTTCTAGAAAAAAGTTATAAGATAGTCTATGAGTTTCTTTTTACCATAATTATATAATGAATATTTTAATGTAATGCATAACTTGCATAGTTGAAAAGGCACTCCAGATTACTTTAAGATAAACTTTATCGTTATTTAAAAATTTAAACAACTATGCCACTGCACCCCAGTAAATCTGACTTTGGTGACTGGTTGGCATTGCATTCTGTTATAAACTGCTGTTGTTTTGACTAATCAGCATTCTAAAATAAAACTGTTTTAAGAGATATGAAGCCAACTGGGCTAGCCAGGTGGGTAAAGTGCCTGCCTGGCAACCAAAAGGTTGTGGGTTTGAATCCTGCCTTGGGCTTGGATCAGAGTAGAAAATGCAAAAACCTTGGGAGGTGCAATATAGCCACAGAAGCCGATGTGCCAACAACTAACAAAAAAAAAAAAAGGTGAAAATAACTTGAGTATAGGAAATTTAAAGCAACCATACTGATGTCGATATCAATCATCTGGTTGATTTAAAGTTTGCCCTCAGTGGTGAGTTTCACTCCCAACTGTTTGAATTAATAAGGAGCTGACTGAAATCTTCACAAATAAAACACTTGCATTTACTTACCCATTCCATCTGCATACAGAAGTTCTCATCACACTCTTCGGTCAGTCTTCTGATCTGCAGCACCCCCTCCTTCCTTCAACACAGAGAGAGGGGGAGAGAGAGAGAGATATGAAGTTTTCTGAGCAATGCAGACAGGCTGCCAGAGTAGGTGATGGGGTATTGTTAATGATATACAGGAATTTTGCTAGTAGGGAAAAGGAGGTGATTATCCCTTTGTATAAGGCAATGGTCAGGCCATGCCTTGAGTACTGCGTACACATGTGGAAGCCTCATTTTAGGAAGGATGTCGAGTTGCTTGAGCGTGTACAGAGAAGGGCAACAAGACTGGTGAGAGGAACAAAGGGGTCCTCTTACTAAGAAAGGCTTAAGTTCTGCAAGTGGTGGCAGCTGTAGACTAGGCACCTGCGAGGTGATCTGATTGAGGTGTATAAGGCCCCGAATGGGTTGAACACGCTGAATTCTGATGGGATTCTTCCGCTTGCTCAGTTTACAAACCTGAGGGGGCATAAATTCAAATTGAGGAAAGTTGTAGAATAGATGTGCAGAAATGATGTGCCTAATTGCTGGAACAAACTTCTATCTGTCATTGTGGAAGTTGATAGCTTAATTGAATTCAAGGGGGAACTGAACAAACTTTTAAAAGGGAATGGATGTATGAAATTGGGTTTTTTTTTTACTGATACACACACACACACACACACACACACACACACACACACACACACACACACACACACACACACACACACACACACAATTTGCATCCTGCTAACTCACATCAAATCAACACTGTTAGTGTATACTACTCAAAACCGTTTTTCTTATAATCCAAATGCTTTCCCTCTTAAAAACCAGCAGTGATCTCGTGGTAGGAGATCACTGGTGGTTTTTAAGAGGGAAAGCATCTGGATTATAAGAAAAACGTTTTTGGGTGGTATACACTTCTAAAGAAATAGAATGTATGTACTATATTACATGTTTGATTACAATATTTTAAAATTAATGATTGATTTTTAAGATAGCATATGCATTATTGTGTGATATTTGGAATTGGTCATTCATTAACTTACTAAAATTTTATTATATCTTTCAATGGAAATGTGATGGAGACATAACTTTATTGTTTTTAGAATTAACAGGTCAGTTTCCTTTAGAATCTTCAACATTTTAGTAGTATCCATGCAACCTTAGTACCACTTTTCCATCCTGAAAATGTCCTGATGGAAGCATTCCCCTTTGCTCATCACTTACATTTAAATTTTGAGCTAAAAAAACTGATAGGAATGAAAAAATTTTAATTTTCAAAGACATTCAGCAGCCCATATCTTTATAACATTTCAGTAAATGTTTACACCAGAGATTTATAATAAACAGTCATCTGTAATTTCGAAAACACTAATTTCATATGGCTCAGCCTCTTTTCAGCATGAAGGGCCTTTCATCAGGACTTACTCCAGGATAACTTTCCTAACAGTGAGGCAATTTTCCTTGGAGATTTAATGTTCACAACTCTAGCTAGCTTCAGTTTACTGGTCATAGGGACCGAGCTAGTCACAATGCTGAGACTTTTGCAATTACTGACAACCTCATACAGATTGTACATTTAGCTACCAGACAATCCTAACCACAAAGCCACACTCAGACTTTTTTCTCACTAACAACCTTTCCAACATAGCCAACAACACAATCAATTACACAATTGACACAATTCTCCAGTAGGGCAAAGATAACTTAGTTAATTTTAATCCTTCTAAAACTAAGTCCTGTCTTCCATCTTGTAGAAAGGATTCTTCTGCTCCTATACTTATCTTCACTGACACTGAAACTTCTAGACAAAATTACATATCTCTATTAGGATTACCCTTCTCTCTCTTGGCATAAGCACATTACAAATATTGCTCCTTCTGCATCTAACAAACTTAGTTTTCTCTTTTGCTATTGGTGTTACTTTTTTTCTGAACAACTACCCAATCTGTACAAATCGCAAATCAGCCCTACCATGGAATATTGTTCCTACATCTGGGGCAGTACACATCTATAACCTTTCTGAGGCTTCTAGACTCCATTCAAAAGATGGCACTTAGGTTAATTAATAACCCATCTCTTATAAATTCTCTCCACACTCTGTCTCATAAATGTTCTATTTCTAATGTATGCCTTTCCAGCTAATTCTATGGGCACTGTTTGTCTGAATTGGATTTTATAATTCCCCCCCCTCTCTCTCTCTTCCAAACCAGTTCACACATGTGCCACGACCAGTCAACATCCACTTATCATCTAACTTCAAACTCACAGAACCAACTTTTCTTCTTCCTCATTTATCCCTTTGACTTCCGTTTTCTAGAACAACCTCCCTTCACACACATTTCCTGAAAATTACAATCTACAGAATCTCAAGTCTAATGTTAACAAGTATCTTCTTTCATCTTTTCAACTCCCACATGGTTCTAAGTACAGTCAGTAACTTCAAACTCACAGAACCAACTTTTCTTCTTCCTCATTTATCCCTTTGACTTCCGTTTTCTAGAACAACCTCCCTTCACACACATTTCCTGAAAATTACAATCTACAGAATCTCAAGTCTAATGTTAACAAGTATCTTCTTTCATCTTTTCAACTCCCACATGGTTCTAAGTACAGTCAGTTCTGCTATAACGTGGTACATGTGTTCCTAAAAATCTCCTCGTTATGGCATTTCACACATTAAAAACAACAGGATTTATGAGAAAAATGGGGATAGGGGCAGAGCACTCAAAAAAAAAAAAAAAAAAATAGCAGAAAAAATTATGTACCAGGTACATAACGAGTTGTGCCGCTCTACTCTGAGACTGATAGTGTCACTGATAATGTCACAGTGGCATCCATTAAAAATGTCTTTACTGCAGGAACTCATTATGAAACTGGTACAGTAAAATAAAACATTATGAAACTGGTACAGAAAAATAAATAGAAAAAGTATTGCTACATTATTTTTATTGAAAAAATAATTTCAGTATAATGAATTGAATTTTTCACTGTACTTGTGTACAATGAAATAATTTGTATAAAATATATTATAATAACACTAAAATTATTGGTCTATGGTAACTGAAATAAGATATATAATTTTGACACTCAAATGATTTCAATTCCCAAGTGAATACTCCATCGATGGTCATCATTCCATTACGTGCAGTATTTACTAAAGTATTTGACTTAATATCTAAATTGAAGACATCTTTCATAAATTTACAAAACTTCTTTCCAGCCTCAGAATTTAATTCTAGCTCACAGTGAGAACTATAGGTATGTGATCCAGTGGCTCTTCCAATAATTTTGCACCTTCAATGGAACACGGCATCAAATTATTGTTTATGAATTTTTGAATTATATCTAATGACATCCCTGGAATGATATATATGGCAACGATGAAAATAGATTCACTATCCACAAATGTCTCCAATTTCATTTGATACCACTGTTGCATTGTTGCTATTATGTTGTGCAAAGATATGTGGTGTATTGATGATAGCTGAACCTTCACGTTGATATATTGCAACACCACCACTATGAACATCCAACCTTTTAAATTGAGCCACACATTGGAAGGGTTTAAGTAATATATGTTCATCATTATCCAACCACATTTCACTTAATATCAATATTTTTGATTGCTGTAAGATTGTGTCCATTTCGATATCTTGAACATGGGCCTGTAAACTTTGTACGTTCATTGACGATATAGCTACACCACTGTATGAAATCTCGCAGTTCATCCTGTAGAGACGGCAGCTTATTATTTTTAAAGTGATCTAGTTCAGCACAAAGTTCTATATTACTAGTAGTTTTGCCGTGATGAAATGTGAAATTGTCATGGGGATTTGTAATATATAAACCTTGCAATGAGGTCACTCGAGATAACACCACGTATACAGGTTGCTGTTGATGATCTTTCTCACAATTATACAAAACTTTGTTGAAGGTCTCTCCTTGAGATTTATGTATAGTCAAAGCACATACTAAAGGAAATTGTGTACGTCTACATGTTAATTTCCTATTGTTCTTGAATGGAATCGTAGTTGACCTTTTTATAATAGGTACGGATTGACTAGGTAAATGTTTATCTTTTGCATATTGTTTATAACGATATTGAAGGTTATGTCCTATTTTTTGACTCAGGAAATTTCATCCATAAGTTTCGTTGTCCTCAAATTCAAAATATACTAAAGTACCGATTGCACCATTTACCAATCCATCGACCACATCTATATTTGTAATAATCGTGTACGGTTTTCCTTTCAATAATGGTAGAATGTATGGAAGTCCTGCAGTTTCAGTCACTGACATTTTATAAATTTTATTTCACATACTTGCTAATTGTTCTTCAGAATGATATCTGTGGTATAAATCTTGTTCAACCACTTCATGGGTTTCATTTGCAACTAAAGTATTTTTAGATTTAAATGCAATTTGCAAATTTTCTGCAGTATACATTCACATTATTTTCATTGCCATGTATAGCAAATGCTGGGGAGTTACTCCACAATGATCAGATCTATGAATTTCACTCGATGCCATCATAAAGGGAGTAATGTTCAATCCATTTTTAAATTTTTGCACATGTCCCAAATATATAGCTGGAAAAGAAAGTTCTTCTGCATGTATATCAAATATGAAACTTGTTGGAGATGATTTCTGACCCAGTGCTATTCATAAATATATCTTCAGACTATAATAATGTTTGTTGTTGAATTAACAATAGTTCATCATCATTGTTGACAGGTTCCACAATTTCATCTGAATGTTCCTGTTCACTATCATCATTTGTCCCCAAAAAATCGTCACTCACTTTTATGCCATAGAATTTATACAAAGGTGAATTTATCAAATACCATAACCATATTTTCACTATTTTCTTCTGCACACATCCTTGTAGATATGATGATTTATGTACGAGTCTTCGTTTTATATGTACATTAATGGCATAATCATCATCTAATTCTCTAGGTCAGGGGTCGGCAACCTTTTTGAGTGAAGAGCCATTTTTGATCTAATAAAAAAAAAAAAAGAGAGAGAATCCGAAGAGCCGCACTTCAGCTCAAGCTGGGGGGTAGGGTGGGGGAGATTTTTAAGAAACGGAATAGAGTGGAAACGTGTTTTATTAAAAAATATATATTTTTTGAAATATTATTTATTAATAATATTTCTAATTAATGTGACTTTTGCTGCTGAACTTCTTGAGTGAGTCTCTCAACATCAGGGACGTATGTCACAATTTTCATCTTTAAGCATGATGAGAGACTCCCGTTGTTCGGACGGTTTCTTGATTTATTTTTAATAAAGTTCATGTTGAAAATATTTGCTCGCAGAAATTCGTCAAAACAAAAACTGAGAGAAGTCCAAATGCAAATATTTTCAAATTTATGTGTCTGGTGAGCTACACCATGCACTGAACACAATTTGGTCTTGCTTTTTCAACTCATCTATCGGCATCCATTTATGTAGAATTGCAAGGGCAGCCTTTTCCCTCTCCAAATTCTCAATTTCAGTTTTAAGGCATTTTAGCCTTGCACTCCACATGTCCTTGATTTTTAAGTCCTCAACTCCATTTCAAACTTTGCTTCATGTGGGCTAAAAGTTAAAGGGCCACAGTTACATGTTCAAAGAGCCGTATGCAGTTGAGGAGGCGCAGGTTACTGACCCCTGCTCTAGGTAATTGATGAACCATCGTATTTACGCTAACTGGTACATTTATTACTTGTCCAATGATCCCATACTGTCCATGTTCATAATGTAAATGACGAATTTGCATAAAGGGTAATCATGGTGATATCAAACGCTCAGTTACAACATCCAGTGGAGGCAAATGAGTAGGATATGTTGGATATATAAATCCATTTGACGTGGATATAATTGGTATCCATCCCTCTTTTAATGAAGTATGACAAGTCATGAAAGTACTCCCTTCTTGTAAATGAAATTCATTTTGAAGTAATTCATATGAAGTTGTTGGAAATGGTTTCAAATCTAATTGAAACCAAAAATGAATGATCACAAACATTACAACTAAATCCAAATGGGTTTTTGTACACTAGTTTTTTAAACTTACTGTCAGCTTGTGTAGACACTATAGGGATGTAATCGGGAATCTCATTATTAGCCATTTCTAATTTCATTTTTTTCCGTGCACAATATTCCTTCATTTGTTCTGCTGGAGTTTTAGATTCCTGATAAGGTTGAATTTCATTACGATTCGAAATAGTTTGAATTTCTAATTTCCTTTTCTTCCATTCACAATATTCCTTTATTATTTCAACTCTAGTTTTTTTGGGTGCAGTTTGAGAACTCCCAGGCATAACGAAACACTCTTGTTGAATTTCATCTGGATTCACATTTCTGTCCAACTTCCCTTTCTTTCTTTCACAATATTCCTTCGAACGCTGGGCTGTAGATTTTGGCACAGTCACTTGTGTATTAATCCAGGGGCTCACATCTGGTGAGTATGGGCTTGGCAAACCCAGGGTCCTGAGTTGGATATCATCATTCTTCTCTTTCTTGGTGATTCCTTTCTACTTCTGACACACACACACACACACTCTCTCTCTCTCTCTCTCTCTCTCTCTCTCTCTCTCTCTCTCTCTCTCTCAGGGTAAGTCGGGGAATTTTTTTTTTTTTGGTTGGTGCAGCATAAGCCTCAGGCTTCCTTGCACCATATGGCAAATAATAATAATCATTATGCTGATATAACGGTATAACGTAGTGTGTCACTGCTCAATTGTACTTGTTGCATACAATTGAGTTTTCTTGGGTGCATGCGTTGTACTTGTTGTGTGCAGTGACGCAACAAGTACAACGCATACATATCGGGTTTTGTGATGATTTCTATGGTAGTGACCTCCACGTTTTTCCAAATAATGCCGGTAAAAGCATTTTTAACGTATAAAAAAAAAAAAAGTTCAGTATTGTAAGTAAAACACTAAAAAAAGTTAGAAACCCAATAAAATTGCTAACACGGGTTTAAACATATTAAATTTCTAATATTACAGTAAATATAGCACTGTAACATATACATACTGATTGATTTCTGTTGTCACTGACTTTTTTTTTTTTTGATTGTAAAATTTAAAACAGTAAAAAAGATAAGCAATCAATAATGATGAACACAGCAAGCACACTGCACAAGTGAGATACGCAGTAACAATTTCAAGCATTAAAAATAGGAATGGAGAGAAGATTCTAAAAATTTATTTATTTTTTTTATATGATTAAGATTTCATGGAAGGGGAAACACATTTCACCATATAACATAAAAACCTACAGAATTCCAGCTATCGGTATTATCACAAATGCAGTAAGATTGAGTTTACTACCCATTTATAATTATATTGCACTAACAGAAAAGCCCAGTAAACCGGGAACTGCAAATTGTTTTTATTGTTTTATGGTAGTGACCTCCAGGAATGTATCCTCTGCTCATGCCTCACGAAATTTCTATTTGAATTGAAAAATGTGAGCTCCTAAAAACATGAGTCGACCTACAATATCTTGTGAATACAGTGAATGACAACAGTGTGTCTCCAACCAACAACAACTACAGTAAATGGGAAATATAGCTCACACACAGTTAACATTTTTTAAGCTTCGTAAACTTGTATGTATTGCTGTGCAGGTCGCTACTTTCCACTTGGTGCTGAGTTTTGCGTTCACCTGATGTTACTTGAAGGCGAAATCGCGCATGAGCCAACGTGAAAATTGCATTATATCCACATTTTTCCTTAATACAGTCGATTCCGGTTAATTGGGACACATCGGGACAGATCACTTTGGCCCAATTAAGCGGCTGCCCCAATTAAGCGAAATTTTAATGAGCTGAAAAGCACATTCTAACGGAGGCAAAAAAAAGTATGAATAAAATAAAGGGAATGTGGTATTTAAAGAAAGCACACTGTATTTAAGTTATATTGGTACAAACAGTTATTTAAAAATAACTAAAGCTAAAAGCAAACAAAATGTACGTATGTACATGTGTAAAATGAAGATACAGTACAGAATAATGTCCGTGTCAGGCAAAGGTTACACATTACTTAAGGGTTCTTACTTTGAAAAAATTATGAAGTGTACCCTGACGTGTCCTCTTTATGGACTGCAATTGAACAAAGTCGGCGCAGGTATCTAATGCTGATAAAGGACTGCCTTCATTGCCTTCCTGCATGAAATAACATCTCAATTTAGCGATACATTTCCTGGCATCCTGGTTAGTCACTCGCTTAGGTATATCATCGTCATCATTTTCTGTCTTTTGGTGTCTCTGAGTGTTTTGCCGCAATTTGTTCAATAATCGTTTCCTCATAATCTTCATTTTCATCGTGGCATTGAAGGTTATCGTCAATCGTTAAAAATTCTTCACAATTTTGGACTGTTGCAGTTCCAAAGCCAGTTCATTTTCTGTACAGCTTATCGCGTCTGAATCACAATTAGTTGCGAAACCACATTTAGCAAAACAATTCCGAATTGTTTTACTGGTTATTACTCGCCAACTATCGGCGATAAATTGTACAGCTTTTAACATCGAAACTTTTGCACTAACCTCTATTGATTTCGAAGATGATGTCAGCAGATTTTCCTCAATTGCTTCAAGGATGTGATTAACCAGCTTTCCGCGATAATAGGTCTTCAAATTTTTTATAATTCCCGCGTCCATAGGCTGTATCAGGGATGTGGTGTTAGGGGGTAAAAATTCCAGTTCAATATTTTTTAAACCAGCTACATTAGAGTGTGCGGTGCAGTTGTCCAATATCAACAGAATTTTTCTGGACTTCCATTGCAGTTCCGCGTCCCAGTTCATTAGCCATTGCGTAAAAATATATGTGGTCATCCACGCCTTCTTATTGGCATAATACGAAACTGGCAAACTGCTTATTGTAAGCCCCTTGAAACAACGAGGTTTGGCACTTTTACCAATAACCAAAAGTTTGAGTTTATCATTTCCTGACATGTTTGAGCAGCACAACACTGTTACACGATCCATTGCTTTCTTTGAACCAGACAGTGTTGTGTTGATAGCTGAGGGAACCATCCGGCGTAGCACGATAATACAGACCTGTTTCATCGGCATTGTAAATGTCATCCGCACTAAATTTTTTAAGCAACTCTGGCAGTTTTTCACATTTCCATTGCTCAGCACTCATAGCATCAGCACTGTCCTTCTCGCCATGTGCTTTTTTGTAACTAATGTCATGTCTACACTTCCATCGAGACAACCAACCATCCGTCGCTTTGAAATTTACGTAACCTAGCTTTTTGGCCAACTCTTCTGACTTGTGTTTTAGCATAGGGCCGCTTACACGCACTCCTCGTTTAGATACAGTGGAAAACCATTGATTCAAAGCATCTTCGACGTCTGGATCCTTGCCTTCCCTCTTTTGCTTATGAGATGTTTTCTTTAAATCCACGCGCAATGTCCACACCTCTCTAAGTTTTTCTTGTTGCTGTAGCAGTCGTGAAATCGTAGATTTTGGCACCTTTATTATCTCCGCTAGCTGACGATGACTGATGTTAGGAGGTTGACTTTTTATCTTGTCAAGAATAGCGATTTTTTCTGAAAGTGACAAATCTTTACGTGGCATCTTGACAGGGGTCTTAAATGTACTGAAAAAAAGGGGAGGGGGAAACCAAAATCAGTGCACTGTTTGGTACAGTTTTTAATCTATTCTTCAGCAAAATTTCTTCAGAATCCGATTACCACAACACAGAACAAACGCAAAACAACCACTGTACAGCAATACTTCGCAGTAACTGATTCCGCTGCTGCCCACATGATCTCTTTGTTATGAACCATCTAAATTAGTTTATTGTTCAATAAAAAAATTCTGTTTATACTCCGGCACGACAACCAAGTCAGTAGAGTTTACAATAAATCGCCAATTATCGTATTTAGTAGTCACGGGATTGAACCTCGGTCCACTCAAAGAACGCGTGCGATGCACTCTCGCTCCTGACCACTGGGCTACATCAGGCCTAATAAACTATATTTAGATGTTTGTGCGCGCCATCTAAATATAGTTTATTGTTCAATCAAGACCTTCATTGCCCCAATTAAGCGGTGAGTTGGCCCAACTAAGCGGAACAAATTCAGACTAAATATTTGTTTTGTTTCTGTTCTTCATAATTTGCCCCAAATAAGCGGCTGCCCCGATTAACCGGTGGCCCAATTAACCGGAATGCACTGTATATCAGTCGCGATGGAGCAAATTTGCGTTGCCAAAATGCACGTTACAGCAGAACTGATTGTACTACAGGTTCTAATACCTTTCATGTTTGTGGTTTCCATAAAAAAAAATCCATGCAAAACTTCTTTAAATGATCACCAAGCCAGTTCAGTATACTATAACTTTGTTTCAAATACATCATCTTTGAGTTTATTTGTTTGAGGCCCAATGAAAATTCCTTCTTTTAGTTTTGCATCTGTTAAACTGAGAAAGACTTTCCTTAAGTAGTAGAATCCACTTCCTTCTTTATTCAGTCTTAACAAAATTTTTCAAATCAAAGCTTTATATGCAAAGGTGGGAGGACCTTTTTTGGTTCAACCAGTTAAACACATATTACTAAAAAAAAAAGTGCAGCCATTATCAACCCACTGCAGGATGGAAGCCTCCTCAACAATTCATGCTGAGGGAAAATGGACCATAATCTGCCACGCTGGTCCAGTGCGGGTTGGCAGATCGACCGTATTCAGCAGTCAGGGTCTTGAACCCCAGTCTACTCAAAGAGCGTGTGCTACTGCACTCCCACTCCTGACCACTTGGCTACGGAGGCCCACATAATACTACTCCCCGGTAAAAATTCCTCCTTCTTTTTCCACTGCTGCACAACAATGTTTTTCTACTGCATGGCTATCCCTCAAACATTGAAATGCTTTTCAACCATAGAAACAGAAATAATTTTCCTGTTTCAGAAAATATGTGAGGTGACTGTAAGGTAATTGGATTGCTCACTGCTCTCCAATTACCTTAAGATCACCAGAGACATTCCAAGAAAAGGCCATAGTACTTTCATGGTACAAGAAAGAAACATTGAAAATAATTTCAACATTTCTTTCAAGCTAACAGCATGAAGTATAGGAACTGATGGGAATACATGTGCAGAAGTTTGCCTTCAGCCTTTGTTGTGGAAGTGGATGGTTTGAATAAATTCAAGTAAGAACTAGACAAATTCTTAGATCATAAAGATGGGAGAAGTGTATAGGGGCCCTTTTTTTTTTAGCTGATGCTATATAAGTTTGCTTTCTTGCATCATTTGTCACTACTACTACAACTACATTTCCACTGTACAGAATCTGCTTTTAAACTTAATTTTAGGTATCAATAAATATACACCATTCATTAGGATTGTGTTCAATGCCCAATCATTCAGAAGACCACTACTATCTTTGGAGAAACACATGCAGTCTTCATAAAATATTTTGTGATGTTTTCGATATACTGTAATTTTAGTTTCTGATTCAAGAGGCCTGAGCTGGATATCATCATTCTTCTTTTTGGTGATTCCCTTCTACTTCTCTCTCTCGGAAATTTTTTTTAGCTGGTGCAGCATAAGCCTCAGGCTTCCTTGCACTATATGGCTAGTAATAAGAATAATAAATTCTGCTTTTTAACCTAGAGCCAAGGAACCCGGAGTGTCCGATGACACATGTCGACGATGCCACCTGGCCTCAGAAACGATCCAACACATCACTGTGGAATGTAAGGTGATCATCCAGACTGAGTACACTCATAGACACGATCAGGTAGCCAGTATAATACATCAGAAGCTAGCAAGGAAATACCAACTGATCGAAGAAAGTGTACTGTACTACAAGTACAAACCCAGGCAGTACTAGAGACCCCAACTCACAAGCTGTACTGGGACCGTGCCTTAATAATGGATAGGACAACCCCGCACAACAGACCGGACATAGCGCTTGTGGACAAGAAGGAAAAGGCTACCTATCTGATTGACATAGTGGTACCAAACACTGGCAACCTGCAGAAAACCCATGGGGAAAAAAATCAGGAAGTACACGAACCTAAGACAGGAGATAAAAGAGATGTGGCATATGCAACAAGTAACGACCATCCTAATCATCGTGTTAACCAAAGGTATGGTGCCAAAGACCCTACATAACAGCCTAGCAGCAATAGGTCTTCCAGCAAACACGTACAAGGAACTCCAGAAAGTCACAATCCTGAACACCTGTAGGATAGTCAGAGTTCCTCGACCAACAGTAACACCACAACAACCATCCTGTGTACTTAGTAGCAATACCCGTCACGAGGTGGAATCCCCAGTCAGGGAGAAATAATATAAGAGCAAGTTCTGCTTTGTAACCTAGGGCCAAGGATTTCCGCTTACTCTTTAGATAAGTTAGATCGTAGATATAGCTTAGCTTAATAGACTCCTTAAAATATCATCAGTCTTTAGATAAGTTTAAATCAGAAACTAAGTCATTCAACTCTTCTTGCTTAGTTATGTGTGGTGCATCATAATTTTCTGGTTAGTAGTCCAAATCTGTTAAAGTGGATGGTCCACCAAAGTTTACAACATAAGAATTCTTGCGATATTCATTGCTGCTTTTTTTTTTTATCCCATGATTTCGGGGGATTTGATATCTGCAAGTCGTCATTATATCGAACAGGCCTTATTGCAGATGATACATTAAGATATTTGATGCTGTGCTTGCTTTTCCTTAGATAACCCTGATATTTTTGTAATTCGGAAACAGCAATTGTCAATGTGATTGCACAGTTCTTGCCACACCACAAAAACTGAAAAAGGCATACTTTTAATTTTCCCAGTTAGCCACATACTCAGATTTGTGATGCAGTTAATACAACACATATGTGAAACCAATAAAGTTTTTTCCTGATCACCAACCTTGCAACCAACTACAAAAAATATGTACGAGGGGGTATCAAAAAGTTTGTACCCTTACCTAGAAATAATAGCCCTAAAAAGGTGAAACTTCACAGGAACTTTAATCCTTTTCTATATATTCTCCATGTATAGTAACACATTTCTCCCATCTATGGATCAGTTGTTGCCTTGATCATAGAAGTCCGCACTTTTTGCCTAAAACCACGATTCCACTTTATTGATGACTTCCTGAGACGAATCAAAGCGCTTCCATGCAATGGTTTCTTCATTTCTCGAAACAAGAAATCTGACAGTGCTGGGTCAGGAGAATAAAGGGTGGGTGCTGCAGTAGTTTGAAGCCACACTGAGCAACAAAGTTGGTGGTGGCAACGGCCGTGTGAGCTGATGCATTGTCTGACAGAGGATAGACACCTTTGGTTAACATTCCACGCCTTTTCACCTTCAAATCATCACGTAACTTTTTCAAAAGATTTCTGTAGTCTTCTCCTGTAAGCGTGGAACCACGAGGTAGGTAATCTATTAGGATAACCCCCTTTTCTGTCCCAAAACATGGACAACATCACCTTCTTTGCAGATAGAGTGGTCTTTGACTTTTTTTTTGGGAGGTGGGGAGGAGGTGTGCTTCCACTGCTTTGACATGTCTTTAGTCTCCGAATCATACTGGTACATCCAGCAATTGTCAATTGTCACCAACCTATCAAAAAAGTTCTTAACATCAGCATTATACAAATCCAACAGTTGGCGAGAACATTGCATTTGACACTGCTCCTGCAAAGGCATTAGCAACCTTGGAACCCATCATGTGGAAACCTTAGACATGTGCAGATGGTCATGTAAAATGCTGTGGGCAGATCCATAACTATTTCCCACTGCACCTGTGATGAAATGAATTGTCACATGTCTGTCACTCAGCACCAGCTGCTCAATCTTTGCAACTGTCCCACTGTCTGTGGATGTTGATGGCCTTCCTTCTCTTGGCTCATCAGAGACACTGGTATGACCGCACTGGAACTTCCATTTTCACTTTTTTACAGTGTAATAGGATAGAAAATTCTGCCCATACACAGCTTTCATTTCTTTGTCAATTTCCTGAGCTTTCGTGACCTGCAAATGCAGGAACTTGATCTTTGCTCAATACTCCACTTTGTCAATCATAACATCCTTCTTCAGATTCCGGGCTCCGCTTCTGGAGTACGATCACTTACAGGAATGAAATTTCACATTAGTTATTGAATATGTAGATAACATATTAAAAACGGTATCTTCCTACTGATGTTTTATCTAGGTCATGGTAATTCCTCCTAGGTCTACTTTGTTCTTCACTACAGTGAAGAACAAAATAGACCTAGGAGGAACAAAATAGACTGATAGTGTTCTTCACTACACTGTAGTGAAGAACACTATCACTCACTTAACTAATAAGTTATTCTGGAATTACTGCTACTACTCATATTGAGTACCTTGCATTTATCATTGTTAAACTTTAATTGCAACATCTCAGACAATGTGCCTATTTTTCTAGGTCTTGTTGTATTAACATACCCTGATTCCTATCAGGCACACCTACTTTAGTCTTCTAATAGATTAACAGTAGCCACTGGCAGAGGTGAAAGTGATTCTTGCACTGCTTCTATTGGAAAGGGCAGAAGCCTGAAAAACAAGATGCAGTATATTTCAGAGATTGCTGTACAAGTAAACACATAGGTTGTGTTAGAGTAGCTAAGAATAGAAACAGGTGGATGTATACTTGCATGTACACCAATGCTAGGAGTTTGGTAAATAAATTTGATAAATTTGAGGTATGGCTCAAAGCATCAAAGGCAGATATTGATGGGATATCAGAGACGTGGTGTCACACAGATATAAGGAATGCAGAACTGGAATTTGCGGAGTACAACGTCAGAAAGGATAGACAGGATAGGAAGGGAGGAGGGGTTATGCTATTAGTTAAGAAACACATAAAAACCAAGGAAGTGAAGCCAGTCGACATCACTGGACAGTGCAGTGTTGAGTCAGTTTGGTGTGACATAAGCATTGGGAGATCAAAATTGAGAGTAGGAGTGTGCTATAGGCCTAATGACTCTGATGAGTATAATAAGAAACTGTACAGGGAAATAGAGTGGGCCAGTAAATCCGAGAGTCTTATAATAATAGGGAATTTTAATTTCCCAGATATTGACTGGAATTTGTGAGTTGGTCACTCACACACTAGCAAGGCTTTTGTGGATTTATTGGATGATTGTTTTCTACATCAGCGTGTTCGGGAGGCAACTAGAGGGAGTAATACTCTTGATTTGATTATCAGTAGTGATTCTTCATGCATTAAGAATCTGCAGATAAAGGAACCACTAGGTGACAGTGATCACAGTGTGCTGAAGTGGGATTTACTCAAAGAGGTAACTACCATCAGGGGTAAAGGGAAGGGTTACTGCTTTCGTAAAGGCGACTACGATGGTCTGAGACAGTATTTAAATTCTATACAGTGGGACCAACTGATGATGTTACTAACAGCAAATTCAAAATGGGAAGCATTCAAAGAACTTATCTTGGAAGATACTAGGCTTTACATACCAACTAAGAAATATTGTTCACGGTTTAAGCCTAAATGGATGTCAGATGAACTAATGAGACATATGGCAGAGACGAAAAATGCGTGGGATACATATAAATTAACACGTGACACAGAAGCCTATGATAGATACAAGTTGATCTGTAAGCAAGTTACAAAGGAGGTTAGGCAGGCAAAGGCAGATTATGAGAAATCTTTGGCAAGGGATGCAAAAAAACAGCAAAGAGTTCTTTACTTATGTAAACTCTAGAAGGAAGAGGATGAATCAGATTGGTCCACTTGATATGGATGGGTCAACTGTTGATGATCCTGCTCAGGTAGCTAACAAAAAAATGAATATTTTGCATTGACATTCACACATGAGGAGTTATTCAGCGAGGGGAATGCCAAAGGTGTATTCAACTCTGGCAGTAAGCTAGAGAATCTTGTAATAACTGAGAGTAAAGTGGAGGAGAAATTGTTGAAGATAAATACAAGAAAGGCACCTGGGGTGGATGGGATCTATCCAGTTATATTAAAGGAGGCAGCAAAGGAAGTAAGCAAACCCTTAGCAATAATTATGAGAGCTTCCTTAGACTCGGGGGAGGTACCCAGAGACTGGAGATGTGCAAATGCGACCCCAATTCACAAAGGAGGATCAAAGGCTGACACAAGTAATTATAGACCTGTGAGTTTAACTTCTGTTCCAGGAAAATTAATGGAGGCACTGGTTAAAGAAGCACTGCAAGATCATCTAGACAAGACTTCAGTTATAGCTCAGACACAGCATGGTTTTGTTAAGGGGAAGTCTTGCCTGACCAATTTGATTGGATACTATGATGCAGTCACAAAAGAACTGGATGCAGGGAATAACTTTGATATTATATATTTGGATCTTAAAAAGGCTTTTGATACTGTTGCACATTATGGAAGACTGCTGCACAAATTGGAGCAGTGTGGCACTGGAGGCAAATTGTTGCTATGGGTAAAGGGGTGGTTGAGGGGGAGAAGACAGAGTGGTAATCAATGGACACTGCTCATAGTGAACTAATGTTATTAGTGGAGTCCCTCAGGGTTCAGTGTTAGGTCCATTATTGTTTTCTGTATTTATAAATGATATTGATGATAGTATATCAAGCTTAATATCCAAGTTTGCAGATGATACAAAGGTTGGCAGGGTTGTCAAGGACCCTACTGACACTATTCTGCTGCAACAGGATCTGGAAAGGTTGAGCAGATGGGCTGAGAGGTGGCAAATGAAGTTTAACATTGACAAATGTAAAGTACTACATATGGGAAACAGCAACCCCCAGAGCAACGTATCAACTCTGTGGTACTACACTGACAGCGGTAGAGAATGAAAAGGACCTGGGGGTAATTGTGCAGGCAGATATGGAGTTCTCTGAGCAGTGCAGACGGGCTGCAAGAGTAGCTCATGGTGTCTTGTCAATGATATACAGGAATTTTTCTAGCAGGGATAAGGAGGTGATTATTCCCTTGTATAAGGCAATGGTCAGGCCACACCTAGAGTACTGTATACAGGTCTGGAGGTCTCATTTCAAGAATGATGTAGAGCTGCTGGAACAAGTACAGAGAAGGGCAACAAGATTAGTGAATGGAACAAAGGTGTGCTCTTACGAAGAAAGGCTTAAGTTTTGCAAATTACAGTGTCTGGAGACTAGGCACCAGCGAGGTGATCTGATAGAGGTGTATAAAGCCTTGAATGGTTTGAGCATGCTCAATGCTGATGGGATTCTTCCTCTTGCTCAGAATAATCTTCTGATAGGGCATAAACTCAAATTGAGGAAAGACAGATATAGGATAGATGTGCAGAAATTTGCCTTTAACCAGCGGGTAGTTGATTGTTGGAACAGACTTCCATCCCTTGTCGTGGAAGTTGATAGCCTAAATAAATTTAAGGCTCAGCTGGACAGGTATTTCGAACGAACGGAAGGGTGAAGTGGAAGTGTTTTTTTTTTTTTTTTGGCTGATGCTGCATAAGCTTGCTTTCTTGCATCATATGCCTCTACTAATGCTAATGTAGCTGACAATCCATGTGATTAGTTGTAATGGCAGCAAACCTTGGTCATGCAGAATTAAATTATTGTTTGTGGGCATCAAGTCATTGTTTATGGAAGAGATTAACTGTAGATTTAATCAAGTATACTATTGTTTCAGGACTAGATATTTTCTATGCTCTTTGCTGTTCTAAAGTGACATCAAACTGGTCACCAACTCAGGCAAGAACTGTATTGATGAGGTATGTGCGATCGTTATGACCAGCCATATAACCATAATTTGTAAAAGCAGTTTCTGCTATGTTGCAAAGTTTAATGAATAAACAGCACTAAAGGATAAAAATTAAGTTATAATATACCTAGAGTTATGTTTCTGAAAAATTACAAGAAGCCTGCTGGATTGTCTTGTCCTTTCATCTGTTTTGTGGCTAGTAGGCCTTATACTACATAGATAATGCAATGGGTTGTTCTGATATTGCACCACTTTCAAACAGATGGCATTTGTCTAAAAGTTCAGACTGCAAACTAGTCACTCATCGTAGACTTCGAATATGATGGTTGCAGAGCTTGGAAACTAGGTATCTTAGAGGGGACTTGATTGAGGTGTTTCAGGCTCTGAGAGGCATAAGCAAAATGAATAAGGACCAAATTTTTACGCTTATAAATGATTCTAGAACTAGGGGCCATAATTTCAAGTTACGGGGGGAGTTGTTTAGACTGGATTGCAGGAATTTTTATTTTAGCCAGCGAGTTATAAATTACTGGAATAAGTTACCTACATGGGTGGTAGAGGCTGACAGTCTGGGGAAATTCAAAGTTCAGCTGGATAATTACCTAAGAGAGGAGGGACATGCATAGGTTGTCCATATCTTTTCTCTTATTAATTTTTATTTTTTTATTTTATTCTTATTATTATTATTATTAATAATTTTTTTTATTCTTATTATTTTATTTTATGTATTTTTTGTTATTTTATTTTATTATTATTTATTTATTTATTTTTTTTTTTTTGGCTGGTGCAGCATAAGCCATAGGCTTCCTTGCACCATGTGGCCATTACTAATACTAATATTAAGTGATTTCTAGTTACAAAACAGATAGCTTAGCTATGTTACAACTTTAAAACTTACTGCTTTAAAACTAATTTTTTTTTTTTTTTTTTTTTGTATAACCTGATATGCCAGAATTTAAAGAATTTTGTGAATCAAAAGAACCACATTTTAAAGAACAAGTGCAAAACTGAGGATGAGAATTTAAAAAATGTACACAAAATCACTGAAAAGAGCAAAGACAACAATGCTGTATCTTGTGGAAGACCCACTTGAGGAGGCACTCGTCTCAAGAGATCCATTATGTAATAGAAAAAGAAACACTGATTACTAAAAAACAGATGTAGCAAATTAATACTACAACTAGAATTATACTTGACAGGGTGCTATTTTGCTATCTGAGTACCAAGATCCCCCAATATGCAAAAAAATAAAAATTGTAACAGTAAGAACAATTCACCCTCAGCAGTGCAAATGCATGAGTCCTGACCAAGGAGCTGACACTTAGAATACTTGGCACATTTGGAATACTGTGTCCAAGTATGGTGACTGCACCTAATAAAAGACACTGAGCACCTTGAGAGTGTCCACAGATAGGTTGGGGAGATTTATAAAATAGCATCCATATGAGGAAAGACTTTGAATATATGGGCTATAGAGTTTAGCAACTAGGGATCCTTACAGACCTTACTGAGGTCTACTAGATGCTGAGAATGGATAATAAAATAAATTAAAGTGAAAGTTTCACTCAAATTTTTAATAAATTATATTAATTTTTAATATTATAAATGATTCCAGAGCCAGAGGCCATTAATTTAAATTACAGGGAAGGAGATTTAGACCAGGCTGCAAAGTCGTCTTCTTTTAGCCAGCAAGTTGTTAATTATTGGAATAAGTTACCTCCATGGATAGTTGAGGCTGACAGCTTTGGAAAATTCAAAAGTCACATATGTGAGAAGGGAAACACATGGAGTGTGTGTGTTTTCTTTTTCTTTTTATGTTTTATTATTTATTTAATTATATATTTTATATATTTATTTATTTAATTTTGTTTAATCAGTGCAGCACTTAGAATACTTGGCCATTCCTATGCACTATATGGCTAACAGTAATACTCTAGCACCCACAAAAGTATAAGTGCTACTTATAAAATAAATGCAATTAAATAAAGACAGGGAACTTGCAAATTTCAAGTCTATTGAACTCCAAAGAAGACTGTATTTCAATTGTTGACTGCTAAGTAACCAAAAATTAATAGATGTCTCAATATGATCTGAACACAAAAGAAAATAATGAACTAAACTAATAATGAACTAAAAGTGAATGACACAACCACATTTGTCTTTATAGTAATATTATGGAATAACCAACAGATCAATAATTCCTGGCCCCTTGACAGTTCAAACAGCAATATTCAATTCACCAATGCCAGAAACACTGCTGCAATAATAAATGCTGACATAAAGGCAGCCTTTGATAGTCTGAATGTATATGCCCTTCTACATTGGTTATATTTAGAAGTATGCCTTCTAAATAAAAGGTAACATGCTTAATTTTTCTACAGTTACAACTGAATTGTAGCCCTACGCAATCAGATTTTCTGATGCACAGTCCATACAAGAGTCCCACGGGGTGGGGTGGGGTGGGGTGGGGGCAGCCTTGTCTGGACTCCTGTTTACCCCCATGCTGATTCCATTTTAGGCCTGACGTAGCCGAGTGGTCATGAGAAAGAGTGCATAGCACGCGTTCCTTAAGTGGACCGTATTTATCGTATTTAGTAGTCAAGCCCGTGACTACTAAATACAATAAAGATCAGTAGAGTTTACAGGATTTGTTGTAAACTCTACTGACTTGGTTGTCGTGCCGGAGTATAAACAGAATTTAATTTAAAATTTAAAGGATAGGGATGATGCATGCATTTACACACATATTAAGATACTAACACCCATCCAACCATTACTGTCCAAGAGTACACTGTGTGAGCAAATAAATAATAAGCTTATGAAATTGTATACCAAGAGCAATTTGGCTTTACCTTAAATCCACAGAAGACCATAATTACGATGTATATCTTGATAAACTCATATACAGTTCTACAACCAAAAGTAAATGGCATACCTAATTCCAATCATCAAAACACGTAGGAGAGACCTGGGAATAACATTTGTCAACACCAAACTCATTTTTACATCACACGCTGACATTAGCATTACTACTGGCAATATGAAACAAAGCTTATACAGCAACAGCAAAAAAAAAAAAAAGTTTTATTTTTCCATTCCTTCCAATAATTTGTCCAAATCATCCTTAAATTTATTAAACTATCCACCTCCACATCATTAAGTGGAATTTTGTTCCAACAAGTGATTACTCTTTGAATACAAATTTCCAGATATCTGTTCTGCAACCATCCTTCTCAATTTAAATTTAGCTCCCCCCCCCTCTTGTGTGTGCCATTTAAGAAAATGGTAAAAATGCCACCAGCATTTAGTCTGCTTAACCCTTTTAAAGTCTTATGTATACTTCAATTAGGTCACCATGCATATACAATTTTTCTAAGGGCCTCAGTTTACAGAACTCTGTCTTTCCTAGTAAGAATATTCCATTTGTTACCAAACTAATCTTTCTGCTCTTCTTTGCATCTTTTCCAACAGATCTATGTTTTACCTAAAATGAGGTTACCAAACCTGTATGCAGTATTCCAGATGTAGCCTAACCATTTCCTTAGACAATGTCCCAAGGGCTGTTCTTGTAGCTTGCTTGCACTGCTCAGAGAATTTCATATTGAACTGTACAATTACCCCTAGATCTTTCTATATTTCACTATCCTGAGTTTGTTACCATAAATGGTATGTTATTCTGGGATTACTGCGACCCAAATGCTGTACTTTGTGATTGTCACTTCATTGTTAAACCTCAACTGCCATTTTCTAGCCAGCCCATCTGATGAGTTTATCTAGATATCCTCATGACGTAGCATTCTCCGATTACTGTCATTAACCAATATGCACACCTTTGTAACCTGAGTAAGATATATTAAACCCAAAACATCAATATCGTTAAAGTATTAACAAGTAAGTTAATTTACAAAGTGTATTACATTTCAAGAACATTAACACATAATTAGTGAATGGGTTAGTGCCATTGCACATGTTTTGTTCATAGTGAATTGCCGAAGTAAATAATTGGCATCGTTTTAATTGTATTTCATATTGTGAATACCTTCACAAGTTGCCATGGTATTGCACTACCTCGAATAAGTAATGCTTCACCAATGGAGAAGACTAATGTTACTTATTCTTTGATGTTTATATTAACATCATACTTCAGATACCACCACTCAAACGGCACTGTTTCAAGGCTTGTTGGCCTTTCCTTGGTGGGCAGGTAGGTCCCCTTGTGTGTGATCGTGACAATCGGGTTATGAAGTTTAACTCCACAATATGAGAGATGCCTGATGGTGTGCAATAGTATAAACTAAGATGATTATTTTGCATAAAGCATGACTATGTGTAAGATTCACTGGTGAACAGATTAGTGCCATTGCACCATGTTTTGTTTCTAGTGAACTGCCAAAGTAGATAATTGGCATCATTTTAATTGCATCTCATATTGTGAATACCTTCATAACGAGTTGCCATTGTATTGCACTACCTCGAATAAGTAATGCTTCACCAATGGAGAAGACTAATGTTACTTATTCTTGGCAGATACCACCAAGAACAAGTAACAGATATAATTAAAACGATGCCAATTATCTCCTTTGGCAGTTCACTACGAACAAAACATAGTGCAATGGTACTAACCCATTCACTAGGGAATATTACACATAGTCTCATGCTCTATACAGAATAATCATTTTAGATTAACAAATAATGAGGTGCAAGCCAAAAGCTTCCAGACATGGGCAATAAAATTAAAGTAGACTTACATTAATTACACACTGGCATTGTCACACTCAAAGTAGTCCCCTCCAGAGTTTATACATTGATCCCTGCAGAAATTTCTCTTCTATTTTACTTTGTGTTATTATAAAGTCACTTTACTGCAATCAGTATTAGATAGACTGCTAATCCCATCTCTAAAAATTTCTTCTTGTGTGAATGTAGATGGAAAATATTTATAAATTCTTGTAAAAAGAATAATTACTTATGCTGGACAACCAAATGCATGAGCATATTTGCTTGTCCAATGTAAATGTGGTTTGTTTCATGTACAAGAACACGTGAAGCCACAACTAAAAGATATATAAGAACAGCAGGTATTCAGCTACTGCACAGAAGAACTGTGGCCATCAGGAATGCCTTAAAAAGCCTATATATTATGCAATTTTAGCTATTAAATGGGGAAATAATACTAATTTCCCACAAGTTAAGGACTATGCAGCTCACAGAACAATTTCATCTATAGCATTTACCAAATATAATTGCCTGGAAATGACTGATAACAGTAAAGATGAATGGTGCAATATTAACATCATACTTCAGGAAGCTGTGGTATATCCCACCAATGGTCTTAAAAGGCAGAAGGTTCTAAGAATGAAAACCAACAGAATGAGGATGGCAGACAGGTTTATACCAGCCAGGGAACTTAAGCCAATTCTAAGCTTACTGAATACTGGAATTGATTTTGAAAGGCTGACAGCTGACACACAATACAGGAAGTATAAACCACAGTGTGTTTTACTGAGCCTATAGTTGCCTAACTGATGCTCTAATATATATGCCAACATCTACACATTATGATGCTAAAATCTGTGAAACATCTCAAATCACAGAGTGCAGAGATATGTAATGTCAGTCATATGGATTCTACATATACAATTCTGTATAAACATTTGAACTCGTTGTAAATTCAAGTTTAACCAAGCAGTGGCAACTCCCCAATGTCACAAAAACAGTAGCAAGTCTCCTGACAGTACCCAACTTTCTTATTTTGGATTTTGAGACAGTTTTTCAGAAAAACTCAAATATATGTTGAGTTTTTTGAATTCTGCATAAGCAATACAGAATGGTGCAAGATTATTTTTTGATGCTATCGAGGCAGTGTTAGATGGATAAAGGGAGATACGCAGACTGACAAATTAACAGCAGCTGTAGGCAAAGGTGCAAGTGATTCTTTCACTGCTTCTATTAGAACATGCAGCAGCCTTGAAAATTAGGTGCTGGGGATTTCAATACCTGCTAGGAGTCCTCATGGAACAAAAAATACATAGGCTGTGTTAGGGTTATTAAGAATAAAAACAGGTGCATGTATATACTTGCATGTACACTAATGCTAGGAGCATGGTAAATAAATTTGTGAATCTGAAGTAATGGTCAAGTCATCAAATGAAAACTCTGTGGGGATAACAGAGACATATCACTCAGATAAAGGGAGGCAGAATTTGAATATGGGAAGTACAATGTGTACAGAAAGAAGTCGGGAAATTATGCTCTTAGTTAAGAGCACATAAAATGTAATGCAGTAGTGCATCCAGTTGAAATGGGTGGCCAGTGCACTTGAGTCAGTTTGGTGTAACCTAAGCAGTGGGAAAATAAATATGAAAGTAGAAGTGTGTTATGGGACTGATGAGTATAATGAAAAAATATACAGACTATTAGAGTGGACCAGTATATTAGAATGTCTTATATTGGATGACTGTTTTCCATAGCAGCTGTTAGAGAGGCAACAAGAGTAGGTCTGATCTGATTATTAGCAGTGGCTCTTCATGCATTAGGAATCTGCAGAAAAAATACTCTCAGTGGCAGTGATCACAGTGTATTGATGTGGGATTTACTTAAAGATGTAACTACTATTGAGGGCAAAAGGAAAGGGCTATTGCTATTGTAAAGGTGACTACAGTGATCTCAGACATTTCAAAAACTCTATGCAGTGGGATCAACTGGTGAAATTAACAACAGCAAATTCTAAGTGGGAAGCATTCAGGGATATAATTGTAGAAGCTATTAGGCTTTTATATCAACTAAGAGATATTGTTCAAGGCTTAGACCTAAATGAATGTCAGATGTACTGATGAAATGTATAGCAGAAAAGAAAAATGCAAGGGATGCACAAATTATATAGAAGCCTACAGCAGATATAAACCAGTCTTCAATCAAGTGATAAAGGAGGTTAGGCATGCTAAGGCAGCCTATGAGAAGTCTCTGACAAAGACGAGCAGTAAAGGCTTTTTTTGTAAACACTTGAAGGAAGAGGTTGAATCATATTGATCCATTAGATATGAATGGTTTAAGTGTTGATGACCCTACTTAGGTTGTTGACAAATTGAAAAGGTATCTTACATCTACATTCACAAAAGAGGAATTTTTTTGGGATGGATATGCCAGAAGCGTATCAAATTCTAACATGGAGCAGAAGGATTTTGTGATAATCGAGTAGAAAGTGGAAGAGAAATTGAAGCTAAATATGAAAAAAGGACTGCAATGGAGGGGATTTATCCAATTATATTAAGGGAGGCAGCAAAAGAGGTAAGAAAACTATCAGCCATGATTATGAGAGCATCAATGGATCTAGGAGAGGTACCTATGGACTGGAGATGTGAAAATGTATCCCTAATTTATAAAGGGGAATCAAATGTTGTTGTTGTTATTTGGTTTTTAGGAGCATTAGCAACTAAGGCCATATTGCTCCAGGATATGCGGTGGTCATTCCCTGACTTTTCCGCATCCTCCGTATTTGGTGGTGACGGGTTCGAACCCCGGTCTAATCAAGAAGGGTGTGCTAGGCACTGCTGCTCCTTCCCACCTGGCTACGGAGGCGCCAGGGGGATCAAAGATGTTGTTGTTGTTATTTGGTTTTTAGGAGCATTAGCAACTAAGGCCATATTGCTCTGGGGATATGCGGTGGTCATTCCCTGACCTTTCCGCATCCTCCGTATTTGGCGGCTCACGGGCTCGAACCCCGGTCTAATCAAGAAGTGTATGCTACGCACTGCTGCTCCTGCCCACCTGGCAGGAGCAGCAGTGTCAGCTACGGAAGCGCCTGGGAATCAAAGAGCGACATGAGTAATTACAGACTTCCAGGGAAAATGATGGAGTCAGTGGTTAAGGAAGTGTTGCAGAACCAAGAGAGGAATGCAGTTATACGGCAATCATAGCATAGATTTGTTAAGGAGCAATCTTGTTGACCAATCTGACTGAGACTATGATGCAGTAACAAAGGAACTGGATGCAAAAAATAATATTGACATCATAATACTTATATTTCAGAAAACCTTTTGATACCATTGGACATAAATGACTGCTATACAAATTGAAGCAGTGTGGCATTAAGGGAAAATTACTGCTATGGATGAGTGGGAGAAGACAGAGTGGCTATCAATGGGCACTGCTCTTATTGGACTAATGTTCTTAGTGGAGTCCCCAGGATTCAGTGCTGGGCCCATTGTTGCTTTTAATATTTATTAATGACACTGATTGTGGCATATCAGGCTTAATGTCTAAGTTTACAGATGACATGAAGGTTGACAGGATGGTTAATGACAGTAATCTGGGAATGCTACTGCGACAAGATCTAGAAAAATAAGGAGAAGGGCTGAGAAATGGCAAGTGAAGTTTGACACTGACCAATGTAAAGTGCTGTGCTTAATTCAATAGAATTAATCTCAGATTAATGTACCAAATGTATGGTACTACACTCATCTACATTCTCCTCAGATAGTGGAGAATGAAGACTTGGGGATAACTGTGCAGTCAGATATGAAGTTCTCTGAGCAGTGCAGGCAGGCTGCCAGGACAACTCATGGGTTTCTGTCACTGATATACAAGAATTTTGTCAATAAAGAGATGACCATCCCATTGTACAAGGCAATGGTTAAGCCATATCTTGAGTACTTCATACAGGTCTGGAAGCCTTATATAAAAAAGGATATGCATCTGTTGGAACAAGTGCAGAGAAGAGTGATAAGAAGTGCAGAATGAAAACGGCATTCTTACCAGGAAGGATTCAGTTCTGCAAATTGATGACCAGAAGACCAGTTGCCTGCAAGGAAATCTGACTGAGGTAGATTGAATGGGCTCAATGCTGATGGAATATTTCCTCTTGCTCAGCTACACACGAGGAATCATATCAAAGTGAGGATGGTTGTAGGAAAAGTTGTGTGAAGGCTTTGTAGACAGGACAGTGGAAGAGAATATGGGTGGGGTCTTCATATACTCCACAGAGATCCAAAGTTCAGTTGTAAAGAGGTTGAAGAAGTATAGCTTGGAGTTAAGTAATCTAAGACTAGTCAACATAAAACAAGTATGCAGAAAACGTGTCAGTATTTATGTTGCAGCAACCACCTCCAAGAGGAGTCTTAGTTTACCTCTCACTTTCATTCAACTACTTTTTTGGATAAGAATTAAGACCTCCCAGGATCAGCTTGATCTCCTTTTTCCATTAAGATCATCTATACCCTTCTAGGACCACGGCATCAAAATTAGGGGTAAGCCACTTAAAAGTAACCTTGCAGAATGAAGTAGTAGTTGAGAAGAATCAGAACGTTGTTCTGCCATTCAATGCCTTAACACCTCAGTTGGATTTCATTGCAGGTACCTGGTCTTCAGGAGCTACAATTTGCAGAATTTGCAGAAAAAAATTCTGAAACCTTCCTAGTAAGAATACCGTTTTTCTCCCCCTCACTAATCTTATTGCTCTTCTCTGCATTTGTAGAAGATTTCCATTGAGCTTGGTATCATTCAGTCAGATTTGCAGACATCGTTTTCTCCTGTTTTGGAGGGGTGTCTGGATCAATGGATATGCCATCAAATTCCGTGATGCAACCTTTTCTGACATTATAGTCCAGTCCTCTATATATTAAGAATAAGTCCAGAGATAAGACAGCCAGCAATAATTTGAAAGACAGGAGTGGAGACTGTGCGAGATGACCAGTAAGAAGGATCTCTGGATGGAGTACAGCTTGTCCTGGATAGTGCAAGGCCTGGCACAGTAAAACCAGGCCGCAGCCCCACAGGTGGCAATAGGTAATATAACAGTTTTATACATCAATCTGAGGGTTTTGGAACCAAGTCCCCACTCCTGAAGGAAATTTAAATAAACACGTTCGAAAATTTGTTGATTTTGTCTGCTAGACATGAGATGTGTGGGAGGAAGAAAGTTTATTATCCAGCATAAGTCCAAGATACTTTGCAGCGGCAACAACAGCAATTGAGCAGTTACACAGCTTTATAGTAGGATGCCTAGAGGAGCATAGGTGCCCCTTGAAGACCAAAGCAGTTTACATATGTAAGTTTTGGCTGGTGAGATTTTAAGTTATTTGTTATTATTAGTCATATGGTGCAAGGAAGTCTGAGGCTTATGCTGCACCAGCCAAACAAAAAAAAAAAAAAAAAAATTATGAATTACCCCCGAGAAAGAGAGATAAGTAGAAGGGAATCACCAAGAAAGAGAAGAATGATGACATCCAGCTCGGGACCCTGGGTGTGCCAAGCCCATACTCACCAGTTGTGAGCCCCTGGGGAAATTTGTTGGAGAGTGCTCAGTTTTGGAGTTTATTAAGAACAGTATTAGCATTATTGTCAAGTTGAGAATGGGAATTTCCATTGAAAAATAATGCCAGGTCATCTGAAAATGCAAGGGAGAGGCAATTATCGAAATTTATGATGAGCCACTGACTGATAATCATGTTCCATAGTAGAAGTCCTAAGGCAGATCCTTTGGGGACAGCCATGATAAACTTGCCAAGTAACAGAATTGGAATTCAAGGCCACAGTGACATACCTGTTGCAGAAGTTGTCTTTAATGGTGTTGAAATGTTTCCAGGGACATCTAAGGTGTCTGAGATGTTCTAGGATACCTGCCCATGCTTTATGGCATAAAAATAAAAGGTGCAACTTTTTCATTCTAGACCATATCATCAGCCTTGGAGGCATGCAACCTTCTGATATGGGCACAGAAGCTGCTAAGAATAAATTCATAAGAAATTCGACTACTACAATAAATTCATTGAAGAAATTTTCCAGCTTTCAGAACTTTTGTGGATGGGAAGTGCAAGAAACAGAATTTTCAAGAATTAAAAACAATATAGTTATTGCAGTTACTGGGTACTTCTATTTTTGTTTATAGTTTATTATAAACATAATGGGAACTTTTTTTTTCTTATTTTTAACTACAGTGCATGGTTCTACATTTGTTCCGTGCAATTTTGAAACACCCTGTATAACATTTATTCATTAGCAGACTGACAATAAAAAAGTGAAATTTTAATCAAATGAACAATAACAGTTCTGATCAAATTTGGCCAAATGAAGAATTCACAAAAGACCTAATCAAAATACTTGAATGTGTACAGAGAAGGGCAACAAGATTGGTGAGGGGAATGAAGGGATCCTCTTACCAAGAGAGGCTTAAGTTCTGCAAATTGCAGTGGCTGGAGACTAGGCACCTGCGCGATGATCTGATTGAGGTATATAAGGCCTTGAATGGGTTGAGCACGCTAAATTCTGATGGGATCCTTCCACTTATTCAGATTACGAACCTAAGGGGGCATAAATTCAAATTAAGAAAAGACAGAGGTAGAATAGATGTGCGGAATGCCTTTAGCCAGCGGGTGGTTAATTGCTGGAACAAACTTCCATTTGTCATTGTGAAAGTTGATAGATTAAATAAATTTAAGGAGGAACTGGACAGGCATTTGGAGGGAATGGTGTGATTTTTTTTTTTTTGGCTGATGCTGCATAAGCTCATACACTTGCTTTCTTGCATCACATGCCACTACTACTACTACAATTCTGAATAAATTTCCATGATAGCCGCGAATAACATAATGCTACTTCGTTAACTCTAAGATACCAACACATAACAATGTACAGCAAAATTAACGCCTGTAACAACAGCAGCCTGATTTTCACCCTGAAAACCAATTTGTTGGAATGGATTACAGTAGATAACATTACATACAAATATTATTATTAAATCAAAGACAATATAAAAGTTAACGTTCGTTTTGTTAATTTTAAATGATACAAAGATATTTCTATGAAGATATTTCTATTCACAAAGGAGGTTCGAAGGGTGACACGAATAATTACAGACCAGTTAGTTTAATTTCTGTTCCGGGTAAAATAATGGAGTCACTGGTTAAAGATGCATTGCAGGATCATCTAGACAAGACTGCAGCAATAATTCAGACACAGCATGGGTTTGTTAAGGGAAAGTCTTGTCTGACAAATTTGATTGGTTATTATGATGTGGTCACAAAGGAACTGGATGCAAAAAATAATTTTGATATCATATACTTGGATTTCAGGAAAGCTTTTGACACTGTTGCGCATGGAAGACTACTGTACAAATTGGAGCAGAATGGTATTAAGGGTAAGTTGCTACAATGGATAAAAGGATGGTTAAGTGGGAGAAGACAGAGGGTGGTAATCAATGGGTGCTGCTCTTCGTGGACTAATGTTATTAGTGGAGTCCCACAGGGTTCGGTGTTGGGTCCACTGTTGTTTTGTATATTTATCAATGATATTGATGAAGGTATATCAGGCTTAATGTCGAAGTTTGCAGATGACACGAAGGTTGGCAGGGTTGTTAATGACAGTAATGGCAGTGTGCTACTGCAACAGGATCTAGATAATTTGGGCAGATGGGCTGAGAAGTGGCAACTGAAGTTTAACCTTGACAAGTGCAAAGTACTGCATATGGGTAGAAGTAACCCCAGAGAAACGTACCAACTGTGTGGTGCTACACTTAAGGTGGTAGAAAATGAAAAAGACCTGGGAGTAATTGTGCAGTCAGATATGAAGTTTTCTGAGCAATGTAGACAGGCTGCTAGGGCAGGTCATGGGGTTTTGTCAATGATATATAGGAATTTTGCTAGCAGGGAAAAGGAGGTGATTGTCCCTCTGTATAAGGCAATGGTCAGGCCACGCCTTGAGTACTGCGTACAGGTCTGGAGGCCTCATTTTAGGAAGGATGTAGATTTGCTTGAGCGTGTACAGAGAAGAGCAACACAATTGGTGAGGGGAATGAAGGGATCCTCTTACCAAGAGAGGCTTAAGTTCTGCAAATTGCAGTGGCTGGAGACTAGGCACCTGCGCGGTGATCTGATTGAGGTCTATAAGGCCTTGAATGGGTTGAGCACGCTGAATTCTGATGGGATCCTCCCACTTGTTCAGAATACGAACCTACGGGGACATAAGTTCAAATTAAGAAAGGATAGATGTAGAATAGATGTGCGGAAATTTGCCTTTAGCCAGCGGGTGGTTAATTGCTGGAACAAACTTCCATCTGTCGTTGTGGAAGTTGATAGGTTAAATAAATTTAAGGAGGAACTGGACAGGCAATTGGAGGGTATGGTGTGATTTTTTTTTTTTTTTTTTTTTTGGCTGATGCTGCATAAGCTCCTACACTTGCTTTCTTGCATCAAGTGCCACTACTACTACTACTAAGATAGAAAATTGTGTAATTTGAATAAAACATAATAGCAAACGTGTACACCGATGCTGTATTTTGAATTACTATAAACAAAGTTTTTACTTCAAGGACGGTAAAATAAAAAATCTTTGAAGTTTATTATTCATCACATCGGCCATAAAATTTAAAGTTTTTTTTCCTAATTAGATTTTCAGTTTTAAGGAGGTGCAATACAACGGTAATTCTTCAAGAGCGTGGTATTCATTCCAACAACAACGGAACCACATCTCAACGCTGAAGAACAACAACAAAAAAAAAAAAAAAAAAAAAAAGGAGAATTGGTTTTTACAGCCTATCGCATTTACCGGTGTCCAGATGATCTTCCGTAAAACACGGACCTGCCATTTAAAATAACACTAAATGATCAAGAGTAACAATTTTGACAACAAATGACAACAACAGTCACACCACAAACACAAAAACAAAAAAAAAATGACTAAAGAAATTAACAATCGTTTGCATTATCCAATTATAATCAAAATAGCACTTGAAGGATAACAAGTCTATTGTGAAATTTAAATCTTTTCAGAAATCAATACTCCAATATCATCAGCATCAAAACAGTAAAATATACATAAACAGTTTATTAATTTACGGCACGCAAATTAATACTAAAATTATCCTAAAAAATGGACCTAAACCGAAAACTCTTAAATATATAGAATGAAAATTAGTAACATGACAAGCCAAAACAATCAAATCAAAAAGATAAACTTACAACCACGTTCGATAAACACTTCACACACTTATGCAATAATGAACGTGCCAATTACTGCTGGGTTTATAATTAATAACTCAGTTATTGTAATCACCAGGTGGATATCGCACAAATAAAATATAATTGCCCAAAATATTAACAACCGAAAAGTTATTTATTCACGTGTTGAAACATCAAAACGGCACCATTACTTCACAAAAACGTGGCTATTCGTTCAATAATACGTCACGTGACGTAACTGCTCGTTATTAATGTGGTTAAAAATTTAAATGAGCAAAAATTACAACGCCACACTTAAAAAAAAAAAAATACATATACACTGTATATACAGTCGTGTACGTTTACAACCAAAACTATTTACGAATTTACTAAATTCTAATTTATCATATTTAAAGTAACTGCATTGGTTTCGATAAACTCCTAACCGATAAAACGCCTAATCAAATTAGGGCTGTTGTAGTAATGCCTCATTTTAATTCCGAGCAATTAAAAAGGTTCTCTATATTCAGAAAGACACTGGCCACAATAATGGTGGAAGTACGGAAAGTGGAACCTCAGACCGCAGTGCCGCACTGTTATAATCCACATGACTGGCATAATCAGGCCAGTCCTTGGCGTTGGTGGATTCTTAGACATCCTCAGCTTCGAAGGACAGCTCGGATTTCAGTACTCTCTTTGGAATGTCCCCAGTCTTTAGAAAGTGTCGCCAGCAAAGTTTCTCATAAGAAATGGACATCATCACGCACGTAAGACTAAATTTTTTCAAATCAGTATTAAGCAAATCAAATAATTGATACTCAGCTATGTCTAAATAGTCACCAATGACATATGTCGCATAATACTACTATGGCCCTGATACTCATTTGCTGAGGCCGACCAAAAGTAAAATAAAGTTTGAAAAAGTCAATCAAGACACTGTCTCTGTCTATGTTGACTTAAGGGGTGACTCTAGTGCTGTACCTAGGTATGGGTGCATTGGGCGATCGCCCGCAGCCCGGATTGTAGGGGTCCGAATTCCGATGATATTTTAATTTTTTACATAGAGAAAAATCGTTATTTCTTAATATAATACAGTACTTTAATTATACAAAAAAAATCGATATTCGCTTATTAATATTACAGTAAATTTATTTGATAATCAGACGTTAAAAGAAATTAATTTTTATTATTTAAATCTAGTTTTAATGCAACAAAAAACCCACAATAATGCAGCCTCTCATGGGCCGTAGAATCGCCAACCTCCCCACACCTGGTGGAAAATACCCGAGTGCGAGTCCCGTCGATGACGTGAGGAATTCTTATGGGCTTTTTCACAACGGGGGTGAGTTAGTTGATCTCAAGCGAGGGTAGAATGGTTTTTTCTCCGGGAAACTTGGGTTTTTCGTTGAGCAAACAGAAAATCGACCTCAGAACACGGGAAATTTACAGACAGTGTACACGGAGCAGCATGATCTTAGTCGCTAATGCCCCTGAAATCCTACAACAACAAAAATGCAAATTCACATTTAAACTTTTTCGCTTTGCTCTGAATGTGATGTCATATCGCCTAAAATGAGATGGAAGATACATACTCGCTAATGCAGTACATTACAAGATGCAACCTGTACTGTGCTCTAGTTTGTCCGCCACTAAAAACTAAAAAAAAAACATTATTATAATTAGGCCACCCAAATAATTAAATTCATCAGCCGTGCTGTGTGTCTTATTTCTATTAATTGCGTGTGTTCTATGGTCGATTTGTCTGTTTTGCTGGACGAAAAACTCCAGTTTCTGGTGAAAAACCTTGCTATCTACGTCTGAGACCGACTACCTCAGTCACGTAGTGAAAAAAGCCCATTAAAGTACCTCGGGTCATCGACGGGATTCGAACCCGGGCCTTTTCCACCTGGTGTGAGTTTGTCCGTCACTGAAAAACCAAACTATTATATTTAGGCCACCAGAATAATTAAATTCATCTGCCGTGCTGTGTCTTATGTCTGTTAATTGCATGTTTTATATGGTCGATTTGTCTGTTTACTGAACAAAAAACTCCAGTTTCTGGGGGGAAAACCTTGCTATCTGCGCCTTAGACCGACTAACTCAGACGCGGAGTGAAAAAAAGCACATTAAAATTCTGGCGTCATCGATGGGATTCGAACCTGGGCCTTTTCCACCCGGTGCGAGTTTGTCCGCCACTTTAGAAATAAATCTACTTATGACCGTCATTTATTCCACGAAGTGGCTGCATATTTCAGTGCTCCGAATTAATGATCAAGAGCTGCAGACTATCGAGTTTCCAGATAGCACCAAGATGTGTATTTGATATAGAATTATTTGAAGTACATGTAAGTAAAATTTCAAGTGTTTATCTCATGGAGAAGGCTGGAAATTCCTAGATCGAATCTAACGTTGTTCCTGTGGTAGTGACAAATGGTCAGCCATAGGATTGACATTAGAGAGGGTGTATCGTCACTCTCGATCATCTGCCGCTTTCAATTTCCTGATTTATTTTCTGGGCTGTGGACTCTCCTTGACTAAAAAGAGTGTGAACTTTATCTTGAGACCATTTTCACAAATTATTTTGACAGAATTTCTTGAGACATACCCCTGACGATGTACCTGCCTTTGTTCTCCACAAAATTTTGGATAGTGTTGCGATATCGTAACTTCCAAGACCAATAACTTTGTTGTGACCCCATCAAGATAAATCATCATTGAACACCAGTGAAACCAACATCATCAGAAATCGCTTCTCTCAATCGGAATCATCAGTATTCCCAAAAAATTCTGTAAATGCTAAGTCTATGGAGGTTAGTAGTCAACTTCAAACTCCCATAACAAACTAACAACTTAACGGATATCAACAAGAAACACCTAAAAACACTCGTCAGGACTTCCCTTGAGATAAAAGCATCCTTATTTGTACCAATCTGCCTTACTATAAAAATTCTACCATGGATAACACCTGCCTAATCACAATCCTGGGAAAAGGGCTTTCCACGTATTAATTGAACTATAGCTTTCCACCAGGATCTGTTGGAAAAGAAATAACCATCCCAACAGGATCAGCAGCATATACGTATACCCTCCCAGTGCCTTATATGCACCCAAGAGACTTTTCATTGAATTTCCTGTCAAAAAGATTTGTCACACCAAACACGCACATCACTCTCATGTGGATGAGTGTCATCTACAACAGGGTGATTCTCTGTAACCGCACCACCCACAGACTTAGGACAAGTCTCAAAAGAATCAGCAAGCATCATTTGTTACCTCAGCTAGGAACCAATTTTCCTTTGAAACAAATTTATTTACAAAAATTGGAGACAAAATGTGTCAGTATTTATATTGCAGCAACCACCTCCAAGAGGAGTCTTAGTTTACCTCTCACTTTCATCCAACTACTTTTCTGGATAAGAATTAAGACCTCCCAGGATCAGCTTGATCTCCTTTTCCCATTAAGATCATCTATACCCTTCTAGGACCACGCCATCAATATTGATAATAAAAAAGACTTGTCCCTGACACCGCATCAGTTTTCATCCCATTTTGAGGACTCACAAATAACATAAAACAATAACCAAACACCCAGCCTTAAAAATAAGCCATGGGTCCAATCATTATCCAACTCTCTTCTGGAAACCACACCTAAAAAAAACAAAATGGAACACCCAAAGTTCAGGGCCCCTGGCAATAGGCCCACAGACAGTGCAACGTCAGATAAGGGAAGACTGGTGGTGCAGGTTGACAGGTTAGACCATTAGGAATTCCCAGAACTAGAAGAATTGAGGGAAATTATTAATCAAGAAAGAGAGGCAAACCATCCCCCACCAGCAAATGAAACACATGAATGCTCCCAACTGTCAGAACAGCATCTATGTGCTGTCGATGACTCCAGCCAGGTACACACCTGCAGTAGCAAAGCAGAAGATACAATAACGAAAAATAACAATTACATTAATAAAGAGAATATAACTGACTCTCTAACGTCTATAAATGAAGCCACATCACAGATTAAACGTGACATGGTGGCCTATATCACCCATGAGGCAAATAACATAACAATGTCTGCCATAAACATTATTACGGATAAATTGGACTGAAATGGAAGCCATAACAACTCTCATCATAGAAAATGAGAAATTAAAAGTAAGAGCAGAAGAACTCAGAAAACACGTTCTCTACCAAGAATGCCATTTTCAAGTCCTATCGGGCTCCTCTAAGAAGACATATGCCACCACATTGCAACAGGGATTGAACACTGTGAAGTGCAAAAGTTACTCTAACTCTGTTGCTTCACCACAACTTGCAGGAGACAACTATATTCTAAGACAACCTAGATCAAATGAACAGCATCAAACTTCCCAGACAACTCCAAAACAAAATGTATTGATCATACTTGGCATATATAATTGCAAAATGGAAACGAGTAATGAAATCAAAAACACAGTTGCAAAAACACTGAGAGAAGAGTACAGAAATGTTAAAATTAGATCTTTGCGCACAATTAAGAACAAAAGCATTGTTCTGGAAACCACTAGCTCTGATGATCTAGACAAGATTGCATCTTCTAAGACAATTATCAAACAAGGACTCTCTATAGCCAAGCCGAAGATGAATGATCCCACAATACTTTTGTATGATGTTCCCAAAGAATTATCAAAAGATGAAATCATATTTGACATATACCATAAGAACCTACACAGTTTTGGCTTCAAATTTCATGAAGTCAAATAATCCATCAATTTCAGGTTTAATACAGGATTTAAAGCTAACTCAACAAATTGGGTCATTGGCCTCCCTGAAAAATTTCTAAAATGTCTTTTTTAACAGGACAGACTTTATCTTGTTTATTAAGCCCATAAGTACCGTCGGTTTACAATAGCGAACAAATGCTTTAGACGTTTGGCTTTTGGTCATTCATCCTACAACTGTAATCAAAAAGTAGTCGTGTGTTCATTGCGCCAGGGGAGGACATGTATACACAGACTGTCCTCAAAAAGAGGATACACCAAAATGCATCAACTGCAAGAGGCGTCATAAGGATTATGATTACTCTGTAAAGGACACTTCATGTCCAGAATACATTAGAGCACTGGAACAGGCTAAAACAAGAACCATTAATGAGTAACATCAACCAGACCTCTACCCTTAATGCAACTTTCCCTAACCATCAGGATATTACCATACTGCAAATGAATGCTCATCGCTCCAGGAATGTCAGAGATGAAGTTCCGAGTTGCTATCACTGAGAATTCCTATGATTTGCTCTGCGTACAAGAACCCGATTTTTCCAGAAGACTCCATGGACACAACTCAAAATTAATGGGTTCCCAATCTCTGCCCGAATCATACATGCTGATGCAGAACATCCGAAATCTCCAATAGTGGCATTTAATACCTCACTTGATATAACAGCTATTTCTTCCCTGTGTAGACCAAATGCTACATGTGTACAAATATCGTCACTTTCTCATACTTTCTATTTGGTATCACTTTACTGTCCTCCATCTAAAGATATCCAAATCTCCCTGAACTATCTAGATTCTGTCGTTGAAAAACCATGCTCATCACCAATCATTATAGCTACAGACTCCAATGCCAAGTCTCCATTATGGTTTAGTACCTCCACTGACGACAGAGGAAGACAACTGGAGAACTTCATACTTGCACTTAGCCTGCACATCCTAAATAAATCCAATCAACCCAGTACCTTCTTCACAATAAATGGTGAGTCTAACATCGACCTGACTCTCACAACTGCAAACATTGGTAACAAAATATCAAATCAGGCTGTGATTGAGGATCTAACATGTAGTAACCACCGTGCAATTTCATTTACACTAACCACAAATTTACAAAATCGGAGATTACCTCCTCAAGACATGAGAAGATTTGCTTTAAAGCATATAAAATGGCCACTGTTTTCGGAATCAGTTAAACATGACTTCCATGATGAAATGTTAGATTCATTTAATCAGCTTAATGCCGAAGAACAAGCCATCTATATCCAAACTGCCTTACTACTAGCAACTGAATGCTCGACTAAAATAATAGCTCCGAAGAAGTCATCTGTTCCATGGTGGAATCCCCAGCTAACGGTTTTAAGAAGACGTGTTCACAGGGCAAGGAAACTGTATGAAACACGACGCTCGTGACTTCCCAATGAAGCACAAAGACTCAGAAATGAACACAGAACCATAAAACATCAGTATAATCTCGAAATCTCAAAGTAAAAAATCGCTACCTGGCAGTCTTTCGTCTCCACTGTGGGCAACTCGATCCCGTGGGGACTACTCTATAAACTTAGCAGAGATAAAGTGCCAACCAATGATATTTACAAATCCATAGTGACTAACGATTCTGAAACCACGATCTGGCATGTTACTGTCACAATGATTCTGGATAAACTTTTACCTCAGGATGATCAGTCAACAGACTCACCCAGTCAATCCATAACAAGAACCTTCAATCTTCAATACTCCTCCACTGTGGAATACTGACCTGTTTACTCAATAAGAGCTTCAAACAGCTTTAAATAAAATCAATCTCCAAAAATGTTCTGGATCTGACTTGTTGGACAAAACTGACATTAAGAAGTTCGGAGAAACTTATCCTACCATCCTGTTAAATCTCTTCAACTAATGTCTTCTCTGTGGTACTTGCCCCCGTCTCTGGAAGAATGCACTAGTCAAATTACTAAGAAAACCCAACGATCGTTGAGGTTGTCACAGACATTCTCTCAGATATGCCAGACATGCTGTACTTGCTACATGGGAGTCTAAAACACTGATGGAACTGATATTAGGGTGACATTCAAGCCAAGTAGACACAATTTCGGTGAAGTCCGGACGATCTGTGACAGCAAAATCCTCTGCTTGAACCTTCACGATGGTGGAACTGTTAGTAATCCTGGGTATAACCTCCATGCACAAGCACACTGGATGACCACCCAGGTATGAATATGAACCAAAGTAAGCAAGGGTTGGGGTATGGAGCCCACACCACATGGAGGAATGCCGCTCCTCTATGTAACCAGACAATATTAAGTGGTAGATGATTCTCATCAACCTGTGCAATACCATCACTGTGCAATTTGCTTATTGGAGGCTTGAAGTGGTGGAACCCATTTTTAGTCTACAGAGCTAAGTTCTGGTCAACCCTGCCCCATCTCTTCCATCATGCAGTATGACTGAGGACTTTTGAGGTTATGATGAACTTCATGGTGAGATCCAATCTTCCTTACATTTCGAGGGTACAGCTCTAAAACGGTGTTCGCAGGCCGGCCACTAGTTAGTACACCGGACCGAACCTATTGGTAACTCTTTAGGAGGCATCCGTATCAGCTGTATCAGTGTATAATCTTGCTACCTCTACTCTGCCTCTACTCTACTTTGACTGGAGGGAGTTCGACTAGAGTGTATGCCGGGGGGGGGCATTGTCGAATCCAAGTTATGTCAAGGATCTGGGTATATTCTTACCATGTGTACGCCATATCCAAAAATGTTATTACTTTATACAGCATGTCCTCCCACTTTTCCTTACAATTCAATACACCATGAATTTCAAACTAATAGAGTAAGCTTATCTGCGAAAAGATCTAAACTACCTGCTACAGAAATTGAAGCAGTGTGGCATTGGAGGCAAATTGCAGCTATGGCTAAAGCGATGGTTGAGGGGGAGAACACAGAGAGTAGTAATCAATGGACATTGCTCATTGTGGACTAATGTTATTCGTGGAATCCCTCAGGGGTCAGTGTTGGGTCCATTATTGTTTCTGTATTTAAAAATGATATTGATGATGATATATCAAGCTTATTGTCCAGGTTTGCAGACGATACAAAGGTTGGCAGGGTTGTAAGGACACTGCTGACGCTATGCTGCTGCAACAGGATCTAGAAAGATTGAGCAGATGGGCTCTGAGGTGACAAATGAAGTTTAACATTGACAAATGTAAAGTACTACATATGGGAAACAGGAACCCCAGAGCTACGTATCAACTCTGTAGTACTACACTGACAGTGATAGAGGATGAAAAGGACCTGGGAGTAATTGTGCAGGCAGATATGAAGTTCTCTGAGCAGTGCAGACGGGCTGCAAGAGAAGCTCATGGTGTCTTGTCAATGATATACAGGACTTTTTCTAGTAGGAATAAGGAGGTGATTATTCCTTTATATAAGGCAATGGTCAGGCCACACCTTGAGTACTGTATACAAGTCTGGATACCTCATTTCAAGAAGGATGTAGAGCTGTTTGAACATGTACAGAGAAGGGCAACTAGATTAGTGAATGGAAGAAAGTGTTGTTCTTACGATGAAAGGCTTAAGTTTTGCAAATTACAGTGTCTGGAGACTAGGCACCGGCGAGGTGATCTGATAGAAGTGTATAAAGCCTTGAATGGTTTGAGTATGCTTAAAGCCGATGGGATTCTTCCTCTTGCTCAGAATAATCACCTGAGAGGGCATAAATTCAAAATCAGGAAAGACAGATGTAGGATAGATGAGCAGAAATTTGCCTTTAGCCAGCGGGTAGTTGGTTTTTGGAACAGACTTCCATCACTTGTTGTGGAAGTTGATAGCCTAACAAATTTAAGGCTCAGCTGGACAGGTATTTCGAACGAACGGAGGGGGGGGGGGTGAAAAAGGAGTGTTTCTTTTTTTTTTTTGGCTGATGATACTTAAGCTTGCTTTCTTGCATCGTATGCCTCTACTAATGCTAATGCTAACACTTCTTAGCTCATTTCACAAATATACGTGGTCGCAATTCTATTCTCAACGATGTTCATTTTCACTTGCAGTCTGCCAAACCCCATGTACTTTTTCTGAGAGAATCTCAGTTACCAGTTGACTCAACTACTGCTCATCTCAATTTTCCCAATTATTTGCTTACTTTCGCTTCAAAGGTGGTACTTCTGCATATGTCCGTTCCGAAATTCCCTGTCAGAGACTTGGTAATTTGGAATCTCCTCTTTTCGATCTTCTCTGGTTTAAAATCTCTCTACCTCATTGTATGAAATTCATCTGTTGTCTCTATCGTTCTCCCAAATCCACTAATCACTTGGAGCTTTTTGACTTCCTGTCTTTGCAACTTGACTTTCTCCAGTCCAACTTTTCTAACAGTGAGGTAATTTTCCTTGGTGATTTTAATGTTCACAGCTCCAACTGGCTCCCGTTTTCTAGTCACACCGACTCAGCTGATTGAGATGCTGAGGCTTTTACAATTTCTAGTGACCTTGCACAGATTGTTCATTTAACAACAAGAATACCGGACAGTCCCAACAATACAGCAAACACGCTTGATCTTTTTATCACAAACAACCCTTCTAAATACACGGTCAAAGTGAGTGGTCCTTTAGGTAACTCAGATCACAACTTGGTGATTGTCTGTTCTCCAATGGAGTCTTCATCTCATGGCTATTCCCAGCTTTGCATTGTTTGGCATTACAAGAATGCGAAATGCAAAATGGGATGACCTGCGAGATTTCTTTTCTTCTTTTCCTTGGTCGGATTACTTTTCAAAACTTCTGAGGTCGACGTTTGCTCAGATCGTGTCAGTGAAATTATTCATGTAGGAATGGAATCCTTTATTCCAGGCTCCACTTTAAAATCTCGTCCTTTATCTGAACCTTGGTTTTCCAATAAATGTGCTAAGGCTGTTCAAGAGAAGAATGTTGAATATCGTAATTGGCTTGTTTCCAATTCTTCAGTTTCATTTTCTGCCTACACCAAAGCTCACAACAATTGTTAAGTGGTTATTGATCAGTCCAAACCAGATTTTGAACAGGCTAAGAGTAGAAAACTTGCTTCTTGCTCTAATGGTAGCCGAGCATTTTGGTCTCTTGCCAAAGCTATTGGCCGCAACTTTTGCCCATTTCTGCTCCCACCTCTGTCAAAACCAGTTGGTTCTGTTGTGACTTCAGCCAAAGATAAAGCGGACCTGCTAGCATCCATTGTTCTTCCAATTCATGTATTAATGACCTTGGTAAAACACCTCCCACCATTCCCAACACGCTTCTTTCAATGCTTCCTGTTGTCTTCCGTCAAAAGGATGTGAGTAAGATTTTGACGAATCTCGATGCTAAGAAAGCTCCAGGTCCTGATGGTATTTCTCTACTTGTTCTCAAAACTGGCGCTCCCGAACTTACTCCTGTCCTTTGTCACCTTTTTTCACTTTCTTATTCCAAAGGTGTTTTTCCTTCTGCTTGGAAATTTTCTCATAATCAGCCAGTTCCTAAAAAGGGTGACAAGTCGCTCCCATCGTCCTATTGCAATTACTTCTACTCTTTCTAAAGTAATGAAGAAATCAATTAACCACCAACTCTTAAACTACCTAGACACCTTCCGTCTGATTTACGATCGCCAGTATGGATTCCGTCAGTCTCGATCCACTGGTGATGTTCTAGCTTATGTTACCCATTTATGGAAAAAATTCAATGGAAAGGTTTGGTGAAACACAAGCAGTTGCTCTAGACATCTCAAAGGCTTTCGATCGTGTTTGGCATAAAGGTCTTCTAACCAAGGTTCCATCTTATGGTTTGCCAACTGTTTTGTGTAATTAGTTATCTAGTTTTCTCTCTGTTCGCTCACAGGGGATGATGGTATATGGCTCTCGGTCTTCTAACCAAGGTTCCATCTTATGGTTTGCTAACTGTTTTGTGTAATTAGTTATCTAGTTTTCTCTCTGTTCGCTCACTGGGGATGATGGTAAATGGCTTTCTGTCTTCTAACTTCTCCACTAATGCTGGTGTCCCCCAAGTTTCAGTTCTTTCGCCCCACTCTTTTCCTCTTGTATATTAATGACCTTCTTCCATTGACTGGAAATCCTATCCATTGTTTTGCTGATGATAGCATATTGCATTCCACTTTCCATTTTGAAAAACCTTGTCCTGCTCAATCAGCTTCAACTTCTCGAATATCCGCTACCAATTTCTTTAATGCCGATCTCCAGGTAATTCTCCAGTGGGGCAAAAACAATTTAGTTGATTTCAATCCTTCTAAAACTTAGTCTTGTTTTATATCTCGCAAATACGATTCTTCTTCTCCTTTGCTTATCTTTGGTGACACTCCAATTTCTAGGCAAAATGGTATACCTCTTTTGGGGATTACCCTGGCTCTTAATCTCTCATGGCACAAACACATTACAAATATTGCTTCCTCTGCATCTAAAAAATTTGGTTTTCTCCTTTGCTCTCGGCGTTACTTTTCTTCCAAACAGTTCCGCCAAAATCTGCCCTACCATGGAATATTGTTCCCACATCTGGGGCGGTGCCCTCAAAACCTCTCTCAGGCTTCTAGATTCCATTCAGAAGAGGACAGTATGGTTAATTAATAACTCCTCTCAACAAAGTCTCTCCACTCTCTGTCTCATAGACGTACTGTTTCTGCTGCCTGCTTTTTCTACATTTACTTCCATGGGCACTGTTCTTCTGAATTGGCTTCTATAATTCCCGCTCTCTCTTTCAAAACAGTTCGAACACGTGCTGCCTCCAGCCAACATCAATTTACTGTCCAACTTCAAACTCACAGAACCAACTTTTCATCTTCCTCGTTTATGCTTTCAAATGCCGTTTTCTGGAACAACCTTCCTTCACACGTATTTCCTGAAAATTACAGTCTATAGAAGTTCAAGTGTAATGTCAACAAGTATCTTCTTTTGTCTTCTCAACCTCCAAGCCAAGCACGTTGCTAAATACTATAGGTTCTAATACCTCTGGCGTTTGGGGTTTTCATAAAAAAAAAAAAAAAAAGCCATCAGACCACAGAGCTTTCTGTCCCATTTCTCTCCTACCGAATTTGGGAAAACTCTACGAACGACTGTTCGCCTCAATAATCTATGATCTTTTACAAGCTCAAGACATCTTTTCCCATCACAAGTATGGATTCGTTAAAGGCAAGTCTTGTGAAGATGCACTTCTTGTGTTAAAAAATTACATCCAGAATTCCACATCAAAATATGAAATGGCCATCTTCATTGACATGTCGTTTCTTATTTGATTTTTAGGAGCATTAGCAACTAAGACCATACTGCTCCGGGGATATGCGGAAGTCATTCCCTGACCTTTCCACATCCTCCGTATTTGGTGGTCACAGGCTAGAATCCGGTCTAATCAAGAAACGTGTGCTATGCACTACTGCTCCTGCCCACCTGGCTTCAGAGGCGCCTCATAGACTTTGAAGGTGTGTTTGACTCTCTCTGGCGGGAGAGTGCCCTCACAAGCCTTCGAAACATCTCATTGTTCTCTCAGTTGTACCAAGCTATCTGAGCTTACTTTGATCACAGATCTATACAGGTTACTTCAAAAACCTGCAGCATAACACGAGCTGTCAATAGAGGATGTCCACAGGGCTCTGTTCTGGAGCCGCTCTTCTGGAACATTCCACTAAATACGTGGCTAACCAGACATTTTGATTTTTCTACGCCATTTGCATATTCTGATGACCTTGTCATTGTCTTCTGAGGCACCTCCAGGCAACAAATTCGAGAAAGAGCTTCTCCGGTCTTAAATGATCTCATTAAATGGACAACTCTCAACAAATTTAAAATATCTCCATCCAAAACCCGGCTCATGATCTTTAAAAGTCAACTAAATATCCATCATCCTCCTATCTTGAAAATAGCTAACCAGCAAATACCGTATGTCAAGTACTTAAAACATCTTGGTCTGATCATTGATGATAGCCTCAATTTTACTCTCTCCATAAACCACCTAATAGATAAAATCAAGAAATTTTCTATGGCTATTGTTCGGATTACAAGAACCGACTCGGGGCTTGGATGCAGAGTTCTTCTCTTGTATTACAAGGCAGTATTCATACCTATTGCAACCTATGATGCTCCGGTTTGGTATGACAGCATTAAGAACGTCAAACTGAAATCAAAACTACTCTCCTTGCAAAGATCCGTGATTCTTACAATGCGTCGTGCCTGCAGAACTGTCTCAACTGATGCCCTGCAGGTCATAGCTGGAGACTATGACCTGCAGGGCATTACCTCTGGACTTGCACATTTTACATCATGCCAGATCGTTCGAATACAACCCCTAAAGGTAGAATTACATAAAAATTTATACCAGACGTCTCCTTTACAGCCAACAAGAAAAATTCCCTATGGGTCTCTCTAAACCACTACACATGAATTTGTGTAGTGGTTTTTGAATTTGAGGTATTGCTCAAAACATCGAAGGCAGATATTGTTGGGATATCAGAGACGTGGTGTCACACAGATATAAGGGATGCAGAACTGCAATTTGGGGAGTACAACGTCTACAGAAAGGATAGACAGGATAGGAAGGGAGGAGGGGTTATGCTATTAGTTAAGAAACACATAAAAACCAAGGAAGTGAAGCCAGTCGACATCGCTGGACAGTGCAGTGTGGAGTCAGTTTGGTGTGACATAAACATTGGAAGATCAAAATTGAGAGTAGGAGTGTGCTATAGGCCAAATGACTCTGATGAGTATAATAAGGAACTGTACAGGGAAATAGAGTGGGCCAGTAAATCAGAGTGTCTTATAATGGGAGATTTTAATTTCCCAGATATTGACTGGAATTTGGGGGCTGGTTACTCACACACTAGCAGGACTTTTGTGGATTTATTGGATGATTGTTTTCTACATCAGCATGTTCGGGAGGCAACTAGAGGGAGTAATACTCTTGATTTGATTATCAGCAGTGATTCTTCATGCATTAAGAATCTGCAGATAAATGAACCACTAGGTGGCAGTGATCACAGTGTGCTGCAGTGGGATTTACTCAAAGAGGTAACTACCATTAGGGGTAAAGGGAAGGGTTATTGCTTCCGTAAAGGCGACTACGATGGACTGAGACAGTATTTAAATTCTATACAGTGGGACCAACTGATGATGTTACCAACAGCAAATTCAAAATGGGAAGCATTCAAAGAACTAATCTTGGAAGCTACTAGGCTTTACATACCAACTAAGAAATATTGTTCAAGGTTTAGGCCAAAATGGATGTCAGATGAACTAATGAGGCATATGGCAGAGAAGAAAAATGCATGGGATACATACAAATTAACACATGACACAGAAGCCTATGATAGATACAAGTTGATATGCAACCAAGTTACAAAGGAGGTTAGGCAGGCGAAGGCAGATTACGAGAAATCCTTGGCAAGGGATGCAAAGAAAAACAACAAAGAGTTCTTTACTTATGTAAACTCTAGAATGAAGGGGATGAATCAGATTGGTCCACTTGATATTGATGGGTCAAGTGTTGATGATCCTGCTCAGGTAGCTAACAAACTAAATGAATATTTTGCATCGACATTCACACATGAGGAGTTATTCAGCGAGGGGAATGCCAGAGGTGTATTCAACTCTAGCAGTAAGCTACAGAATCTTGAAATAACTGGGAGTAAAGTGGAGGTGAAATTGTTGAAGATAAACACAAGAAAGGCACCCGGGGTGGATGGGATCTATCCAGTTATATTAAAGGAGGCAGCAAAGGAAGTAAGCAAACCCTTAGCAATAATTATGAGAGCTTCCTTGGACTCAGGGGAGGTACCCATAGACTGGAAATGTGCAAATGTGACCCCAATTCACAAAGGAGGATCAAAGGCTGACACAAGTAATTATAGACCTGTGAGCTTAACTTCTGTTCCAGGAAAATTAATGGAGGCACTGGTTAAAGAAGCACTGCAGGATCATTTAGACAAGACTTCAGTTATAGCTCAGACACAGCATGGTTTTGTTAAGGGGAGGTCTTGCCTGACCAACTTGATTGGATACTATGATGCAGTCACAAAAGAACTGGATGCAGGGAATAACTTTGATATTATATACTTGGATCTTAGAAAGGCTTTTGATACTGTTGCACATGGAAGACTGCTACACAAATTGGAGCAGTGTGACATTGGAGGCAAATTGCTGCTATGGATAAAGGGGTGGTTGAGGGGGAGAAGACAGAGAGTGGTAATCAATGGACACTGCTCATCGTGGACTGATGTTATTAGTGGAGTCCCTCAGGGCTCAGTGTTGGGTCCATTATTGTTTTCTGTATTTATAAATGAAATTGATGATGGTATATCGGGCTTAATGTCCAAGTTTGCAGACGATACAAAGGTTGGCAGGGTTGTCAAGGACACTACTGACACTATGCTGCTGCAACAGGATCTGGAAAGGTTGAGCAGATGGGCTGAGAGGTGGCAAATGAAGTTAAACATTGACAAATGTAAAGTACTACACATGGGAAACAGCAACCCCAGAGCAACGTATCAACTCTGTGGTACTACACTGACAGTGGTAGAGAATGAAAGGGACTTGGGGGTGGTTGTGCAGGCAGATATGAAGTTCTCTGAGCAGTGCAGACGGGCTGCAAGAGTAGCTCATGGAGTATTGTCAATGATATACAGGAATTTTTCCAGCAGGGATAAGGAGGTGATTATTCCATTGTATAAGGCGATGGTCAGGCCACACCTAGAGTACTGTATACAGGTCTGGAGGCCTCATTTCAAGAAGGATGTAGAGCTGCTGGAACGAGTACAGAGAAGGGCAACAAGATTAGTGAATGGAACAAAGGGGTGCTCTTATGAAGAAAGGCTTAAGTTTTGCAAATTACAGTGTCTGGAGACTAGGCACCAGCGAGGTGATCTGATAGAGGTGTATAAAGCCTTGAATGGTTTAAGCATGCTCAATGCTGATGGGATTCTTCCTCTAGCTCAGAAAATTCACCTTAGAGGGCATAAATTCAAATTGAGGAAAGACAGATGTAGGATAGACGTGCAGAAATTTGCCTTTAGCCAGCGGGTGGTTGGTTGGTGGAACAGACTTCCATCCCTTGTGGTGGAGGTTGATAGCCTAAATAAGTTTAAGGCTCAGCTGGACAGGTATTTTGAACAAACAGAGGGGTGAAGTGGAAGTGGGTTTTTTTTTTTTTTTTTTTTTTTGGCTGATGCTGCATAAGCTTGCTTTCTTGCATCAAATGCCTGTACTAATGCTAATGCTAACATCATTTATCATAACTGGACATGGCTCTTTCAACTCCAAACTATTTCAGTTCATAATAAGCAATACCGATTCTTGCCTTTGTTTCCAACTGGAACCACCTGTGCTATCACAGCCTTCTTTATGCTGACCTACAGAAATCCCTTCAAGACTGTATAAACACCTTCTCACCTGGCAACGAAAAACTTCTAGTAGAATCTGCCTCACGCCTTGGAATGCTACAAAAATTTGCTTCTGATTTATTTGCTAGAAGAAAACTTCTGTTGAGCAATTCTGCTTCAGCTCCACCGCCTACGGTGCCTCCAGCACCTTCAATAATGTCAGCCTCAACAGTGAGCGGTGTCTTGTAAAGATAAAATATTGTCACCCTGAATAGCTCTTAGAAGATCACATAGATCCAGTTTTTTTTTTTTTTTTTACTTTAATCCCCTCAGGCCTGGGCAACACGAGGATTGCTGGCACCCACTGGTATTGCACTGCCTCCAGTGGGTGGGGGATTTGTCCAATCTTAGACAATTCACTTTTATTTTTTTTATCTAATTTTTTTTTCTTTTAAATTTATTTATATATGTATTTTTTATCTTTTCTTTTTATTCTATTTTATTTTATTTATTTATTTTTTAATATATTTTATTTATTTATTTACTTTTGTGTCATTTTTTCCCTTCTATTTTGTTTAGCTGTAATGGCTAGAGAAAATAGGTTTGAGCAACTGGTTTTTTTTAATTTTTTTTTATTTATCTTATTTTATTTTATATAATTTTACTTCACCTTCATTTTTTTGTTTATTTTATTAGCAATTTCCTTTTTTTTTTACTTTGTATCTATATATATATTCTTATTTTATTTTACTTCTTTTTCCTTTTTTTTAATACTGTTTTATTTTATTTTTATTTTTTCTACTACTCATCTATAAATTTTTATTTTAGTTTATTTTATTTTACTTTTTTTTTCTTTTTTTTAACTAACTTTTATTTATTTATTTTTTTTGTTTTATTTATTTTTTTTTAAATTATGATTTTATTTATTAATTTTTTCTCTATGCTAGTACCCTAAGTTTGGGTAGCTGTGGGTATCGGATTTGCTGGCACCCACTGGTATAGCATTATCTCCAGTGGGTGCAGGACTTCGCCCTTTTCAGGGCAGACAAAAATTGTAATGGTCTATCTCCACTTGACTAAGGTCATATCTAGTTGTGGCCTACCTCCTCGTGGTGTAGACAGGCACCGGGCACGCTTTCCAGGAGATCACCTGCCTGGTGGCAAAGAGGCCAGAAACAACTAAACAACACATAATATACACAAACGTAACACTACACGTTTCTGGCCGCTCTACAAAGTTTTGTATCATCACAGAGTAACAGGGTGGAGATGAACTTATGTTCCTGGAGCCGCATTACAGAAGATACTATACATGTCTACATTTATTCCACGTGACTTACGTCCGAGGTACAATCTAAAATAATTGAATGTTCCCGTTGCCAACAGACACGTGGAATAAATGACAGACAAGTCGGTCATAAGTAGATTTATTTCTATAGCGGCAGACAAAAAACCTGCATCACCTTAAAAAAAAGCAACATTTATAGTGAAACGTATAAGATATTGTTTGATCACAGTCATTTTATTAGTCTCAAAGCAAAGGTATTGTGTCAGATAACACTTCTATAGCATCAGACAGTAATTGCAAGGTATTGCATCAGCCGTTTCTATAAATACGGCGTTGGAAGGGTACACACGCTCATTAGTATCCTGTTTTGCGGAAGTGTAGCATGGCTCCATATGTTCAACTGAACATATGGACCATGCTTACCAAGAAAAAAAAGTGTAGCTGTTGCTCTGTCCCAAGAAGGGCTTTCTATGCGTGCTAACACTGATAAAAATAGGCTGCCACCAGTCAACATTATTTTTGGTGTTGATATTAAAGCGTGAAACCGATGATGTGAAGAGGAAGACCTGGATCAGGCCGTAAGAGAGTGACTACACCTTCAAGATCTGCAATTATCTCGAAATACTGTGATGCGACGCATCGAAAAAAATGATTAACAATGTGAGCCAACATTGCGTGCTCACATTGCTAATTGTGTACCTTTTTTTTTTACAACTGGATGAATCTAAAGACGTCAGTGATAATACAGCCCAATTGCTCGTTTTTGGTCATATGGTTTTCCATGATTCTGCCACTAGAGAAGAACTTGTAGGTATAGTTTCGTTAAATGAAAGAAGTAGAGGTCCAGATGGAGCTAAAGCAATGATGGAGCATCTTACCGGATTCATCGCATTGTGCCAAAAGGATGATGAATTTTCAAGTTTTTTGAGTTACCACTGTATCATCCTCCCTCCGTAGCCGAGTGGTCAGGAGCGGGAGTGCAGTAGCACACGCTCTTTGAGTAGACTGGGGTTCAAGCCCCTGACTGCTGAATACGGTCAATCTGCCAACCCGCACTGGACCAGGTGGCAGATTATGGTCCATTTTCCTCAGCATGAATTGTTGAGGAGGCTTCCATCCTGCAGTGGGTTGATAATGGCTGCACTTTACATCCACCAACAAGTGTTAACCAGCAAAAGATTAAATCCTAAAGGTGTTATGGACATAGCTTTCAAAATCATGAATTCCATCAGAGGACAATCTTCAAAGGAGACTTTTCAAAATGCAACTCAATGAAAATGAACTAGGTCTGATTTTATTCACGGATGTGAGGTGGCTGAGCCGGAGAACTCTCTACAGATATTTCAAAATTTGCTGAATGAAATTAAAAAAAATTATTGATCAAACTTTTTTGGGGAGATGATTATCAGCAGCTACAAGATACAGAGTGGTTGTGTGATCTGGCTTTTTTGGCAGATTTTACCAGTAAATTAAGTAATCTGAATTTGGAATTACAAGGATAAAATAAAAATGTGAGTGACACAATTAGTAGTATTTCTGCATATATATTTTAGTATTAGTATTAGTAACGGCCGCATGGTGCAAGAAAGCCTATGGCTTATGCTGCGCCAGCCAAAAAAAAAAAAAAAAAAAAAATAATAAAAATAAAAAAAAATATAAATCCGAACAAAACAATGATAAAAACAAAAAAAAAAAAAAAAATAAATAAATAAATAACTAAATAATAATAATTAATAAAATAAAAAATAAATAAAAAGGAAATTAAACCTATCATCCTATGTGCTTCCCTTACCCGAAAGTACTATCCAGATGTCCTTTGAATTGCCCCAAACTGTCGGCCTCTACCACCCATGAAGGCAACTTATTCCAGTAATTTATAACTCGCTGGCTAAAATAGAACTTCCTGCAATCCAATCTAAACATTTCCCCCCGTAACTTGAATTTATGTCCCCTAGTTCTAGCATCATTTGTAATCTTGAAAATTTTGTCCTCATTCATTTTACTGATGCCTCTCAGAGCCTTAAACACCTCAATCAAATCTCCTCTAAGGTGTCTAGTTTCCAAACTCTGCAACCCACATATTCGAAGTCTTTCTTCATAAGGACGCCCTTTTGCTGATCTCACCAGGCGAGTTACCCTTCTTTGCACCCTTTCAAGAAGCTCGATGTGTTTCTTCAGGTGCGGTCTCCATACTTGAACACAGTATTCCAAGTGTGGTCTAACATAAGCCTTATATAATGGGATTATCACGTCCCTATCTCTACTTGCAAAAGTTCGATAGATCATTGATAGGACACCATGGGCCTTCCTTGCAACCTGTTTACAATGCTCAGAGAATTTCATGTCTGACCGTATCGTAACACCCAAGTCCCTTTCCTCCAGTACTGGCTTTAGTTGAACTCCACCAAGTGAATAAGTTTTTTTGGGATTACTGTTTCCCAGGTGTAATACCTTACACTTTGTTGGATTAAAGCACAGCTGCCATTTTTCTGACCATTCCTGAAGTCTATCTAGGTCTCTCTGAAGAAGCTCAGCTTGACAGTGATCATTAACTACTCTACCAATTTTAACATCATCTGCAAATTTAGACATCAAGCCCTCTATCCCTTCATCAATGTCGTTTATGAAAATTAAAAACAACAGTGGTCCTAATACTGATCCTTGGAGAACCCCACTTCTTACATCAACCCAATCTGAGGAATAGCCATTTATCACAACCCTCTGCCTCCTGCCCTGAAGCCATCCTTCTATCCATCTAAGGATTTTCCCAGTGATTCCAACCTGTTCCAGCTTATAAAGCAACCGCTCATGTGGGACTGAGTCAAAAGCTTTGCTGAAATCTAAATAAACAATGTCGAAATTATTCCCTAAATCCAGCTCGTGAGTGACCCTTTCGAAATAGCGAACCAGATTTGTTAAACATGATTTTCCCTTTACGAAACCATGCTGAGTATCCTTGAGAATTTCAATTCGATCCAAATGATCCTGAATTCCACCCTTGATCATTGCCTCCATGATTTTCCCTACTACTGAAGTCAGACTGACAGGTCGATAATTTCCAACTTCATTTTTAGAGCCACCCTTATGTATGGGAGATACATTTGCACTTTTCCAATCCAAGGGAATCTCCCCAGAGTCTAATGATGCTCGCATAATTAGCCTCAATGGTTCAATGCACTCGCTTGCCGCCTCTCTTAAGATTATAGGGTATATTCCATCAACTCCAGGAGCCTTACTGGTCTGTATTTAACCCCAGGGGCTCACATCTGGTGAGTATGGGCTTGGCACACCCAGGGTCCTGAGCTGGGTATCATCATTCTTCTATTTTTTGGTGATTCCCCTCCTTCTCTCTCTCTCTCTCTCTCTCTCTCTTTCTTTCTTTCTTTCTCTCTCTCTCTCTCTCTCTCTCTCTCTCTCTATCTCTCAGGGTACTCAAATTTTTTTTTGGCTGGTGCAACATAAGCCTCAGGCTTCCTTGCACCATATGGCTAATAATAATAATAATAATAATAACAATACAATACAATACAATTTTGTTTATCAAGAGAATTCGTTTACAATAAATGAACTTGTTAAGAAAAGTAAATTTCTTGACAACAAGTTGTAATTCTTCCTTTACAAGTTTTGTACAAATTTGTTATCTTACAGAAAAGACTATGTAGTCACTACACATAGTATATTCCACACTGTAAACAGAGGTAGTTTATCTGCATATCAATTCTAATCTACTGTGTCATTGAGTATCAAGAATTTTCTTATTAGGAATTTTAATTTGGAGATGGGATAACTTCTCCTGAGCCTGAAATCAATGCTAGCCAACAAGTTGTTTATTACATTCATTGTGTGCCTATCTCAAATCTATTTAGTATCCTAGGGTGAGGCAAAGTAATTGCTTTTGGGTTCCTTAAATTATGTGAGACATTTCTTTGCAGATTCGACTCTTCAAAAATAGTGTTAAGATTTTTTAAGAATAGATTTAACTTCAGTTTTTGAACTGGATACAATATTTAATGTTTCAACAAAAATTGCCTTCTCTTATTCAGGTCATTCCAAGAGTTTGTCCCCATTAAAAGTTTCAGAATCCTATTCATTAAGTTGTCTATTGCCCTTATTTCTGTTTTATTTGCTCGTGCCCATATATTTACTAAATAATTGAGTTGGGAATCCACTAATGCATAATATAAGGTTACTTTTGTTCTAAGATTTAACTTATTCTTAATGTAGTTGAAAAAGTACACATAAAATCTCATTTTTTTGTACAAGTTTGTTATATGCATTATCCAACTTAGACTGTAGTCGATCCATAACCCAAGGTAACAATGATTTGGGACTTCTTCCACAGTTAGACATTTGCAATTCTGGAAATTCTGTTCATGTAGGCAATCATGTTTGTGCAATTTGATAGAGGGTTGAATGTCCAAGGTTTGATGAGGAGGCCTTATTACCAAAAATTTAGTTTTTTCAAAGCTGAGTGCTAATTTATTATCGTGCAGCCAAGATTGTAAATGTATTGCATCCTGTTGTAAATCATTCGCCATTTTTGTTAGGTCCTTTCCTATTGTATATAAGATTATATCATCTGCATAAATTTTTATAAAGGAGTTCTTAATTACTTCGAATATGTCATTTATATAGATGTTGAACATGATTGGCCCAGCATGAGTGCCCTGAGGTACTCCTCTCTTTACATTATAAGATTTCCCCTTTGTATTTTCTACTTCTACTGTTATTTTTCTCTTGGTTAAATAATTTGCTAGTAGTTGATTGAGTCTTCCCCTTATACCATATTTCAGTAATTTCTGTTGCAATATTGGGATATCAATTAGGTCATATGCTTCGGTCAAATCTATAAATAAAATCAATATGAAGTTATTGTTGTTTAAATGTAAGTTTAGAGAGTCTATTAAGTTCTCTAATAATGTCTGTGTGCTCTTGCCCTTCTGATATGAGAATAGAGTTGTTTAACAGTCCATATTGATGTAAATATTTGCTTATATGGGAAAATATATAATTTTCTATTATCTTATTTAAAACTGACTGTATTGTTATTGGTCTGTAGTTGCAAAAGTCATCTGGTGGTCCCTTTTTATATATAGGAATTATCTTAAATGACAGTAAGTTTGTAGGATAGCTTCCCGACTCTAACATCCGTGCTATTAGCTCTACCAAGAGAACAGAGAACAGAGAACTGTTCTTTGTTTCTCTTTACCTCGGTTACTGTAATACAGTCCAGTCCGTAAGATTTCTTGTTCTTTAATTGTTCTATAATTTTAAGAATCTCAGTATAATGTGGAGCTAAGACTACACATGAGTTCATTATCCGAGGAAGCCTATCTTGTTGAGTAAAGGAATTTTGGCAATAATATATTAAATATCTGTTGAGATCTAATACAGCTTTGGCAAACCTATTTGCAGCCTCATATTGTTTGTTTGCACCAGAAATCTGTTCTACTAGTGTTTTAATTTGGTTTCCCCTTGACTTTTTCTTCCTTGTACTTAACATGTTATTTATAATGCTCCAATAATCCTTTTGTGTTATCTGCTTATCCATGAAAAGATGATTGTAATAAGTGTAATAAAAATAATAATAATAATAAATATAAATTTTTGGCAATGGCTAAAGATCTCGAAAAAAAATTCGATCATTTTGCAAATATGCAAGATCATCTGCAAAAATATCCTGTTTTTGAATTTAATAGTGAAAAAATATATATATTCCTGAAATTAAGAAATTTGTGGATGATTTTGAAACAAGATTCAGTAATTTTAAAACAGTTGAAGACATTGTTCAATATTATTATTATTGTTATTATTATTACTAGTCATATAATGCAAGGAAGCCTGAGGCTTATGATGCACCAGCTAAAAAAATTTCCGAGAGAGTGAGAGAGAGAGAGAGTGTGTCAGAAGCAGAAGGGAATCACCAAGAAGGAGAAGAATGATGATATCCAGCTCAGGACCCTGGTTGTGCCAAGCCCATACTCACCAGAGGTGAGCCCCTGGGATTATTTCTTGTCCATTTACGTCGACTTAAATACGAAACAAATTGCAGAAAAAATCGCTGAAATTTTTCACATTGACAAAAAAAATATATTATTTGAAATTGAAATTAATTACATTGCGAAACGTTATCTCCTTAAAAGCCAGATCATCAGAAAAAGACTTTTGGAAATATGTTTGCCGAAAAAAGTACTCAAATGTAAAAAAATGCAGTGAACTTTTAAATTCCTGTTTTGGTTCCACCTATCTATGTGAATAGACCTGTTCGTATTTGAAACAAACAAAGACGAAGAATCGCTCTACTTCTTATTGACTTGCATACAAAAGATTCTTTACAGTTAGCCTTATCAGAGAATATCCCCGATTTTGAAAGATTGGCAGATGACATGAACACACAAAATTCGCATAAATTAAAATTTCGAATACGTATGAATTTAAAATAAGAATTCTTTGAATTGTATTTAATTTTGAAATCTATAAACAACATTTTTCAATATGTGTTGATTAACTTTTTTAACTATGTGCAATGAAATTCTTGAGATGGTAGATCGGGGCACATTTTGAAGAAAAAAAGTAGATCGCATCACAAATTATGTTGGCTACCCCTGGCCTAAAAGATTAAGTCCCTGAAGGCTTCCCATTTAGAATTCACCAGTAGTAACATCATCAGTTTATCCCGCTGTATAGAATTTAAAAACTGTCTGAGACCACTGTAGTCACCTTTACGAAAGCAAAAGCCATTACCTTTACCCTTTATAGTAGTTACATATTTAAGTAAATCCCACAACAGTACAATATGATTGCTGTCACCTAGTGGTTCCTTTGTCTGAAAATTCTTAGTGCATGAATAATCACTGCCGATAATCAGATCAAGAGTATTACTCCCTCTGGTTGCCTCTCGAACGTGTTGCTGTAGAAAACAGTAATCCAATAAATCCAGAATAGTGTTGCTAGTGTGCGAGAGAGAAATCCACAAGTTGCAGTCAATATCTGTAAAGTTAAAATCCCCCAGAATAAGACATTCTGATTTACTGGCCCACACTTGCACAATTGCTGATTGTACTCATCAAGCCTAGAACACACACCTACTTTCATTTTCCCTTTCCCAGTGCTTATGCCATATAACACTGACTCAACATTTCATTGTCCACCAATCTCAATTGGATGCACTTCCTTAGATTTTATGCGTTTCTTAGCTAACAGTATAACCCTTCCCTCCCTTCCTGTCCTGTCTACGCTTTCTGTACACATCTAACTCCCCAATTTACAATTCTGCACTGCTTATATCTGTGACACCACGTCTCTGATATCCCAACAATATCCACCTATGATGTCTTGACCAGCACTTCAAACCCATGAATTAATTAACTATACTTCTAGCATTGGTGTACATGCACTTGTTCCTACGCTTAGTTACCCGAACACAGCCGAAGTATTTTATTGTTTCACTATGCCTCCCAGGAGCCCTGGAAATCCCCAGCAACTTGCTTTCAAGACTGCTGCTCATTCCAATTAAAGCAGTGCAAGAATCAGTTTCGCCTCTGCCTACAGCCACTTTTAATCTTTTATCTTTTAAATAGCTTTTATATTTAGCCTATTATCCACCCAAGCTAGCAGTTTTCCGACCTACTTAACACTGCCGTGATAGCATCAGAAAATATTTTTGCACTCTTTATATTTAAGTGTACCCCATTCCTCTACAAGCAGTCTTTCCATTTAACAACCGGAGAGACTGCTTCTTTGTCTTCGAATATTCTTTGTTTTGCTGAGAATACTCATATCAGGTGGCATAAATTCTGATTGAGGAAGGATGGTTGTAGAACAGATGTACGGAAGCCTGCTTTCAGCCAGCGGAACAAACTTGCATCAGTTGTGAAGGTCGGTAGAATTATATCTAATAAAATCTAATTCCTGGAAGAATTAGACAAATTCTTGGAGCGGATAAATGGGCGAGGCGGGTAGTTTTTTTTTTGTTTTCGCTGATCAAGCTGTAAAGGCTTGATTGCTTGCATCTTTGCCACTACTAATATTAATACGAATAGTAATGTTAATACTAATTATATTAAGAACCTGCCACCAGTGCCATATCATCTGAGAATCTTAATACTTTGTCTCATCTTTCCCACATTCAACTTTTTTGTCCATATTTCCTTATAAAATGCCTCATTAACCATTTTCTCTAGCAGAACCTCAGAAATCTTATAATTTTTTGAATATTTTTCAGGAAATAGCTAAATTTGAAAGATCATAGGCTGGCTGGGAGGACTAAAACAAAAGTACTGCAAGTACCACATTTATGAAACTTTCCTTAAATAATTTTCAAACAAATATTTTAAAGAATACGTCGGTGAAAAGACGTATCTGAAAAATGTAAAATCACTCATTTTGCAAGACATTCAATACAAGTTCAGAGAAATGGCACTTACTAGGAATGCTAGTATTTATTGTTTTTAACATTAGTATTAGCATTAGTAGAGGTTTACGATGCAAGAAAGCAAGCATATGCAACATCATACAAAAAAAGAAAAAAAAAACACCTTCCCACTTCACTCCTCCATTCGTTACAAATCCCTGTCCAGCTCACCCTTAAATTTATTTAGACAAAAGGCAAATTTCCACACATACATTCTACAACTGCTTTTCCTCAATGTGAATCTGTGCACCTTCAGATTCTTAATCTGAGCAAGAGGAAGAATCCCATCAGCATTAAGCTTACTCAACCCATTCAAGGGCTTATACACCTCAAATTATTATTATTATTATTATTAGCCATATGGTGCAAGGAAGCCTGAGGCTTATGCTGCACCGGCCAAAAAAAATTCCCTATTACCCTGAGAGAGAGAGAGAGAGAGAGAGAGAGAGAGAGAGAGAGAAAGAGAGAGAGAGAGAGAGAGAGAGAGAGAGAAGTAGAAAGGAATCACCAAGAAAGGGAAGAATGATGATATCCAGCTCAGGACCCTGGGTGTGCCAAGCCCATACTCACCAGATATGAGCCCCTGGGGATAATAGGATCACCTTGCAAGTACCTACTCTCCAGGCACTGCAAATGCATAACTTAATCCTTTCTTGGTAAAGGCTTAAGTTATGCAAACTTAAGCATTTATCCTGTAGTACCCTTTGTTCCCCTCACCAATCTTGTTGCCTTTCTTTGAACTCGTTCTACCAACTCTACATCCTTCTTAAAATGAGCCTTCCAGACCTGTACATGATACTCTAGGTGTGGCCTGACCACGCATTGTATAACGGGATAATCACCTCCCTGTCCCTGCTAGCAAAATTCCTATATATCATTGACAAGACTCCATCCATGACCTGCCTTGGCAGCCCGTCTATACTTCTCAGCAAACTTCATATTTGACCGTACAATTACCCACATGTCTTTTTCACTTTCCACTTCCCTGAGTATAGTACCACACAGTTGGTACGTTTTTCTTGGGTTATTGCTACCCATATGCAGAATTTTGCATTTGTCAATGTTAAACTTCAGGTGCCAGTTCTCAGCCCATTTGCCCAACTTATCTAGATCCAGTTGGAGTAGCATACTGTCTTTACTGTCGTTAACAACTATATATATATATATAACGACTTAGAGTACAAACGTAACAAATAATTAATACATACTTGATACGGAAGTTATATAAAGGGAACTCGTAGATAACACTAGATACTGAAAAATAAATATAGCGTTATAACTGTGTTAGGATACAAGTTTAAGGTTTTAATTTTGTTCTGAAATTGTAATTTTATTGATATTTAAATCGAAATCATGACTCTGACCAGAGCAGCAAAGCAAAAGGCTCAAGCTAATGGAGTGCTGTGACTCAGGGGAGAACTGAGGGGGGAAGTTGCCCTCTGAATCACAGCCTTTTAAGATGCACTGTTTGCTTGATGTTTGCGGATCAATCGGGTACGGGACATGATACTGCCATGGGGGATGTCTTTGTGTGTGCACGATGCAAGGAGTGCAAGGAAATTAGGCGACAACTCGGCGTTGTTATGGGCCTATATGAGACCTTGAAGGACAGGGTGGATGCCCTCGAAGTAAATAAATTGAGGGGCCCATCAAGCTCTCAGCTGCCCACATCAACGCCAGAGCTTGCATTTGGTCATCTTGCAACACAGAGGCAGCCCCCAAGGCAGAATGCGCTGGTCCCACAGGAACTAGTAGTTGTTGGTGACTCTATTGTCAGGGTTACGGGGAACATGCTTTGTAAAAAGGATAGGTGGAACAGGACCAGGGTATGTCTGCCAGGGGCAAAGGTTGATGACGTTGTAGAGCAGATATCATCTTTTAAGGGCACAAAAGGTGATATAGTTGTACACGTTGGCACTAATGATATTAAGAGTAGGAGACCAGCGGAATTACTTAACAAGTACAGGTCACTGTTGAAAAAAAGCCGTGAACTAGGGTTGAATTTGAAAGTGTCTGCAATTCTGCCCAGACACGATAGGAGGGAGTATATGATGACAGCCTTGTCGATCAATTCGGCCCTGGAAAGATTGTGCAAGGCTCAAGGGGTAGAATTTTTTTCAGCCTGGAATGTACTTGTTAACAGGAGAGATTGCTTCTACAGGGATGGGATACACTTAAATAGAAAGGGTGCAAGAATATTTGCTGATGCTATCGAGGCAGTCTTAGGTGGGTCGGTAAACTGCTAGCTTGGGGGAGACAAAGACTAATGGATTAACAGTAGCCACTGGCAGAGGTGAAAGAGATTCTTGCACTGCTTCTATTGGAATGAGCAGAAGCCTGAAAAATAAGATGCAGGATATTTCAGAGACTGCTGGAAGTCATTGCGGTACAAGTAAACACATGGGTTGTGTTAGGGTAGCTAAGAATAGAAACAGGTGCATGTATACTTGCGTGTACACCAATGCTAGGAGTTTAGTAAATAAATTTGATGAATTTGAGGTATTGCTCAAAACATCAAAGGCAGATATTGTTGGGATATCAGAGACGTGGTGTCACACAGATATAAGGAATGCAGAACTGGAATTTGGGGAGTACAATGTGTATAGAAAGGATAGACAGGACAGGAGGGGAGGAGGGGTTATGCTATTAGTTAAAAAACACATAAAATCCAAGGAAGTGAAGCCAGTCGACATTGATGGACAGGGCAGTGTCGAGTCAGTTTGGTGTGACATAAGCATAGGTAAATCAAAATTGAGAGTAGGAGTGTGCTATAGGCCTAATGACTCTGATGAGTATAATAAGATACTGTACAGGGAAATTGAATGGGCCAGTAAATCAAAGAGTCTTATAATGGGGGATTTTAATTTCCCAGATATTGACTGGAATTTGTGGATTGGTCATTCACACACTAGCTTTATTTATTGGATGATTGTTTTCTACACCAGCATGTTTGGGAGGCAACTAGAGGGAGTAATACTCTTGATCTGATTATCAGTAGTGATTCTTCATGCATTAGGAATCTGCAGATAAAGGAACCACTGGGTAGCAGTGATCACAGTGTGCTGAAGTGGGATTTACTCAAGGAGGTAACTACCATCAGAGGTAAAGGGAAGGGTGATTGCTTTCGTAAAGGCGACTATGATGGTCTGAGAGAGTATTTGAATTCTATACAGTGGGACCAACTGATGATGTTACCAACAGCAAATTCAAAATGGGAAGCATTCAAGGAACTAATCTTGAAAGCTACCAGGCTTTACATACCAACCAAGAAATATTGTTCAAGGTTCAGGCCTAAATGGTTGTCAGATTAACTAATGAGACATATGGCAGAGAAGAACAATGCATGGGATACATACAAATTAATGGGTGACATGGAAGCCTATGATAGATATAAGTTGGTCTGTAACCAAGTCACAAAGGAGATTAGGCAGGCAAAGGCAGATTATGAGAAATCCTTGGCAAAGGATGCAAAGAAAAACAGAAAAGAGTTCTTTACCTATTTAAACTCAAGAAGGAAAGGGATGAATCAGATTGGTCCACTGGATGTTGATGGTTCAACAGTTGAGGATCCAGCTCAGGTGGCTAACAATCTAAACGAGTATTTTGCATCTACATTCACACATGAGGAGTTATTCAGGAAGGGGAATGTTGTAGGTGAAGTAAACATTGGCAGTGAGCAAGATGATTTTCTAATAACTGAGAGGAAAGTGGAGGAGAAATTGTTGAGGATAAACATAAAAAAGGCACCCGGGGTTGATGGGTTCTATCCAGTTATATTAAAGGAGGCAGCAAAGGAAGTAAGCAAACGCATAGCCATAATTATGAGAGCTTCTTTGGACTCAGGGGAGGTACCCATGGACTGGAGATGTGCAAATGTAACCCCAATTCACAAAGGAGGATCAAAGGCTGACACAAGTAATTATAGACCTGTTAGTTTAACTTCGGTTCCAGGAAAATTAATGGAGGCACTGGTTAAAGAAGTACTGCAGGATCATCTGGACAAGAATTCAGTAATAGCTCAGACACAGCATGGTTTTGTTAAGGGCAGGTCTTGTCTTACTAATTTGATTGGATACGATGATGTAGTCACAAAAGAACTGGATGCAGGGAATAATTTTGATATTATATATTTGGATCTTAGAAAGGCTTTTGATACTGTTGCGCATGGAAGACTGCTGCACAAATTGAAGAAGTGTGGCATTGGAAGCAAATTGCTGCTATGGATAAAGGGATGGTTGAGTGGCAGAAGACAGAGAGTGGTAATCAATGGACACTGCTCAACGTGGACTAATGTTATTAGTGGAGTTCCTCAGGGTTCAGTGTTGGGTCCATTGTTGTTTTCTGTATTTATAAATGATATTGATGATGGTTTATCAGGTTTAATGTCCAAGTTTGCAGACGATACCAAGGTTGGCAGGGTTGTTAAGGACACTACTGACGCTTTGCTGCTGCAACAGGATCTGGAAAGGTTGAACAGATGGGCTGAGAGGTGGCAAATGAAGTTTAACATTGATAAATGTAAAGTACTACACATGGGAAACAGCAACCCCAGAGCAACGTATCAACTCTGCGGTACTACACTGACAGTGGTGGAGAATGAAAAGGACCTGGGGGTAATTGTTCAGGCAGATAAGAAGTTCTCTGAGCAGTGCAGACGAGCTGCAAGAGTAGCTCATGGAGTATTGTCAATGATATACAGGAATTTTTCCAGCAGGGATAAGGAGGTGATTATTCCATTGTATAAGGCAATGGTCAGGCCACACCTTGAGTACTGTATACAGGTCTGGAGGCCTCATTTCAAGAAGGATGTAGAGCTGCTGGAACGAGTACAGAGAAGGGCAACAAGATTAGTGAATGGAACAAAGGGTTGCTCTTACGAAGAAAGGCTTAAGTTTTGCAAATTACAGAGCCTGGAGACTAGGCATCGGCGAGGTGATCTGATAGAGGTGTATAAGGTTTTGAATGGCTTGAGCATGCTCAATGCCGATGGGATTCTTCCTCTTGCTCAGAATAATCACCTGAGAGGGCATAAATTCAAATTGAGGAAGGACGGATGTCGGATAGATGTGCGGAAATTTGCCTTTAGCCAGCGGGCAGTTGGTTTGTGGAATAGACTCCCATCGCTTGTTGTTGAAGTTGATAGCCTAAACAAATTTAAGGCTCAGCTGGACAGGCATTTCGAACGAACGGAGGGGTGAAATGGGAGTAGTGGTTGTTTTTTTTTGGCTGATGCTGAATAAGCTTGCTCTCTTGCATCATATGCTACTAATGCTAATGCTAACAACCCTTGTATTGTCTGCAAACTTGAACCTCAATCCTGATATACCTTCAGCAATATTACTGATAAATATATAAAACAAGAATGGGCCCAACACCGAACCCTGGGGAACTCTAATAATGTTTGCCCACGAAGAGCAGTGTCCATTGTTTCGCACTCTCTGTCGTCTCCCACTCAACCATCCCTTTATCCATTGTAGCAACTTACCCTTAATACCATACCTCTACAATTCGTACAGCAGTTTTGCATGTGCAACAGTATCAAGTTTTCTTGAAATCCCAGTATATATCAAAATTATTTTTGACATTCAGTTCCTTTCTGACCACATCATAGTATCCAATCAAATTGTTCTGACAAGACCTCCCTTTAACAAACCCATGCTGTCTTAACTATTACTGCAGTCTTATACAGATGATCCTGCAATGCTTCTTTAACCAGTGATTCCATTATTTTCCCTGGAACACAAGTTAAACAGGTATATAGTTACATGTCACCTTTTGAATCCCCTTTCTGAATTGGTGATACATTTGCACACCTCGAGTTCATGGGGACCTCCCCTGAGTTCAAGGAAGCCCTCATAATTATGGCTAACGGTTTGCTTCCTTCCTTTGCTACCTCCTTTAATATAACTGGATAGATCCCATCTACCCCAGGTGCCTTTTTTTATGTTTAACTTCAACGATTTCTCCTCCATTCTGCTGTTATTAAAAAATCACTTAGCTCCCAGTTAGTTTGATAAAATTCTGGCACTCCCCTCATTTAATAATTCCTCATGTGTGAATGTAGATGCAAAATACTCATTCCGTCTATCAGCTACCTGTGCGTGATTATCAATAGTCAACCCATCTGTGTTAAGTGTTTCAATCTGATTCATCCCTTTCCTTCTAGAGTTTACATAATTTATTGAGTCTTTGCTGTTTTTCTTTGCATCCTTTGCGGATTTCTCATAATATGCCTTCGCCTGCCTAACTGACTTATTACAGACTAGTTTATATCTGCCATAGGCTTCTGTGTCACCTTATACTTTATATGCATCCCATACATTTTTCTTCTCTGCCACGAGCCTCTTTATCTCAACTGATATGGATGTCAGATGAGCTAAAGATCTAAACCTTGAACTGTATTTTCTTCTTGGAATGAAAAGCCTAGTAGCCTCCAATATTAAATCCCTGGAGGCTTCCCATTTAGAGTTCAATGTTGGTAGCATCATCATTTGAGGCCCCCCCCCCCCAGTCATCTTTACGAAAGCAAAAGCCCTTCCCTTTAGCTTTGATGGTAGTAACATCTTTAAATACTTCCCACATCAGTACATTATGATCACTGTCACCCAGTGGTTCCTTTATCTTCAAATTCTTAATGCATGAAAAATCACTGCTGATAATCGGATCAAGAGTATTACTCCCTGTTTGCCTCTCGAACATGTTGCTGTATTAAACAATCATCGAATATATCCACAAATGTCTTGCTACCGTGCGAGTTACCAATTCAAAAGTTCTGTAAATATCTAGTAAAGTTAAAATTCCCCATTATAAGACATTCTGATTTACTGGCCCACTCTATTTCTCTGCACAATTGCTCATTATACTCATCAGATTCATTAGGCCTATAACACACACCTACTCTCATTTTTCCTTGGCGCATTATAGCCTTAGTAGCTAATGCGCCAATAAAACCAAAACCAAATCATTTTTCCTTTCCCAGTGCTTATGTCACACCAAACAAACTCAACATTGCATTGTCCACCAACATCAGTTGGACACACTTCTTCAGATTTTTTGTTTAACTAACAGCATAACCCCTCCTCCCTTCCTGTCCTATCCTTTCTGTACATATTGTACTTCCCAAATTCCAATTGTGCACTGCTTGTCTGTGTGACACCACGCCTCTGATATCCTAACAATATCTACCGTTGATATCTTGACTAGCACTTCAAGCTCATCAAATGTAACTATACTCCTAGCATTGGTGAACATGCAAGTATACATGCACCTGTTTATACTCTTAATTACCCTAACACAGCCGATGTATTTATTTTTTCCACTATGACTCCCACAGTCCTGAAAATCTAGCAGCAGTGCAAGAACCACTTTTGCCTCTGCTGCGGCCACTGTTAACCTTTTAATCTGTGCATCCCCCCCCCAAGCTAGTAGTTTTCCGACCCACCTTACACTGCCTCAATAGTATCAGCAAATATTCTTGAACCCGTTCTATTTAAGTGTACCCCATCCCTCTAGAAGCAGTCTCTCCTGTCCACAAGCACATACCAGGCTGAAAAAAATTCTCACGTACTGCTTTGTCTCTAGTTAAAAATATTCATGGGTTTTAAAAGGTGAGCAACAATGTATATTTCTGTAAAAACAATGCATTGTATATTGGTATTAATTTGTTTCTCTAGTCCTAATTGCATACCTTCAAGCTTACGATTCCATACTTGGCATATGCTAGTTTTAAAATTTTAGATTTTATTTTTGTGCTTCAGAGGTTGACATATGAAGAATACATCAAGCTCCAGGATTTAGAGTATGTGCTGCCCATTTTGTCTGTTTATGGTGTTCACTGCATGTAAGCTGAATAAGCCTATGATGTGATGTCATTCAGGTTACTCTACTACATCCAGCTAAGTAGTTTTTCACGTAGTGACACACTGATTTTTGTCAATATGCATTTTTTCCCCTATCCAAAATCTTCTCAAAGTTCACCATTTACCTATTGTTTATGGGTAATTATCCCATAAAATAAATCAGCTAACCCCAGTGAATTTTCATGCAGTGAATGTCACAAAAACCTTGGAGAGGGAATATTTAATGTTACTATTTCTTACTATTTTCTATTTATAATATTCATCATATCCACAAGTAAAAATTAATACAAATTTATACATTTTTATTGAAATATTAATTTCAGTGTTTTTCATAAATATTATTTTATTAGCGGTGTTAAAGTATGCTGAAGTTTCATACAATGCCCTCCACAAACTTAAATTTGGTAGATTTTTTTCATGTTTATATTTTATTACCAAAAGTTTTCTGAAAATTGAAGTAAACTTTTTTTCCCAATTAAAACTAATGAGTATTTTACTGGTTAAAAATCTTTCAAAATTTTTGATTATTAAAAAAAAATAAAATTAATAAACATTGCAACTTGGTGGAATAGGTCACACATAAGTACACTGCAAGAATAATTTTCAAACATTAAACTCTGGGGCCTGGTTATACTAACCAATTCACTTTGTTTATCCATTTGATCATCCTGTCCAATTACAGCCTCTCCCTTAATTTTTCCTCCACATCCTTCATTGTTGTTCTTATTCTTTCCATGTTTCATCTTTCTTTGTGAAGATTTCTTTTTCTTTTTCCACTAATTCTTTTTAATTTAATTCCACATCCATTATTACAATATTATGATCAGAATCAGTCTGGTCATGGCCATGCACAAACTATTTGCTATTTCTGTATCTATTATGAAGATTTAATCCAGTTGAAATCTACTTCCATTCCTTGGCATTTTCCATATCTCCTTTTATGCTGTTTAAACCACATATCTGTTATCATTAGATCATTCTGTTCACAAAACTCCACCAATCTTTCACCCTTTCTGATTTGCCTAACCAGCCTATAACCCAACATATGTTTCTTATCCATTCACTACGTCCCACTCACCCATAATCACCAAAAATATGTCTGTTTGATGTTTCAAATTTAATGTCAATGGATAGTTGACAAACTAGTTTTGCATTAAACAAGAAGTTCATGTGATTTTTTATTACACTGTCAGCTTTTTCAAATATACTATGAAGTGCAATACAAAATTATTTTTCTTTTCAACTGCATGATACAAAAATTAATACTGCCAATATATATAACTGTGCAGATCAACAGTGAAAATGGAAGACCTACAACAAGCTACATTGTATGATTTTTTCTTACTTTAGTTTTTACATGTTGTAATCAATGTGTACCTTAGATTTGCAACTAACAATACAAAATGTTTGAAACTCACTTAAATAATCTCAAAAGAAGCCATTTAACCATTTTACAATAGTAACGAATTTTTTTTCAATAAGCTAAAGTGACTGCTTAATGTATACAATATACTAATCTCAAACAGGCCACATGGTTTTCTTACATATATATTGATAAACAAAATGCTTAATACATCAGTTTCACATTATAAATATTCAAAAGCAAGAATGATGTAGACTAGTCATAAAAAGAAATTCTGCACATAAAAAAGTTGAATAAAAATTATACAGTAAATCAGTGATATCACATGACAAAATATATGGAAAAAGGAAAAAAACATTCGATCAGAATGCAGATACATAAAAGGCACTATACATTTTGATAATACAGAGAAAGGCACTGGAAATGTGTAATGGTCCATTACATTTCTGGAATAAGCAATGGCACTATGATGCTAGCAGTAGACTCATATGGGCCTTTTAGTGACCTAAAAGTGACCATCCTGATTACAATAAAATAATTTTTCATGCTGAATAAATTCATTTTCACACAGAATGATAAATGTGGGTACACTGGAACAATTTATCCATAATTAGATATGATTATCATAATTCCAATTAATATCTTTAAAAGATATTTGAAATTAGATGTATAATTTTTAACCAATAAAATTTAGTCTGAAATTGTTTGGATTAAAATAAACTGAAAATACAAAATATTAGGTTAAAAAAATAATTTGCAATTTAAAAAATCATTAAACACTGCATTCCCAAGTCATACCTTGCCTTACACAACCCTATTTTATAAGGATATGTTAGAATGTAAGTACAGCTGATTCATAAGGATATGTTAGAATGCAAATACAGTTAAATGCTGTCTGTAATCAGCTGAATCAAGCTAAGCAACCAGAACTTGTCACAGACCATTGTTTTCAGTCACTGAACACATTACACTATCTTGTGTTTCTGTTTACAAGCCATTACTAGCTGTTCTATCTTGGTAAATTTCTATTCAACTATTTTTAGTTGATATTTAGTATCTGTTATTTGCTTAATTTTTTTTTTTCATGTTAACAATGCTTTATGTTAATATTTCACTTTACTTTGCTCATTATCTATCTTCAATTACAATCTATGATCTGTACAAAACTATCAAGGACCTATCTATCATGTAAAGTGAGGTATGACTATATGTGCAAAAATACTTTTGGAAAATTGAACCAGAGTATTATTTAATCAAATGTTCAAAAAGTATAGTCAGTTTCTATAAAATAGTTGACACAAATTGAGACAGTCTATATATGATTAGTAACTGTGAATCTATCTTCTAAAATACTTTTTTGTATTTTGAACTCTTTCTCAATAGCATTTAAAGCAGTGATTCTGACACTGTGAGGATGCTTTGCCCTGGGAGTAATATAAGGAATTCTAAGGAGAGATTCCTAAAGGTGAGGAGCCATGAGAAAAAAACATTTCAGAACTACTGATTTAAAGGAACATGCTACCCTCAGAGCTGTCCTTCACAAAAAAGTATGCTTTACCACTTTACAATGGAAAAATATAATGGGGGGTTTACTAGAAATGAAGGGAAAGTCACCCTTACATTGCATAAAATACATGCAATAGTTCAATAAATATACTATGATTTCCTACAGTACAATATTATCCAATAGAGTGAGTGTTTCTGGTTCCATACTAAAATTTGTTGCCAGCTAATAATCTGCTGCATTAACTAACACAAGAAATTCAATAAACAATTTAATTATATCAGAGTTCCATGGGAGATTTCAGAGCTGCAAAAGAGTTCTGTGGTCAAAAAAAGAAATGTTTTAAAAACTTTGGTTTACAAAATAGGTACCAAAGTAGCTAAAGTCCTGTGGTGTTGGCACATCATATGTAAACTACATGTATTCTATGTTTTACAGGATTAAAAAAATTGAGTTTCTAAAATAAAAACCATGCAGCTCTTGTCCAAGACTGACTAATTCTGCCTGTGTTTGGAGGGGGGGTAATCAAAATCTCTCCATCCAGAGACATCAAAAACCCAGACCACAACAGCTTCAAAGAGCAATGGTCATAATTGCTGTGCTGGATGCAAGGATCTGGAAAAATTAAGAAAAAATGATTATGTACCTTTAGATTTCAAACAGATTTAACAGTTCATGAAATTATGCTCAGCAAAACTTTTGGAATTTTACCAGCTGCATATCTGAAAGTCAGGAACCACTGGAGTAAACTGCAGCACTGTATTAATTACTACTAATTAATGGAAGTATGTGCAACTTTTTTCTGTTTAGTAGCAACCTGAATGAATTTTATATAACACTTAAGCAGCAGTAACTTTTGTTTTGTATAATCTAATTAATGGTTCATGACTAGTGAGCTGCTATCCCCTAGGGAGGGCTGAAGAATATGGTTAGAAGTCACAGCATACTATCATGAATTAAAAATACCAAGGCCTAAACTGCTAAGAGGACCACCAGAAGCAGAATGTTGATAAATACTAATCTACGAGGTGATAATTTTAAATGAGAACTCATAAAAATGCATATAACTATGAGTAAAAGAGTGCCAGAGACATGAACTTTAGAAATTAATACTTTATTCTGTCATAGCATCATCTGTCAAGCATAGAGGATCAAGTGTTCATGGAAACATCACCTCAAAAACCAGTTGTTTAAAAGATAAATGAGATTTTTGTAGGCCATTTCGATGTTGTAAGGCACCATAAAAATTTGGAATACGGAAGCTCGACAATGTTTAAGGAGCATTTTAACTTTTTTTTTGCAACAAATTAAGTAATGCCAGAGAATGAAGAATTTAATACTCTTAAAAATAACTGAAGACAAATTATAAAAATTCCAAAGTTGTATGCACTAATTACAAATAATATAGTGAAAATTCCCGTAGATATGCTAAATGTTCCAACTGCTCCAAATGTTTTGATTAATTTCACAACACTGCCAATTAATATTCAGTTCTTTGCTGGATTATCTGATAATGCTTATATGTAGTATACATTATAAATGATGTGTTAAAACAAGCTCTGCAGATACAAAGAAGAGAGTTTGCATTTTTATGAAAAACAGGTATTTGTTTTTGCATTAAAATCTGCATTTTAAATATTATTTGGTAAGTGGATATGTGAAGTAATCATAAGAATGATAGATAAGAAAAAAAAAATGCTAAAGGTAGTTATTAACTCATATCATGAAGCACAAAGCATGTGAATACTTTCTATGGGCCATTAAAAAAATTTAACAAGCAAGAAAATTATTCATATTAAGCATATAAAAAAATACAATGCTTCCACCTTAAGGAAATGGAATACTAAAATTTTTGCATCATACAAGCTGATTATTTAATTACTGAAATGACAGTGCCACTGTACAACCACTAAAGTTTTTGGAAACTGCTGTTGTATGGCAGGAGAGTTATATCCAAAAATACATTAACACAGTTGCAAATTCTGACAGATTTTCTGGTAGTTGCAAAGTAGTCTTAAGTTATGTGTTGTGTGAACCGATTTGTGTTTCATAATGTAAGATTTGAAGAATGAGCAACATTTTGTTATTCACTATTGTGTTTAACGTGATATTAGGACTAAAAAGGCTGTGAGAGAAATATCAGTGGGTTACAGAAACAAATGTTTGAAGAAAACTGAAATTTTCAAGTGGCACAGGTACATTAAAGAAAGAAGAGAATTTGTGGCCATGGCAACCAATCTCAACGGCTTATTAAGAAATGGTTTCTGGGAGTGAATCTGCATGTCGGTTCATCAGTGGCTTAAAAGTGTATATACTTTGAAGGAGACTATTTCAAAAAAGGAGTGGGTCCTAACAGACCTCAGTAAAGAAGATTAAAATGATAGGTCCATTCTGTGAATTAAAATGATCAACCTGTGTATATCAATTTCAACAGAAACAGGAAAAATTAAAATAAGTGAAGCATCTAACCCTATGTAGGTACAGAACCTGTTTATAATAAATAGATTCTACATTTGCACAGGCTCAAATACTTATTTTTGTCCTACTTAAATTATCCCACATGTACCGTTGTTCAAGATTTATATTCGCAATGGATAAATATTTAGCTAAAATAGGATTAAAAATAAAATTGCAACTCATTCACTAAGAGGAATATGATGCCACTGAAAAATGGTAAGAACTTTTTGCTTCATGCTATCCCCAAAAGCTTTGTACTTTTAAGAAGCACTGCATTTTGCTGAAATTCTTTTCATACTGAAATCCATTACTGCCTGAAAAATGCTTTTATGGTTCTCACATTTGTGACCAAATACTTTTTTTTTTATGAACAGTTTCCTTCCATATATTGATAGACTTTTACTATCCTGTCATACCATTGCTTTCCTAACAGACAAAAATTAAAATGGAATGTTCTGATCTTCAAGCAAATACATTAGCTATAAGAAAAAGAAGGCTAATTAATTTCAATAATGACTTTAAATGAGGGAAAATTTCTTTGTATAATGGACATTACAGTATTCAATAGAAATATTATCAAAATGGTATTTAAAGAAAATGACATTTTACTAGCAAACAGGCCTTGGGCAACAGAAACCACACCACTATAATCAAATTCTGTTTGGGTAGTTGTAACAAGATTTGATTATAGACATATATCTTTAATCTACTGTGTAAAATAATATCAAACTACAATGATATATCTATCAAAGCATCATCAAATCAAAATTCTAATAAACATGTAGCATGATGACATCAGTTGCATTACCTAACTAATAACTAAGTGCTACAACTATTGATAAACATCTTAAATGCCAAAGGATAAAGGGATAATATGCTTCCTGAGATAAAGAGGCCTGATGTGGCTCATATACAGAGTGCTCTAAATGGCAAAAATCTTGGTTGAGGTCATATAACAATCAACAATCGCAAGTAAATATATGGATATAAATAACTCAGGCAACAGAAATCACAACTGTGATAATGGACAGAAGTGAAAGAAGATAAATACTGAATGACAAAATTTAAAATGCACAACCCTTTTTTATTAGTGTTGCTAAAGAATGTATTTACAAAATCTTTAAAGTAATATTAAATAGGAAGAGGCATTTCACTAATAAAAAAAAAATAATTATAATATGAACTGGAATGATTTAATGATTACAGATGCATGCATGCATTTATTAAATAACATTACTGTTATGAGATCCTTTTAGAAGTTAATGAAAACAGCTAAATTTATTTTCAGATATAATTATCACAATCATCTAATCTTGTATGTTAACTCTCAAAATGCTTTTTATTACTTTTTTTTTTTTTTTTTGCTTCTAACCTGCTCATTTAACATATAATAAATAAAATTATAGAAAACTACTTTCTTTTAGTACATTAGTTATTTAACTTTAAAGTACTATATCTATTGCCATATCAAGCTTTGTTACACAATTTATAAAAGTGACTTTTAATAGAATAAGAACTTTTAAAGATGAAAAATTGTATGCTGAGCTGTGCAGAAGGCTTTAAGCCAATAAAGTTTATCAAATATTTATGATTGCTTAATTTATTTGGCAGTGGTAATATCTGATAATATCTATTGGGGACACACACACAGTTGAACCACCAGAATATAGAAATCTGCTATCTGGTACTACACATTTTCTGGCTGGCTTTATGGACGAATCCAGCAAACCACCTGGCAAATTTATTTCTTCGGACAGTTTAACGTGCTCTAACCATATACGGAAAGGACCACTATTGGACTGTCTGCTGTTATTTGTGATTCCAAATAATTGGTAGTGATTACTCAGTTTCTAGATCTCGAGATTCATATATGATGTATTATGCTGCCATTAGCATTCATCAACCAACTTTTAAATTGTAAACACTACTGACACAGCAACTTTAACCATTTGTATTTGCCAATATTTCACTTTGCAGTGGTCCAAAACATAAACGGGACATTATCTATTGTGGAAAAGGTTGCACTGTTAAAGAAACAACAGTGGGACTTCAGCAAAGAAACCATGTGAAATTTCATGCTTTGTTACATCAACTGTATGTATATGGTATATTTTGAATTTTATATATAGGAATGGGAAAGGATTTTATATAAGTGAAAGCACTTGCACTATCTTGTCCACTTGCAGAGCCATGCCGAGGGTGAGGAAAATGATGCTCTTGCCTCAAATTAAAAGCTGAAAGGGGCACCAAAAGAAAGTAAATAATTGCCAAAATTGCCATGATTAACAGTAGGTAGCAATTTTTCATTCTTGCCTCAGGTACTAAAATGGCTCAACATGGCCCTGTCCACTTGTACTTTTTTTTTGCCAATTGTTTTAAATTTCAGTACACTGGCATATTGCAAAGACCCTGGTACTCAAAATGGAGCAAACTCCTATACCACAAGCTGCATAGGTATTGCACTATTTGGAAACAATGACATTACCAAAAGGCTAGGCTATCATTTATCTGAAAGACAAGGCAGTGTTACGATAGCCTGTTTCAGGACTTAATGGTCCTTCAAATAAATGGTAGACTAGCCTTTTGCTCATGTCTTTTGTTTGAAACCAGTGCAATACTTAGACAACTTGTGGTACAGGAGTTTCACTTTGTTTAAAACATGCTTATCAAAAAAAAAAGCACATAACTGGACTATTCTATACAATATAATTTTCATTTTATGATGCTTTTCTCTTAATGTTGGACACACTTATATAATAGTATGTACAATAATTTTCAGTACAAAAATGCAGTATTTATTTATTTTATATTTTTTTTGAACCATCTGAAATCCAGAGAAATCCAAAATCAGGTCAGAAGGTTGCCTGCCAGATTTAGAAGGTTCAACTGTATATATGTCATGCTATGATATGGCAAATTTCAATCATGAAATAAAATATTTATGTTGACATCACATATATTATTGCTGAATTAAAAACATCAAAATCTCTGACAAATAATTACACAATGCCAGTTTGTATATCAAATAAAACTGAAAACTACTTTTACTGCAAAATATGTTAAGTATTTTTCACATTGTAACAAATATTTAGAAAAGTAATGAACTTTCTACTATTCCTGTGTTCTATAAAATAAGCAGTAAATTAAGAAAATTTAAGAGGTAAAAAAGGAAGACAAGACACACTAAGTATAAAAATGTCAAATGAACAATTACTATTACAGAGGAATAATGAAAAAAAAAAATACTGTTAAAATTAAAATGGGCATAAATGCAAATAGCATAATTCTAGTATAACAAAAAGAGAACCGACTTGAAATAAATGATGCAAGAAACCTCTGCCATCAATGTAAAAGAAAGAATATAAAATAAGTGATTTACAGCATAACAAACTTTTAAGTCAAGGAATCTCTTGAACCCAATGATATGCTTGCTGAATTGTCAGCGTGGTTTGGAAATGTCATTTTTATTTACAACAAAATTTACTGAGATGTTTATCCCCATTAGGATCACTAACTTTTAAAAGTAATAAAAAATGAAATTTTACAATTTATTTACAAACAAAACACACTTGTCTGTTGTTGAGATTATTTCTAAATGTGACCATATATGTTGGCATTTGCTTCTTATAAAAATAAGTCTTAAAATACATTTCATTTTAAGACTATATAACAAAAATATGGACAAAAAAACATTACAGTGAAGACAAATTTCACACTTTCACAATCACATATGTATATACAGAATACCTTGTGACTAGGAGATAACTTGGAACTATATTAAAAACACTACCATTGTTCTATTTAAAATTACAAGCACGGTAAATAGTATTTAAATAAATACTATTTTTACTTGTCTAGAAACAATCCACATAAAAAAAACATTGAAAATGGGATTCTGTATATGCATTTATCATATGTTTCTCCCTTCATATTTAGTGCAGGATGACTAACAAATGCACTAATGTCAACTTTGATTTAAACAAATAAAAAAAAAAAAAAAAAATTTAAATACAAAATATATACATACATAAAATGCAAAAAAAAAATTATGGCATGATATTACAGCAATACAAAATATTATATAACAGTATCAGAATCATTCATATAAATTGGACTTGGTCTTCCATTTAAAAATAATATGGACCCGGGTCGCGAACCAACTTGAGAACTGGTTCTAGAAGTGTACATTGGGTTAGTCTGTCCTGCACACATTTCAGCAGAATGACAACTTTCTACACTTGACGCATTTATTAATTTTGTTACAGGGTTTTGATAATATCTTCTTCTCGAACCCCGTTTTGAACGAGTCGATCTTTGCTTTACTTTCCTTGGAGTCATAGGCCTTTGATACATGGTGTTTGTTTCTGGAGGTGGTTGAGTGCGATACTCAATACTATAGGGAAGGGTCTTGGGGGATGGCCTTGGTATAGCTATTTAAAAGACAAGTTTTCCATCATATATAGTTTCTATATGTTTAAAGAGAATTCAGTTAAATCAATATTTTTATTACTGGTATAAAATTAATTTCAAAATATATTATATATTCATAATTAAAAATGAATATTTTTTCATTTAAGATTCTTTAACCCTTTACAAAGTATGTATGCAAATTTAAGTTTTCCAAGGTAATTTCATATACAATTCCAATATGTGCTGTCATTTGTGTCTCTGATAATAGACAGTATTAATAGGTGGCAGCATGAAAATAGCTTTGAAAATCAATGGTGGAGGAGATTGTAATTATTGGCCACTGTTGTCCAAATGGCTCAAAAAAAAAAAGTCAGAATTCTCTAAAATTCATATCTAGAAATTGAATTGAAATAAATAAAATAGGAAGGATATTACTGCATTAAAAAAACAAAAATTATTTTTTTGGATTTCTTTTAAGATTTCTGATTTGATTTTTAGCAATAATTTCACTAACATTTTACAATTTTTAAAAAAATTCCACAAGAAAATTCACTCCATAGAATTAGCTAGTACTGTAGTAGAAATCTCATTCCCATTCACATATTTGGTGAACTCACTAAGAAAAGGATTAAAGAATATTACTTCAATTATTATTATTATTATTCCAACATACTTTAATGAATAAAATTTTTCAAAATAAATCTGTCATAATTGGCCTAAGTCACTGAGTGTAACTTATCTTAATTCAGTGTTCAGACTTTGTAGCACCTAGTCTTTATACATTACTAGGTGCTACATCAACTGTTTAGACCAGAGGTTCCTAAATATTTCTAATTATGTCTCCGTAATTTTTTCACGGTGCCCCTAGGCAAAAAAAAAAAAAAAAAAAACAACCTAACAGTTCATTAAGGAGATAGGTCCAAACAACTTAATAAGTATTTAAGTCTAACTTAGTAGCCGTTTGAAAAAAATTCCCTGAAAAATTTTAAATTAAATATCTGCGGCACCCCTGTGAATTCACTGCGGTGCAGTTTTGGAACCACTGGTTTAGACTGTTAGTTTTATGTGCTGTAATTTTATATGGTAGAGTTACCTGAATTTTGACTAGCTCAACACTGAGAAGTATCCTCCCCTCCCATGTAATGGTTAAAATATTAGGAAGGCCATGATTAACTGATGGTGCAGATGGACCGCATTCACAGTTTCTCAATTTTTGACCAGAGTAATGTGGAAAAGAATTAAAATTCATATATCTTTTTGGTTTTTTACAATGTCCACATCATGCAGGCAGCAACAACTATAAGCAGAGGAAGTTGCAAGGGTGCTCTTGTGATGAATTGAAAGTAGTTGGCTAACTGGGCTCTGATGAAACTGTGACAGGCCTAGCAAACTGACAGTGGATAACAAGGTGCTTTTAAAACCAAGGAAAGCAGGAAAACCAGATGGAATTCTATGGTTAATGACATTGACAAAACAGAAAAAGTGCACGAGACTGGGAACCCTAACTTTAAACAGGAAGGAGGAAGAGTTAGTAGATGTAATGGTGATGAGAAGACAGGATGTGTTAGGATTGAATGAAATGAAGTGGAGGGACAAAAGACCCAGGAAAATGTTAAGTTTTGGTGGTTAGGAAATAAAGAGAGGGAAAAATGGATGAGTATAGTATTAAGCCCAAAACGGAGGGAGAAAACTGTGGAGGTTAATCAAATAAATGACAGGATGGTAGAGATCAAGATGATGGTAAGGCAGAAAGGGATCAACATTCTGCAGGTGTATACACTACAAACAGGATGTGAAAGTAAGGAAAAGGTTATGTGTGAGAAAGGGATGGAAGAGTATTTAAAGGAAGAAGATCAAATTATTATGGGGATTTTAATAAGCATAGACAGAGGAAGATATGAAAAAGTTTTAGGCAACTTAGGAAAAGAAGAAATGAGAAGGACGAAAGATGTTGGATCAATGTGTGAGGAATGGACTAAGAATTGGGAATAGGCAGTTCCAGAAGCAATAGTCGCAGTCATATGAGGTATAGTTGGGACGGGAAGCTGTAGTCAATAAATGACTACATGTTGATTAGCAGCAACTTATGGCTGAGAGAGAAGGATATTGATACACTATCAGGAGTAGTGATTGACAGTCATAATAGACTACTTATAGGGGTGCTAGCATCAATGAAAGAGAGAAATAAAAGAAGACAAAAGAAGAGGATTAAGATACAGAGGCTGAAAAATGAGGATACAGGAAAAATGTATAGAGAAAAGACAGAAACTGAGGCCTGAGAATGACAAACAAGGAGCAGAGGAGGACAGTGGTAGCAAAGAGGCTAATCTAAGGAAGAATAGGGCCTATAGAAAGATGTAAAAACCCAATGGGCAAGCCAGAGGAAGAATATAAAGAAGCAAAAAGGGATGCAAAGAGAATAAAGAAGAGAAGAAATGGTTGGAGAGTTGGTTGCAAGATCTGTGGGATGTTAATAATGGGAAAAAGATATGAATTAATGAAGAATTGGAGGAGAGATAGGGAGCAATGATATTACCTATAATAAGATGGGAAGAATAATTAGAGATGAAGAAGAAATAAGTAGGAGGTGGAAAGACTATTTTAGGAGGTTACTGAACATCAGAGAAAAAAGGAGATACAATGGAAGAGGCAGGGGAAAGAGAGGAGGGGTGGGTGGGAGAAAGATATCAAGTGGAGACAGCAATAAAAAAGATGAAAGGAGATAAATCATCAGGTTGTGATGAAGTGACTATAGAAATGGTAAGATCTGCTGGATTTGTGTTACTCTTTCACAGAATAATGAAAATAGTATGGAAGGAGAAAAGGATACTAAGAAATGGGAAAAGAGGATTTATTGTGCCTATATATAAAAAAGGGGATAGGAAAAAGTGTGAAAATTATAGAGGGATCACTCTGACTAGTCACATAGGAAAACTGTGGAGAGGAAAGGAAAGTATGAGAAAAAGGTTGAATGTAGGATGAGGAAAGAGCAGAGTGGCTTTAGAAAAGGTAGACTAACTGTGGATCTAATTTTTGTTGTGAGACAAGTGATGGAAAAGATCTGAGCATGGCTTTTTTTTTTTTTTGTATTGAAAAGGCATAGAAAGAAGAAAGGGTTAAGGAAACTTAAAAACCACAGCAAACTATCTTCATCAATATTCATGGTTGCTTAAGCATAGACAATATTTTTCATAAGCCCCCATACTAAAAAAAAAAAACCTGTTGAAGTATGTCAATCTAGATATGGTATTAGACATACTTCAACTTCCTTGGTGGGGAGCATATTCTTTACAGCATTTCATTTCATATTAGAGGTTGATTTTTGGACTTGCCCTCTCAGTTTTTGGGTAATCAGGTTTTTGCCATTCCACTAACATGAAATGTTGTCTCAACTGTGAATAAACAGCTGTTCAGAAAGTTCAAACTTCAAACTCTATTCACTCACACATGATGCATGCAAATGTGATCAATGATTTCAAGTAAAAAAAAGTAAAGTGCAGCCATTATCAACCCACTGCAGGATGGAAGCCTCCTCAACAATTCATGCTGAGGGAAATGGACCATAATCTGCCACGCTGGTCCAGTGCGGGTTGGCAGATCGACCGTATTCAGCAGTCAGGAGCTTGAACCCCGGTCTACTCAAAGAGCGTGTGTTACTGCACTCCCGCTCCTGTCCACTCGGCTACGGAGGCCGTGGTTCAAGTACCATCATATAATGGGCTGGCATGTCACATGTCTAGGAATTTACATGATCCATTGTTACTAACACAATAGTAAATGATGCAGACCTGAATGATTATTCCAATTATTTAAGGCAGATAGAGGTATATTACAAATCTAACCTTGTAACATTCAAAATGAAAGTTAGTCTTTATGCTGTTAATGCCTATAATAACAACAGCAGTTTGGTCTCAAGTCAATACATGTCAACTAGTATGTGATGTTATCAATTACTTGAAACATGTGATGCCACTTAAAGTTGTACTTGTAACATTTTGGACATAGCCAACATGCTGAAGTTCATGCTGCACTGCTGTTGCTCCCTCAAACTTCCCAAATCACAAAGCAAACCTAAACTACATTCTTTAGTGTTATGCATTTGTCACTGTCTTTGAATCATATGCTGCATACGTAAAATGACTACTGCATAATAAACTTGGGTTTCATGAACATGCAGGGCTGTCTTTTCCATTAGATACTTTACACACTGTGCCTAGGGCTTATGAAAAAAACAGGGGCCTAAAAAAAAAAAATTTAAACAGAATTCAACAATTTTATTCCAATAATAAAATTCTACAAACTAATTTTTAAATACAGATTTCTAAGACAAATTCTTCCTTTGGCTTTTCTGTTAGCAAAATCATTAACATTATCAATGTGCACGTTGTGAATAAGTCAGTGCTTTATAATGTGTCGTACAGTATATATGACTTCAATACCAAATTTGTAGAAATGCCACTGAATTTCTTTTAAAAACAAAAAATATTTAATGAAGGGGTATTTTAATACATTGGATATAATGTAGGAAGGCCTTGGGATGAGGAATACCTAGGATCTACGAACACCACTAGGACCCTGTAGACATGAATGACCTAAGTATGGTAACATTTATTGCATTTTCACGCTGTCTTATTTTTATCCACACCCAAATGGATTATACTATACTTTTCTCAGAAACAAAGCATATGGTTGGTACTATACAAAAATCTCATATTTCTTATGCCATCTGGGCAGGAAATTTGTATGCCATGCAGTTGAAGGAAGCAATGATCACAGATTGTTTAGCAAACATTTTTTATACTACCCACAAATTTCAACCATCTGAGTAAAAAGCTTCATTTGACTTAAAAAAAAAAAAAAAAAAAAAAAACACCATCAGAACAAAAAATCTCAGATTTTTATGCATGAAGAAAAAAGTCTTGGATCTACACTACAAAAGTAGAATAAACTTTATGGGGGTAAGAACTGTCACTGCATTGCCCTTCCCCTACAAAGGGCAATACTTTCCCCTTTGTAGGGGAATTTCTTCTTCCCTACCACACAGTTCACTTAATTTGTTACAGAGAACTGCCACTATTACAGCAATATGCTGCAACAGCCAAATTTAAGGTTAAAAATTATATAAATATTGAAAATAGACAACAATATGAGACAACTTTGTTTCAATTAATTGAAACAAAGAACTTCAAGTATTTCATTGATTTTGTTATATTTTATTATTATTATTATTTTTTTTTAAATTTATGTTGTATTAATATGAAACACAGGATCTCTCTCTCGAACGTTCCTGATTTTAAAACTTGGTTAAAATTCATGTATTGTACATATAGCAATGCAGTGGGCACCAGTATAGGAGGATATTCAGGTCAAGTGTATTCAACAAAGGTGCACCTGAACCAAAGTCTATATGGAGATGGTACAGGACATTTTTATGCAGAAGCAACATGGAAGAGGTTGTCAAAGCATCTCAGAAAAACTAGTTGAAGAGGTATGTGCTGCCTTTGTGACCAGCAGAAATCAATCAGGCATTCATCAAGGGAATTGAACACGCCCTTGTGCAACTATGCACAGGATCGAACACAAACAGATGCATTTTTACACCTATAACTTTCAAATGGTTCAAGAAATCAGGCTGAGTGACAAATCCAAGCAACAAAACTTTGCTATCGATACTCTAGAAATCTGAGAAAAATATTCTGAGAAATTACACACTGGTCCACTGGATATTAATGGTAAAAACTTTTGATGATCCTGCACAGATAGCTGATAAACTGAATAAATATTTTGCATTTATATTCGCAAATGAATGTTTATAGAAATGGGGTTAGCACAAGTCTATATAATCTGACTGAGAGTTAAATAATCTTTTAATAATGGAAAACAAAATGGAAGAGAAATTGCTGTGGCTAAGAAAAAGCCTGAGCTGATGGAATCAATCCAATATAAACGAAGCTGAAAAAGATGCATTTGTCCATCAGAGATGGACAAATGCATCTCTTAATCAAAAGGGTGAAGTAGATAGTTACAGACTAATAAGTTTAACCTCTGTGACAGGAAAAGTAATGGAATAAATAAAGAAATAATGCAAGATCATCTTGATAGGAGTAGAGCCATAAAGCAATCGCAGCATGGATTTGTTAGAGGGGGGGTTCATATTTCACCAATCTGATTAGCTACTATAAGGTTTACAGAGGAACTAGACGCAAAGAATAATTTTGACATTATATACTTAAATTTCCTGTACCACATATGATTATTACAGTGGAATCTTGTTAATACAAAATTCAAGGGACCTAAATTTTCATTTTGTAATAATGAGGTTTGTAGTAACGAGGTCCTCCAAAAGTGTCAAATTTTTTTTTTTTTCTTTTTATGGTACATGCTGTATATCTAATAATAATAATAATAAATAAAATAAAATAATAAAAATAAAATGAAATAAAAAGAAACCTTGTCTAACAATACAGTAATAGGAATAACATATTTTTGAAAGATTTTATTTTATTTGTAAGATAAACTAAGAGAAAAGCAATATTAACGGAAATGAAAATATTGTACAATATATATTTTGATATATACAATATTTTAGTATCACAGTAAAAAGAAGAACAATCTTAATATAAAAGGAGACATACAAACCATAAACTTTTTAATAAATAATCTAATTTAAAGAATCCAATGTTGTTTGCACAGTTTTTGTCCTATATGCATTTTTAACTACAGCACAGACATTATCAAATGCAATAGTTGTTTCGTTATCAACATTACTGCAGGCCAAGACATTCTCTATTATGTTCAATGCATTTTGGGCATCTTTTTTATATGGCAGTGTGTGCACTTCTTCACTTTCGCTGTTGCTGGTAACAACTTCAAATTCCTCACTGTTGCTATCACATTCGGCTGCTGGACCATGTTTTTCGATGATGTTCTCTCCAAAGCCACTCTTTCTGAAGCAGTTGATTATTACACTTGATGTAATACTTTCCCAAGCAATAACAAGATTACGAATAGCATCCAAGACATTCCACAATTTGGCTGCAAATTGTTCCCCCCTTCTATGTTGTGGATCAAGTACTTTATCAGACAGGCTCTATGCTCTCTTGAGGTTATAAATAATGCCTTGATCCAGTGGTTGCATTAAACTGGTGGTATTGGGGGATAGCTGGCCGTAGCCGAGTGGGCAGGAGCGGGAGTACAGTAGCACATGCTCTTTGAGTAGACCGGGGTTCAAGCCCCTGACTGCTGAATAAGGTCGATCTGCCAACCCGCACTGGACCAGCGTGGTAGATTATGGTCCATTTCCCTCAACATGAATTGTTGAGGAGGCTTCCATCCTGCAGTGGGTTGATAATGGCTGCACTTTATTTATTTATTTTTTTTATTGGGGGATAAAAACAACAGCTGTATATTTGTCAACTTAAGTGTCTCGGCAGAATGTGATGTACAATGGTCTAGAATCATAAAATGTTCCTTTTTTCTGAAGCCATTCTTCTATCCAATTTTGATAACTAAGACTGGAAAAATTTTGACTGTAAGCCAAGCACTTCTATTGGCCTCAATCACAGGGAAGTTGGTTAACTGCTTTAAATCATCTTGGCTTGGAAAACTTACCAATCACAAGTGGGCATAGTTTTGTACTGCCACCTGAATTGCAGCATAACAGAACAGTGAGTCTTTGTTTACTTAATTTTCCACCATGACAAAACTCTCCTTGAACAGCAAATGTTTTGTTTGGCAGCAAATTATAAACTAAATCTGTCTCGTCAAGATTAAAAATATCCTTTTCCTCATATTTTTCAAGGATGGGCCGTACAGAACACAACCAGTCTGCAGCCTTTTCTTTGTCGACTAATCCAGCAGACTCAACGCAAACGTTTCACAAAACCAAGTTATTCCTCTCTTTAAATCTTTGGAGCCAGCCACTGCTGCATTTGAAGTCGCTAATCCCATGTTGCTGAGCTAGATAATTTGCCTCTTCTTGCAAAATCAGACCTGATATTGGCAAATTAGATGCACACATTTGTTGCTACCACTCGAAAAGTTTTGTTTCAAGCTCCTCATGTTTTGCACCATGAATTTGTTTCCTGTTTTTCATCGCTGCTCCAGTGTCATGCACTTCAAGTCTTTTTCGGTTTTTCAGTATTGTAGATAAAGTAGGTAAAGGGATGTTGTGTTCCTTTATAATGTCCATTTTGCTTCTTTCCATCCTGTCAGCTTCTTGTATAATTTTTAGTTTAATTTCCAGGCTTAATTCTGTCCATCTACGTTTTGTTGCCATAACACTGCTAGATAAGATTTAATATAAACAAATTTTAAATTAATTTAAAGACAAGTTCCAAAAAAGACATCAGCTCAGATAAAATGGCACAAAAAATAGATTGCTGTATACAATAGCAAAAGACTGAACTGGTGTAACAATTGCAATTGACCTTATTCCTGTGGAAAGTGAGGGAGTGCATGTAAACAACTTAGAAAAACTTTTTCTTTTGTTAATTTAACAACTCATCCTTCAGAAAGATGTTTTTCAGAGTGCACTTGACATTGTAGCTACCATAAACTGCTTTTGTTTACACAAAACTAATTTCTAACAAGTCAGTGTCATTCTTCGGTTAGTAGGGAGCCAGGGGGTCGGGGGCAATAATCGGATCGCTCTGCCAAGATTTTTATTAAACATACAAAATGACAATATTTATTTCTCCTGGGGTGAAAAAAACTTTGTAATACATATTAACCGAATTTTGTAAAAAACGAATATATTTACATAGAAAAGCCTATCCTTTCGCAGGGGAATGGTATGTATGTGCTTCATATAAATGAGTACTTTGTATAAACTGAGTTTGTATTAAAAAGATTTTATTGTATATGGACTGCAGCAATGTAGCATTAAGGGAACATTATTACAACGGATGGTTAGGAAACTCTTTAAAGTTTAGGAGTGTTAAGAGTGTTAGGAGACTTAAAAAGTGGTTATAAATGACCATTGCAATTCCTGCATTAATGTGATAAGTAGTATTCCACAGGAGTGAGTGTTTATAATATTTATTTATGATACTGATGTACGTATTTCAGTTTGATGATACAAACATGGGCACATTGTTTAATGATGGTAATTGGATATGCTACTTCAAGAGGACCTGGATAAATTCAGCAGACTGGTTGGAAAATGGCAGTTGAGATGTAATAGCGATAAATGCTACATTTGGGTAGCAGTAATCCCAGAATAATATACTATGTCAAGCTCAAGATAGTGAAGTATGAAAAAGATCTAGGATAATCGTAGTCCATAGGAAATTCTCTGAGCAGTGCAAACAAGGCAGAACCCCAGGAACTGCTAGAGCAGCCCATGGGATTCTGTCAGTGATACAGAGAAACTGCCACCAGGGACAAAGAGCTGTTTATTCCATTGTATAAGGTATTAGTTAGGACATGTCTGTAATGCTGCATACAAGTTTGGAAACTTCATTTTAGGAAGGATTTAGTTCCGGTGGAAAGAGCGTAGAGAAGAGCACAAGATTCGTTTGAGGTACAAAAGGATATTCTTACCAAGAAAAACTGGGGATCTGTAAATTGCAATTTCTAGAAAGTAGGCAGCTGTAAGATGGCCTAATTGAAGTTACAGTTAAAGTTAACTTTAAAAGGGTTAAGTAAACTAAATACTGACACCAATATATATATGTGCAGAAATTCATATTTAGACAAACAGTAATCAATTGTTACAATAAATTTCCATTTAATGTTGCAGAGGTAGATAGTTTGAATATGTTTAAAATAATAATTCTCCATTCCTTCCAAATTACTGGAAGGAATGGAGAATTATTATTTTTTTTTTTTTTGGGCTGGTGCTGTATAAGCTTTATTTCCTAGCATCTTGTTGCCAAATACTAATATTGCTTGACTTGGCAATGAATTTTATGGTTCTTTTCACCCCCTCCTCCACTACTGGAGTTTCCCTCATTTCTAACCAAGTTCTCTTGCAACAAAGTGTGCTGCTGAAAACTGTATTTTGAGATATTAAACTGTAGGAAAAAATCATTGTGCTTGCTTACTCTCTCTCTCTCTCTCTCTCTCTCACACACACACACACACACACACACACACACACACACACACACACACACACACACACACACACACACACACACACACAGTGTCCGTAAATGATGTTTCTGATTTTGATATTTTTTTTTTTATTCGGAATTACTTCAAATGTTTTAAGATCGGGAACCAATGGTCGCCGGTGCCATGATTTGGAGTAATAGGAGTTTATTTGTTTAATAGTATACCCTTAAGGTATAAACTTTGTCTTATACCAGCGTCATTACTACCACCCCTCTTTCCACTTCCCTACTTTCATGTTGCTTCATTGTGTCACACACCGCCCTGCTTGTTACTTCAAGAATTAGTATGAGGGAACGTTTCATGTATGTAGAGCTGGCTGATATGCACCCTGTTTATGGCAGAGCTGACTGCAATGGGAAATCTGCTAGATGACACTATGAAGTGAAATATCCATTGTGATGGCATCCTCATCACAGCACATTTTTGTAAGTAGACAGATGACTACGAGAGGCTGGATTGTTCCGTGTTCCTATGTACGATACTGGTCATGCTTGGCATGTTCGAACACCTCATTTGGAAGGAATGATTCTGCATACATTTACCGACATCCCCTCTACAAGTACTCACCATGTTGGACGTGCCTTAGACGTAAGTCAATCAACTGTTTTGAGGGTTGTACATGAGCAACAGTTGCACCCTTACCATCCTCAGAATGTGCAAGCACTCCTATCCGGAAGATTTTCCACACAGAATGGAGTTTGCAAACTGGTTTCTTCAGTGCTGTGCAGTAGACCCACAGTTTCCAGCTTATGTATTGCAAACAGACGAAGCAGTCTTCACAAGAGAGAGAATGTTCAATAGCCAAAGCAGCCACATCTGGGATGAGGGAAACCCACATGCAGTCCTGTGTCAGTCCTACCAGCATACATTTGCTGTTAACATCTGGGCAGGTATCGTACATGCTATGTGATAGGACCTTACATGCTTCCCTGCAGATCGACTAGTATTGTGTGCAGTTTTTCTGGAAGAAGTCCTTCCTGAGCTGCTCAAGTGTGTGCCTCAGGTGATCCGAAGGCATATGTGGTTTCAGCATGACAGAGCACCACCACACTTTGTCGTCGATGTGAGGAATCACCTCAACGGAAGGTTTGGGCACCAATGAATCAGTCGTGGTGGTTCTGTTGCATGGCCAGCAAGATCACCTGACCTAACACTGCTGGGTTTTTTTTTTTTATGGGGGCATATCAAAAGTTTGGTGTACGAGATTCCTGTTCAAACTGAGATGGACCTTGTTGCTCATATTATTGGAGCCTGTGAGGAGGTGTGCACAACCCCTGGGATGCTAGAGCAGCACTGCACACTTTGCCACGATCTTCATGGTTGATATTTTGAACAACCACTGTAAAGGATGTTTACTGTAATAATTAAATGCACCATAATGCAATTATCATGTCTTATTGACTTGTATATGATCCAGCATGTTTTGTCCGATTATGTAGTAAGGAGGTTTCACTGCCCATGGGATCCCTATCTCAAAACATTCAGATACTTCCTCCTTAAAGTTTGACAGTAGAGTTCGGAATCACCCTGTGTATATGCGTGCGTGTGTTATGAGATTCTTCATATAAATGCGAGTATTCTTATAAATAAAAGTATATCTACTGGCCCATCTTGTGACTTACTGCAAGGACAAAACTTGGCAGTATTATTTGTATATACTCATTTTGTGTACATGTTGTGATCGCAGACAATGGTACAGCAGTTTAGTTAACAGTAAGTGAGATTAGGTAAGGAATTAGGAAAGAAATAGACACTCCTGCCCTCTTATAAACTAATAGCCCAGAGCATTGAAAAAATTAGCTGGAGGAAAGTGAACAGTATACACGAATGAAGAATATAAAGTTAGTGCTCGGGTTATCCAGGAATGCAATTTCCTATCCATGCTAGTGATGGTCCATTGTAGACATGTGAATAAGTAAATGGTTGCATGTATGCCAATATATTTTTGTTGCTGGATTAATAAACCTAATAACTTAGATTATACTTAATGGATTATCTTGTAATTATCTTACAATTATGGGGAAATGGTTATATACAGGGTGTCTCAAAAATATTGGTACAAACGTTTAGGGGAGGTAGGTAACATCTAAAGGAATGTGAATCGCATAGGAACCCATAACTGGAAACGTCACCGTAAGTCAGTAAACGGCGCTGTTCATCAGTTCGCGAGAGGGAAAATTTCTGGTTAGTTATTCAAGCAGTATCACAGCCTGGAAATGGTCCATACTGTTTTAGAATACACAGCCAGATTTACCATTTGGTCTTACCGCTATATCCAAATGAGTCAAAGAAGCCAGGATATGGACAATTTTATATTTTCAATTCTGCTGAAGCAACAACAAAACAGCTTGAAAAACAATCAAACCAAGGATGTATGGCCGAAGTAATGCAAAAATTGAAAGAGATGCTGCGACAAGTTAAACCATTTGCTGAGTCATATAAACAAATGCATCAAATAACCCAGGCCAATCCAACAACGAATGTGTGCATGGTAGAAGACCCAGACTTGAATAAGAGACAATATAATGCATCTACATCTAAAATAGAGGTTGCTGTAATATTTGTTGGAGAAGATACGGAACCACCTGCAAATAGAGACATATGCATATATCCCACTGGTGACTGCTGTAGAATTATATCACTGCTAAACAAGAATGGAGACCCTATGGTGTATCCATTGCTATTCCTGTGCAGAGAGGGTGGTTGGCACGAAGAACTACAACATGCAGAAGAGAGAAGAACCGCAAAACATATTAGAGTAACACAGTTAAAATTCTTTGCTTATAGACTTGTGTTGAGACCTGGTTTAAGCTTAATTCATAGCAGTGGGAAATTATTTCAGCAATACATTGTAGATGCCTATGTGAAGACTGAAGGATCTAGATTAAACTATTTATTCCATAATCAGAAAGATCTACGAGTGAAAATGTACCGTGGACTATTGTATGCAGTAGAAGCAAGAGCTCAGAACCAAAACTTGAGAGCAGGGAAGATGATAATTCTGCCTTCGACTTTCCAAGGCAGCCCAAGGTACATGCAACAAAACTATCAAGATGCTATGGCAATTGTACGAAAGTTTGGGAGACCTGATCTATTCGTCACATTTACTTGCAATCCTGCCTGGCCTGTGATTGTGAATGCAATGGAAGGGAAGCAATGACATGAACACAGACCAGACAGATATAACTGTGCAAGTGTTCAAAATAAAACTTGCAGAACTGCTTGGCAACATTCTCAAGCGGAATCTTTTTGGTACTCTGATAGCCTTCATCTATGTGACAGAGTTCCAGAAACGTGGACTACCACATGCGCACATACTTCTCACTATGTCTACAGATTCTAAAATACGCACAAAGGATGACATTGACAGTCTTAAGTGCAGAGCTACCATACTTAAAAACAAATTCAAGGTTGTTTGAAACTGTCACAAAGTGCATGCTACATGGTCCCCTGCGATGCACTCAATGCCCAATCCCCGTGCATGAAAGGTGTATGCAGTAAGGGATTTCCGAAAGAGTTCATAGATACAACAGAAGAGAATGTTAATGGCTATCCGATATATAAGAGAAGAGAAGGACCTGCAGTTAAAGTAGGAAAGTATGATGTGGACAATAGGTGGATTGTACCTTATAATCCATGGTTGTCGAAGAAATTCAATGCCCACATTAACGTGGAAGTGTGTGCATCCGTGAAGAGTATAAAGTACCTCTTTAAATACGTTTATAAAGGTCATGATGTGGCATCTGTATGATTACAGAGGGAAGTGTGTGTGCAGAGGGAAGTGTTTAGCATTATGCCCATATCATCAAATAAACGTGGATCTATATTACCCTTCTCTCTTCTAACTAGTAGATTCCCCTCCGAAACCTTAAGGTATCCTCAATGATACTGGAAAAAAATCTTTGCACCACTTTTGTTCAAATGAATACCATCTCAAGAGAATAGATTCCCTCTACCTACAAGTGTAGGCCATGCTGATAAAAACTCCCCACATTCCCCAGAGTCTTGAGTTAATCCACACGGCTTTAGCATATAATCCTGCCTATCATGTCTGGGCAGAATTGCAGACATGTATACATTCTGACCTAACTCGTGGCATTTTTTTGGCATGGGCCTATATTTACCCAACAAATGGTCAGGTTGTGTTCGTTTATTATTGTTAGTTCCCACATGAATAATAATGCTCTCTTAACCCCCCCCCTTTAAAATCTGAGTCTGTTGGTAATATCATCAATTGTTTCTTCCAGCAAACACACCCTGGTTCTGATCCACCTATCTTTATTACAAAAAATATTACCCATTTCTCTGACAGTAGAGTCTCCCAATAAAATTAGATCGCCTTCAACCAGAGTGTTATGCACTTGTCTAGAGATTGGGAGTTCATCAATTGTTATGCACTTGTCCAGGATTGGGAGTTCATCAATTGACAGGTCATGAGATACTTGAGTCCCTGACAAGCTTACAGTTACATTTGTTTGTAGGACAAATGCTGATTACTTCAGTGACTTAAGTTCTTCTCATAATGGACCAAGTTCTAATTTTAGATTGGTACATTCCTTACATTGTGTGCAAAGACAAGAATCATCAGTTGAGCTAGGTTTGTCCTCTAGACCAATCTTAGAATATATGTCACAGGATATACAAATGAAGAACTCATGACACACCAGAAATGCTTGCAGGCATGTCCGTCTGGGTCACAATAATTCTGCACCATAACTAAAATCAACAAAATTATAACAGTAATATCACATACAAACAAATTATACTAAAAAAAAAAAAAAAATCTGGAGAGAATAGAAAAATTCTTTTATTTGTTAATAACTGCCCTGCTCATCCAAAAAACAATGAACACTTAATGTCCATCTGGAATTCTTCCCTGGGGATTCCAATCAATTATGCAACCAATGGATCAGGGGGTGATCAAAGTTTTAAAGATGCATTTTTCGTAAGTATCTTATATATAAATTGCTTACCCTTGTAAAACTGAAATTCAAAATTTCTGTTAGACGCAGTGCATTATTTAGAATGCATCATGGGATACACTGAGCAGCCCTACTGTTATAATTAATTCCTTTAAAAAGGCTGAGTTCTATAAAGATATAGAAGAAAATGTTGATGGTGTTGAAAGTGATGAACAGAAATGGATTCCTTTTGACAATGGGATTTCCTACAGAGTAGTTTGGGATTTACAGTAAATTTTTATGATTATGTTGATGTAGACAATGATGTTATCGCATGCGAATTACAAAGTATTGAAGATATTTGCAATGAAGATCAAAACATGACTGATAGTGAGTCTGAACTAGAAGATGAGTCTGCTGTACCATCATTCTGAGATGCAATAATTGGCTTCTCTTCACTGCAGCAATTCATTCAGAGTGTGCCCGATGTTCCTGAGTCAAGTGTTGAAATGTGTTAGGGAAATTTATTTATTCTGTATGAAGCAGTCTTCTCTGGATAGCTACTTGAAAAAAAATAACTAAAAAAAACATTTTTTAGTTATTTTTTTTTGTACTACTTGTAATTATTATAATTGATTTTTATCATTCACATTATCTTTCTTTTCATTGCATCCTTGTTATAATTTTGAAATCTTATTAAATCATGACTGATAAATATTGTTTTGCATTAAATGACAATTTTTATTTTTGATAGTTTTCCTACAGTACACATGATCATTCACGTGTATGTGTATCTTTCATTTTTATTTGTGTAGTTAATATTTCATATCCTTAAGTTATTTTCCCTTCTAAGAAGTTCTCCCTCGTAAGAAGTTCTAATTGATTTGATTTGGTAGTTGTTGGCGCATCGGCTTCTGTGGCCATATTGCACCTCCCAAGGTTTTTGCAGTACTTTGATCCAAGCCCGAGGCGGGAATCGAACCCGTAAGAAGTTCTAAACCTCTGGTCCCTTGGAAAACTTCTTATTCGGATTCTATTGTATATTAAATCCATCTAAAACATAATTTCTGATAGAAGTTAATGTAAGATTAGTTAATCATTCCTGTAGCATACTGGAACAAAGGCAATTTTTAATAATTTTAATTTTAATGAATTCCACTGGTGTTATTTCTGTATTAGATGTGTGAATCTTTAATGACTTTAATTCTTCACATAATTTTGTATCTTTATAACTGATTTTGATTCGTTTTGTTCTTCATCTGATAACTTTATTATTATCAGCCACATGGCACAAGTAAGCCTGAGGCTTATGCTGCACCAGCCAAAAAAAAACATACAATGGTTAATCAAATATCTTTCTTCAACATCTGAATGATTATATAAAAACCATATAAATTACAATGTGCTCTTTTAACAATGAGAAAGGTTCTTCAATTGACTGAAAATAATGACATAATAAAAGTTTATTTTTAAAATCTTGTTCAGGATCCTGTACTGGTTCATGCTTATTCAAGTAAATTGTTCCTTGCATAAGTTTACTGGAATTAATTTTGAATAAAATACCATGCCAAATTATTAGGGAACAAGCAAATTGAAATGTTTTAATTGTTAATCCTAGACTAATATATGTTTTGTGTTCGTATCTGTTACTGTGTCATTTACTAAATTTATCCATTTATTTCATTTACTAATTCCTGCAACTAGCCTTCAATTTAAATTTATGTCCCTGAGTGAGTGAGAGTGTGTGTGGGTATCATCTGATAAAGAGTAAAGATGCCATCAGCACTTATTTTACTTAACTGTTTTAAAGCCCCATAAACTTCAATCAAGTCACCACGTAGACGCCTAATTTCCAGATGCTACAATTTACAGAACCATTGTCTTTGTTGATGTTCTCTGTTCCCTTTCCAACAGATCTATGTACTTCCTAAAATAAGGTTTTCAAACCTGAATGCAGTATTTCAGATGTGGATTAACCATTGCTTTATAAAAGGGGATAATCATCTTTGTTCCTGCTGGCAAAGACCCTGTACATTATTGACAAAACCCCACAAGCTGTTCTAGCAGCCTGTTTGCAACTGCTCAGAAAACTTTATTTGACCAAAATTATCCCTATTTCTGTTTCCTTATCAAAACCTTGAGTTTGTTGCTGCCCAAATGCACTAGCTTGAATTTATCAATTTTAAATCTCAACTGCCATTTTTCAACCTAGTTTATCTAGATATCCTTGAAGTGACATTCTGGTTCATGCCATTAACCACCCTGTACACCTCTGTATCAATAGCAAACTTAAGACGTCAAACCTCAAATACCTACATCAATACTAACAATATTAAAAACAGTAAGAGGCCACACTGAACTTTGTAATACTCCATTAATCACATTAATCCACAAAAAGTAGTGACCATTTATAATTAGTCTTATCTCTTTATCCACATAGTATTGTTATTTTTTAATATTCTTAGAGAAAATACAAGGTTCGTGGTATTTTTTAATAGGTTTTTATGACTAAATAAATTCAAGGATTACCACATACTCATAACACACACCATGAGTATATATTCATATGGAATATTGTCATATACACATTTTACACCCTCTCTCATGTATTTAAATTCAACTCTGTAACAGGTATGTAAGTTATTCTATTTGCTTACTTTCATTATTCACGTAACTAGTATCAAAATTTTCCCTTCTAAATAGAAAACTGATAAGAGAACACAAATACGAATTAATATGCTAATATTAATGTTATAATATAATTATATTAATAACAATAGTTTAAAATATTTTATTTTGATATTACAGTGCAGGATAAATATTAATTCAAGTATCCTAAACAAGTAAAATTTTCTAAACTTAGGTAAAACGTAATGCAGTTTTCAATGTTAATTTATAAAGTACTTCACCTATGTTGCAAGTGTGATTATGATAACACTGTTCCAATTTCAGGTGATTACAAGATATTAATTACTTTGCCTAATGTCACTGTCTTCATTTATGATTAGATTAACTGAATTCTAATATTTCCAGTCTGCTCAAAAAAGAATAATAAATAAATAAATAATGATTAAATAAATAAATAAATGGGCAATAAAAAATTTATGATACCGGAGAAAAGTTAATTTATAATGTGGTACTTTAATTTTTAATATCATTTTCTAGGTTTCTATATGTAATTTTGCACAAAATGAAAGGTTTTATTTTGTGCAAAATTCTGAATCTGTTTAATTAATAATTAATTAATGTATTCCACTAATTATACTTAATATTAAAAACAGACTAATCAGCTGCTTTCATGAACTACACCCTAAGTTTACCAACTGGGACATTATTTTAAATTATTCTGCACACAATTTAAATGCTTACTTTAAATGCATATATATTTTTATAATGTTGATTAAATTATCAACATTAAAACTTAGTAAAATTTCTGAAATAAAACTTAATAAAAAGGTTACAATTTAAAGGCTGATTTTAGTATAAATGCATTCATTAGTATATAACTTAATTTATGATTAAATTTATAAAGCATATGGCAGAGAAATTAGTAAAATTTCATCTGAATGTTACTGTAAAAGGCAAGGAGAAAGCAGACAGATATTAACCAAAGGACTATGTCCCTACATTCCAATGTTATTTAGCAAGAAAATGAATACATACATCGGCTGCAGGTGCATGTGTGAAGCCTTTGCTGGAGTGTTATAGGTGGAGAAAGAATCAAAGCCACCAATGAAATCAACTGAAACAGAGAAAGGGTGCTGTTAGATAGGCTTTGCCAAATGCCAAAATTGTGCACAGATTAATGTTCATCAGATATAATCATATTGAAGTCTAAAATATTATGCTATGTAGTACAAAAGCAATGGTTGCAATAATGACTTGGTATCATTTTCTATTTAAAATCTCATTCTAAAATAATATCATATATAGGAGTTAGCAAAGAATAACAGAAAGTAATAATGGTTACTAAAATATCTGTTAGATATTATATTCAGTCATATCGGTCCATCAATGAATACAATTTTATAATTTATTAGATGAGAAATTCTTGGATAGCTCCTTCAATATACTTTCTATTAAAAATTAATTAAACATTACTCCAAAAATCACATTACAATTGAAAAGAATATTAGCATTTATATTCTTTCTTTGTATTGATAAAATAATGTCCTTTTATTTCAGCAATTAAAACAGTGGTTTTCAACCAGGGTGTCGCAACAACATTCTTGGGGTGCTGCGTAATTTCGGTTTAAGTTACTTAAAGTAATTATTTTTTTTTGAAATTTATACATTTATTTCATTATAAAAAGGTGTACGGTATCCATTGTACCGTATCTTTTTAATTTTGTGGTGATCTATAATTGATCTTTATTTAGTACCTCTATATAAAGAATAAAATTATTATATAGGTATATATTAAAAGGTCGAAAACCACTGTGGTAGGTATTTCTTTTGAACTAGGGGTGCCGTCAAAAAATTACTGGGACACTAAGTGCGCTGTGAACCAAGAAAGTTTGGGAACCTCTGAATTAAAAGAAAGCAAACGTACTCTCTCCCTCTTTTCTCCTTAATCAGCAAGCTTTACAAAATCCATTTTTGCCACTCATCAACTCCAACTTAAATGGTGTCTAGAGGGTTCTGATTAGCCTATTAACAGGTGCATTAATTTTTGTAACATAAGTCACTTGGGAATAGCAGTTCTCTCTCGCTCTACAAATCTATAAGTGCTTATAGTGAGCCATTTTTGAATATTTCTCGTTAACTCCACATGTACACAAAATGCTTACCAGTATTTTTTCAAAACTTTCCCACAAAAAGAAAGAAAGAAAGAAAAGTCAGCCAGCTGAAATCTTGTCTACTTTCAAATTAAATTATAATTTTTGTTTTGGTAATGATAAAATACATTTATTTGTCTCTCAAGGGAGGGGGAAAAAAAAAAGAAAAAAGTTCAAAATGTCTTAATCCTGGAAGTTATGAAAGATGCATTATTTCATAACTCCCAGTTTTTCAGAAGCCAATAACACAAGGAACAATGAAAAGCCTTGTATGAAAACTAGGTGTTTTTTTTTTTTTTTGATGACCCAAACTACTTTTGTAATAGTGACCGGTGTTGACATCATGTGGCACTAGGCGATTGTTTTCGGAAACTTGATATTTTTCATATTTTCTGGAACAGTAAAGAGTGCCAAATAAACTGTCTTTACATTTGTTTATTTTAGAATCTTGCTATTGGAAGGAATTTCATGAAAGAGCAAAGGATGAATTTTCTAAAAAATAGGAATATAATGGAGTTAATTTTTTTAAAAATTATAATAAATGAAGTTATGAACAGGATACTTATGACTGTGGTTGATAATAATCATTTACTGATCACTCAAACAACAACTATAATGGTCCTTTTTTAGAGGTCGGGAATAAATAAAATACAATAAATATTCTTATCAACACCAACCAGAGAGAAAATATAGCAGTAAAGTAGTAAAATAAAGTACACCATATAGAAGTAAAATAAAGCACACCATATAGAAGTAAAATAAAGCACACCATATAGAAGTAAAATAAAGCACACCATAAAGAAAGAAAATGCCAAAAACCAATGAAATGGTATGTTTCTTTACAGCTTTAGGTTTTCCAGAAATGAAAAACTAGAGTGAATGGATGAAAATTTTTCAGAAGTGCCAGAATGCAAATGAAATGATATGTCTCCTTGGTTGGCAATAGCTAAAATACAGTCCAACTGTAATAAAATTTAAAGTAAACTGAATAAAATAAAGGTCCCCTAATGAAGAATACAGGAAAATACCTGAAAAAGAATAAAAGAGGAATTCGGCTGCCAATGGCCCCATCTTTTCAAGGAGGGCAATTCAGCAGGTGAAGAATGAAGAATAAGATATTTGACATTTCAAAATTAAAATAGCAAAGGCTATCCCATAATTTAATAAAAGGTTCTTCATGGGGCTGAGATGCAGGCTCTGCACTGGCTAGTCCAACTTTTTGATGCTAAAGTCAGTCACAACATGTGCAGCATGACAAGTACACTGATCAAAAAAATTACAAAACAAAATATTCTTCACAAATATTTTAATGCAAACAGTGTCGTCAAAGGCAAATATTTGATATAACAGGCATCCTGGCATGCAAATTCCGAGTAACCAATAGAAATCTATCATCTTACAGAGCTGCACATTAATAATAGTTTATTTATCCTCATTTTATGTTACACTTGTTGAGAGATAACAGCAAAAAGGGAGGGAGAACACATAAGCCAAAGGCTTTTAGCATTAGTAGAGGCATATGATGCAAGAAAGCAAGCTTATGCAGCATCAGCCAAAAAAAAAAAAAAAAACCCACTCCCATTTCACCCCTCCGTTCGTTCGAAATACCTGTCCAGCTGAGCCTTAAATTTGTTTAGGCTATCAACTTCAACAACAAGCGATGGGAGTCTATTCCACAAACCAACTGCCCGCTGGCTAAAGGCAAATTTCCGCACATCTATCCGACATCCATCCTTCCTCAATTTGAATTTATGCCCTCTCAGGTGATTATTCTCAGCAAGAGGAAGAATCCCATCGGCATTGAGCATGCTCAAGCCATTCAAAGCCTTATACACCTCTATCAGATCACCTCGCCGATGCCTAGTCTCCAGGCTCTGTAATTTGCAAAACTTAAGCCTTTCTTCGTAAGAGCAACCCTTTGTTCCATTCACTAATCTTGTTGCCCTTCTCTGTACTCGTTCCAGCAGCTCTACATCCTTCTTGAAATGAGGCCTCCAGACCTGTATACAGTACTCAAGGTGTGGCCTGACCATTGCCTTACACAAGGGAATAATCACCTCCTTATCCCTGCTAGAAAAAAATTCCTGTATATCATTGACAAGACACCATGAGCTACTCTTGCAACCTGTCTGCACTGCTCAGAAAACTTCATATCTGCCTGCACAATTACCCCCAGGTCCCTTTCATCCTCTATCACTGTCAGTGTAGTACCACAGAGTTGATACGTTGCTCTGGGGTTGCTGTTTCCCATATGTAGTACTTTACATTTGTCAATGTTAAACTTCATTTGCCACCTCTCAGCCCATCTGCTCAACCTTTCCAGATCCTGTTGCAGCAGAATAGTGTCAGTAGGGTCCTTGACAACCCTGCCAACCTTTGTATCGTCTGCAAACTTGGACATTAAGCTTGATATACTATCATCAATATTATTTATAAATACAGAAAACAATAATGGACCTAACACTGAACCCTGAGGGACTCCACTAATAACATTAGTCCACGATGAGCAGTGTCCATTGATTACCACTCTCTGTCTTCTCCCTCTCAACCATCCCTTTATCCATAGCAATTTGCCTCCAATGCCACACTGCTCCAATTTGTGCAGCAGTCTTCCATGTGCAACAGTATCAAAAGCCTTTCTAAGATCCAAATATATAATATCAAAGTTATTCTTTGCATCCATTTCTTTTGTGACTACATCATAGTATCCAATCAAATTAGTAAGACAAGACTTCCCCTTAACAAACCCATGCTGTGTCCGAGCTATAACTGAAGTATTGTCTAGATGATCCTGCAATGCTTCTTTAACCAGTGCCTCCATTCATTTCCCTGGAACAGAAGTTAAAACTCACAGGTCTATAATTACTTGTGTCAGCCTCTGTTGTTGTTTGTTATTTCGAGCATTAGCAACTAAGGCTATATCGCTTCGGGGATATGCAGTGGTCATTCCCTGACCTTTCCGCATCCTCCGTATTTGGTGGTCATAGGCTTGAACCATGGTCTAATCAAGAAGCGTGTGCTATGCACTGCTGCTTCTGCCCACCCGGCTATGGAGGCGCCGTCAGCCTTTGATCCTCCTTTGTCAATTGGGGTCACATTTGCACATCTCCAGTCTATGGGTACCTCCCCTGAGTCCAAAGAAGCTCTCATAATTATGGCTAGGGGTTTGCTTACTTCCTTTAATATAACTGGATAGATCCCATCCACCCCGGGTGCCTTTTTTATGTTTATGCTCAACAATTTCTCCTCCACTTTCCTCTCAGTTATTACAAAATCATCTAGCTCACTGCCAGAGTTTACTTCACCTCTGGCATTCCCCTTCCTGAATAACTCCTCATGTGTGAATGTAGATGCAAAATACTCATTTAGTTTGTTAGCCACCTGAGCAGGATCCTCAACTGTTGAACCATCAATATTCAATGGACCAATTTGATTCATCCTTTTTAGGAGGTGTTTCCTTAGAAAAAAAATGTACATAACAAATAAAACATACAGTTCTGTAGTTGAACAGGTACTATTCAACAGATAAATCATACACTGCGAACATTTTTACAGTTAGAATTATGAAAGGAAAAAAAAAAAAAAACAAAAAAAAAAAATGATGAAATGTTTGCATAAATATTACAAACATTTTTGAAGACTGTTCCCCTAAACATATTTACATTATATATGGGTAATGCATTTCCTCTATGTTTTTGAAGTCCAGGGGTTGAGTGAAAGGTAAGTTGAATCAGACATCACTAGTGATGTGTTTTATCAGTAGTTTCTTGAATTTTTGATATTTGCAGGAAGATTACTCCAGGTTTTAGCTCCTCTGTATTTTATATTTTTCTGTCTTATGGCTTTTCTAAAAAGCAGAAACCTCAGGTTTGCTTCATTTCTTAAATTGTTGTTGTTATAAAAAAGATCTGAAGAGAGGAGGAAAGTCTGGCATCTTCAAAGCATTGTAAACAAAGACCACCTCCACTTTCAAGTAGCAGAGGATAGATGCCTAGGAGTCTCACTTCTTTGTATCTTCAACTGACCGATGCATTCCAGAGAAGGCCTAAAATTGAACATATGCTCGACTGAGAATGGAGTTGATTCTTACAAGATTTTCTTCGTAGCCAAGGTGAGATGATTCCATAGATGAGGTGGGATCGGATTAAAGAAAGGAATACTAGTCTAAGAATGGAAGGTGACACCCAGGGCAGAGATTCATATGAGTATTCCCACTAGTGACGAAGTCTTCTTTCGTAAGGTGATCATTTGTTTATCCCAACTTGGCTTATCACCAAGCCAGATTCACAAAAACTTGGTTTCATTCATCCTTTCGAGTTGTTTTTCTTTGCACGTTATTTCAAAATCAATATTTAGTGGTTTGTTTTTTGTTCTAAACACCATATATTTGGATTGAAATTTGGATTTAGTATAAGGTTCTGGTTCTGTTAAGGTATTGTTCTGGATTTAGTATAAGTTGATTCTTTTGAAGTCAACTATGCATTACAGAGAGCAAGACAGATTTTGAGTTGAAGCTGGTTAGGGTCCTTATCTGTGTTCAGAATGGAAATATCATCCGCATACGTAACTAGCTGAAAGAAGAGAGAGAAATTCATTGATATAAAGAACAAAGAGGATAGGTCCAGGAAGTGGGCCTTGAGATACTCCCCTAGAAAAATAACAAATGTCTGAATAAGACATTTGTTTTTATGACAAATGGCTGATCAGTAAGGTAATCTTTAAGGAGATGGTTAATTCTCCCTCTCAAGCCAAAACTGAGTTTAAGCAAAATCTTATGATTTATACAATCAAAAGCTTTGGATAGGTCTAGGAACAGTGCTATTGCATAATGACCCTTTTCCAGACTATCCGTGATCCCAGACCAAAAGTCAACAATTGCCAGGTCAGTAGATCTTTTTGAATGTTAAGCATACTGTTGTTGATGGATGAGCTGATTAACTTCAAGAAGCACACGAGTCTGCTGTGAAGAATTTTTTTGAATAAGTTTGCAAAACTGAGAGTAGAGCTATTGAACAAAAGTTGCTGATAGTATTGCAATGTTCTCCCTTTGGAACAGGGACAATGACTGCTTTCTTAACTTGAGGAGGGAATTTACCAGGTTTAAAGGAGATTGAATATATACTTAAATGGTATAAGAATTGAGATAAGAAAATTTTTCAGTAGAGAGGGAGATATTTCATCAAAGCCAATGTCTCCCTTTTCTTTCAATTGATGTCCTGCTTCTACTTGATCTGAGACCGGAGTGATAATAATAAAAAAAAAAAAAAGTTTCTGATTGAGTACTTGGCAGATTCTCTTGTTTGATTGTCTCTGGAGTCAAGTTCATCTTGAAAAATGTTATTCACACTTGAGATAAAATGGTTACAAAAGGTTGAGGATTTTTTCTGGTCATCTGAAACGAGTACAGGCTTACCTCAATCAACGCGATTAATTGTCCCGCGAGCGCACTGTGCAAAATGGAAACACGTTAACCGAATATAATAATCAATAGGAAAAATTATAATTGGTCCTTGACCTTCAGAAATGTCAATAAAAAAAAATTTAAAAATACCTTTTAAATAACTTTTTAACTGTATACCATGTAAAAGATAATGAAAATAATTATGGAATTAAATGTTTATTGCATAAAACAGCGGTTCCCAAACTGTGCGCCACGGAATATTTTAAATTTTCGAGGGAAACACAGCGATACTCAACATTTGTCGGACACCATGCAAACTACTAGCTCGAGATAGTTAACAGTTTCAACATTTCTTATTAAGTTGTTTGGACCTAACTACTTAATAAACGGAACTGTTAGGTATTTCTTTTGGTCTAGGTGCGCTGTGAAAAAATTACTGAGACACTAAGGGTGCCACGAACTGAGAAAGTTTGGGAACCTATGACATAAAATACACAATGAAGAAACAATTTGTTATGGAAATATTTGAACAGAGTCGTCTGAACAGTGTTGACTTTCTCTTTTCATCAATCAACATTTAAATGTAGACTTGCATTTAAAAATTAGAATTTTTAAATGCAAGTCTACATTGACTTTATTAGTGGGAGACAAAAAACAACATGGGTTCTTCCGATGGTTGATGGAACACACCAAGGCGGGCAGCAGGCAAACGTTTGTTTATTGCCCATCCGACGCAATTCAAATCTTTTTCAATATCACATAAAAAATAAAATAAAAAAAAAAAGATCGCGTTAACTGGAAATTTGCATTGTGTAAAGTGAAAAGTGGTATAATTTTTTTCAAATAGTGGTAATTGAAAAACGCATTAATTTAACTCACGTTATGCACGGCCTGGCTGTACCTCATTTCAACTACATTTCCAATGTGGCTCTGTGATTTCAGTTTTAATTTTCATAAAACGATATCGATGAAGGGATAGAGGGCATGATGTCTAAATTTGCAGATGTTAAAACTGGTAGAGTAGTAAACGATCACTGTCAAGCTAAGCTTCTTCAGAGAGACCTAGGTAGACTTCGGGAATGGTCTGAAAAATGGCAGCTATGCTTTAATCCAACAAAGTGTAAGGTATTACACCTGGTAAACAGTAATCCCAAAATAACTTATTCTTATTCACTTGGTGGAGTTCAACTAAACCCAGTACTAGAGGAAAGGGACTTGGGTGTTACGATACGGTCAGACATGAAATTCTCTTAGCATTGTAAACAGGTCGCAAGGAAAGGAAGGTCCATGGTGTCCTATCGATGATCTATCGAACTTTTGCAAGTAGAGATAGGGATGTGATAATCCCATTATATAAGGCTTTTGTTAGACCACACTTGGAATACTGTGTTCAAGTATGGAGACCACACCTAAAGAAAGACAGAGCTCCTTAAAAGGGTGCAAAGACGGGTAACTCGCCTGGTGAGATCGGCAAAAGGGCGTCCTTAAGAAGAGAGACTTCGAATATTTGGGTTACAGAGTTTGGAAACTAGACACCTTAGAGGAGATTTGATTGAGGTGTTTAAGGCTCAGAGAGGCATCAGTAAAATGAATGAGGATGAAATTTTCAAGATTATAAATGATGCTAGAACTAGGGGACATAAATTCAAATTACGGGGGGAAATGTTTAGATTGGACTGCAGGAAGTTTTATTTTAGCCAGCGAGTTATAAATTACTGGAATAAGCTGCCTACATGGGTGGTAGAAGCTGACAGTTTGGGGAAATTCAAAGGTCATCTGGATAGTACCGTCGGGTGAGGGAGATGATAGGTTTAATTTCCTTTTCTTTTATTAATTATTATTATTATTTTTTATATCATTGTTTTATTCGGTTTTCGGGTTTTTTTTTTTTTGGCTGGTGCAGCATAAGCCATAGGCTTTCTTGCGCCATGCGGCCATTACTAATAGCTTGTCCAAAATTGTCCATTTTTCCTTACTTCTTATGATGCTTGCAAGTTTGGGAACTACAGTATTTTCTTTTCTCTGACTGATGCAGTCAGTGACTTATGTTGTGAATTTATTTTGATCTGCCTCGATTCGTGTTGCTCTAGCAATTCTTGCAAGTTTGTTCCTCTTCTTTAACGTATTACGAATTTTGTTTGAGATGAACAGGCATATTTTCCCTGTTGGCCTGGTGGTCTTTTTATTCTTTTGGCTCCTGATATACGACAGGCACTTTAAGAAGGAGTTAGTTGCAATTTCAAGATCATCAGTAGCAAGCACCCCGTCCCATGAAGACCACGGTAAGTCATGCCAAAGCTTATTGAGAGAATCTGGAGTGACAGATCTGAAATAGTTGCATCAAGTATTGTGCAGGTGAGAGGGCAGTCCCAAATTGCAAAGTCAAGAAGGGAATTGTGGGACTCTCCCATTCTAGTGAGTTAGGTCTGTGCTGGTGGAAGAATGGGATTTGTTGCCACAGAATCTAATAGATACCCTTATATTGAGCATTCACTACTGTAGGCCTGTTTAGCCGTTGGAAGGGATAATATGTTGTACCAATGTCATGTGACCATATTTTTGAGCATTTTGTATTGACTTCTGCAATGTGACCTTTTTGGTAATTCTTATACAACACCTATAAATGTCCCTTATATCTGTGAAGTTTCTTACTGTCTCCTCATTTCGTTGTTATTCTATGGTACACCATCATAAATTTTGTCCTGCTTTATCACAAGCTGCACAAGTTACATGTTTTCTGTGTGTTCTGTTAATTTTGTCGAGCAGTGTAGAATTGTCCTTATGATACGGATATGGGCCTTCTTCATCATGCTGCCAGAATGTAAGTAATGCAATGTATGCATTATTGTCCTGAACATCTAGATAGGCCTCAGCATTCGTGATTTTTCTAAAACAATCAATGGTTCGAGGCCAAACCATGAAGAACAGCCTTAGACCCTCACACTGCTTTTGCCAAACTTCAGTGTTGGTAATGTACAATATGGCAGTTAGCCATACTGTATATACTCCGAGCATCTGCCACACTTGCACAACCATCAGACTGGTAGACCATGTACTGTGATCTTCACTCCAAAGCAGTTTTCTACTGGTCTATTGTTCAAGTACAATGGACCTTACACCAAGCTAGACGGAGTCTCACATTAGCCAGGGTGATTAGTGGCATGTGGACAGCTGCATGATTGTAGTAAGCCATATTATGCAAAGTCCTGTGTGTACTGCAACAATCTTTACCTGCATTCAATTTTTGCAGACAATTTTTTGCAGGATTCTCCTCTCATGTTCTTTCAGCTTCAGACATTTTCCCAGGTTTATTTGTGATGGTTTCAGCCAGTTTACTTCGATTTACAGATTACATCAGCAATCATTGACTTAGGAATTATCAGTGCCATTGAAATATCATGTAGAGACCAACCGATAAGATTCTTCCTCTTGCTGGGAGGGCATAAATTCAAATTGAGGAAAGATAGTTGTAGGATAGATATGTGGAAGTTTGCCTTTAGCCAGCAGGTGGTTGATTGCTGGGACAAACTTCCATCTGTTGTTGCAGAAGTTGATAGCTTAAACAGATACAAGGCAGAACTAGACAAACATTTGGAGCAAGTGGATGGGTGAAATGAGAAGGGTGTGTGTGTGTTTTTTTTTTTTTTTTTTTTGGCTGATGCTATAATGCTATATAAGCTTGCTTTCTTGCATCATGTGCCCTTGCCAATGCTAACTGCTTATGTGGCACCCTATTATCATTCTACAATGGAAGTCTGTGCCGATCATGGTATCTTGCATTCACAAGGAGAGAAAAAAAAAAAAAAAAAAGAGAAGAAACCAAAGATATTCATAAATGGCTTCATTATAAGCATTCAAATTTTGGGGATTTAACTATCCTTATGCACCACACTTATGATACAAAAAACCATGCAAGCTGACAGGCTAATTTTTTCCCTAAGAAAATATGTTATGCTAAATCCAAGAATAAAATCTCATATTCATAACCAACTGAGATTCATCATTAGCCATTTTCAATCCACTGCAGGATATGAAAACCTCTCCAGCAACTTTCCAGTTCCTTCTGCTTTGTGCAATGGCCATCCACTTACTACCCACGGACTCTTGAATTTTATCTGTCCATCTCTGTTGTTGTCTTCCAGGTTTTCTTTTAGCTCCTCTTGGGTACCATTCTGTTATTTTCTTACTCCATCTGTCATGTCTTTGAGCAATGTGTCCTGCCTAAGTCCATTTCAGTTCTTTAGTTTTGATAAGAATGTCCTTTTACTTGTTTGCTGCCTGATCCATGTGTTTCTCTTTTTATCCAACAACCTGATTCCTAATACAATTCATTCCAATTCTTCACTGTGTAGTTTTCAGCACTTCTCCTTTCTTTTGGTGAGTGCCCAAGTTTTACTTCCATAAGTCATGGTGAGGAGTATACATTGGTTCATTATTTTACGTTTCAGACATGGGATAAAAAAAAATAAATAAAGTGCAGCCATTATCAACCCACTGCAGGATGGAAGCCTCCTCAACAATTCATGCTGAGGGAAATGGATCATAATCTGCCACGCTGGTCCAGTGTGGGTTGGCAGAGCGACCGTATTCAGCAGTCAGGGGCTTGAACCCCAGTCTACTCAAAGAGCGTGTGCTACTGCACTCCCGCTCCTGCCCACTAGGCTACGGAGGCATATTGCTCCTCAATACATATCAAGAGTTTGATACACTTCTGGCCTCCACTTCACTACAGAATTCCTCATTTGTGAATGTAGATGCAAAATACTCATTCAGTTTGTCAGCCACCTGAGCAGAATCATCAACAATCAAACCATTGATAGCAAGTGTACCAATCTGATTCATCCCCATTCTTCCAGTGTTTACATAAGTAAAGAAGTCTTTACTGTTTTTCTTTGCATCGTTTGCCAAAGATTTCTCGTAATCTGGCTTTGCTTGCCTAACCTCTTTTGTGATTTGATTACAGACTATTTTATATCTACCATAAGCACCTATGTTTCCTGTTAATTTATATGTATCCCATGCATTTTCTTCTCTGCCACAAATCTCATTAGTTCAGCTGACATCCATTTAGGCCTAAACCTTGAACAGTATTTCTTGATTGGTATGAAAAGCCTAGTAGCTTCCAAGATTAATTCCTTACTTAAATGCTTCCCATTTAAAATTTGCTGTTGATAACATCATCAGTTGGTCCCACTGTACAGCATTTAAAAACTGTCTGAGACCATTGTAGTCACCTTTACAAAAGCAAAAACCCTTCCCTTTACCCTTGATGGTATTTACATCTTTAAGTAAATCCCACATCAGTAAACTGTGATCACTGCCACCTAGTGGTTCCTTTATCTGCAGATTCTTCATGCATGAATAATCAATGCTAATAATCAGATCAAGAGTGTTACTCCCTCTGGATGTCTCTCGAACATGCTGCTGTAGAAAACAATCATCCAATTAATTCACAAAAGTCTTGCTAGTGTGTGAGTGACCAATCCACAAGTTCCAGTCTGTATCTGGGAAGTTAAAATCTCCCATTATAAGACAATCTGATTTACTGGCCCACTTTCTCTGTACAATTGTTCATTGTACTCATCAGAGTCATTAGGCCTACAACATACTCCTACTCTCAATTTTGCTTTCCCAGTACATATGTCATACCAAACTGGCTCAACACTGCACTGTCCACCCATGTCAACTAGATGCACTTCCTTAGATTTTATGTGTTTCTTAACTAACAGCATGACCCTTCCTCCCTTTCTATTCTGTCTATTATTTCTGCACACATTGTACTCCCCAAATTCCACTTCTGCATTCCTTATATCTGTGCGACACCACGTCTCTATATCCCAAGAATATCTACCTTTGATGTCTTGACCAGCACCATTTACTCCTAGTATTGGTGTACATGCACCTATTCTTACTCTCAGTTACCTTAACACAGCCCATGTATTTACTTGTTTCATGATAACTCCAAGCAGTCCTTGAAATCTCGAGTACCTTGCTTTCCAGGCTGCTGTGCATTCCAGTAGAAGCAGTGCAAGAATTACTTTCACCTCTGCCTGCAGCTACTATTATTCTATTAGTCTGTGAATTCCCCCTAGCTAGTAGTTTTCCGACCCACCCAGCACTGTCTCTCGATAGCATCAGCAAATAATTTTGCACCCTTTCTATTTAAGTGTATTCCATCCTTGTAGAAACAATCTCTCCTGTTAACAAGCACAGACTAGGCTGAGAAAAACATCAGCATTGTACCATGACCTCTACCCGATGAGCCTTGCAAAATCTCTCCAGGGCTGAATTGATTGATAAGGCTCTCATAGTATACTCCCTCCTATCGTGTATGGACAGAATTGCAGACACTTTCAAATTTAACCTCAACGTGCAACTGTTTTCAACATTGACCTGTTGAAATTCTCCTACTCTGTCATTACTGCCAACATGTACAACAATATCTCCCTTTGTGCCCTTAAAAAAATATCTGCTCTACAAAGTCATCAACTTCTTTTGTCACTGGCAGACACACCCTGGTCCTATTCTAGCTATTCTTTTTGCATATATATTTCCCTTCTCCCTGACAATAGAATTATCAAGAATAACTAGTTTCTGTGGGACCAGCATATTCTGCCCTGCACTGAAGATTGTCGCTGTGTTGGCTGATGCACAAGTGAGCTCTGGCATTGAATAGGGCAGCTGAAAGCTTGATGGGTCCCCATCTTAATACCTTCGAGGGCATCTACCTGACTTTTCAAACTCTCATAAATGCCCATCAGAATGCTGAGTTGGCACCTAATTTCTTGACATTGCACCTAGAGTTCACAAAGAAGACATCCTCCCTGGTCAGATCATGTCCTGTTCCAGAAAGTCTGCAAACATTTTACAAGTTGCACAATTTTTTAGGCTGTGAAGTGTTGGAAAATCACTCCCTTCAGTTCTCCTCGAGTCAAAGCACTCCCGTTACTTTGTGCACGTTGCTTTGCTGCTCTAGTCTGGGGCATGATTTCCGTTTAAATACAATTTAATTATTTAACAATGAAAATTAATAAGTTTTATAAATTTAACTGATTAATTGACTATACTATTCTATACTTGACTATATAATACTATACTAAGCTAATAGAGTGATACGTATTACGCTATCTAGTTTTACGTTATACCTTACGCTATCTAGTTCGAGATATGCACTATCAAGCTACTCTATACCGTAATGATCAGTTTAGTTATATCCTTAGCTAAACACAAAAGATAAACACCCAAAAAGTGATTAAAAACCTTCAAACTACTTATTTATTACAATTAAAACCCTACTATATGATAAATATATGTATTTATCATATATGTATGATAAATAAATATTATCAAATATATGATAAATTTTCTAACAAAACTTTGTTTGCAGGATCTCAAGAAGTCAACATCTTCAGGTCAAACCAACACATATGACATATCGAGTATGTTGTAGGGGCTGCAGATTTGTGATCCATCTTCCCCACTGCTAGTATCATTCCCTTGCTCCTTATAGCTATTTGAATTATGCCTACTCTGCTATCACCATCACTATTCTTCATATTCATCTGTGTTTCTGTATTACTGCTTATTTAAGGCAGTCTGTGTCTTCCCTTAATGCTTATTCTACTTTCCTTGTGTTAAATCTTTGTCCTCTCTGAGTCTCTTTCTAATGGCTCTGCATAACTCAGTACACAGGTAGTTCCCACCTTATGAGTTTTCACTTTACGAGTTGTTTTTTTTTTTTTTTTTTTTTTTCCAAGTCAGGTATCAACAAAATTGAAAATATGAACATTAATTGCAAAAAAATTATTGTTAAACATTCATAAATACTGCATTTCAAACCGTGCACATAGCTATGCAATACAGTGTACCTCGCTTTACAATATTAATCTGTTACAGAGACACCATCGTATCATGAAAATATCGTAATATGAACCCAATAACACATTGTTTTTTGGTAATTCATTCCACAACCTCAGAAGTTGAAATTTCCACTATATAAACTCTCTAAAAGGTCGTTTTTATAGTTTAAATTGTATTAGTTACTAATTCAAATCATTAAAATGCACTACACTTTCATCATTATCATATGTTCTGTTATACGAACCAATTTTGAACACATTTGTGATATTTTTCTAAAACACATTTCTGGAGGTTGCTACCATAAAACAATAAAAACAATTTGCACTTTCTGGTTCATTGGCCTTTTCTTTTCTGTTAGTGCATCTAATTGTAAACAGGTAGTGTGTGTTATGGAGGTTTAATGGCACATAAGCTTCTGCAGATATAGTGCACCTATAAATAAAGGGTAGTAAACTCGATCTTATTGCATTTGCGATAATACCAATAACTGGAATTGTGTGGGCTTTTACGTTATTATGGTGAAATGTGTTTCCCCTTCACTGAAATCTTCAATCGTATAAAAAACAAATTTTCAAAATCTTCAATTCATTCTTTTTTTAAAGCTTTGTAAACTTGTTAATCCGCGCAAATTGTGTTAGTTGCAATTTGTGCGTTCTGTTAAAAAATGCTTATGCATGTTATTGAAATTTATAAAGAAAAGAGAAGATTATCTTGGAAACAAGTGCCTCTTGAAGCATTTCTGAAAACTGAGTTCTTGTGCAACAAACCAACGAGTGCAGAGCCAATAATGAGTGATCAACCAGTGTGCATTTAGTCGATGATGATGATGAAGAATAAAAATTCTTTGTAACATTTGTAAGTCATAAATAATTTCTTTATTATTATAATTTGCTTGATTTTACAGGCTACGTTTTCATTTCTTTGGACAAATCAATCATTGTTTAAACAAACTAATTAGCTAACTAATTTCATTGTTGAGAACGTAACCCCTATATAACGTCTTTTTTTTTTTTTTTTTTGTAGTTGTTGGCGCATAGGCTTCTGTGGCCATAATGCACCTCCCAAGGTTTTTGTAGCAGGAATCGAACCCGCGACCTTTGGGTTGTCAGGCAGGCACTTTACCCACCTGGCTAGCCTAGTCAGCCCCTATATAATGTAATTCCCGCTTTACGAGCGCACGCTAGGAACAAATTAACTCTTAAAGTCGGAACTACCTGTACTCGATTTTGTTCCTTGTCAGTGTTTATCTTGCTCTTCATTTGTCGTCTTTGGTTCATCACGACAAGTGTTTCTTGACAACTGAGATTACAATTACTTAAATAAAAAATAAAACACTATTAGTCTCAGTGGTCATGGTGGCTAATAATATTATATCCCAATAATTTAGAAGCCTACAGCATGACTGTAAAAGATATTTCACAGTAAAATTTGTTTTGAAATTTTCCAATATTATTATTGAGGAGTCAAACTAATGTTCCAGAGCCACCTATCTAAAACACAAGCACTATTGACATGTGTTTTCTTTTAACTGGTGAAATAAAAGGACATGATTTTCAGCAATACCAACAAAGATTGCAAAAAGAAAGTGCATTCATAAATCGCAATCACAATAATTATTTTCTTAAAAAAAAATCTGCTTTCGAAACTCAAGGGTTGCATGGTATATATTAAACACCGAACATTTAAAAAATTATAATACAGCAAAACACAATTCTAATTAACTTTTTTTCTCATAATCAAATATTACCACCAGTCACAAATATAAAATATAAACCTAATTGCAAAACTTTTTTTAAACCCTTTTGAGAGTACATATATAGATCTGTTTTTCTTGTGGGTTCTGAGGGAGTATGTACGTAAGTCAATGTTTTGAAGATTACTTCAAACAGTGTGCATATTAATGTACAAAATTCATTAAATTTTTTTATTTTTTGGTTCATTATTTTACATTTCAAACAAATTGTAATATTGCTCCTCAGTATGCGACTACATTTCCTGAATGCTATCCATTCGAAATTTATTCTTCTCTTGACTTCCAGCCATTTATCATTGTTACAGCTAATGACTTATCCAAGATAAGTATATGAATCAACCTTTTCAATTTTTATTCCTTCAACGATTATATTCCTTTCTGTGGCATACTTTTTCATCATTACTCTTGTTTTAGCCATATTCACGTTTAGTTCAAAATTCTTACTAACTCTGCATAACTGATTAAGGTTTTCCTCTAATTCCTCAGGATCATGGCTTATGATCACAATGTCATCTGCAAATCATAAATGGTTTAGGTACTCTTCATTCACATTGACTCCTTTCTGCAACCTGTCCAAGCTTCCTCAAAGGCAGCAGTAAACAACTTCAGAGATATTGTATCTCCTTGTTGAACTCCTTTCTCAATTTTAAATTTGCTACTGTTTTTTAGTCTAATAAAATAGATAGCATTCTCATAATATATTTTCTTCAAAATCATAATGAATGAGATGTCTATGCCTTGTCTTTCCAGTGCTTGAAACATTGCCTTATGCTGAATGGAGTCAAATGCCTTTTCATAATCTACAAATGCCAAGCATAATGACATTTTATATTCATTTACTTTCCCCATTAGCTGTGATATTACGTGAAGGTGATCCATAGTTGAGAATCTTGTCCTAAAGCAAGCTTGCTCTTTCAGTTGATTCTCAACACGTATTCTTTCTAATCTGTTAGTGATGACCCTTGTGAACAACTTGGAGATGTGGGACAACAAGCTAATTGGTCTAAAATTTCCAATTTCTGATTTGTCTCCTTTATTATGAAGCAAAGTTATGATGGCATTATTCCACTCCTTAGCGGTCACACCTTTCCTAATGTATTTTGTGAAGAGTCTTGCCAGTTTCTGTGTCATGTCTCTTCCTTCCAATTTTAACAACTCTTCAGTAACTTCATCTGACCTTGGGCTTTTTGATTCTTCACTTTCTTCAATGCATGTTCTATCTCATCAGGAAGGATATGTATACGACATACTCAGTATGTCGTATACATTGCTAATTTGTGATCCATCTTCCCCACTGCTTGCATCATTCCCCTGCTTCTTATATAACTCTTTATAGCAGTCTTCTGCTATATGAATTATGCTTTCTCTGCTATTTATAAGTACACCATCACTATTCTTCAGATTCAGTGTCATTTGTCTTTCTGCATTACTGCTGATTTAACTACTTTGTTTTCCCTTAATGCTTGTTCTACTTTTGTGTTAAATCTTATGTCCTCTCTGAGTCTCTTTCTAAAGGCCTTGCATAACTCGGTATACTGAATTTTGTCATTGTTGATGTTTATCTTGCTCTTCATTTGTCGTCTTCGGTTCATCATGAGAAGTGTTTCTTAACTAAATTTTTCTTCTTTGGATTTCTTTTTACCTATCGGTTTCTCAGGCTTCATCACTTTCAGAAAGTTGTTGTTTTCCTCATCGATATCTTGGTCCTGAAAGGTCTGCAGAAGCTGAAACTTGTTCTTAAGTTCCAGTACATACTGCTTTTTCTCCTTTTCTGTTATCTTTTAGATAACAGAAGAGGAAAAAGACCTTTGTATTATTTACTAGAGTCAGTTTTTTCCCTTACTTTTCTTACATCTATATCAAGTGTGCATCTTGCCATTCTATGATCACTTCCAACATTTACCTTGCTCAGGACAGTAACATCATTCACAACATATCTTCTGTTAGTGAGGATGAAGTCAATTTCATTAGTCGTTAATCCATTTGGGCTTTTCAATGTCCACTTTCTGTTCATCCTTTTCTTGAAAAAGTGTTCATTACTGACAATCCTCGAGTTTCTGCAAATTCCACAGGTCTTTCACCTCTTTCATTTCTTTCACCAATTCCAAAATTTTCTATAGTTTCCCTTCCTGTGCTGTTTTGTCTCTTTCCAAACCTTAGCATTGAAGTCCCCATATAATAAGCGAGTTGGCCTGCCTCCCTAAAATCCACTCATGCACACCTTGTTATGTCACTTTGGTGGCAACATACGTGTAGAGTGGTTCTCTTCAAGACACCCTTGGCAGTGGTGGGATTCAGCCGGTTCGGCGAACTGGTTGTTAAAATGGCACTTATGATCAGGGTTCTCTCTAAGGTGGGTGCCTGGGCAGCCACCCAATGTGGAAATCATAAATTTACATTCCTTACTCTTTTTTAATGTTCATCTACGCAAATCATCTAGCGTATTCCAAGTGCCCGTAGTAATGTTCATTCCGTCCATAGGTGAAAAAAATTAGACGGAACTATGCTTGTAATATTTATTTATTCATTTCATAAAACTCATTATACCTTTGATGAAATACTACATTTTTATTCCCTAGCGTTTTTTACTTAAGTAAACAAACATAACGTAAAGAGAAAAAGTGCCAAACAACCAGGGGGGTGACACACTGTCATTTGTTTCAGCTTTGTGTTATGCCCTAAATTCACACGAGATATGAGTGCGTTGCTGTTCCCCGATCAATAAAAACAATAGGAAGCTAGGACACAACGAACAAATACAGATTTCAAGGGTTATCTTATCACCCATTTCGGAAGCTGTGGAAGAATGTTCTTTCTTGTTGGAATCCTTATGCCAGTGGGCATAAGGATTCCAACATTTTTATCACAACTTTCCCGTGACAAACAGGTTTGTCGTACACATTATTCTATCGTATTTAATCTGCATAGCCTATGCCATTTATTAATTCAGCAAGAAATTTTCATTTAGTATCAATAATATGAAGAAAATGTATGTTCTGACTGATGTTTATCAATGGTATAAGCACAGTGCTTTGTTTATAAAAGTTTATATGACCACACGTGGACAGAACCAGTAAAAATATTCAAATATATAGGCACATATTCGCTCCTGCTCTATAATATATTAAAATAAAACATTTTTTTTAATTTTTTGCAGTAGCCATTAAAAGGATGAAAAGGCAACAGAGCTTGACAGATTTTTTTCAATAAGAAACCAAAATCAGAATTGGCCTTGGATGGTACAAAATAGACACAAGCACAACCACTCCAACTTAAAGAAAGCAGCACGTCAATTATTAAAATAAAAAACGATAACTCCAAAATTGAAAATAATCTTCCTGAATGCTGGACAGCGCAATAATATAACAATTTTAAAGAAAAATATGACGGACTGGTAATTTTTAACAAAAAGTTAGGTTGTGAGTATTGCCAAAATATGACTTTATAAAAGAGAAAAGTGTTCATGTGTCAAAAGAATGGAAATGTTTTCAGATTGAGGCATCAGGGAAAAATAAAGAGGTACAACAAGCTTCTCTAAGGGAAAAAATGAAAGAACATTTTTCATCAAAAGCTCATAACATTTGTAAAGAGAACTTAAAACAATGTGAGCAGGATTCAATAACAAAAGTAATAGATACAATGAATGAAAAATATTTAAGTGCTACTTATAGAGTATTTAATACAGTTTACAGCCTGGCAAAAAGATGTAAACCATTTTCAGACATAGAAGATGAGATAGAAGTGCAAATTAAAAATGGATTAGATATGAGAATAGGATTACATTCTCGTAAAACTGTTGTGAAAGTAGTTGATTTCAATGAAAGGAAATTAAAAAAGAAATATTTAATAAAATTATTGAAAATAATCTGAAAATATGTTTGATTATTGACGAAGCTTCAATGATATCCTGCAAACCAGTTATTATACTTTTCTTAAAAGTTGAGGATTCAGTTACATCACCAACAATTTTCGTTGAACTAGTTGAATTGGAAAAACAAGATGTACAGACAATATGTTCTTCAGTTATGGAAAGTTTAAATAATGTTGGGCTTACTAAGAACTACCTAGAAAAAAATTTAATAGGATTTTGCTCCGATGGTGCCAGCGTTATTCTTGGGAGAAAATCTGGAGTAAGCACTCAGATTACAAAAGAGTTTCCAAACATAATAATATGGCACTGTTTAAATCATCACCTCCATCTTGTTTTAGATGATTCGATAAAGGAAATAAAGCAAGTAAATCATTTTAAAATATTTATTGATAAGATATATACTATTTTTCATCAATCCAATAAGAACCAAATTGAACTTTCCAAAATATCCGAACAACTTGGAATTGAAATTATAAAGATTGGTAGAGTTTTGGGCCCGCGATGGGCTACCTGTAGTTTAAGTTCAGCCCTAGCTGTGTGACGTGCTTATCCAGCACTACATCACTATTTTTATTCAAATAAAATAGTACTTAGGTATGGCTGCCAGTCTTGAAAATATATATTTTATAACTGATTTGGCATTGATGATTGATATTTTAAAAGAAATTTCTCTTCTTTCAAATGCACTGCAAGCAAGAAATATAGACATAATAAAGGCTGAAAAACTCGTGATAAGATCTATTAAAGCATTTCAAATGCTTGGAAAGGAAAAGGGTCCATACGAAAAAAAAGTTGATGAATTAATTACTTCAGAAACCTTCAAAAATATAAAATTTGTAGAAAATCATCGATTTGTCGGGCTTCCTCGGGAAAGACTTTTAGAAAACATCATAATGCATTTGAAAAAAAGACTAATGGATTGTGAACATTTAAAAGCAAGTTGTAGCCAATTTCAAGATAGGAATAAATTAATTTCTCAATTTTTTGGAGCCAGGTTACTGGAATATTGAAGAAGTGCTAGTTCCATGGAAAGCAGCTGAAGAACAATTGCTCGTATTTAATGACATTTTTAATTACCAAATTGATATTAATGATTATCAAGATTTCGTGGAAAACGTTTTAAAAAATTCCCAGAATTATGCAATTCCTGAAAGTGTTCAAAGACCTAAAAATATTGTCAGAACAATTGCTGTAAGTTCAGCAGAAGTGGAAAGGGGTTTTTCAAAGATCAACATAATATGTTCAGAGAAGAAAAGTCGCCTAACTGTTTCTAATATATCAAACACAATGACTATTAGTCTAATCAGCCTACCTCTAAAGGAATGGGATCCTGCTCCTACAGTGAAAAGATCGTTAAGGATAAATCACTCAGCCGATGATGCTCGGATAAAAGCAAAGAAAATTGCAAGTGAGGATGCCAATCAAGAAGCAATATGGAAATATCTTAAATAACAGTTTTATTGTGTTTTGTCAGGTATTTAATATTTTTTCATTAATATTTAAAAAAATTAATTCTTATAACGTAATCTAGTTTTGTGGACCTCTTTTATTGTTCTTATTTAAGTATTAACTGCATGAAATAATAAACTACCTTTCGGTATATAGTTTTTTTATACCTAGAACGGTCATTAGGGCAGCGAACCGGCTGTTGAATTATTTGAATCCCACCACTGACCCTTGGTCAGTGTGAAAAGACCAAACCCTCCAACTCCACTACAATTAAAAATTCACTGCATGGAAGTCAACCACAAGGGAGTTAATATCTGAGGTGGTTGAGCAGAATTAACATACTTCCCACATTTATAAATTTTTAACATGGTGAATAACAGAGAATCCTGAAACAGAGAATTTTTTTAAAAAGGCATCAATTTCTTATTTAGTATAGTGGTTTGGGCTGTAAGCTTAAACTATATTATTAATTTCATGTCGTATAAGAGTGGTTATTAAATATAGTAATTAATCTTCATGAAAAACACGACATAACATCCTTCTCCAACTAAATTAAATATAGTACAGGAACTCCCCGACTTAAGTAATACTTGACTTACAGAAATTCGACACTACGTAAGTTTTTGCCGGCTGGTGCAAACTTAAAAAAAAATCGTGGAAACTTATTTTGCATCCCGTAGGAATAAACGGAGGTATCACGAAAATATCGTAATGTGAACCCAATAACACTGATTTTTTTTTTTTTTTTTGTAATTCGTTCCAAGTCCTTGGAAGTTGAAAACATCGCTATATTACTAAGCTATTTATCTCTCTAAAAGGTCATATTTATAATGGAAATTGTACTACCCTTTCATCGTTATCATATGTTCCCATTATAAGAATCAATTTTGAACGCCTTTGTGATATTCTTCTAAAGCACGTTTCTGGAAGTCACAACCAAAAAACAACAAAAACAATTTGCACTTTCTGGTTTATTGGGCTTTTCTGTTAGTGCATCTAATTATAAGCGCGTAGTAAACTCGATCTTATTGCATATGCAATAATACCGATAACTGCAATTGTGTGGGTTTTTACGCTATTATGGTGAAATGTGTTCCGCTTCACTGAAATCTTCAATCATATAAAAAAAAGTATCCAAATTTTCAGAAACTTCTCTTCATTCCTATTTACGTATTACAATGATGAAGGGAAAGCGACCAACGAAAAGTGCAAGTGGTGGTAGTGCCAGGAAACAATACAAAATTGATTTAGTATGAAGCAGGACAAGGTTTGTCAGCTATTGCAAGGGAATTAGGTCTCGCTGCTTCAACAGTGAATACTATTTTAAAGGACAGTGCGCATATAAAGGAACATGTCAAAGAATCAATACACTTAAGATCAACAGTGGTCACAAAACAGAGTTCAGGTGCAATATCGAAGATGGAACAGCTGTTAATAATATGGATGAAAAATTAGATTCAGAAGTGAGTACCCCTGAGTCTAATGACCATTCAAGCAAAAGCAAGAAGTATTTATGAAGATATTAAGGGTAAGTACGGCGAGACCCAACTCAAGTTCGTGGCAAGTAACAGGTGATTTAATATGTTCAAGTATCTAAAACATTAAAGTATGCGGCGAAGTTGCCAGTGCTGATTCTGCAGCTGCAGAGAAATTTTGTGATGTGTTGGAAAAAATTATTGATGAAGGCAGCTATTCAACACAGCAAATTTTTAATGTTGATGGGACTGCTCTGTATTGGAAAAAAATGCCGGATCGAACATACATTGCCAAAGAGGAAAAGACAATGTCAGGTTTCAAGACTTCAAAACATAGGGCCACACTCTTGCTTGGAGCTAATTCAGTGGGAGATTACAGATTAATACCACTGCTTGTGTACAATTCTGAATATCCTTGTGCATTTAAGGGCATCAATAAAGCCACCCTGCCCGTGCATTTCCAGTAGAACCAGATAGCATGGATAACAATATCTCTCTGAGGATTGGTTTAAATGCTGCTTCATTCCAGAGGTTGAAAAATATTGTAAAGAAAACAACGTTCCTTTCAAGATTTTGCTTCTATTAGATAATGCTCCTGGACATCCTATGCATTTAGATGATTTCAAGTTGAACGTGAGAGCCATATTTCTACCGCCAAACACGACTTCATCATCCAACTATGGATCAGGGTGTTAATTCGAATTTAAAAGCATACTATTTACGCAGAATATTTACTCAGGCATTGTCTGCAGTAGACGATGATAAAAATTTTATGTTGAGACTTTTGGAAATCTTACAATATTTACCATGCCATCAGAAACATTAATAAGGCCGGGGCAGAAATTACTAAGTTGTTTAAATGGCACATGGAAGAAAATATGGCCGTGGCACATAAAAGGGTTCGAAGGGTTTAAAAAAGACAAATCATATAAAGAGGTTACAGATAAGATTGTAAAGGTTGCAGAACTACTTCAGTTGGAGGTTGATGCAAAAGATGTGGAGGAGTTAATAGAGGAAGAAGAGAAGGAATTAGCTAATGAAGAACTTATTGACTTGCAGGTAGCAATAGTGAAAGAAGAAAATGCTGAAGAAGCTCAAGATGAACCAGGAGCTGTGACACTTCATCACCAGAGAGATGGCAATGGCGAGGTTTGAGAAGATGGATCCTGACAGCGAACGATTCTTAAAAGTTAACAGAGGTGTGAATGATATGCTTGCTTGCTACAAAGAAATCTACGATACAAAGAAAAGAGCCACCGTCCAGTCATCCATTAATATGTTCTTTTGTAAGGTTGAGCGGCCAACCCCTTCTAAATCTCCACAGCGGCGTACTTATCAGCTGAAGACGTTGATTCTGGCAATGATGCTCGGGAGGTAAAACTTATTGATGTTATGCCTTTCTCCTCCCTTTTTTTGTAATTTTTTTAAATTGCAAGCTTTTGTAATTTTTCCTGCACAGGGGATAACAAAAATGGAATAGATACAATAAATAATTCTATTTGCATGTTCGTCAAACATTTCTTTTTTGAGTCAATCAATTCATTGAGCACAGTTGCGAGCTTTGCACAAGCATAGGGGAAATTCTGACTTACGTAGAATCAGACTTACATAGTGTTCCGCAGAAAGCAAACCTTACGCAAGTCGGGGAGTTCCTGTAATTAATTCCTTATTTCTTTCAAGTTTTAAAAAATTTTCTGTTAAATGTACTAAAAGAAACAACATTAATTCACCACTTAATTATAAGCCTAAAAAAAAGTTTCACTATACACTTTATAATGCATCCACGTACGACTATTTCTTTTTTCTCAGGACTATCATTATTGCCAAATGTCCAGTCAATCAAAAGTTTTTTTTTTTTCAAACCATTTTTACCCCACATAATTGACAACTCAGTCACTCTGTATGTACACTTAGTGTTCACTGAATTGTGACTACCTTCCTAATTTGGTGTTGGGGCACCATTCACATGGATAACCGCCACTAATTGGCTAGGCAGAGACTCCACTGAATGTCTGAAGACGTCCATAGGAATCAGCAGGCATGCTGCCTGCAAGGCTTTCCACAGTGTCTGAACAGATGACAGTTGTTCAACTGGATTGAGGTCAATCAAGATGGGTGATATCTTCACTGTGTTCCTCAAACCACTCATGCACAGTGTGGGTTTGATGACATGGTGCATTATCATCTTGGAAGATTCCATTTCTGTCCAGGATAAAATGTAACATGGCATAGTGTATGTGGTCTCCTGCTGAGAGACTTCACCAGTGAAATGTTGATCCATACACACCAGTAGGTTTAGTTCTTGCCAGCAAAATATGCCCCATATTAAGTACCCACAGCCACCTGCTTGCAATCTGTGCAGCATAGTCCACTAAGAATGGTGTGGTCACAATTCAGTGATTACTCTGTGTACATGTGTGTGTGGGTGGATGTTAGAAACACTGAAATAAAAGTTAAATAATAAAAAACTAGCTTTTATTTACCTTGAATTTACTGACTGATATATACAGTCTAAGCTCTTTATAGAAACCTCCCCATGGGAATGAGCAAAAAAAAAAAAAAATAAAAAAAATGGGTGTTATACAAAAGGATGTTATTTTCATAGTTCATACAATCAGCAAAACAATAAAGAGCTTGAACATTTAACGTAATTTCACCAATACAATCTAGTATAATCAAATTCAAAATATGTACTACAGCAGGGGTCCTCAAACGTTTTGAAGGGAATGCTACATTCCCTTCAAAAGGCTAGGATTATTCAGAGTAGGCAAGTCAGATCCAAAAATGTCTCATTTTATAATATCTATTTTATTAAGAATTCAACTATATAAACATATATTACACATAAACAACGTGAATAAATTTCAATAATAATTACTACTGCTGCTATTATTACAACACAATCATTCAAGCTTTTCTTAACAGCAGAAATAGATATCCATGATTTTCTTACAACTTACAAGTATTAATGAGTACACGTTCTTGTTACATATTCTTCATTTACTTGTTTGATATTTGCTGTTAAACTTTAAATGCTAATTTTTTAAAAATCTTCCAAATGTGTGTCTGTAGTCTTCCACAATTTTTTGATTTTATGTTTTTTATCATTTAAAATGAGTGTTCACAAATGTCATGTACATTCAAAATAGAAATAATTTTTCTAGCAAAATTCTTTGTTACTATAATTGGTTTAGGTAAGAGAGTAAAAATTTAATCCTCCCCCTTTTTACAAGATCTCAAAGAGAAGAGTTTATAGTGAATGTCATGCTTTTAACGAATAGTGAACAATTATTTTTTAATATAATATAAAAACAAATGAAGGAAAAAATAATTGACTGCCCACTATTCATTACATACATAGCATTCACTGTCCATTCTTCTCTTCTTTGACATCTTTAAAAAAAAAAAAAATGATATTTTATTTACTATAAAACATTACTGGAACATAGAACAACAGATCAATATCCTCTGATGCATGGAACTAAACTGAATTGGTTTGAATCTAATAACAACTGATTACATCAGCTCTTTTGCAGTGGCGGCAAAATATGCACAATAAGACAAGTTGAGGGGATTCAACATATCGCTGACCAATATAAACATTCAGGAAGTTACCTTTATGCATACTAGGTCATTCCTATCCAAATAAAATTGAACACACAAATATTACAAAGAGGTCAATGATTTCTGGTGGCCTGCAAAAACCATATTTATCAGTTCAAGTAGTTTAATTTCAAAATATTTTCCTAAGTATTTGATGAGCTCTATTAATTTCATCGTCGCCTGGACATTTTTGGTTTTTACTATTTTTAAGTAGTTTTCAGTTCTTCATTAGTGAATGCTTCTATTATATTACTGTTAGATGTTGTTTTAGCCAGGGGAGGATCAACTGTGGACCATAGGTTTTTAGAATAGTTGAGTCAATCATCTAATAGCATTGTGTTAGTTTTGACCGTTTTCTTGAGGTTATTGTTCATTTGTCTTATCACTTTGTATACTCTAGTATGTGGCTTATTAATTTCTTTTTCTGGTGACAAAATTGTTCCATTGATCTGTGTCTTTTTTGTGTTTCTCTTTTGGTTATGGCTCTTTTATGTTTATATTCCACTTCATCTTCTAGTTATTTTGTGGTGGTCTATTTTTTTTTTATTTTTTTATATGCATTTCTTTTTTCCTGAATGATAGTGCTGATTTCTGCATCCTGCTGTCGCAACCCTTTTTCCTCTGCCATTGCTTTTTGCAAAAATACCTAAAAGGAGGAGGGGTGGAGTTTTACATAATTAGCATTAGCAGAGGCATATGATGCAAGAAAGCAAGCTTATGCAGCATCAGCCAAAAAAAAAAAAAAAAAGCTTCCATTCCACCCCTCCATTCGTCCCAAATACCTGTCCAGCTCAGCCTTAAATTTATTTAGGCTATCAACTTCCACAACAAAGGATGGAAGTCTGTTCCACCAACCAACTACTTGCTGGCTAAAGGCAAACTTTCGCACATCTATCCTACATCCGTCTTTCCTCAATTTGAATTTATGCCCTCTCAGGTGATTATTCTGAGCAAGAGGAAGCATCCCATCAGCACTGAGCACGCTCAAACCATTCAAGGCTTTATACACCTCAATCAGATCACCTTGCAGGTGCCTAGTCTCCAGACACTGTAATTTGCAGTGTCTGGATTACCAAATCCTCTGTGGGGTGTCAAATTATTTTTGGCACATGTGTAGCATCTCAACATTACAAAATGTTTGGAAAGTATTGCCAGTTTAAATTCCACTTTCATTACCAGAAATCATGATCCAGGTTTCTGCACGAGGGAACCTGATTTGCTGGCTCTATTTACTGCTTTTCAGTTTTAATTTTGTGTAGATGAATGGGGCAATGGTGAGCTTCTCACGACATCATTCTAGTGAAGACACATTTATTCATTAATCTATATTAAATTTATTTTCTACATGCATTTTTTGTATTATCATTACAAGCACTTAGTCTAAAATTCCTTTACATGGTTAATAAAATCATTTGATGGAGCCAGACACTGAGCCAGAAGGGGGGCTGATTTTGGCAGCTTCTGGATCCATCCCTGGGTGGCCCACAACACATTTTCAACATAATGTGGCATGCTGCAGGAATAGGCTAGCCATCCCCTGCACACAGTTTTTCTAGCTCTCAAATTTTCAGAAGCATGCAAAAAGAAAAAAAAAAAAAAACTTAGCATCAAATTCAAGACTATAATACCACATACCAATATAGCTATTAAGTTTGTACTTGGCAAGGCAAATATTGTTGCTTCTGTATAAAGTTACCTTAACAGTTAAAATAATAATCTACTTCTTTGTCTTCACCTTTTCCCACATTATATGGGGTCGGCATTCAGTTCCCAATTCACACTTTACATCCTTATGTAAAGTGTGAATTGGGAATTCACATTCGGATTAACTTCTTAACCGAAACACATCTATTGGTTTTGGCATAGTTTTTACGACTGGATGCCCTTCCTGACGTCAACTCTCACCATTTATCCGGGCTTGGGATTTAAGCTGCCGATCTACTAAACCTGCCGCAGCCATATAAATGGAGTAGCTCTTATTCAGTGATGAAGCTTCCTCGTGATGTCACAATTTAATAATTTTATGCAATTTATGCCGAATTTCTAGTCACCACTGAACAATCAGGTGGCACTGCTGTAGTTCTTTTATCTCCTGGAAACATCCAAATGGCTGACTCGGTAGAATTACTGTGACCTTGAAAATACCAATAATGTATAACTCAGGAACACGTGAGTATTTTTAAATACAATTTGGTATCCTGAAAACTTCTACATCAAAGCTATCAGGTAGCACAACTATTCTACTCAGAATTCCCAGTGACTGATTATAGTTCCCTAAAAATTTAATGACCTTGAAATTTCCTATGTTTTCCTATGTCCGAACATAATAATGATAGCCATTTTAAAAATGTTCACAGTCTGAAAAGTAAAACCACCTTTAGGTCCCAAATCTTAACCTATCACTCACCCACAGTTAAAATAATAATAATAATAATAATAATAATAATAAAAGAATAAAAAAATCAGAAGTAAATTAAAGAAACAAACTAACTGTGAATATTTACACCCACCTCTAGCAGTGCAAATGTATGATTCCTGGTCCAAAGAGATACACACCCTCACTCTTACCAAAATGAGGAATACCAATACCCATAATAAATGAAATTAATATATTACAAGGACAGACAACAAATGAAATAAAGTTAGGAACCCAAAAATTCATTTCCTCAGGGGAATCAGTCCTTGTGAGTTCCAAAGGTTTATTTCGGTTGTCGATAGCTATCCCAGTAAACTGTAAATTGATATCCTTATACAATCCAGGTCTAAGACAGAAAGTAACAAAAAACTTAACTGAAAAGTATAAAATGTGTCATGGGCATCACCCACTACAGTTGAAATGAACAAACAAAAATAAAACGCAAATTTCTATATTATATCCAACCAAATTAAAGTCTCAATTAAATGCAAATATGCAAAATAGCTGAAAAACACATCTGCATTTACTTTAGACCTGTAAACTGGTTGGATTTCAAGCTTACTGCCCAAGTCTGTAGTTGATACAAAGGTTGGCAGAATAGTTAATAGTAGGAATCAAAGCATAATACTGCAATGAGACCCAGAAAAACTGAACAGATGGGATGGGAAGCAGCAACTGAGGTTTAATATTGATAAATGCAAGGTACTGATGGTCATTGAGGCTCGTTATAGGCATTCGTTCAGGTATGATAGGCTAGGGCTTGCTATTTGAGTCTAAAATGCTGCTGTAACTGATATTCAGGTTAATAAATATTGGTGACATCTGGTCATTCTGTGACAACCAAATCCTCTGCTTGCACTCTCACTATGATGGGACTGCTAGTAAAAGGTGTGAAGCACTGCACCTGTATACTGGAGGTGACCACCCAGATGTGAACCAAAATGTTAGTATTAGTAACGGCCGCATGGTGCAAGAAAGCCTATGGCATATGCTGCACCAGCCAAAAAAAAAAAAAAAAAATCCGAACAAAACAATGATAAAAACAAAAAAAAAATTAAATAAAATAAATAACTAAATAATAATAATTAATAATAAAAAAAAAAAAAAAAAAATTAAACCTATCATCCTATGCGCTTCCCTTACCTGAAAGTACTATCCAGATGACCTTTGAATTTCCCCAAACTGTCGGCCTCTACCACCCACAAAGGCAACTTATTCCAGTAATTTATAACTCGCTGGCTAAAATAAAACTTCCTGCAGTCCAATCTAAACATTTCCCCCCCGTAACTTGAATTTATGTCCCCTAGTTCTAGCATCATTTATAATCTTGAAAATTTTGTCCTCATTCATTTTACTGATGCCTTTCAGAGCCTTAAACACCTCAATCAAATCTCCTCTAAGGTGTCTAGTTTCCAAACTCTGCATGCAACCCACATATTCAAAGTCTTTCTTCATAAGGATGCCCTTTTGCCGATCTCGCCAGGCGAGTTACCCTTCTTTGCACCCTTTCAAGAAGCTCGATGTCTTTCTTTAGGTGCGGTCTCCATACTTGAACACAGTATTCCAAGTGTGGTCTAACATAAGCCTTATATAAAATGTTCTTGTTTATACACCAGCACGACCACCAGGTCAGTGGAGTTTACAATAAATCATCGATACAAATGTTAATTGTATTTAGCAGTCACAGGTTTGAACCTCTGTTAACTCAAAGAGCACGTGCTACTGCCCTCACACTCCTGACCACTCAGCTATGTTGCAGGGGATTAAGGTGTGGTGTCCACATCACATAGAGGAATGCCACCCCTTTGTATCGCCGGAGGCGGTAGACTCTTCATCAAGTACAACAACACACTTTGCTTACTGGACACAGCCTGAAGGGTGGAAACCCACGTTCAGTATCCAGAACAAAGCTCCAGCAACCTCTCTCTCTTCCAATCATGCAGTATGGGTGAAGTTTTGTAAGGTTATCATGGGAATTATGGCAAAACACAATATATTCGTTAAAATTGGGAGTACATCTCTAAATGGTGTTCACAGGCCAGCAGCTAGATAGCCCACAAGACAAATCTGTTGATAATTCTGTAGGAGGCATCCACCTGTTTTTACAACAATACATACAATGTTGTGAATAATTGTAATATTGTTATTTTTTATGGTAATCCAAACATAAAAAGTTATTACATCACACATGGGCTAAGAGTACAACATACTTTGCTTACCGGACACAGCCTGAAGTGTGGAAACCGATGTTTAGTATCCAGAACAAAGCTACAGCAACCTCCATTTCTTCCAATCATGCAGTATGGATGAAGTATGGGAGGCAAGCAGACATGCCTATTAGAGCTCTTCATAGATACAGTAAAGTATAGATAAGAGGGGATTACAGAAGTAGAAGGATTTCAAAAGTTATTTAGTGTATTGTAAAGTTTATTTTAATATATTATAATAGTTTGATTTTTTAATAATTAGTAAATTTCATAATGGTTATTAGAAGATCCGCCTTGAACACTTCGTCAGAGGGTAACATGACTCATATGGAAATAGCCGATGGCGATTCCTGGGTGAGTCATGATTTTATCCCTTGCAGAACCTGTGGCATGTATTCCAAGGTCGACCTAGTAGATAATCCTAGCTCACTTGGAGATTCTTTTCTTTGTCACTGTTGTAAGGAGTGCACAGATCTTAAATTACAATTTGGTGCATTGCTAGAAACGGGTGCTGCCCCTTGAGAATAATGTAACTGGGAGCTCGTCAGGGACTCAAGACTCTAGCAACATACCAAGTGAGGCACTCCCAATTCGGGCCCAAGAACAGAATAACCAGGTGCAAACTACTCTGGTTCAAAAGGACTTAGTTCTATTAGGAGACTCCATTGTCGGGGAAACAGGAAATATTTTTTGTAATAAGGATAGGTAGACTAAAACCAGGGTATGTCTGCTGCCGGGAACAACTATTAATAATGTCACCAACAGATTGTCGGATTTTAAGGGTGGGGGGGGTAAAGAGAATATTATTATTCATGTGGGGACTAATGACATTAAGCATACATGATCTGATGATTTGTTAGGCAAATATAGGACCATGCTAAAGAAATTTAACCCCAGGGGCTGACATCTGGTGAGTATGGGTTTGGCACACCCAGGATCCTGAGCTGGATATCATCGTTTGTTCGTTCGTTCTCTCTCTCTCTCTCTCTCTCTCTCTCTCTCTCTCAGGGTAACTCAGGAATTTTTTTTGGCTGGTGCAGCATAAGCCTCAGGCTTCCTTGCACCATATAGCTAATAATAATAAATAATAAATGCCACGAGTTAGGTCACAATGTATATGTGTCTGCAATTCTACCCAGGCACGATAGGAGGGATTATATGGTAAAAGCCTTGTGGATTAACTCAAGACTTGGACTCTGTAAGGCTTTTGGGGGGGAAATTTCTATCAGCTTAGTCCGCACTTGTAGGGAGAAGGAATCTGTTTTGTAGAGACGGGATACATTTAAACAAAGGTGGTGCAAGAGTTTTTGCCAGTATTACTGAAAATACATTAAAGGTTCAGGGAAACTGCTAGTTTGGGGGTAAAAGGGTAATATAGATATGCGTTTATCTCATAATATTGGTCAAATTAATGCTTGCACATGCCTCAAGAGTTCTTGTTTGTTACCCCAACAGAACATATTAGCAAGATGTTCTGAGGGTAGAAACGTTTCAAATGAGCGGGCAGCTAATACCAGGGAAGTGAGCTTAAATAACTTTAAGGGGTGTGTCAGGGTAGTTAACTATACAAGAACACTAAGTCTTAATTGTTTATACAGTAATGTCAGAAGTGTCGTCAATAAAATGAATAAATTCGAACTGCTCGTTATGACAAGTAATGCTGACATGACAGGGCTTATGGAAACATGGTACCACCTGGAGATAGGGGATGATGAGTTTCAGTATGGTATGTACAATGTATTTGAGAAGGATAGGGAAGATAGACGGGGTGATGGGGTCATGCTTATCAAAAGCAGCCTGAGTGCGATGAAAGCTTTCCGGATTCAGATGTTTCGCATGCTAGTATAGAATCTGTATGGCGTGAAATAGTTGGAAGCAAAGGTATAATGAGAGTGGGAGTAATCTACAGACCAGGTGATTGTGAAGATTATGATGAGAGCCTCTACATGCAAATGGAATGAGCAAGTAAGCACGAATGTCTTTATTATGGATGATTTTAATTTGCCTCTGATTGGAGCAAATGGGAGGGAAACTCCACATGGGCAACAAAATTTTTAAATCAACTAGATGACTGCTATTTGTATCAACATGTCAGGGAAAGTACTAGGGAAAAGAATACTCTAGACCTCATCATCACCCATAAATTAGATGATATAATAGGGCTGACAGTACAGGAACCAGTAGCAGGAAGTGATCACGGAGTTCTGTGGTGACGATGAAGAGAGAGGTAGCAGTAGTTAAAGGAATGGGTTATAATTTCAGGAAAGGAAATTACGATGCCTTAAGGTGCTACATGGCTTCTACTCTACAGCCTCTTGAAGTACTTAAATTTTCACTTTTCTCAAAGGTGAGTTCTTCGTATAAAAAGGACAGTAAAGAAATGATTAGGTGTTTAATAAAACTTTTGAGGTCATCTAAATTTTTTTTTCATATAATTTTTAACCCCTTTCAGCAAAAATAAAGCCATATACAAGGCAAATTTCTTCATTTGTTTTGGCCAACCTTTAGGCCATCATACACGAATGCCAAAAGAATTAAGGAATTACTAATAAATAGAGGTACTGATTTCATTACTATATTATATTTATATTACTAGAAGAATTTGTTTTTTTTTTTTTTTTATGTTGAATGAAAAAAATTGAAATACAGTTTTATGTTCATGCATGTTTGTGAAAACAATGATAGTACAGTAAACCCTCGATTTAATGGACTAACAGAGGAGAAGGGGTGCCCGTTTATGCCGAAAGTCCATTAAATTGAATGTAATCTGGGGGGGGGGGGGGCATTTTTTATTGTTCTTAATGTAAAAAAAAAAAGCTTTAATACAGTATACAGTACAATATAAAATTACATTGCAATTTGGCCTTTGATTTACGGATATCAGAAACTATTTTTTATGCCGCAAATTTCACAAACACTTGCTACTGAGACGCCTTGTTCTAATTTCTGTGGTACATTTATGTTCACATGCTTTCTTTTAACTTCTCTATTACTTGATGCCATTTTAAATTGTAAGGATTGCAAAATTATTTAATAAATAAAGTCACAATTCATAAATCACAGAAACACTGTATACAACCTGACCGCATGATAGCTTGAGGCAGACTGAGACCGAAACAAAGCGAGTCGGTAGACCTGCAGTTTAGTGTCCCGAATCACATTCAACTCGCAAGTCACCGCCTGCTCTTATCTGTTATCTGGGAAAACAGTTATTTGAACACATTTTCAGAAAGAATAAAAAACAAATTCCTGACTACAATTTCCTGAATTTGATTATAAAAATAAAAGTAAGTAATTATCAAAATAATGGAATAGATAATTATTAATTTTTAATTAATAATAACACTGAAGTTTTGTATAACCTAAAAAAAAATATGGTCGAGATTAATATGTACATTACTGTATTATTATTTGTCCAGTCCGTTAAATCCGAAATCCGTTGTATCGGGGTCCATTAAATCGAGGGTTTACTGTAATTTGCAATTATTTGTGGCCGTCTAACCAGCAGGTTAAATATATAACTGGGTAAAAAAAATTCCCCCAAAATCCCTTCATCAGAAACATAAGTATAACCAATTGCCTTAATTCCCAAATAAATTTCAAATGAACTGTGTTTGAATGCTTCAAAAAAGATGCTGACAAAAACCAAACCTTGCCCTATTTAGAAAAGTTGAATTAAAAAGTTTTGTTCATAACAATGGCTTGTTGCCTAGATAGTTAGTTGTCAGGAGCATTTCGAAATGCTTCACCAAAAAGAGAAGATCTGAACCCAGATTGTTTTTCTAAATTGGCTGAATATTCTCTCATGCTCCACATTGCTATATGAATTGTTAATGCCAAGCATGATGTGGGATAATTTTATATTTTAAGCTTCCTTGTGCACCTATTAGTACCCCATTCAGGGATGACTGCACATCAATTCTTTCATGATAGCATCTGACAGGTTCTCACACTGTGGGGGGGGGGAGTGACTTCTGCCACACGCCATCCCTTTATCCATAGCAGTACGTTGCTATGGATAAATGGATGGCGTGTGGCACCACATTGCTCCAATTTATTCAGCATCTTCCATGTGGAAGATTAGCATCAAAAGCTACTGAAATCTAACAAGTACATGATGTCAAAATTATTTTTTTGCATCTAGCTCCTTTGTTATTATATCACAGACAGTACAGACTAAAGAGGTTTTTAGGACTATAAGCCTCAAACTACACAAAATTCACTAATCAAACAAGTTAGAGCATAGCACCAGCCTTGAAACAGCTGTATGGGTGGTCATTAGTCTTTTTCACTATTTCGGTGATTTACAGGTAAATTCCCAACTTTATGAGTTAATTTTTTCCTAGCGCGCGCTCGTAAAGAGAAAACTTGTAAAGTGGGAATTTATTTCCCATACACGTAATGTTAAAAACAGGGGTTACGTTCTCAACAATGAAATTAGTTAGCTAATTAGTTTACACTTAAACAATGATTGATTTATCAAAAGAAATAAAGACAGCTTGTAAAATCAAGCAAATTATAATAATAAAGAAATTATTTATGCCTTACAAATGGTAAAAAATGTTTACTCTTCATCATCATCGACTAAATGCACACTTGCCGATCACTCATCGTTGGCTCGGCACTCGCTGTTGGTTTGTTGGAAGCCATCTTCTTCAGAAATGTGTCAAGAGGCATTTGTTTCCAAGATAGTACTTTTTTTTTTATAAATTACACGATAGCATGCATAAGCATTTTAAGTATACAGATGCTTAAGCATAAGCATCTGTAGCAACTTTCCTAGTACGCTCCAAATTTGAATCTTGTGACTCGAAAATCTCAATTGCTTATTCTATGTGTTGAAAAGTTTCATCTAGCCCCTTGAGAGTGAAGGAAAGAACAGGAGTTTCAGCTGTTAAATCTTCTTCCTCAGCTTCACATTTTGCTATTTCAAAGAGGTCTTCATTTGTGAGCTCTCCATTGTGTGCTTGAAGCAGATCAGTGACATCAGTTGAAGAAACATCAAGCTGCAATTGTTTAGCAATAGTAGAGAGAGCTTCTATTTCATTTTGTTCAATCTCTGCTGGTTCTTGAAATCCATCAAAATTATCAATAAACTGAGGACACAGTTTATTCCAAGCAGTGCTAGCTCTAGGGGTCCTGGCACTCAGATGCAATTTTAAGTTGAGTGCCCATTTTTTTTTTTTTAAATGTAGTTAAAATTTAAAGGTTAAAAATTCATAACACTTTTTTTGTAAAATTGTTTTAATTTTGAAAGTTTACTTTTCTTGATTTTATGGAAGCAAATTCATCAAAAATTTCACTTGTTTCTAGTTTCTTGCAGATATCACCTCCTATTGCAATCATTGACAGTCCAATCAGTCTTTCCTGTGAAATACTAGATCTTAGATATGTTTTAATTAGTTTCAGTCTTGAAAATGATCGTTTGCCACTTGCTACTGAAAGTGTCAAAAATATTCGAAGAGAAATTGTTAAATTAATAAAGACGCTTTCTAAATCATTTGCGTATATATATATATATATATATATATATATATATATATATATATATATATTGCAATATTTTTAGTGGGTCTAAGCTGTCACTATCCTGTATGATGTCCTTTAGAATTTGTATTTCATTATATAATTCGGTGGCACAAATATCCTTTTCTTCACCATCAGTCAGCGCAACTTGTAAATCATCAGTGTTTTCTTAAAGTGTCCTCACCCATATTAAAAATTTCCTTGAAACTGGATAACAACTGAAATATGTTAAAGTGACTTGTCAAGAGATCAAACCTTTCAGCCAAAGAATTAATAAGTGTCCATAATTGGAATAAAAAATATGAAACTTTAAAGTTATATTGCGGGTCAACTGGCGCTTTGTCCGAACATTCATAAAAGAACAATCTTTTCTTATGTCTGCGTAATGTACTGCTTTGGAACTCAGGAGGAATTTCTAAATCTAATGCTAACTGTTTTGCCAATTCAACTATAACATTAAAATTTTCATCCGATCTAAATTCTTTAGTAAAGTCGATTACATTATTTAATGTGTTTATAGATTCACTTAAATTTGTGTCTGGATTTTGAAGCATTTTACTCGCTACATTGATCTTGCACAAAATTTCATATCAGATTATAGGTGAACACAAAAATCCATAATCTTTAATTTTCAAAGCTAATGTTTTTGCTTCATATTTTGTATTATTGTCAATTTGAATATTATCATAAATTTCCACAAAATAATCTGAAACTTCTCCAATAAAACTCTCCAAATGTCTCCCAAAGATAATGCTTGAAATAATGCTCTGTTCCATTGGCTGCAAAAGTGGTGTCGTATTTGGGGCAAAAAAATTATTTTAACATTAGGGTGGTGATGTTGCAGAAATGGTAGGTGGCCAGGTGCATTATCTAAAATCAGAATCACCCAAAAAGGAATATTTTTATCTTCACAATATTGTTTTACTTCAGGCACAAAGTGATGCAAAAACCAATCTTGGAATAAGGAATGAAGAGAAAATTCTGAAATTTTATTTATGTTTTTTATATGATTAAAGATTTCAATTAAGGGAAAACACATTTAACCATAATAACCACCCAATTCCAGCTATCGGTATTTTACCAAATGCCATAACATTGAGTTTACTACCTGTTTATAAATGATTGGACTAACAGAGAAGCCCAATAAACCGGAAAGTGCAAATTGTTTTTATTGTTTTATGGTAGTGAACTCCAGAAATGTGCTTTAGAAAAATATCACAAAGATGTTCAAAATTAATTCTTATAACATAACATATGATAACAATGAAAAGTGTAGTGCATTTTAATGATTTGAATTGGTAACTAATACAATTTTCATTATAAAAATTACCTTTTAGAGAGATAAACAGCTTAGTTATACAGCAGGCCCTCGTTATAACGCGGTTCGCTATAATGCTGTTTTTGTATTATAACCCGTATCTGACTATAATGCTGTCACAAATCACTATAATGCTCTTTTACAGATTGCATTTTTGGCATATTTAACGAAATTGTTTCATTTGATGGAGTCAATAGCTTGAAATGAATAGCAAAACAGCATTAAAATGTTTCCCACACAGACTTGAGAAATTTTTCCACACTCAGTGAAATTTTCTTTCACACTAATTTAATTGTAGTACTGTGACTTGTAACGCATTCCGAGATCAACATTTTAAAAAAATGATCAAGTATATTGCTGGTAATATTTGCGTTATATGCATTTATCCGAAGTCTAGTCATCACTCAGTACAGTATTAGACATCGTGCGTAATGGACAGTTTACTCAAACATTGTATCATAATTAATGCAACCAACGCAATTACATTTTTGAGGAGTTAATAACGGCGGATAAGAATGAAAAGCAACAACGTCTGGGCGCAGTACGAAGACCACAAATGTAAGAAAAAGACTGAATTTGAAAATTAAATGAGACGTTTTGAAGCGAATCAATTCCGATCAACGACAAGCGGATGTGTGCCATAATTTAGGACTGGCAAGTTTTAACTGCAAGAACAATTATAAAAAATAAAGAATTAATTTTAGCAGCAGGAAAGACAGCTGTTCCACTGCAAGCAACTAGGGCTAGGCTGGCTATTAGGATTGAAATGGAGAGACTTTAACTAATTTTATTGAAGATAATATCCAATGCAGAATTCAGTTAAGTTAAATATTATAAAAAAAAAAAAAACAACAGAGACAGAGAGAGAGAGAGAGAGAGAGAGAGAGAGATTAGCCTATATGATGATCTGAAGAAAACTCACCTAAAAAAAGAAAGAAAAAAGTGGAACATTTAAAACTAGTAAGGGCTGGTTGAATAGATTTAAAATCCACGGAAAAGCCGCAAGTGCAGATCAAGGAGCCTAAACTTTAAAAAAAACTTGTTAAAATTATTGAAGGGGGTATTATGTGTTATACTTCTCAATAAGTTTTTAACATAGATGAAGGACTTTTTTGGAAATGAATGCCTAAAAGAAATTTCATATTAAAAAGAATGAAAAAAAAAAAAAAAAAAAAAAATATGCAAGGTTTCAAAGCGGCCAAGGATCGATTGACTTTATTGTTGGGTGGTAGCGCTGCGGGGGATTTAAAATTAAAACCCCTTTTAGTTTAGCAGGAAGAGGGCTAAAGTACAACCCAAAATCGACACATTTTTCATGATTAAATTAAATAAATCAAAATCAATTTAGATCAATTAAATTCATGATTTTAATTGGAATTAAGTTTAATTTTGATACGTAAGTAATTACCACATAATTATATACACATGTAATGTAGAATATTTTATATGTACAAATATTTGAATGTTAAATATTTTTACTCACATTTGTGCATCTTTTCACTACTGTTTATTATTGATTAGGAAATATCCTATGGCACCGACCGCAACTTACAAATACATATGTTACCTTATGGGAATGCAGCGCTCGCTTAGCGTGGATTCACATAGCGCTGTTTTTCCGGAACAAATTATCAGCGTTAAGCGGGGGTCACCTGTATAGCGAAAATTTCAACTTCTGAGGTCTTGGAACGAATAACCAAAAAACAATGTGTTATTAGGTTCACATTATGATATTTTCATGATACGATGGTGCCTCTGAAACGGATTAATATTGTAAAGGGGGGGGGGTACACTGTACTGTATAGCTACGAGTGTGATTTGAAATGCGGTATTTATGAATGTTTAACATTCATTTTTTGCAATTAACGTTCATATTTTCGATTTTGTTGATACTTGATAAAAAAAAAAATTTGTAAACCCAGAACTCAAAGCGGGAACTGTCTGTACTAAGAACTAACACGATGCTATGCACTAACTTGTTTGATATATCACAGTAGATAACTGACTCGTCAGACAAGATTTCCCCTTAATAAATCTGTACCGTGACTGCTGTATAACTGCATTCCTTTCAAGATGATCCTGCATCACTCTTTAACCACTGACTCCATTATTTTCCCTGGAACAAGAAGTCAAGCTAAAAGGTGTACAATTATTCACCATCACCCTTTAATCTCTCTTGTGAAATGGGAATACATCTGCACATCTGCTGTCCATATGGACCCTGAATCCAAGGATGCTCTCATAATTATGATTAAACTTACCTCTTTTGCTGCTTCTCTGAATATAATTGAATAGATTCCATCAGCCCTAGGTGCCTTATTTATGTTAAGCCTCGACAATTCCTCTTCCACTTCCCTCTCAGTTATTACAAAATCATGTAGCTCTCAGTTATAAGTTAGTATACTCATCTTTAAACACTTCTTCACCCGTGAAAATGTAGATGAAAAATATTAATTTTTTGGAAACTTGAGCAGGATCATCAATAGTTATGCCATTCATATCTAGTAGACCAAAAGTAGTTCATGTATTTTCCTTCTAATGTAAGCAAAGATCCTAACAAAAAACTTTTAATCTGCCTTAGCCATCCTAACCCCCTTATAGACTTGAATGCAGACTACTTTCTATTTACTGTAGTTTTTTGTGTCCCCTGATAATTTATAATCATCCCATGCATATTTCAATTCCTTCAAGGGCATTAATGTTGTTCTTCAATGCCTCATAAATAGCCATCAGAATTCTGTGTATGCACTTAATCGCCTCATGCACTTTGCACACAAGGGCATCCCCCTTTGGTTGTACATGTCCCACTCCAGATTGGCCAAATGTGAAACAAGTAGCACACTTTATAAAGTTGCAATTTGTAGAACTACCTTCAGCAGTTAGTAATAGTATTTGCCATACAGCTAAAGGAATCCATCAACTTTTGCTGCACAGACAAAAAAAGAAAAGAAAAGTAGATAAGAAAATGCAAACTACGGGAATTCCCCGACTTACGGAAATTATACTTTACGTAAGTTTTTGCCTGCCGGTGCAAACTTAAAAAAAATCGTGGAAACGTATTTTGCATCCCATAGGAATAAATGGAGGTATCGTGAAAATATAATGTGAATCCAATAACGCATTTTTTTTTTGTAATTCGTTCCAAGTCCTTGGAAGTTGAAAATTTCGCTATACAGTAATACCCCGACTTACGCGAACTCGGAGTTACGCGGTTCTTGATTTTTTCGTTTGGCAACGCTGCCGCCCACTATCTTCAAGGTCGTTTTTCATATGTTATCGATATACGGTGCAACGGCGTAGAATGAGAGCGAAAGTTGAACAAAATTCAACTTTGCTGCTTTTGTTTTTTATATCAGTGAAGGGAAAAACACATTTCACCATAATAACGTAAAAACCAACACAATTCCAGCTATCGGTATAATCGCAAATGCAATTAGATCGAGTTTACTACCAGTTTATAACAGATTTCACTAGCAGAAACGCAACTGGATTTTTATTGTTTTATGGGAGTAACCCCTAGAAATGTGTGGTGTTAATAGTGTATCTCTGCCTTTATGGTGTTGTTTATTCAGTTGCTACATGCGGGCAGCTTTGTTTATGTGTATCAAGCATGCCTCCTCGTTTTGTAATTGCGCTTTATTCCCTAAAAATGAATAAAATACTTAATTAAAAGGTGTGAAAAGGAAGCGTCCTGGTGAAGACACTACAGATTCAGAGAGAAAAAGAAAAGCAATTATCGATAAACAGAGGCGGACTGGGTCAAAAATTCTTACCCGGGAAAATTTATAGTGGCCTCATACTATGGTTTATGGCCAAAATCACACTGGCCCACCGGGGTTACACTGGCCCCGGTAAGGCTTATGGCCAGTCCGCCTCTGTCGATAGAGAAAAAATATGAAATTGTGAAACGCTTTGAGCGAAATGAAAGACCATGTGATATTGCACGTGCTACAGACCTAAATGAAGCAACGGCGAAAAGCACATGACAATTGCAAACTTGACAGGTTGAAAATTGAAAAGGGCTCAATTGAAAAGGGCTTAAAAATTTTAGAAAACATAGACTCCAACGAAGAACGCGTTATAGCTACAAAGCAAGGAATAAAAAAATTATTAGCTTGCTGCGAAGAAATTCTGCGTGAAAAAAAGAAGGCGCGTCAGACGAATTTGTTAGATTTTATGAAGCCATCGACATCGAAATAACTTTTTAACGTAAGTCATTTGTTTTTTTAATACATATTTTGTATTAAACTGTATAAAGAACTGCAATTTTATTAATATTTTTCTTCTAAACTAGTGTTTTTGTTAGTCCCTGGTCCCAATTAAGCAAAATTTATACGTATTTATATGCAAAGTTGTACCCCGACTTACGCGAATTCGACTTACACGATTTTCGTCGGACCCACCTATCGCGTAACTTCGGGGTATTACTGTATTACGAAGCTATTTATCTCTCTAAAAGGTCATATTTATAATGGAAATTGCACTACCCTTTCATCGTTATCATACATTCCCATTATAAGAATCAATCTTGAATGATTTTGTGATATTTTTCTAAAGCACGTTTCTGGAGGCCACGACCAAAAAACAATAAAAACAATTTGCACTTTCTGGTTTATTGGGCTTTTCTGTTAGTGCATCTAATTATAAATGGGTAGTAAACTCGATCTTATTGCATATGAGATAATACCAATAACTGCAATTGTGTGGGATTTTACGCTATTAGGGTAAAATGCATTTCCCCATATAAAAAAATTTTCAGAAACTTCTCTTCTCTTCATTCCTTCTTCATTGTAATATTTATATATATTACAATGATGAAGGGAAAGCGACCAATGAAAAGTGCAAGTGGTGGTAGTAACAGGAAACTAAACAAAATTGATTTTGAAATGAAGATGATTAATTAAGAAGCAGGACAAAGTTTGTCATCTATTTCAAGATGAATTGGGTATCACTGCTTCAACAGTGAATAATATTTTAAAGGACAGTGTGCTATACACGCCCTGTGAAAGGATCAACAGTGATCACAAAACAGTGTTCAGGTACTATATCGAAGCTGGAACAGCTGTTAATATGGATGGAAAATCAGAAGCGAGTGCCCCTGAGTTTAATGACCATTCAAACAAAAGCAACAAGTATTGATAAAGATATTAAGGATAAGTACGGAAAACAATGGGTGGTTCAATAGGTTCAAGCATCGCACTGGTGGTTTCCACAATGTTAAAGTATGCAGTGAAGTTGCCAGTGTCGATTCTGCAACTGCAGGGAAATTTTGTGATCTCTTGGAAAAAAAATTATTCATGATGGCAGCTATTCAACACAGCAAACTTTTAACATTGACAAGGTTGCTCAGTATTGGAAAAAAATGCTGGATCAAACATACACTGCCAAAGAGGAAAATACAATGCCACGGTTCAAGGCATTAAAAGATAGGGCCGTGCTCTTGCTTGGGGCTAATGCAACGGGAGATTACAGATTAAAACCACTGCTTGTGTACAATTCTGGAAATCCTTGTGCATTTAAGGGCATCAATAAAGCCACCCTGCCCTTGCATTTCCAATCGAAACAGAAAGCATGGATAACAATATCTCTCTTTGAGGATTGGTTTAAATGCTGCTTCATTCCAGAGGTTGAAAAATATTGTAAAGACAACGACGTTCCTTTCAAGATTTTGCTTCTATTAGATAATGCTCCTGGACATCCTACGTATCCAGATGATCTCAATTCGAACGTGAGAGCCATATTTCTATTGCCAAACACGACTTCACTCATCCAACCTATGGATCAGGGTGTTATTTCAAATTTAAAAGCATACTATTTATGCACAACATTTGCTCAGGCATTGTCTGCAATAGATGATGATAAAAATTTTATGTTGAGACTTTTGGAAATCTTACAATATTTACCACACCATCAGAAACATTAATAAGGCCTGGGTGGAAATTACTAAAAGTTGTTTAAATGGCACATGGAAGAAAATATGCCCAAGGCACGTAAAAGGCTTCAAAGGATTTGAAAAAGACAAATCATATGAGGAGATTAAAAGATAAGATTGTAACGGTTGCAGAGCTACTTCAGTTGAGGTTTTGCCAAAGATGTGGAACAGTTAATAGAGGAAGAAGAGAAGGAATTATCTAAAGAAGAAAATGCTGACGAAGCTCAAGATGAAATAAATGAGGAGCCTAGACGCTTCATCACCAGAGAGATGGCAATGGCATTTCGTGAAATTGCATCGGTAATGGAGAGGTTTGGGAAGATGAATCCTGACAGTGAACGATTCTTAAAAGTTAACAGAGGGGGCGAATGATATGCTTGCTTACTAGAAAGAAATCTACGATGAAAAGAAAAAAGCTACCGTCCAGTCATCCAATAATATGTTCTTTCGTAAGATTAAGTAGCCGACCCCTTCTAAATCTCCACAGCCCTCAACCTCTGCAGCAGGGTACTTATCAGCTGAAGATGTCGATTCTGGCAATGATGCTCGAGAGGTAAAACTTACTGATGTTATGCCTGTCTCCTCTTTTTTTGTAATTTTATAATTTTGAAATTTTTTAAATTGCACGCTTTTTAATTTTCCCTGTACATGAGATAAAAAATTGAATGAATACAATAAATAATTCAATTTACATGTTCATCAAACATTTCTTTTTTGATTCAATCAATTCAGCGAGCACAGTTGCAAGTGCTGCACAAGCATGGGGGAAATTCCAACTTACGTAAAATCCAACTTGCGTAGCGTTCCACAAAGCACAACCCTCACGTAAGTCGGGAAGTTCCTGTATGTGCTTCCCTTTTCACATAGGTAACTATCCAGTTGACCTTTGAGTTTATTCAAACTGTCAGCCTCAACTACCCATGAAGGCAATTTCTTCCAGCATTCAATGACTCACTGGCTAAAAGAAAACCACCTACAATCTAGTCTAAACCTCTTCCCCTGTAACTTGATTTATGACCACAAGTTCTAGAATTCTTTATAACACTGAAAATTCCACTTTTGTTCATTTTACTAATCTTTCTCAGAACCTTATAAACCTCGATCAGGTCACCTCTGAGATGCCTGGTTGCCAAGCTCTGTAGACCACATAATTGGAGCCTTTCCGTGTACGATCACTCTTTTGCTGATCTCGAAATGTGAGTTGCCTATCTTTGGACCCTTTCAAGAAGCTCAATGTCTTTTTTTTTTCAAATGAGGTTTCTATACCACAATATTCCAAATGTGGTCTTACAATTGGCTTAAAAACAGGGCAATTGCCTTACAATTGCCATGAGTGGGAACTGAATTGTCCCCAGAGTCAAAGTAGCATTCCTGCTACTTTAAGCTCCTTTGCTTCTGTTGTAGTCTGAGGCATGATTTTAGCTGAAATTTAAATTAAAAATACCATGCTAAACTAGGAGATAAGCAAGTACAGCAACAATGATGCACTATTCAAGTGTTATGCAACAACACTACATATTATACTATAAATGTTACATTATGTATTACATGTAGGTTAGTGCAAATGCATCAACATATGTATTCCATGTAGGTTAGTGCAAATGCATCAACATATGTATTCCATGTAGGTTAGTGCAAATGCATCAACATATGTATTCCACGTAGGTTAGTGCAAATGCATCAACATATGTATTCCACGTAGGTTAGTGCAAATGCATCAACATATGTATTCCACGTAGGTTAGTGCAAATGCATCATTTTAACATAGCTATCTACCAAAGTAGTTGAATTAATTAATTAAATTGGCATCGTTTTGGTTATATCTCATATTGTAACTGCCTTCACATAACGAGTTGCCATGGTATTGTACTACCTCGAATAAATAACACTTCACCAGTAGAGAAGACTATTGTTATTTATTCTCGGCAGATACCACCACCCAGACAGCACCGTTTCAAGGCTTGTTGGCTTCTCTTTGGTGGGTGAGCAGGTACCCTGCCTGAGTTGTCACTATTGCATATTTTGCAATATTGCATATTTTTGGCAGGGCAGGGCAGGTACCCTGCCAACCCACCCACCAAATATGCAATAGTGACAACTCAGTTATGAAGTATAACTTCACAATATGAGAGATGCCTGATGGTGTGTAGTGATATAGACTATAAAGTATTTAGGAGCAAAGGCCTCGTGCTACGAGGTAGAATGACTAACATGTAGGTTAGTGCAAATGCATCATTTTAACATAGCTATCTACCAAAGTAGTTGAATTAATTAATTAAATTGGCATCTTTTTGGTTATATCTCATATTGTGACTGCCTTCACAACGAGTTGCCATGGTATTGTACAGTGCTTTTTTTTGTAAAAAAAATAGGTGCCGGCACTCATTCTTTGCTATCAGGAAAAATTGAAAATTAAAAGGATATGAAAAGTACTCTAATCCCCCCCCCCACAACGATATTGTTACTTTAGTAGTAATTTTTTTTTTAGAATGAGAAGAAGAAATTAAGTATATTAACACAGTTTATTAAGCATAAATTTATTATTCAAGTATATAAAAAAATAAGTAAAATAAGTAAGAACAATTTCATAATAAAGTTTTTGTAGAATATTCCAAATTTTTATTGAGTTCTCATCCGACACCCTGTGCTGACTTCTTTTCCTGTTCTTTGTATCGGTTGCTGAATGATGTTTCCGAAGCAGCCATGAATCAACATATTTTGCTGGATCGCAGCAGGTCAGCGGACGGCCCACAATTTTAAGAAACAGCAGTGAAGAAACTGTTTTTGTCATTAACGAAGTGCTGGTTGGCGATCAGATGTATTTCTGAAAATCCTCGTTCATATTCACTCAATGAAATTGGTATCGTACTTAGAGCGTTCATCAAATGCTTCAGTTCTTCGGAAACCTTCTTATCAATTAGGTATCCACAAATTGCATTTAACTCTAATTGACAATTTTCTAACTTAATTTTCACCAAATGCCAACAATTAATGTTTAGAATGTTTAATACCTTCGTTGTCCTTGTTTTCCTTCTCTCGTCATCGGTATAGTCACTAGTTCTTAAATTTAAATTTTTTTATTTTCTTTTTTTCTTATTTTTTTTTTTTTTGAAACTATCCGAAATATCAGTATCATTCGGATATTCAGGTAAAGTAAAGCATAAACAAAGATAGGGAAAATTTTCGGAAAAATGTAGATAACGCACTTCCACAAAATAACAGATGATTATTTATGGGGTAAAAGAAAATCACTTTTCTAATTCTTGAACGGGGCGCTTTCAGTTGATTCACAGAGGAGTCCAACCTACGACCCGCAAGGAAAGTGAATTAAATAGCATTTTAAATTTTATTATCAAAAAAATTTTCTCATTAAATGTTTGTTCAGTAAATGTATTTGTGTATTGTACTTAATTAAATTTTTGAATGTTTTCAATTTTACTTTTACATGCAAAAAGATATTGAAAATGTAATGCACTAAAGAAACTCTGAATTTTTTTGAATATGGCCCGGTACTGGAAAAGGTTGGACACCACTGCAGTAGAAGGTGGGCCAGAGCCCATTGGGAATACCCCCTTGATCTGCTCACTCTTGACCAGCGCGACTTCTCCATATGTGGGACAGATGGTCGGATAGGTTTTACCAGGTACCGCTAAGTTATACAATACTAATCACTTTAGCTCTCTTAATTCGCGCAGCAGCACTAATTGCCTGAAGGTCAGAAATGCAAACAAGCCATACCAAGTTAATTCTCTCCTAATGAGTTCGCTATATGAAAATTTTCTTCTCTCAACCAAAACTATTTTAAATGCAACTTCCAAGGGAAATTCAAAATAATTAAACAGAGGGCCGACTGAGTAATTTAGAATTATAAAAATGGTTATACAGTTTTACATAGAAAATATCTTAACAATAGACAGTAAAAAATGCAAATTTAGTTAAATCATTTTAAGCTTATTTGAATAGTAGGTAAACATGTGAAAAAATTTACGGAATATTATAAATTTCGAAGTGCACTGCATCCAAATGGCACACGTCACTGTTAATAAGGGTGCTGGTATGCCGTACTGTTGCGTACCGTCACAAAAAAGCACTGGTATTGTATTACCTCGATTGGATTGTCACTATTACGATACCAGGGTACCTGCCCACCCACTGAAGAGAAGCCAACAAGCTTTGAAACGGTGCAGTTTGGGTGGTGGTATCTGCGGAGAATAAATAACAGTAGTCTTCTCCATTGGTGAAGTGTTATTTATTCGAGGTAGTACAATACCATGGCAACTCGTTGTGAAGGCAGGCACAATATGAGATATAACCAAAATGATGCCAATTTAATTAATTAATTAAAATTAATTTGGTAGATAGCTATGTTAAAATGATGCATTTGCACTAACCTACATGTTAGTCATTCTACCTCGTAGCATGAGGCCTTTGCCCCTAAATACTTTATATTATGTATTACATTATACGATTATGTTACAAAATTACAACTGTATTGCTATAAGTTTAGTTAGGCTTACTCAAAACTTCTAATATTGTTGTTGTTGTTATTTGGTTTTTAGGAGCATTAGCAACTAAGGCCATATTGCTCCGGAGATATGCGGTGGTCATTCCCTGACCTTTCCGTATCCTCCGTATTTGGTGGTTCACAGGCTCGAACCCCGGTCTAATCAAGAAGCATATGCTACGCTCTGCTGCTCCTGCCCACCTGGCTACGGAGGCACCACTTCTAATATTAATTACATTTATATCATTCTTATACTGATTCAATTAACAATGAACAACGGTTGAAGAATTCTGTCTGACTCTCATTTTTGAGCAATTTCCAGCATCACCTATTTTATCAGATAAACACAAATAGTGACTGTACTATTAATTTTAAACAAAAAAAAAAAAAAAAAAAAAATCAGGAAATGCTTGATTCTTTGGAATTGAGTGGGAAAAAGTTGAAAAGTATAACATGGTGGGGGGAAAAAAGTGATTCTAAGACTGGTGCAGTAGGACAAATTTGACTCTAAAACTCCACTGGTATTTCACTGCATAATTAGGTGCCTCTGTAGCCAGGTGGGCAGGAGCAGCAGTGCACAGCACATGCTTCTTGATTAGATTGGGGTTCAAGCCCGTGACCATCAAATACGGAGGATGTGGAAAGGTCAGGGAATAACCACCGCATATCCCTGGAGCAATATGGCCTTAGTTGCTAATGCTCCTAAAAACCAAACAAACAACTGCGTAATTAATCAAGAGGCACTATGCTTGCACCTCTTTCCTTCTTTCAGCTAATCTAGAATTATCAACTGGCTTGACAGTTATATACATGCCAGGGGTTTTATAAGTATACAGGGGAATGTCCACAGTCATTCCTGACCAAACCATGATATCATGTGACAAAGCATTTGATACCAACTTTGTAGTAGTAGTAGCAAATATTAAAGTACATATTAAACTTAAATATTATTACAGCAAATAATTAACAAAATATCAGAAAATTTGGATAATTATGCAGATTACAGAACTATGTAAAGGGACTCTGTCAGTACCAACGTGAAAGTGCTTCATTTCATACAAGACTGGTTTATGGAGGACACTGATATTCAGCCGGCCAGTAGGCACGGGGTCTGGCCTTCAACCCCAATGATCCTTGTGGGAAATTTTTTCCTTCTTCAAAACCATCTCTGGCAGCTGCATTGCAGGAAGAACTGCAGAGGAGGTGAATTCCAGCTGACAATTTAAAAATTTCTGAAAATTTTTCAAGCCATGTAGTGCAAGGAAGCCATAAGCTTTCGCTGCACCAGACAAAAAAAAAATAATAAAATAAATAACTTGCCTATGTGCTTACCTCCTTGTAGGTATCTATCCAGCTAAACTTCAAATTTTCCCAAGCTGTCACCAACCTCAACTTATTCCAGTAATTAGCTGTTGGCTAATTAATGTGATAAGTTACAAGTAATTAACAACTTTCTGACCAAAAGGAAAACTTTCTACAGCCATCTAAACTCCCTCATAATTTGAATTTACTTGTCCCTAGATTTGCAATCATTTACATGAGTGAAATTTCACTTTCATTCATTTTACTATTCCCTCTCAGAGCCTTATGGACCTCAAACAGATCCCCTCTAAGGTGCCTAGTAACCAAGCTCTGTAGCTCATATAGGTATGAAGTCTTTCCTCATACGGCATCCTTTTTGTAGATCTTGATATGAAGGTTGCTATCATCGATGTTTTTTTTTTTTTTTTTTTTTTTAGGTGCAATGTCCATACTTGGACATGGTATTCAAAACAAGTCTCACAATTACCTTATACATTGACATTATGAACTCTCTATCTCAACAAGCAAACAGTCAATAGGCCACTATGGAGCCTCCTTGCCACCTGTCTTCACTGCAAAAAAGAACTTCATGTCCACCAATATTGTAAACCCCGGATCCTTTTCATCTAGAGCTTTTAACTCAGTTCCATCAAGCTGGCAGAAAGCATTCTCGGGAGAGTTGAGATTGTCATATAGGCCAAAGGTGCTTACTATGTATTAAGTTTTTTTAATTAAAAACAATTTTTATAACTACCTGTGCATTTGTATATTTTAGTCACAGTGCCCGTTACATTTTTTATGTCATATTGAGGTCACAGAAAAATGATAATTTGAAGAGTCATAAATAAGGCTACTTGTACAAAATATAGATATAAGTAAAGAAATTTAACAACTCTAGAATGACTATGAGTGGCAATATTTCAAAAAATGTATTAATAAATTTAAATAAAAAACAAACTACACGAAAACAACACACTTACATGAGTCATCATCCTTTCTCAACATGAAGAAAAGGTATAAGGCAGCTCCAAGACCAATAACCTATGTAGTTAAATAAATATGATTACTTCTTCAGTGTTAATGTAAATACAGTGCAATCTGAATATGACTTGGTTATCAGGGGACAACTTTAACACCCATTTTACAAACAGTTTAAATTACTCATGTACTTCAATGGAACATAATATTTATCCAATTTTTTTTTTTTATATATGAATATAAAATTACTAAAAAGACAAACTGCTAGCATTTTTATATAATGCAAATTTCATTACATTTTTTTTAAAGCTTTACTATTTTGATGCCAGTTTAAGTAATAGGTAAATGTTTTAAATAGCAAATGAAAAATTACTGTAGTTATAAATGGGAACAATGGACCAGCGTAACTACATAATCAAAGTCTCACAAATGTATATATATATAACATCAATCAGAATGATGTCACATATCCTGGTTCTACAGATGTCTACTAGTTTCTGTTATTAGTATTAGTAATGGCCGCATGGTGCAAGAAACCTATGGCTTATGCTGCACCAGCCATAAAAAAAAAAAAAAAAAACCCGAACAAAACAATGATAAAAACAAAAAAATAATAATAAATAATAATAATTAATAAAAAAAAAAAGGAAATTAAACCTATCATCCTATGTGCTTCCCTTATCCGAAAATACTATCCAGATGACCTTTGAATTTCCCCAAACTGTCGGCCTCTACCACCCATGAAGGTAACTTATTCCAGTAATTTATAACTCACTGGCTAAAATAAAACTTCCTGCAGTCCAATCTAAACATTTCCCCCCGTAACTTGAATTTATGTCCCCTGGTTCTAGCATCATTTATAATCTTGAAAATTTCATCCTCATTCATTTTACTGATGCCTCTCAAAGCCTTAAACATCTCCTCTAAGGTGTCTAGTTTCCAAACTCTGCAACCCACATATTCAAAGTCTTTCTTCATAAGGACGCCCTTTTGCCGATTTCACCAGATGAATTACCCGTCTTTGCACCCTTTCAAGAAGCTCGATGTCTTTCTTTAGGTGCAGTCTCCATACTTGAACACAGTATTCCAAGTGTGGTCTAACATAAGCCTTATATAAAATGTTCTTGTTTATACTCCAGCACGACCACCAGGTCAGTGGAGTTTACAATAAATTATCGATACAAATGTTAATCATATTTAGCAGTCACAGGCTTGAACCTCTGTCAACTCAAAGAGCACGTGCTACTGCCCTCACACTCCTGACCACTCTGCTATGTTGTAACTGCATTACATTTACCACTTTTTTTTTTTTTTTTTTTTTAACAGTTTAGTATTCAGTGTTCTTTAGAGCAGTGGTTCTCAACAGTTTTTTGCTTGTGGCACACTTCTGAGTTTCATTCACCTCTGTGGCCCCACCCCCCCCTCACATTATTTAATTATAATAAATGTATTATTTATAATAAAAATGTACTTTATGAACTACACTTTTTATTTATAACATGTGTTATTTGTTTATAATATAAGGAATATTAATAATAAAAAAGGGGTTTATTAAATACAATCTTTATTTATAATAGAATTTTTACTCATATAATATTTTGTTTATTCACAATATACAATTATGCTCCTAACAAAAAATATTACAATAATATTATTGTCACTTAGTTTAGTGAGATCCTTGCAGATGTCAATTTCTTTTTTAGTGTTCTTCCCAACTGTGGAATGACTAGAGTGGCAAGATTTCAAAAAATGTATTAATAAATTTAAATAAAAAACAAACTACACAAAAATATAACTCTTGATTTTTTAAGGAGTCCTTATGTGCTGTAATGTAATAACTAGATCGTATGTATAGCTTAGGTGAGTATGTATAGCTTAGAGAGGTGAGTGCTGAAAATTAAGCTAAGCTATACATACGACAAAAATATAATTTAAAATGAAATCAAATGGGTGCACCACCCGGTGAATTTAACTGACTGCCCGACTAAAATTTAAGCAATTCTCGCGGTACCGCTCACTGATGGTGATCAATATTAATTCGAATATACTATGCGAAGTATTACACTTCCCAACCTGGCTACTTCATAATGCCACCCAGCTGGAAAAATTTTCTGAGGAGAACAATGTTTTATATTAGTAATAATTTTATTTTATAAGTGAACTTTTTGTGGCCCACTTAAGTTTCCATGGCCACCAATTTTACGACTTTTGCCTGTTTTTGGCATCCAACAACATGACAATTGCAGGTGGTGCTGAACACTATGATGAATGACTTTCAGGATGCATTCAAATCATGGGAGAAGCGCTGGGATCAGTGTTTGTGCTCTCAAGTTTATGCTTTGAAGTAATCAAAGGAATACTCCAAAGGTGATGGTGACGAACAAGACCCAGGGTGAGTATAATTTATTTTATAAATACATTTCGGGAACTTTTGGGTAGCACCTCGTAGAAGCCAATTCAGAAGAACAGTGACCATGTAAGTATCTATAGAAAAGGCATGCAGCAGAAACAGAATGTCTATGAGAGAGAGAGATTCTGTTAGAGATAGATCACTAATTAACCTAACTGTCCTGTCCTCATTTGAATGGAATCTAGAAGCCTGAGAGAGGTTTTGGTGGTACCACCCCAGATGCAGGAACAATATTCCATGGTAAGGCAAATTTGTGATTTGTACAGAGCGAACAGCTGTTGGAAGAAAAGTAACACCAACAGTGAAAAAGAAAACTCAGTTTTTTGGATGCAGAGGAAGCAATATTTGTAATGTGCTTGTGTGAAGAGAGATTAGAGGTCAGACTAATAACCAATAGACATATATGATCTTGCCTAGAAATCAGCTTTGTCTGCAAAGATAAGCATAGGAGCTGTTGTTTTTGTTATTATTTGGTTTTTAGGAGCATTAGCAACTAAGGCCATATTGCTCCAGGGATATGCAGTGGTCATTCCCTGACCTTTCCGCATCCTCCATATTTGGTGGCTCACGGGCTTAGCATGTGCTATGCACTGCTGCTCCTGCCCACCTGGCTACGGAGGTGCCAAGCATAGGAGCAGAAGAATCCTTCTTGGAAGAGATGTAAGGCAGGACCGAGTTTTAGAAGGATTGGAATCAACTAAGCTATCTTTGCCTCACTGGAGAATTATCTGGAGATCAGCATTTAAGGAATTGATAGTGGATATTTGAGAAGTTGAGGCTGTTTGTGCAGAGCAAGGTTTCTCAAACTGGAAGGTGAAATGCAATGTGCTATCATCAGCAAAACCATGGTTAGAATTTCCGGTCAATTGAAGGCCATTAATATACAAGAAGAAAAGAGTGGCTTATTTAGAAGACCTTTATGCCAAGCACGATCAAAAGCATTTGAAATGTTAAGAGCAACTGCTTGAGTTGCACCAAACTTTTCCACTGAATTTGTCTATTGATGGGTAACATAAGCCAAAATACCACCAGTGGATTGACACAGAGTGCATCCATACTGGTGATTGTTGATCAGATGGAAGGTTTCTAGATAGTTTAAGAGTTGGCTGTTAATTGATTTCTCCATTACTTTAGAAAGAGTAGAAGTAATTGCAATGGGATGATAATTTGATGGAAGGGATTTGTCACCCTTTTCAGGAACTCGCTGGATATGAGCAAATTTCCAAACAAAAGGAAAAACACCTTTGGAATAAGAAAGTGAAAAAAGTGACACAGAATAGGAGTAAGTTTAGGGGCACAGGTTTTGAAAACAAATTAAGAAATACTATCAGGCCTGGAGCTTTCTTAGCATTAAAACTATTCAAAATCCTTCTGACATCCTTTTAAAGGAAGACCACAGGCGGTATTGAATGGAGCATACTGGGAATGGTGGGAGGTGGTTTACCAAGTTCATCAACACAGGAGTTAGAAAAAAAAATCGATGTTGGCTCCATGGAGCTGAAGGTGGATCCGTGAATAACGTCATGTGAAATGAAAAAATACAATTTAAGCTTAATAAAATCAGTTTTATTTTATTCGGTATTTTCATTTACAATCAACAATAAAGGTTTGTGGTAACCTTTATTGTTGCATGTTTGCACTGTTCTATTTGATGTTGATGGCCGGACATCTGCCTCTGATTGATCTTACTCACGTTTATGCTTACGACTCTCTCTCTCTCTCTCTCTCTCATTCCACCGCTGACTTTGGTGCTTGCTTTTCAACGTTAGATTTGTGATTTTGCTGAAATCTTTGAACATGTTTAGTTGATGTAACTTTCGGCATCTTCATAACTAATTAAATGAAACAACTGCACTGCTCGACAAATGCGAAGTAACTGAACAAAGTAGTTACTTTAACGAGTTGTTCAACTCTCAAAGTAAAAATCCGACTTGAAATCTAGTTATATCCTTGTAGAGCTCTCAAAGGGCAACAATTTTGTTGCTCAATTGTATGCAACTTGTTGCATCACTGCATGCAACAAGTACAACACAGGCCAAAATCTACAGCCCAGCATTTGAAGTTATATTGTGAAAGAAAGGGAAACTGGACAGAAATGTGAATCTAGATGACTCTCTCTCTTGCGTTCTGCCACTGACTGGCACTTTCTTTTCAACGTTAGATTTGTGATTTTGTCGAAATCTTTGAACACGTTTAGTTGATGTAACTTTCGGCATCATCACCAACTTAACTAAATGAAACACAACCGCACTGCTCGACAAATGTGAAATAACTGAACAAAGTAGTTACTTTAACGAGTTGTTCAACTCTCGAAAATTAAAAATCCGATTTGAAATCTAGTTACAGTAAACCCCTGCTATTCGCGGGGGTTACATTCCTGAGAAATGTTGCGAATACCGAAAACACGAATACTGAGTTATGGCTCCCATAGTAATAAAGGGGTTCCGTTCCAAAGTATGAAATATATAAGAAAAACTAGTCTAAAATTTTGTCTATGTATGTATTATATGTACCTTCATAATATGACCATGTACCCAGACAGTACATAGTGAAAAATCAAAATGAAAATAAGAAATAATTTAATATTAAATGTAATATTTATTAGAAATTTCAAACAAATCTTTCAAACCAGCGCCTTTGCTAGCTAAAAAACTTATCCCGCCAGTGCTATCACCAAGTTTCGCTAAAGTGTTGATAAAGGAGTTTTGCCTTTTCACGAATGATGAGTGAACTTAACGGAATTTTATTTTGAGTTCGGTCTTCTATCCACAGATTTAAAGCCTTTTCCGTTTTTTCTAATTTAACATCACGAGTTACAGAGCAAATTTTTGAAGCAATTAGCGCGTTTTCACGGACAGTATGGCGGATTTTTTCTCCGATTTTTTGATTGATCCGTTGACTCATTGATTTTATGTTTTGCCACTTTCACCATTAGAAATTTTGTCTAATAACTCAATTTTATTCGCTAATGTCATCACCTTCTTTGATCTTCTCACATTTCCCTTGTTATTCATAGCCATATTTTTGTACGGGTTAGAAAGAACTTGTCCAAAATAAATGGGGGCTTAGAGGGGAACAGGTATCCTGTGTGTTATCAGACACTCAGCCTAAAACACTGATGGATCCAATATCTCTCTATTACAGAAGATTTAGAAGTCCGGTTGGCCTGCCTCCCTAAAATCCACTCATGCACACCTTCTCGATGGTAAGCCCTGTTACGTCACTTAGGTGGCAACGAACGTGTAGAGTGGTTCTCTTCAAGACGCCTGGTCAGCGTGAAGAGGAAAAGACCAAACCCTCCAGCAATGAGAGCACAACAATACAAATGGCCCTCAGTCCCCAGCAGCTTTCACTCTCCCTCTTACGGCAGCGAGAGGATCAGAGTGGAAGCAGAGGGTGCTAAGAATCTCTGGGTACGACCAGGCTGCCATGCACGGAAATTGAACTTGGCCTGTTATAACGTACGATCACTCATCGGTGAAGACAGGATATTAGAGCTGGAAAAGGAATTAGAAAATGTGAATTGGAATATCATCGGTTTGGCTGAAACAAGAAGAAGAAATGAATCACTTATAAGTTTATCAAGTGGAAATCTGCTGTACACCAATGGAAACAGTGAAAGGAGTGAAGGTGGAGTTGGGTTTCTGGTCCATAAAGATTTTAAAAACAACATTTTGGAATTCAAAAGTACATCACCAAGGGTGTCAAGGCTAATACTCAAGATTTCTAAAAGGTACAAGCTAAAGATTATAATGATTTATGCACCAACATCGAGCCATGATGATGAAGAGGTTGAAGAAATGTACACCGAAATTGAGAGTCTTCTAGATGAGCAGAAAACCCACTACACTATTATTATGGGGGACTTCAATGTTAAGGTTGGAAAAAGGCAAAACAGCGCAGAAAGAGGAACTATAGGAAATTTTGGAATTGGTGAAAGAAATAAAAGAGGTGAAAGACTTGTGGAATTTGCAGAATCTCAAGGACTGTCAGTAATGAACACTTTTTTCAAGAAAAGGGTGAACAGAAAGTGGACATGGAAGAGTCCAAATGGATTAACAACTAATGAAATCGACTTCATCCTCACTAACAGAAGATATATTGTGAATGATGTTACCGTCCTGAATAAGGTAAATGTTGGAAGTGATCACAGAATGGTAAGATGTACACTTGATATAGATGTAGGAAAGGAAAGGAAAAAACTGACTCGAGTAAATAATACAAAGGTCTTTGAAATAACAGAGGAGGAGAAAAAGCAGCTGGAACTTAAGAACATGTTTGAGCTTCTGCAGACTGCTCAGGACCAAGATATCGACGAGGAATATTACAACTTTCTGAAAGTGATAAAGCCCAAGAAACCTATAAGGAAACAGAAATCCAAAGAAGAAAAAATTAGTCAAGAAACACTTGTCATGATGAACCAAAGACGACAAATGAAGAGCAAGAAAAACACTGACAGGGAGAAAATTGAGTATACTGAGTTATGCAAAGCCATTAGAAAGAGACTCAGAGAGGACATAAGAAGATTTAACACAAGAAAAGTAGAACAAGCATTAAGGGAAAACAAAGGATTTAAATCAGCAGCCATGAGCAGTAATACAGAAAGACAAATGATACTGAAACTGAAGAATAGCGATGGTGTACTTATAAACAGCAGAGAAGGCATAATTCAAATAGCAGAAGACTACTATAGAGAATTATACAAGGAGCGAGGGAATGACACCAGCAGTGGGGAAGATGGATTGCAAAGTAGCAACACATACGACATACCCGATATTCTTCCTGATGAGGTAGAACATGCATTGAAGAAAATGAAGAATCGGAAAGCCCCAGGGGAAGATGAAGTTACTGTAGAGTTGTTAAAATTGGGAGGAAGAGACATAACACAAAAACTGGCAAGGCTCTTCACAAAGTGCATTAGAAAAGGTGTGATGCCTAAGCAGTGGAATAATGCAATCATAGTTTTGCTGCATAAGAAAGGAGATAAATCAGAAATTGGAAATTATAGACCAATTAGCTTGTTATCCCACATCTACAAGTTGTTCACAAGGGTCATTACTAACAGATTAGAAAGAATACTTGATGAGAATCAACCGAAAGAGCAAGCTGGCTTTAGGACAGGATTCTCAACTATGGATCACCTTCACGTAATATCACAGCTAATGGAGAAAGCAAATGAATATAAAACACCATTATGCCTGGCGTTTGTGGACTATGAAAAGGCATTTGACTCCATACAGCATAAGGCAATGTTCCGGGCACTGGAAAGACAAGGCATAGATACTCCATATATTATGATTTTGAAGAAAATATATGAGAGTGCTACATCCTTTATTAGACTAGACAAAGACAGTAGCAAATTTAAAATCGAGAAAGGAGTTCGACAAGGAGACACAATATCTCCGAAGCTGTTTACTGCTGCCCTTGAGGAAGCTTTCAGAAGATTAGACTGGTCGCAGAAAGGAGTCAATGTGAACGGAGAGTACCTAAACCATTTACGATTTGCAGATGGCATTGTGGTCATAAGCCACGATCCCAAAGAATTAGAGGAAAATCTTAATCAGTTATGCACAGTTAGTAAGGATTTTGGACTAAAGATGAATATGACTAAAACAAAAGTAATGATGAACAAGTATGCCACGGAAAGGGAAATAATGATTGAAGGAGCAGTAATTGAAAAGGTGGAGTCATATACTTATCTGGGACAAGTTATTAGCTGTAATAATGATAAATGGCTGGAAGTCAAGAGAAGAATAAATTTTGGATGGATGGCATTCAGGAAATATAGTCACATACTGAAGAGCAATATCCCAGTTTGTCTGAAACGTAAAATAATGAATCAATGTATACTCCCCACCATGACTTATGGAAGTGAAACTTGGGCACTCACCAAAAGAATGGAAGAGAAGCTAAGAACTACACAGCGAAGAATGGAACAAATTATATTGGGAATCAGACTGTTAGATAAGAAGAGAAACACATGGATTAGGCAGCAAACTCAAGTAAAGGACATTCTTATCAAAACTAAAGAACTAAAATGGTCTTGGGCAGGACACATAGCTCGAAGACATGATGACAGATGGACTAAGAAAATAACAGAATGGTACCCAAGAGGAGCTAGGAGAAAACCTGAAAGACAAAGGCGGAGATGGATAGATGAAATTCATGAGTTTTTGAGTAGTAAATGGATGGCCAGTGCTCAAAACAGAAGGAACTGGAAAGTTGCTGGAGAGGCCTTCATCCTGCAGTGGATTGAAAATGGCTGATGATGATGATGATGTCCAAAATAAAGTCACTTTCTTCCGTTAACACACTCGAAGAAGTCTGTTTTACACTGCAAAACGGTAGATTTATCACTTTTGTAAGCATATCAATTTATAAATTGATAAATTTATTCAATTTATAAGCATATAAATTAAAAGCAAACGACGAAACCTTCCATGACAAGCGCATAACACATACTGAACAAGGATTAGTGAGAAACATCCATGCTCGCGATTTTGTCACCCCTCTCCCCCCACCCACTGAGCGCTGTTTGACCGGGAAAGATAATTTTAGCCATGCCCATGTTTTTTTATGGCAGAAAATATTCACGGTGCTTTAAAATTCACATTTTTTTAGGTTTCATTTTATATTAAATCAGTGATCGCGAATACATGAAACCACGAATACAGATACCGTGAATAGCGGGGGTTTACTGTATATATCCTTGTAGAGCTCTCAAAGGGCAACAATTTTGTTGCTTACTGTTTTTGTCTAACATTTATAGTTTTCAAGGTATTGCGAAAACAAACTTGAAAATGTTCGAATTTTTCAACTCTCTCAACTTTGCATCGCTATTACTTGGGAACCATAAGGGCTAAAACCAAAACTATTTATAGAAGTAAAAACTACGTTTCCTACTGAAAAATTGTCCCTTACTGTTTATGTCTATCTATCACAGTTTAGAAGTTATTGAGAGTGAAAGTAACCAAGGCGCAATGGCAAATAACCAAAATGTGAATTTTTAGTTTTTTCGAAAAAAATTATATTAAATACGAAACTTTCTAATTTTTTTTTTTTTTTTTTGCATATTTGTCGATAGCATTATATACCCACCAAAATAAGTATAAATTGTTTATACTATTGTCTATTAGTTTCGGAGATATAACAGCGGTTAGACGTTTCACTTTTCGTGACAGCCTGAGCACCGTAGGGTACCCCTAGTATAGATGTTATTCACATCAAAATAGGATGCTAGCAGGTCAGCTTCATCTTTGGCTGAAGTAGCGATAGAACCATTTGGTCAAAACCAAATGGTTCTATTCTTCTAAATACAGGGAACAGAGATGGAGAAAAGTTGCAGCCAACAGCTTTGGCAAGAGACCAGAATATCGGGCTACCATTTGGACTCATTAATAACTGCTTTACAATTGTTGTGAGCTTTGCTGTAGGCAGAAAATGAAGCTGGAGATTTGGAAAGAAGCCAATTACAAAATTCTTCTCTTGAACAGCCTTATCACATTTATTGGTTTAGATAAAGGACGATATTTTAAGGTGGAGTATGGAATAAAGGATTCCATCCTTACAAGAATAATTTCATTGACATGATCTGAACAAACATTGACATAAGATTTGAAACAGTAATCAGATCAAGGAAAAGAAATTAAGCAGATCATCTAATTTTTCATTTTTAAAATTCAAAACACAACAAGGTTAAGAATGGCCACGAAAGAAAGGCTCCATTGGAGAAGAGACCATCACCAAGTTGTGATCTGAGGTGCCTAGAAGACCACTCACCTTAAACATGTACTTAGAAGGGTTGTTTGTGAGAAAAAAAATCAGCCGTGTTAGCTGGGTGGTTAGGATTATCTGGTATTCAGGTAGGTAAATGAACAATCTGTGCAAGGTCATTAGTAATTGCAAAAGACTAAGCATCTCGACCAGCTGGGTTCGTGACTAGAAAACGGAAACCAGCTGGAGTTGTGAACATTAAAATCACCAAGGAAAATTACCTCACGGTTAAGAATGTTGGACTGGAGAAAGTCAAAAATTTCCATGTGATTAGTGGAGTTGGGAGAACAATAGAGGCAACAGATGAATTTGACAGAATGTGGTAGAGAGGAAGATTTTAAGATTGTGGGGGAGAGAGAGAGAGAGAGAGATTTTAAGCCAGAGAAGATCGAAAAGAGGATTCCAAATTACTGTCTCTGACAGGAATATCAGAACAGACATATGCTGTTCTGAACCGTCTTTGAAGCAAAAGGAATCATACAGCGAATAATTTGGACAACTGAGATGAGCAGTGGTTGAATCAACCGATAACTGAGATTCTGTCAGAAAAAGTACAAGGGCTTTGTCAGACTGTAAGTGGTAATGGACATCAGTGAGATTAGAATCGAGACCACAGGGATGAATAAGAAAGTGTTTGGGGGATTGGATCTTTTCGCAGATAAGTTTGTTCTATTATTTTGACAATTCATGGTATATTCAGAAGTAAGAAAAGGTGACAAGGACATGCTGTATGAACTAATTAAATTTTTGGATATAGTGTACACATGGTAAGAATATACCCAGCTCCTTGACATAATATGGCCTCGACAATAACCCCCTCCCCCCAAATACCCACTACTTGGACTCCCCAGAGTAGAGGCAGTGAGATTATACACTGGCTGATCAGGAAGCCTCCTAGAGTTACTAATAGGTTCAGTCCGGCAGGTTATTTAGTGGCCAGCCTGTGAACATCGTTTTAGAACTGTATCCTCAAAATGTAAGGAAGATTGGATCTCACCATGATGTCCATCATAACCTCAAAATACATCCATCATACTGCATGATGGAAGAGATGGGGGTTGCCGGAGCTTTGCTGTGGAGTTTAAACATGGGTTCAACATTGCAAGCCTCCAATAAGTAAACTGGTGGTATTGCACTGGTTGATGAGAGTCATCTACCAACTAGTATTGCCTGGCAACACACACGGGGGAGAAATTCCTCTATATGGTGTAGGCACCACACCATACCCCTGCTTATGTTAGTTCACCTCCAGCATGTTGGGTGCTTTATTTTAGGACTTGTACATGGGGGGGTTATACCTAGGGTTACTAATAGTCCCACCATTGTGAAGGTGCAAGCAGAGGATTTGGCTGTCACAGACTAACTTGACCAGACTTTGCCTAAATTAGGCCACTTGACTTGAGTGTCACCCAAATATCAGTTCCATCAGCATTTTAGATTCCAGGTAGCAAGTGCAGCTTGGCATACCTAAGAGAATGTCTATAACAGCTTCAGGACCAAAGACCATTCTAAAGAAAATTCCATTAAAAGGTTTTAGAATATTCAGAAAATTTTGCTAACTTTGTCATTGTACTATTTTGAAAACTTACTATTGGCCTAAGAGTGTCGATCAGTGTAATTTAATTATTCCAAAAATATATAGGGATCTAGTTAAATGGCTCAACAACTCAGTGTCATTGCCAATATTTCCTTTGTGTTTTAAATCTTTTTAATTCATTCTCAATCCATGCTATAATTTTTGGTACTGGATTCTTATCTAATGGAATATGAGTGTTTGTGTATCAAACTGGCTAGCTTAAGATCATATTTATACATTATTACAACTGAACCGCCTTTATCAGCTTTTGGATGACCAAAGTCTATTTCGTGCTAAAAGTTTTATACATTTAACTTCATCTCTAGAATATGTTTAAATTTTTTTTTTTTTTTTTTTTTTTGCTTTGATGGCTATATAATTTAAAGTCAGAAGAAAACCAGCAGTGGTAAAGGTTATTCACTAGCTGCTCCACATCACATGCATGCAATAATATTGTTGTCATCAACAAACTGTTGGGTTAAGTACAAAAAACACATTTTCAGCAGCTAGTAGCACAAATTATGTGGAGGGCTATTCATGGAATGATAGAGAAGACATTTAACCACCTGTACATTTTCTCCTGACTATAGTCTGTGTTGGAATGATGAATTCATTATATGGAAGTTTTTCTGTTGCTGCACTAAATCTTTATTAGTAAATTAATAAGAGGAGTTTACCTCAATATAGTACGTGGAACACTTCCGTATGATACCCTCCAGAAATTAAAACGGAAAAAACGAAAAAATCGACAACTTACCGGTACATTAAAGTAAAATATAAATAATTAAATAATCAATTTAACATAATTCAAAATCAATTCAAAACAATTAAAATTCAAATTAACACAATTAAAAGAATCTAACAAAAATATTCAAAACGATTTTCCTTCCTGAAGCTGACAATGCTTTTCGACCGACTGTCGTGATCACAGGAATGAAAATTACCGAATCAGGCTAAACCTGCAACTTAAATAGTGATTATGTGTCTTCGCGCATGCGCGTAAAGGTCCACGCATCGGAGATCAAATATGGCCGCCGAACATTAACAGAATTCTCGTGTAATTTAATTTCAACGGTTTCTGCAATTAATAGTCGCGTATAATTACGTTGAACGTTAAGTATTTTGGCCTCGTTAAATAAAAAAGTATGTTTTTCGTTAATGGCATGAAAGGCTAATTCTGACGCTGCTGAACGAGAAGCACGAACTGAGGCTTCGTGTTGATTTACACGGATATTAAGAGAAAACCGCGTCGAACCCTGATAAGACGAGTCGCAATCACCGCAAGAAATGTTGTATACTAGATCATTAATTTGTGTTGCGAACGCCGAAAGAACCGAGCGATTGTTCAGTATAGTGTGTAACTTCCGTATAGGCCTAGCTATAATTTTAAATTCGGTATCTTTAAAGAATCTGTTAAGCTGTTTGTGCCACTGGTCAACATATGGGACAGAAATAAAGTATTTTTTGATATTACTATTGTTGATTGGTGCAGTATTTTGTATCCTATCCTTAGCTTGTACCCTAATTCGATTTATTGTGTTAATGGGATAACCCCTGTTCAAGAATCTGCTAGTTAATATTTGTGAGTCTAAAGCAGAATCCGTCGTTGAATATTTATAGGCATTTAGAAATTGATTAAAGATAATCGATCTTTTGTAGGTGAACGGGTGGTAGCTATTATAATGTAGAAGCATACCGGTGTTTGTGGGTTTTCGATAGATGCTAAATTGTATTTTGTTCGAGTCCCGGGTAAGGTTGAAATTTAGAAAGTTTAATGACTTAGTATCCGTATCTTCCCTTTCCAATGTAAATTTGAGTCTAGAATGAATATTATTAAACGAATGTAAAATGTCTTGGATAGTACTACTATCGGTAATAACTAGAACATCGTCTAAATACCTCCCATAGTATGTGATACGGGGACGAAAAGGTGTCAAATGTATCTGCTCAATCGTTGAGAGATAGATCTCTGACATTAAGCCACTCAGGCTCAAACCCATTGGTAATCCAAAAATTTGTTTGTACACCTTGTCTCGAAAGGTGATGTAGTTAGCCTCGACTAATAGTTTAATTAAGTGAAAAATCTCCTTTATAAGCAGCTTCGTATAATTAATCGGTGTCGAGTTTTTATTTAACATATCCCAAATAATATCTAATGTGTATTCAACGTTTACATTCGTATATAATGAGGTAACATCTAATGAGAATAAATTGTCATTGTCGCCGAGTCTACAGTCTTTAAGATTATTAAATAATGTATCGTAATTCTTAATCCCAAATTGTATAACCTGTCTAAAAGGTTTTATAATGTTATATACATGTGTGGCTAAGGCTGAAAATGCCGAGTTCCTGTAGGAAACAATAGGTCGAATCGGAAATCCAGGCTTGTGTAATTTTACCTGACCAAAAAGTGCAGGAATATTGTATGTTCTGGACTTCAATTCCTTCAACTGAACCATAGTAATGTAGTCGTTTTTACGATATGTGGTTAACGTTTTATTGTATTGATTTACCAAATTGGTAAACAGTGTCGGGTCCACTTCACAATAAGTGGAGGTATCAGATACAACTGAATCTAACTTATTAATATAATCATGTTTATCTAGTATTACCACTGTATCTCCTTTATCTGCCCTCTGTATAATAATGTCCTTATTTTCTCGAAGTTCTCGTAAAGCTGAACTGTCATGTGTATTCAATTTAGGAAGTCGCGTTTCTTTTATGTTATTCACTACTTGGTTAACTTGTTGAATAAATACATCTTTTTGTGGAACACTACGAAGTCCAAATTCAATATCAATTACGCATTGTTTTTTTGGCAGCTTTCGAGGTGGTAAATTATAATTTAATCCTTTGGATAAAAGTGAAATCTGGTCCTGCGATAGTGTACACGAGGAAAGATTTGTAACCTGTTGATATGTCGGTTCGTTGGATACTGGGTGAGGGGGTGTTCGTGAACTAGCCGACATATTCTGTGGTAGTGCGTTATGTGTCTGTGGGGGGGATGTCACCCAACTCGTGTGAACTTGGTCGCAAGCTCGCGACAATGTGTTAGAATTCGCATGAACGTGTCTTGAACTATTCGATAATGTTTGCAACTTATTAACGTGTCTGTTTTTTATTTCTGAGGCTTGTGCTTCCCGTCGCAAATCTATGGAGGTCTTCAATACAGACCAATCGTTCGGATGTAGATAATTTTTTAATTTATCGCGAAGCTTCCTAACCTGGGAAAGGTATTTTTGTTTATCCGAATATCGAGATTTTAAGGCAAGCTTAACAATATTACGTGATGTCGCCAGTGATAGTTGTTTTATGCCTGAAATTTTTCGATTTAAATTCACCCTGGCAAACTTCGGAACGATGTTGTTTTGAAGGCAATATTTTAGGAAAGAAATATGGTAACTTTGGGCCGAGTACCTTAGTGTAGATTTAATGTAATTTTGTACCAAGCCATTCAAAAAATCTCCCATAATTGTGTGTATCGATTGTATACTACTGGAGAGACAGGAAGTGAATGAAATAGTCAATAAGAGTTTGAAAATTAATTAGATAGTATGAATCAGAGCTGTAATACTCAATTGAATATTTTTGTTAGATTCTTTTAATTGCGTTAATTTGAATTTTAATTGTTTTGAATTGATTTTGAATTATGTTAAATTGATTATTTAATTATTTATATTTTACTTTAATGTACCGGTAAGTTGTCGATTATTTCGTTTTTTCCGTTTTAATTTCTGGAGGGTATCATACGGAAGTGTTCCACGTACTATATTGAGGTAAACTCCTCTTATTAATTTACTAATATTATTATCAACGTAGAACATATTGAGTATTACAGCTCTGATTCATACTATCTAACTAAATCTTTATAAAGGAATTCACAATCTTAAGTCATATCGTAATTGGGAAAAGTTCACAATAATTTCACTATTAAATGAGTTTTGCTAAATTTCATGGACTGAATTACTAATCCTTTAAAAAAAGCCATTTCTTACCTTCTAAATACAGTAAACCCCTGCTATTCACAGGGGGTTATGTTCCTGAGAAATGCCTCAAATACGGAAAATGCGAATACTGAGTTATGAAGCCCATAGTAATAAAAAGGGTTCCTTTCCAAAGTATGAAATATATAAGAAAAACTAGTCTAAAATTTTGTCTATGTATGTATTATATGTACATACATAATGACTATGTACATAGACAGCACATAGTGAAATACAAGCATAAGGCATCAAAATGAAAATAAGAAACAATTTAATATTAAATGTAATATTTATTAGAAATTTCAAACAAATCTTTCGAAAACATATCAAGAATATGGGTTGCTGGGCGAAAAATAACTCTTAATCGAAGTTTGTTTCTTTCTTCATTGAGCTCCTTTTGAATTTCCCTTTAAGGCAAGAGTAATTGTTCTAGGCCTCGTTTAAACTTAATGCTTCTTTCCAACTTGGGATCCATTTCTACCACCTTTTCTGAAAGTTGCATGGAGAGGCTAAAGATGTCCTTTAATGATTCGCTATTTAATTCTGGTCTAATGTCTTCCTCCTCGGGATCATTTTGGTTCTCATTTCACCTTGTTACTAATTCATCCAACTCTTCTATTGTAAGTTCATCATGTAAGACATTCAGGAACTTATTGAGACTCATGCAGTGAGTCTCAGTAAGTTCCTGAATGTCTGTTGCATCGATGATTTCAAAGCCCCTGCCTTCTATTCCCTGTGTGATTGCTACAATATCAGCAACCAGTTCGTTGACATTAGGGATTGTTTTAGCAATAACCACTTCTGGACACAATTTTCACCAACATGCATTAATTATAGTGCTCTTATCTCATCGACTGATGCCTTGATGTTGATCAGGAAATCTGCGATGTTATAATTTTCCAACTTTGACTTGCAGTTAAGTCTGACTCCCTTTCCGTTTTTTCAATTAAGCCAGTAAAAGTTCTCCTAACATAGGACTTAAACACAGCAATCACACCTTGGTCTATTGGTTGTAAAAGCGATGTGGTGTTGGGTGGCAAAAACACAGTTCAATGTTTAGGTAGTCAAATTCTAGACTGCTTGGATGTCCTGACGTGTTATCAATAAGAAGCAGAACTTTGAAAGGCAAAGATTTTGAAACTAAGTAACTGTCCACCTGTCACACAACACTATCATTAAACCACTCTCTAAAAAGTGTAGTTGTTACCTAGACTCTTTTATAGGATTTCCAATAAACTGGAAGATGATCTTTGTTCTTTTCCTTCAAAGCATGTGGATTCTGCAATTTATACACAAGCATCGATTTGATCATGTGTCCACTAGCATTTGCACAAAACAAAAGAGTAAGCCTATCTTTGGAAGCCTTGAATCCAGGAGCAGATTTTTCATTTTGTGTTAAGTATCTTCTGGCTGGCATTCTCTTCCAAAACAATCCAGTTTCGTCTGCATTGAACACCTGTTCGGGAATATATCCTTTGTCTGTAATTAATTTTTTTTTAATTCAGTCGAGAAACTTTCTGCAGCCACAAAATCCACTGATGCAGACTTGCCTACAAGTTTCATATTATAAAGGCCATATCGATTTTTAAATCTTTCAAACTAGCCTTTGCTAGCTAAAAAACTTATCCGGCCAGTGCTATCACCAGTTTTGCTAAAGTGTTGATAAAGGTGTTTTGCCTTTTCATGAATGATGAGTGAACTTAACAGAATCTTATTTTGAGTTCAGTCTTCTATCCGCAGATTTAAAGCCTTTTCCATTTTTTCTAATTTAACATCACGAGTTACAGAGCAAATTTTTGAGGCAATTAGAGCGTTTTCACAGAAACTATGGTGGATTTTTTCTTCCTATTTCTTGATTGATCGTACCGTTGACTCGTTGATTTTATAATGTTTTGCCACTGATGAGACATTTTCGCCATTAGAAATTCTGTCTAATAATCTAATTTTACTCACTAATGTCATTACCTTCTTTGATCTTCTCACAATTTCCTTGTTATTCATAGCCATATTTTTTGTAGGGGTTAGAAAAGAATGTGTCCACAATAAAGTCACTTTCTTTTAATCGATAACACACTCAAAAAGTCTGTTTACACTAGCACACTGCAAAACGATAGATTTTTCACTTTTGTAAGCATATCAATTAAAAGCAAATGACGAAACCTTCCATGACAAGTGCATAACACATACTAAACAAGGATTAGCGGGGAAACATCCACGCTCGCGATTTTGTCACCCCTCTCCCTCCCACTGAACACTGATTTGACCGGGCAGGATGATTTTAGCCACACCCATGTTTTTTATGGCAGAAAATGTTCATGCTGCTTTAAAATTCACATTTTCTTAGGTTTCATTTTATATTAAATCAGCAACTGCGAATAGAGGGGATTTACTGTATATTAGTACAGAAACATGCTTTCTTGCAGGTGTTGGTAAGAACTTCAATAAGTTTTCATAAATGATTTTTTTTTAAATCATTTATGAAATTTGTTGTTTAATGATACATTTCATAATATAGCAGCATTCTTAAACTTTCTTTTAAAACTCCTTAAATTACTTGGTATTTCTACTGTGCAAACAGGAATGTTTTGTGCTAAAACATATTTTCAAAGAAATGTTAATGTATTTTTGAAAATGCAGTAAACTCTGTAAAATCTAGCACTTTACAACCTAGAACTCTTCAAAATTCAGCATATATTGCATTTAAAAAAAAAAAATGCAAAAAAAAAACGGCATTTTACAATCAAGAAGTTTTAAGCGATTTGGACACACACATCAATGATCACATTTGTCTTTAAGAAACCGTGCAAAAAAATGGATATTTTTTCCTTTCTTTATAAGATGCTTGCAGGCTTATTTTTGTGGAAAGAAAGATTTAAACTGCATAGATAGTAGTAATGGGCATAATCGAACGATTAGCAATAGAGATTTTAATAATTGAATGATTAGCAGTTAATGATTACTAATCATTCACATGATATCACTTGAATGAAATAATTTAATGATATATCGAAATAATCAAATTATTTGCTATAATTGAAATAACTGATTACAACCTTTCGATATGTCCATCATCAATAGATAGTGCAATGGTCTTAATTATCACAGCAGAACAAACTTACCTTTGAAATGAGTTTCTCCAGTATTGCACTACTTTCAAACAATGGCCTCTCCTAAAAGTTAATTAGCCAATGCAAATTGAAAATAATTATAATATAAAAAATTGTAATAAAACAAACTGCCATCATATTCAATTCTCATTCTTCCTTATCTTCCTCCAATCTTACTGGGTGGAAGATAGACAGGAATGACAATAGCTGAAATGTCAACTTTTATGGCAAAGTTGAATGAAGCTTCTTAAAGTTGTGGTGTAGAAACTGTTCTATGCAAAAATTTTTTTTAAATTAAAAAGATACTGAATACCAATTGTCATATGGTATGTATTTAAAATAAGGTGTGATATTTATTTCTTGTGTTGTCATAGCTTAACATAATCACTTAACTTTTGGAAAATGTATGTTTACCAGAGAGTTACAAGATTTTCTGACAGAGAAATGGTTTTAACCTAAATTGTATGCCACTAGCAATTTGTGTTCACCTGTAAGTTCAAGGATATAGCAGAAAATATTAATTAATTTTAAAAACTGAATTATCAAATGCATTGAAAAAAAAAACTTACAGCCAAAAAACACTGCATCCCAGCCTGAATACATTCAACATAATAGTATTCAACAAGACAACCTTCTACTGATGATGGTGTAGGAAAATAAAGAGAATTTTGTCCTGTGAAGTTATATACTGGGTGGCAACCACTTCCATTTACTTCCCACCAACTTCTACTACCTGTTCCCATATTAAGAATACTCGAATTCTGAAAGAATGAAAATAAGCAGTATTAAGAGATTCTTTTTTTATTGTTGTTAACAGAATAATCATTAGTTTTATGAAATAAGCAAAACAAAGCTGAAAATTACAATTACTGTACCTAAAAAATCATGATAATCAACTTTAATAACACAATAACAAATGCCCCCCCATGACAGCAGTTTTCACATTTTGTGATACTGCAAAATGCCCCTAAATAGAACAAAACTAATGATTTCATTTGGATTAGAGCTGGGCAAGAAATAAATAGCACTTACTTTTAAAAATTACATTTTAATCTATACAGGGTGTTTCAGTTAACCGTTTCAGAACTTCTAAGAGGGGTAGGGTACATCCTGATAACTCGAAATCATATAGCAATATGGGGTCGGAAATGCTTTCCTGAAGCGGTGTTGTACACAGAAGCACCATAAAGAAAAGAGACCGTATGTGAGAAATCGTTTTAATAATACATGAAAAGAAGCAAAAGGTACATGGATTAAAGTAAGTGTTCGAAGTTTCTTCCACGGGCTACAATGCACGCCTCACATCTCCGACGCATGGACATCCGAACATTCTGGAATACTCCAGGCGAATTTCGAATTTCTTGAACAAGAACGCCAAGTTAGTAGGATGGATGATTACACGAACGCAGAGTTAGCCGATATGCATTTGGCGTACGGGGCTGCAAATTGTAGTGGGCCAGCCGCACAGCGTTTGTACGCGGAACGATATCCGACGAGGCGTATTCCCAGTCATAATTTCTTTGCAAGACTGCACCAGAGGTTAGCTGAGAGAGGTTCATTTGAAAGAGCTGACAGGGACAGGGTAAGAACAGCACGGACTCCAGCCGTCGAACAGAATGTGCTGCAGCATGTACAGGGGAATCCAAGAACGAGTACACGAAGTCTAGCAAACGCAGTCGGGGATTCCCATTGCAGCGTCTGGAGGATTCTCCGAGAACAAGACATGCATCCGTTTCACGTGCAGCATGTCCAGACACAGCAACCGGAGGATTATGCACCTCGTATTGCTTTCGCACAGTGGTACCTTGGAAAATGTGCTACAAATCCCCTTTTTCCTGCTGAAGTGTTGTTTTCCGATGAGGCATCCTTTACAAGGGAAGGAATTTTCAATACGCATAACGACCATATCTGGGCGGTCGAGAACCCGCATGCAATGTGACGTCGTGCAGCACAGATTCGATTTTCGGTCAATGTATGGGCCGGTATTATGGGAGATCACCTCATCGGACCTTACCTGTTACCGTGTCGTCTAACCGGACCTATCTACTTGATCTTTCTGCAGCAAGTATTGCCACAACTTTTGAGAGATGAACAGATTTCTGCATCGACGCAACAGACAATGTGGTTCCAACACGATGGAGCCCCTGCCCATTATAGCGGAGATGTTCGTAACTACCTGGATGTCACATTTGGTCAACAGTGGATCGGACGTGGTGGTCCCGTGCGTTGGCCTGCTCGGTCACCCGACCTATCATGTCTTGATTTTTATTTCTGGGGTCATATGAAATCTAGTTTATGGCACCCCTGTTGACAATGCTGAGGAGCTGGTTGCAAGAATCGCAGTAGCTGCCGAAGAAATTCGAAATTCGCCTGGAGTATTCCAGAATGTTCGGATGTCCATGTGTCGGAGATGTGAGGCGCGCATTGTAGCCCGTGGAAGAAACTTTGAACACTTACTTTAATCCATGTATTATTAAAACGATTTCTCACTTACGGTCTCTTTTCTTTATGGTGCTTCTGTGTACAACACCGCTTCAGGAAAGCATTTCCGACCCCACATTGCTATATGATTTCGAGTTGTCAGGATGTACCCTACCCCTCTTAGAAGTTCTGAAACGTTTAACTGAAACACCCTGTATATCAAAAAAGAATTACAAAATCTAAAACTATTTCCAGCGAAATAAAAAAAATCATCTAATGCAAAATTTAAAAAAAAATTTTTTGTGACTACCTTTAGTTGATTCCCCTTCCAAGGGGCAAGGAGGTCCAACTCACAATCTGTGAATCCCTGCCCTACACAACATTTTCTTTTTACTAAAATGTAGGAGTAATTACCTTATGCTATATATTAATCCTGATAAAGTAGTAATTTAAGGCAAATCACAATTAAGAAAGTTTGATCTACCTAGAGAAGGCTATTGTGACACTTTTTTTTTTTTTATTCATGGCAGTTGAAATCCTACTGGCAAAAAAATATAGAGAACATATCAGCCTTCACTTCACTGACAAAACCTCTTGCTCATTAACAATTCATTTACCAGTATCTTCGATATAAACATTGTATAGCACTTCTGTTGTATGTACTTCCACTGACTTGTTAAAACAGGCTTCACACAAGTTCATATCTGCCAACTTCTGACTTTCAAAAAAGCTGGAGCTAAGCCATTTTTTAAGGAAAAAAAAAAAAAACAGGATTTTTGGGCCAAAACAAGTGAAAAACAGGAAGGGTTTTTTTTTTGCAAAAAAAAGCAGGAGTCATTGCAAAAAAACCAAGGAGACTTTGGAAAAAGCAAGTTTCTGAAAAGTGCACTTTGCACTAGAAATTAAATTTCACTGACTACATACACATAGGACTGATTACTGATTACCAGTAAAATATATTTTTAAACAGTGGCTTACCTACAATTTTTCTGTCTATGGATTTCTATATGGATATTTTATTAGACATTAGACTGCCAAGGCCAGTGCAGACAAAGAATTTTGAGCTCTTGGAAACATAAGTTTTAAGGAAATTTTTGCCATTATTTTTGACTTTACATATTAAATTGTGTTCAAAAAATAATCTAATTCCTATTCATGTTTCATTAGCTTATTTTTAAATTTAGCTAGGGACTTTGTAAGTTACAACTTAATATTTGTAGAGCTTTTGCATTGGTGATTTGGCACGAATATCATATCAAATAACTAGAGCAGTGTAGAGCAGTGTTTCACAGCACATTAGTGTGCCGCGAACTTTGCCAAAGCTGTATACCTATAAATAATACTATACGTATTATGATTAGAAATTGACAATTGAGAACATTTAACTATTGTAAGAAATTAACTGTATCTTATTTACTCCCAATTATAGTTTTTATATATGTTTGTAATGCTACTCAGTGTTATATTTCACAATACACCATCCATTTTTACCGAAACACAACATTGTACGTGTGGAACAGTAAATTATTTTTCACGTGAATATCCAACACTTGCTTTCTAAAGTTATTTGCGTGTTTGCCCTTCCAATATTTCTCATTTTGTCACTGAGCTAACTGAAATAAGATGCCACTTGTTAAAGTTAGATACATACGTGCTGTTCCTTAAAATTGTAAAGTTTAACGAAACATCCCTCATCTTTTATAATTCCTATTGGTTTGTTTTGATATTTATCCCTGTTTGTCCGTGCTATTTGAACTGTATTACTTTGTTCCTGTGCCGATCCATCCACCTTTTCTTATAAGACTATATTTTAAAGTGATAGATGTGCCCGCTCCTCTGTTCGAAGGGTATTTGGTCCTGCGTCTATTACTTTCAGTCATAGACGGCTGTGAGAGCTGTGCTCTGAAATAGTCAGAAATCTGTGATCACGAGACATAACATTGTTGATTTTACCATTTTTTTTTTAACAATGGACAAGTTCCTCTTAAGGAGTATCCTATCCAAGAGTGCAAGTACTGAAAGTGACAAGCCCGAAAAAAGTGATAATCATTTGTCTTTTTCTGGTGTGGTAATAAAACATGCCCAATCCCCGAGTGTCTCATGTGCAGAGGAAAACTCAGCAATGCTGCTATGGTTCCCAGTAAACTGAAATGGCATTTCTCAACAAAATATTATTCTCTGGCATGCAAAGATATCAATTGTTTTGAATGGTTGTTGCAACAAAACAAAAAACAGGCAACGTTCATGATTTTGTCGGTTTTTCAGAAAAAGTACAGGAAGCTGGCTATAAAGTAGCTGAACTTATCATAAAGGTCAAAAAGCCACACACAACAGCTGTTAATGCCAGCTTATAAAGAGATAGTGAAAACAGTCCTGGGCCCAGAAGCTGCTAATGAAATTTCAGTCATCGAGTCAGTGATGCGTCCAGTGACATTGAAGACATTATGAAGGAGAAAATCAACAGCAGTCAGAAGTTCTCACTTCAGATTGACGAGTCCACAGATGTTAGTAGTCACGCTCAACTTGTTGCCAACATTCGGTTTATCGATGGAGATGTAACTGCAACAAATTTCTTTTTTGCAAAGTACTACCTGAGCAAGACACCAGTGAAGAAATATTTTGTGTTACCAATGAATATACGCTCCAAAATGAATTAAATTGGAAGTATTGTGTTAGTGTTTGCACAGATGGAGCAGCTTCCATGACAGGTCGAGTTAAAGGCTTTGTATCTAAAGTGTGTGAAATGAATCCTGACATACGATGTGACCATTGTCTTATTCACCGTGAAGCTATTGTTGCCAATCTGCTCTGAAAGTTGTGCTGGACGAAGTAGTAAAAGTCATTATCTTCATCAAATCGCTGCTCCTCAATTCACGGCTTTTTCCATTTTGTGTCAGGAAATGGGATCTGAACACACCACACTCCTGGTACATATAGAAGTATGGTGATTGTCATGTGGTAAAGTGTTAACATGCCTTTTTGAACTTAAGGAGGAGGTCCAGACATTTTTAAAGTTAAGGGGCAAGAGTATGCAGACGATGAATCGGTGACTAAATTGACATATCTTTCCGATATTTTCGTTCACTCGAAGGACCAAACCGAGAAATGCAAGGCAAGAATGAAAATCTTTTTACGAGTATGGATAAGATTCAAGGCTTTCAGAATAAGGTGGATTTGTGGGTACAACGCATTGCAAATGGATTGTTTGAGGTGTTCCCAACTGTATGGTCGCTTGTTGGTGGTAATAAAGTGGTGATGGACTTCATTAAAGAACATTTAGATAACTTGCAGCAGAAGTTCAAGGATTATTTTGGAGAGAGTGTTGAAGATTGACTGGGTTCATGATCCATTTGTTGCAGATGCAAAATCTCTTCTGATGAATGTACAAGGGGAACTAACAGATGTAAAGGCGGACAGAACATTGCAATTAAAACACCGTGAAGTGCAGTTGGACATATTTTGTTTGTCAATAAGGAAATAATACCTGGCTAGCTCCAAAATGGCAATTAATGTGTTATTACCATTTCTGACTACATATTTGTGTGAAATGGACTTTTTGGCCTTGACTGAAATTAAAACATCAAATAGGGAGAGACTCAGATCCGGTGATTAAGAAATGAGGCTTGCATTGTCAACGATTCCGCCACGCATCAGTCATCTGTGTTCAGCAAAGCAGGCACAAGTATCACATTGAAGGTATGTGTAGTTATTTGATTTAATACTAATATATATATATATATTTTTTTTTTTTTTGGCTTGGCTTGGCTTTGCTTTGCTTTTGTACAGTGATTTAGGGTTCATAATATGTTAATATATGCATGAGCCAATTTCCATTGGACTGCTGGAACAATAATAACTGATTCTATTGTAACTTTTACCATATTTATATTAACATTGACAAACTGTTTTTTAGAGGATTAACCTTTTGATGTGCCGTGTTGTGTCATAGATAACTTATGGTGTACCGCGAAGAGAAAATGGTTGCAGAACACTGGTGTAGAGCACAGTAGTGGAATTGTTGGGTTTTAATTCTGGTAAATAAGTAGCTCAAAAGGTTCTAATCATATAGGCTGGCATATATTTTATTGTTTTAGCTAAGAAATTTTATTTCTAGTAAGACTACAACTAATTAAAACTAATGGTATAGCATAATACATATAATGCAAATTTGACGGTACAATGTGTATTACTGCATTTAGGTATCAATAAGTTTAATGTAGTATTCTCAAGTTAAACTGAAATTAAAATTATCCCCAGACTAGAGCAGCAAAGCAACAGGCTCAAAGTAGCAGAAGTGAACTGAAGAGGTAGTTCTCCTATGAATCATAGCCTTACAAGTGTGCCACTTGTGCGATGTTTGGGGATCAATCTGGAAGAGGACATGCACCGCCAAGGGGATGTTGCTGTGCGTGTTCAGTGCAAAGAGTACGAGAAAATTATGTGCAAGCTCAGCATTCTGATGGGCATTTATGAGAGCTCGAAGAACAGGGTGGATGCCCTTGAAGGAATTAAAATGAGGGACATTAAATGTTCTCCACTGCCCAACTCGGTGCCAGAGCCCCTCACTTGTGCATCAGGCAATGCAGCGGCAATCCCTGAGGCAGAACATGCTGATCCCACAGGAGGTAGTTATTGTTGGTGACTCTGTCAGGGAAATGGAAAATATATTGTGTAAAAAAGATAGGTGGAATATTCAAAAGTAGATGATGTTGCAGAAAGATATCTTTCAAGGGCACAAAAGACGATATTGTTGTACATGTTGGCACTAATGTATTAAGAGTGGAGATTAAGGTCTTAACAAGAACAAAGCAATATTGGAGAAAGTTGTGAGTTAGAATTAAATTTGAAAGTGTCTGCAATCCTTCCCCGACACAATAGGAAGGAGTACATGTTGAGAGCATTGTTGATACCAATTCAGCCGTGGAGAGACTGTGCAATGCTCATAGGGTAGAATTTTGTTTAGCACGGTCTGTGATTGTTAAGAGGGGGAAACTTTTTAAAGGGATGCAAGTATATTTGCTGATGCTACTGAGACAGTATTAGATTTGTCAGAAAATTGATAGATTGGTGGGATACACAGACTAATACATTAACTAGAACTGCAGGCAGAGGTGAAAGTGATTCTTGCACTGCTTCTACTGGAACATGCAGCAGCCTGGAAAGCAAGGTGTCAGGGATTTCAAGCCCTGCTGTGAGTCATTATGGAACAAGTAAATATATGGGCTGCGTTAGTGTAACTAAGAGTAAGAAGAATTTCATGCATACTTGCATGTATGCTAATACTAGGAGCACAGTAAATAAATCTGATGAATTTGGAAGTATCGATTAAGTCATCAAATGCAGACAATGTGGCGATATCAAAGACATGGTGTCACTCAGACATATAAGGGATGCAGAAATTGAATATGGGGAATAAGAGTAAAGAAAGGACAGACAGGAGGGGATAGGGGTTATGCTCTTAGTTAAAAAGCATATTAAATTTAAGGCTGTGCATATATCAACACAAGTGGCCAGTGCAATATGTTGATTCAGTCTGGTGTGCATAAGCACAAGGAAAATAGAAATGACAGAAGTGTGTTATAGGCCTAATTGACTGTGATCAGAATAACAAACAACTATACAGAGAAATAGAGGAGACCAGTAAATCAGAATGCCTTATATAACAGGGAATTTAACTTTCCAGATATTGACTGGAACTTGTGGGTTGATCACTAACACACTAGCAAGATTTTTGTGTATTTATTGGATGACTGTTTTCTATAGCAGCAGGTTAGAGGGGCAAAAAGAAAGAGCAACGCTCTTGATCTGAATTTCAGCAGTGATTCTTCATGCATTAAGAATCTGCAGATAAAAACTACTAGGCAGCAATGACCATAGTATTGACATGGGATTTTCTTAAAGATGTAGCTTTAACCACCAAGACTAAAGGGAAGGGTTTTTGCTTTAGTAAAGCAGACGACAGTGGTCTCAGACAGTTTTTAAATTTTATACACTGGGAACAACTAATAATGTTGCTACAAAAAATAGGAAGCATTCAGAGAAGTGATCGTAGAAGCTACAAGGCTTTTCATTCCAACTAAGAAATACCATTCCAGGCTTAGACCTAAATGGATGTCAGATGACCTGATGACGCATTAGCATTAGTAGAGGCATTTGATGCAAGAAAGCAAGCTTATGCAGCATCAGCCAAAAAAAAAAAAAAAAGTAAAATAAATAAATAAAAAATAACCACTTCCACTTCACCCCTCTGTTCGTTCGAAATACCTGTCCAGCTGAGCCTTAAACTTATTTAGGCTATCAACTTCCATGACAAGGGATGGAAGTCTGTTCCACCTACCAACCAACCGCTGGCTAAAGACAAATTTCCGCACATCTATCCTACATCTGTCTTTCCTCAATTTGAACTTATGCCCTCTCAGGTGATTATTCTGAGCAAGAGGAAGAATCCCATCAGCATTGAGCATGCTCAAACCATTCAAGGCTTTGTACACCTCTATCAGATCACCTCGCTGGTGCCTAGTCTCCAGATTGTAATTCACAAAACTTAAGCCTTTCTTCGTAAGAGCACTCCTTTGTTCCATTCACTAATCTTGTTGCCCTTCTCTGTACTCGTTCCAGCAGCTCTACATCCTTCTTGAAATGAGGCCTCCAGGCCTGTATACAGTACTCTAGGTGTGGCCTGACCATTGCCTTATACAAGGGAATAATCACCTCCTTATCCCTGCTAGAAAAATTCCTATATATCATTGACAATACACCATGAGCTACTCTTGCAGCCCATCTGCACTGCTCAGAGAACTTCATATCTGCCTGCACAACCACCCCCAGGTCCCTTTCATTCTCTACCACTGTCAGTGTAGTACCACAGAGTTGATACGTTTCTCTGGGGTTGCTGTTTCCCATATGTAGTACTTTACATTTGTCAATGTTAAACTTCATTTGCCACCTCTCAGCCCATCTGCTCAACCTTTCCAGATCCTGTTGCAGCAGCATAGTGTCAGTAGTGTCCTTGACAACCCTGCCAAACTTCGCATCGTCTGCAAACTTGGACATTAAGCTTGATATACCATCATCAATATCATTTAGAAATACAGAGAACAATAAAGGACCCAATACTGAACCCTGAGGGACTCCACTAATAACATTAGTCCACGATGAGCAGTGTCCATTAATTACCACTCTCTGTCTTCTCCCCCTCAACCACCCCTTTATCCATAGCAGCAATTTGCCTCCAATGCCACACTGCTCCAATTTGTGCAGCAGTCTTCCATGTGCAATAGTATCAAAAGCCTTTCTAAGATCCAAGTATATAATATCAAAGTTATTCCCTGCATCCAGTTCTTTTGTGACTGCATCATAGTATCCAATCAAATTGGTCAGGCAAGACTTCCCCTTAACAAAACCATGCTGTGTCCGAGCTATAACTGAAGTCTTGTCTAGATGATCCTGCAGTGCTTCTTTAACCAGTACCTCCATTAATTTTCCGGGAACAGAAGTTAAACTCACAGATCTATAATTACTTGTGTCAGCCTTTGATCCTCCCTTCTGAATTGGGGTCACATTTGGACATCACCAGTCCATGGGTACCTCCCATGAGTCCAAGGAAGCTCTCATAATTATGGCTAAGGGTTTGCTTACTTCCTTTGCTGCCTCCTTTAATATAACTGGATAGATCCCATCCACCCCAGGTGCCTTTCTTGTGTTTATCTTCAACAATTTCTCCTCCACTTTACTCTCAGTTATTACAAGATTCTCTAGCTTACTGCTAGAGTTGAATACACCTCTGGCATTCCCCTCGCTGAATACCTCCTCATGTGTGAATGTCGATGCAAAATATTCATTTAGTTTGTTAGCTACCTGAGCAGGGTCATCAACAGTTGACCCATTGATATCAAGTGGACCAATCTGATTCATCCCATTCCTTCTAGAGTTTACATAAGTAAAGAACTCTTTGCTGTTTTTCTTCGCATCCCTTGCCAAGGATCTCTCGTAATCTGCCTTCGCCTGCCTAACCTCCTTTGTAACTTGGTTACAGATCAACTTATATCTATCATAGGCTTCTGTGTCACGTGTTAATTTGTATGTATCCCATGCATTTTTCTTCTCTGCCATATGCCTCATTAGTTCATCTGACATCAATTTAGGCCTAAACCTTGAACAATATTTCTTAGTTGGTATGTAAAGCCTCGTAGCTTGCAAGATAAGTTCTTTGAATGCTTCCCATTTTGAATTTGCTGTTGGTAACATCATCAGTTGATTCCACTGTATAGAATTTAAATACTGTCTCAGTCCATCATAGTCGCCTTTACGAAAGCAATACCCCTTCCCTTTACCGCTAATGGTAGTTACTTCTTTGAGTAACTCCCACTTCAGAACACTGTGATCACTGCCACCTAGTGGTTCATTTATCTGCAGATTCTTAATGCATGAAGAATCACTACTGATAATCAAATCAAGAGTATTACTCCCTCTAGTTGCCTCCCAAACACGCTGATGTAGAAAACAATCATCCAATAAATCCACAAAAGCCTTGCTAGTGTGTGAGTGACGAGCCCCCCAAATTCCAGTCAATATCTGGGAAATTAAAATCCCCCATCATAAGACTCTCTGATTTACTGGCCCACTCTATTTCTCTGTACAGTTTCTTATTATACTCATCAGAGTCATTAGGCCTATAGCACACTCCTACTCTCAATTTTGATCTCCCAATGCTTATGTCACACCAAACTGACTCGACACTGCACTGTCCAGCGATGTCGACTGGCTTCACTTCCTTGGATTTTATGTGTTTCTTAACTAATAGCATAACCCTTCCTCCCTTCCTATCCTGTCTATCCTTTCTGTAGACATTGTACTCCCCAAATTCCAGTTCTGCATTCTTTATATCTGTGTGACACCACGTCTCTGAAATCCCAACAATATCTGCCTTTGATGTTTTGAGCAAATAACTCAAATTCATCAAATTTATTTACTAAACTTCTAGCATTGGTGTACACGCAAGTATACATGCACCTGCTCTTCCTCTTAGCCACCCTAACACAACCCATGTGTTTACTTGTACCCCCATGATTCCCAGCAGTCTCTGAAATATCCTGCATCTTATTTTCCAGGCTGCTGCTCATTCCAATAGAAGCAGTGCAAGAATCACTTTCTCCTCTGCCAGTGGCTACTGTTAATCTATAAGTCCTTGTATCCCCCCAATCTAGCAGTTTTCCGACCCACCTAACACTGCCTCGATAGCATCAGCAAACATTCTTGCACCCTTTCTATTTAAGTGTATCCCATCCCTGTAGAAGCAGTCTCTCCTGTTAACAAGTACAGACCAGGCTGAAAAAAATTCTACCCCTTGAATTTTATCAGGTGGTATTATCAGGTGGTACAGAAGCCTATGGTAGATATAAATTAGTCTGTAATCAAATCACAAAGGAGGTTAGACAAGCTATGGCAGATTACAAGAAGTCTCTGGCAAAGAATGTCAAGAAAAGCAGCAAAGACTTTTTCACTTATATTAACAGTAGCAGAAAGGGACTGAATCACACCGCTCACTTGATGTTGATGATCCTACTCAGGTTATAACAAACTGAACAAGCATTCTGCATCTACATTCTTGCACGAGGAGTTCTTTAGGGAGAGGGAATGCCAGACATTCATTAAAATCTAATAGGGTGCTAAATGATTTTGTAACAACTGGCAGGAAAGTGGAAGAGAAATTGTTAAAGCTTAACAAAAAAAAAGCACCTGGGATGGATAGGATCTATCCATATATATTAAGGGAGGCAGCAAAGGAGGTAAGCAAACTCTTATTCATAATTATGAAAGCATCTTTGAATTCAGGCGAGGTCTTTATGGACTGCATATGTGCAAATGTATCCCAATTCACAAAGGGGGATGAAAAGGTGACATGAGTACTTACAGACATGCTAGCTTAACTTCTGTTCCAAGGAAAATAACAGAATCTTGGGTAAAAGAAGTAAATGCAGGAATTTTTAGAGAGGAATGCAATTTTTCTGCAGTCACATCATAGATTTGTTAATGTGCAGTCTTCTCTCATAGAACACTATGATGCAGTAACAAAGAAACTGAATGCAAAAAATAATTTTCATATCATATACTTGGATTTCAGGAAAGCTTTTTATACTGTTGAATATAAAAGACTGCTGGACATATTGGAGCAGTGTGACATTAAGGGCAAGTTACCACTCTGGATAAAGGGACGGTTGAGTGGGAGAAGACAGAGTGGTTATTAATGGACACTGATATAATCCCAAAGTTCAATGCTGAGCCCACTGTTGTTTCCTATATATATATATATATTAATGATACTGATGAAGGTATATCAGGCTTAATGTGTAAGTTGCAGATGACACAATGGTTGGCAGGGTGGTTGCATTAACAAGATTTAGAAAAATTAGGCAGATGGGCTGAGAAATGGCAGCTGAAGTTTGCCATTTCTCAGCATTAACATTTACAAATGCAAGGTACTGCATATAGGTAGCAGTAATCCCTGAGTAATTACCGTGTGGTATTACATTCCATTCAGGGTGGTAGAAAATTAGACTTGGTAGTAATTGTGCAGTCAGATATGAAGTTGTCCGAGTAATGCTGACAGGCTGAATGCCGATAGTGCAATGTACATATCTCGGACTGATAGCATAAGGTATAACGTAAAACTAGATAACGTAATACGAAGCACTGTATTAGGAATCTGTTAGCTTAGTATAGTATTATCAATTAATCAAAAATATTCATTAATCTTATTAAATTCTATTGTTAATTAAACTGTATTTAAACAGAAATCATGACCCACACTAGAGCTGAAAAGCAAAGATCACAGACTAGCAAGACTACTGTAACTCGGGGAAGAAACGAAGGGGGCGATTCTCCAATGCATCACAGTCTCAAAAAATGTACGAAATGTGAAATGTTTGCTGAAATTTCTAAAATGGGACATGATCTAGCCAAGGAGGATGCCTAGAGTGTTAAGAAATTAGGTGCCAACTCAGCGTTCTGATGGGCATCTATGAGAAGCTTGACGTGTAGGGTAAATGCCCTCGAAAAAATTACTATGAGGGGCCCAGCAAGCGCTCAGCTGCCCAGCTCAATGGCAAAGATGGCTCCTGTGCAGCAGGAAACAGAGGCAATCTCGAAGGTAGAATGTGCTGGTACCAAAGGAACTAGTTATTGTTGGTGACTCTATTGTCAGGGAGATGGAGAATATACTATGCAAGAAGGATAGGTGGAAGAGGACCAGAGTATGTCTGCCAGGTGCAAAAGTTGATGACGTTGTAGAGCAGATATAATCTTTTAAAGGCACAAAAGGTGATATTGTTGTATATGGAAGAAATCTGCAGATTTACTCAACAAGTACAGGTCAATGTTGAAAAAAAGTTGCAAGTCAGGGTTGAATTTGAAAGTGTCTGCAATTGTGTGCAGACATGATAGGAGGGAGTATATGATGAGAGCCTTGTCAATCAATTCAGCCCTGGAGAGATCGTGCAAGGCTCAAGGAGTAGATTTTTTTTAGCCTGGTCTGTGCTTGTGGACAGGAGAGACTGCTTCTACAGGGATGGGGTATACTTAAATAGGAAGGGTACAAGAATATTTGCTGATGCTATTGAGGCAGCGTTAAGTGGGTCGGAAAACTGCTAGTTTGGGGGGTACATAGACTAAAAGGTTAACAGTGGCTGCAGGCAGAGGCAAAAGTGATTCTTGCACTGCTTCTACTGGAATGAGCAGCAGCATGGAAAGCAAGGCAATGGAGATTTCCAGGACTGTTGGGAGTCAGAGTGGAACAAATAAATACATAGGTTGCATTAGGGTAACTAAGAGTAGAAACAGGTGCATGTATACTTGCATGTACACCAATGCTAGGAGTATAGTTAATAAATTTGATGAGCTTGAAGTGCTAGTCAAGACATCAAAGGCAGATATTGTTGGGATATCAGAGGCGTGGTGTCACACAGATATAAGCAGCGCAGAATTGGAATTTGGGGAGTACAATGTGTACAGAAAGGATAGACAGGACAGAAAGGGTAATGCTGTTAGTTGAGAAATACAAAATCTAAGGTTTTTTTGTTTTTTTTTTTTTGATTTGGTAATTGTTGGCGCATCAGCTTCTGTGGCCATATTGCACCTCCCAAGGTTTTTGCAGTACTTTGATCCAAGCCCGAGGCGGGAATCGAACCCGCGACCTTTGGGTTGCCGGACAGGTACTTTACCCACTCGGCTAGCCCAGTCGGCACAAAATCTAAGGAAGTGTATCCAATTGATGTTGGTGGACAATGCAATGTTGAGTCTGTTTGGTGTGACATAAGCACTGGGAAAGGAAAAATGAGAGTAGGTGTGTGTTACAGGCCTAATGAATCTGATGAGTATAGTGAGCAGAGAAATAGAGTGGACCAGTAAATCAGAATGGCTTATGATGGGGGAATTTTAACTTTCCACATATTGACTGGAACTTGGGGTTGGTCACTCACACACTAGCATGACTTTTTTGGATTTATTGGATGACTATTTTCTACAGCAGCATGTTCGAGAGGCAACCAGAGGGAGTAATACTTAAGATCTGATTATCATCAGTGATTTTTCATGCATTAAGAATTTGCAGATAAAGGAACCACTGGGTGACTGTGATCACAATGTACTGATATGTTGAAGAACAAACACGCTCAACAATATTCGGTCTTCTTCTTTTGCAACTAATTATCAATGGTTGCAAAAGAAGATTGAATACTGATGAGTCAGTTCGTCTGAGACCCCTGTAGTCTCAGATGAGTCTGAGACTACAGGGTCTCAGACAGTTTAAATTCTGTACAGTGGGATCAACTGATGATGTAACCAATGTTGACTTCTAAATGGGAAGCCTTCAGGGACTTAATCTTGGAGGCTACTAGGCTTTTCATTCCAACTAAGAAATACTGTTCAAGGTTCATCTAAATGGATGTCAGATGAATTAGTGAGGCTCATGGCAAAGAAGAAAAATGTATGGGATGCATATAAATTATTAGGTGACATAGAAGCCTATGGCAGATATAAGTTTTTCTGTAATCAAGTCACAAACACAGGCGAAGGCAGATTACGAGAAATCTTTGGCAAAGGATGCAAAAAAAAAAAAAAAACAGCAAAGAGCTCTTTACTTATGTAAACTCTAGAAGGAAAGGGATTAATCAGATTGGACCACTTAACATAGATGGGTTGACTATTGATGACCACATTTGGTTCTTCTCAACAAAAAACTCTTCAGTTCATATTAGTTGTCCTCTAGTTACCTCATTTCATTACAGTACATATTAGTTGTCCTCTAGGTACCTCATATCACTACTTGGTAGTGATTGCCTCCCTAATGGAGCAACCACTACCAACAAGCAAAAAATGGGACGATCTGTGCAATTTCTATTCTAATTTCTTTAATTGGATTATTGTTTTAAATATTCTGATTCTAATAATTGCTCAGATCATGTCAATGAAACTATTCTTATATGAATGAAGTCTTTTATTCCTCAATCCTCCCTTATTTTTTTTTTGTCTTTATATAAATCATGATTTTCCAAATAAAATGTACCCAGGATGCTTAGGATAAGAATATAGTATAAGTCTCTGGCTTCATTTTCTGCCTACACTACAGTTTGCAACAGTTGTACACAAGTTATTAATAAAACCATACCCAATTCTGAAGAGGCTAAGAGTAGTTGTTGTTGTTGGTATGTTGTTTAACGGCACAAAGGCTGCTACGGCCATATTGTGCTTGCTAAGAGTAGGAAACTTGCTTCTTGTCCAAACAGTAATTGACAGAATATCAGTAGAGTGAGGACTGATCTGTCCAATAGCTACAACTTCTGTCCATCAATGTTTCAATTTATGTTACATCCTGATGGTTCTATTGTATCCTCATCAAAAGAGACAGAACTGTGTTATTAGCATCTTACTTTTTATCTAACTCTTGCATTAGTGATAATGGTAAATTTCTCTTGCCATACTGAACACATTGCATTCAATGACTGCCTTGGTCTTCTGATAGAACGGCAATAGAATTCTGAACAATACTGATGTTAAAAATTCTCTGGGTCCCGATGGAATTTCTCCACTCATACTCAAGAGCTTAAAAAAAAAAAAAAAAAACTCATTTAACATTGGTTTCATTAAAATCATTTAAAATATAAGTTGCAATAATTGAAAAACAGGAGTCACTTATCAGACACCCTATATAATGTTCAAGATGTGGCCTATCCACAGCTCTCTATCAAGGGCAGACAACCCATAGCACATTAGCAGAGGCATATGATGCAAGAAAGCAAGCCTATAACAGCATCAGCCAAAAAAAAAAAAAAAAAACCACTACATTTCACCCATCTATTTACTCCAAACATTTGTCCACTTCTTCCTTGAATCTATTTAAGCTATCAACTTCCACAACGACAGATGGAAGTTTGTTCCAGCAATCAACTACCCACTGGCTAAAGCCAAATTTCCGCACATCTATTCTATAACTGTCTTTCCTCAATTTCAGTTTATGGCCCCTCAGGTTTGCAATTTGAGCAAGAAGAATCTCATCAGCATTGATGCCTGCTCAATCCATTCAAAGCCTTATACAACTCAAACAAATCACCTCTCAGGTGCCTAGTCTCTAGATGCTGCAATTTGCAGAACTTAAGAAGCCTTTCTTCATAAGAGCACTGCACCCCTTTGTTCCCCTCATCAGTCTTGTTGCCCTTCTCTGTACTTGTTCTAGCAACTCAACATGCTTCCTAAAATGAGGCTTCCACACCTCTACGCAGTACTCAAGGTGTGGCCTGACCATTTACTTATACAGAGGAATAAAAAAAAACCTCTTCCTTTTCCCTACTAGCAAAATTCCTGTATATCACTGACAATGCCCCATGACCTGCTCTGGCAGCCCAGCTGCACTGCTCAGAAAACTTCGTATCTGACTGCACAATTATGTCCAAGTCTCTTTCATTCTCCACTAAGCTGAGTGTAACACCACCCATTTGGTGCATTTCTCTATGGTTACTACTACCACCAATACACAGTACTTTGCATTTCTCAATGTCAAACTTCAGTTGCCACTTCTCAGCCCATCTGCCCAACTTTTCTAAATCCTGTTGCAGCAGCACACTGACATTACTGTTATTAACAACTCTGCCAAACTTTATATCATTTGCAAACTTTGACATTAAGCATGATATACCTTCATCAATATCATTGATAAATATACCAAAACAACAATGGGCCCACCGAACCCTGGGGAACACAACTAATAACATTAGTCCACGAAGAGCAGTGTCCATTGATTACCACTCCGTCTTTTCCCACTCAACCAACCTTTTATCCATTGTAGCATCATGCCCTTAATGGCATACTGCTCTAATTTGTACAGTAGTCTTCTATATGCAACAGTATAAAAAGATTTCCTGAAATCCAAGTATTAGATATCGAAATTTTTTGCATCCAGTTCCTTTGTGACCACATCGTAGTATACAATCAAATTGGTCAGACAAGACTTACTCTCAACAAACCCATGCTGTGTCTAAATTATTACCGCAGTCTTGTCTAGATGATCCTGCAATGCTGCTTTAACCAGTGACTCCATTATTTTCCCCTAGAACTAACAGGTCTCTAATTACTTGTGTCACCCTTTGATCCCCCCTTTGTGAATTGGAGCTACATTTGTACATCTCTAGTTCATGGGAACTGCCCCCGAGTCCAGGATGCTCTCATAATTATGGCTAAGGGTTTGCTTACATCCTTTGCCACCTCCTTTAATATAACTGGATAGATACCATCTACCCCAGGTGCCTTTATGTTTAACTTCAACAATTTCTCCTCCACTTTGCTCTCAGTTATTACAAAAACATTTAACTCGCTGTTAGAGTTTGATAAACACCTGGCCTTCTCCTCCTTGAATAATCCTCATGTGTGAATGTAGACACAAAATACTCATTTAGTTTGGCAGCTCTCTGAGAATGATCATCTACAGTCAACCCATTGATATCAAGTGGACCAATCTGATTCATCCCCTTCCTTTTAGAGATTATAGAAGTCTTTACTTTTTTCTTTGCATCCTGTGCCAAAGATTTCTCATAATCAGCATTCGCTTGCCTAACCTCCTTTGTGACTTGATTACAGACTAGCTTATATCTACCACAGACTTCTGTGTCATGAGTCTCATTAGGTTCACCTGACATCCATTTGGCCCCAAGTCTAGAACAGTATGTCTTAGTTGGAACAAAAATCCTAGTAGCTTCCAAGGTTACTTCCCTGAATGCTTCCCATTTTGAATTTGCTGTTGGTAACATCATCAGTTGTTCCCACTGTATAGAATTTAAAAAATCTCTGAGACCACTGCAGTCACCTTTACGAAAGCATAACCCCTTCCCTTTACCCCTCATGGTAGTTACATCTTTAAGTAAATCCCACATCAGTACACTATAATCACTGCCACCTAGTTTTTCCTTTATCTGTAAATTCTTAATGCATGAATAGTCACTGCTGATAATCAGATCAAGAGTGTTACTCTCTCTGGTTGCCTTTCTAACATGCTGCTGTAGAAAACAATCATCAAATAAATCCACAAACGCTTTGCTAGTGTGAGTGACCAACCTACAAGTTCCAATCAATATTTGGGAAGTTAAAATCCCCCATTATAAGACACTAATTTACTGGCCCACTCTATTTCTCTGTATAACTGTTCATTGTACTCATCAGTCATTCGGCCTATAACTCCTAGACTAATTTTTGCTCTCCCAGTGCCTATGTCACACCAAACTGACTCAACATTGAACTATAAATCTGTGTCAACTGGATGCACTTCTTTAGATTTTATGTATTTCTTAACTAACAGCATAATCCCTCCTCCCTTCCTATCCTGTCTATCTTTTCTATACACATTGTACTTCCCAAATTCCAATTCTGCATTCCTTATATCTGTGTGACACCATATCTCTGATATTCCAACAATATCTGCCTTTGATGTCTTGACTAGCACTTCAAGCTCATCAAATTTATTAACTATACTCCTAGCATTGGTGTACATGCAAGTATACATATACCTGTTTCTACTCTTAGTTACCCTAATGCAACCCATGTATTTATTTGTTCCACTCTGATTCCCAACAGTCCTCAGGCAGAAATTTTTGCCTGTCCCACCAGCCTTCAGTCTCCCCCCCCCACTAACTAAACCGACTGAGTACGCCCCAAACTTAACACTAACTAAACCGACTGAGTACGCCCCAAACTTAATGTTTATTTTTTTGGCTTTGGCTAATTTGGCCAAATTAGCCAAAGCCAAAAAATTTAATCTCACCTTCGCTTAAATTCCATTTCGGCCTTTTCTGACTTCCAAAATTCAGCCCCATTTTTTTTTTTTTAAAGCCCTTGCCACTGAAATATTTAGAAACTAGGTGGCAGGGCCTGCCAAAGTACCAAATATTTACTGGGTGTACCTGACCTGCCCCCTCGTAGCTAAGTCTCTAGTGGCCCCCAACGGCTAAATGGTCAGAGAAACAACAGAACATAACACTACGACATAACCATATCCCACACACTTTTAAATCTTTTGCCTCCAGAGAGTACGGTGCTTCACAAACAGAATACACAACGCTGTTGTTGTTATTTGGTTTTTAGGAGCATTAGCAACTTAGGCCATATTGCTCCGGGGATATGCGGTGGCCATTCCCTGACCTTTCTGCATCCTCCGTATTTGGTGGTCACGGGCTCGAACCCAATACACAATGCAGAGGTGAGGGAATCCTGCGGTGCCGTTAGACAGCTAACAGACTTCACCCTCAAAACCTCTCTCAGGTTTCTAGGTTCCCTTCAAAAGAGGGCAGTTAGGTTAATTAATGTCTCATCTCTAACAGAGTCACTCCACTCTGTCTCAGACTTTCTGTTCCTGCTGCACACCTTTTCTATGGATACTTGCATGGACACTGTTCTTCTGAATTGGCTTCTATAATTTCCACTCTCTCTTTCAAAGCAGTCCGAACACGTGCCACAACCAGTCAACATCTTTTTACTGTCCAAGTTCAAACTCACAGAACCAACTTTCCTTCTTCCTCACACATTCATTCAACTTCTGTTTTTTGGAACAACCTTCCTTCATATGTATTTCCTGAAAATTACAATCTACAGAAGTTCAAGTCTAATGTCAACAAGTATCTTCTTTCATCTTTTCATCCTTCAACCCATACTATAGGTTCTAAAAAAAAAAAACAAAAAACCTATACACAACAATGGTCCTTGTGAATGAAAAAAAAAAAAAAAAAATCAGTATGAAAAACATTTATTTAACATGATATACTATAAGATAGTAAACTAATTATAAGGAATTATGGGAGATGTGGTTTCTTTCTTTCACAATTCTTTACTTTTTATTTAATTTTATTTTACTTTATTGTTTATTATTAGTTATATTTTTTTAGTTTCAATAATATACTTATGTAAATCTAAGCAGACGCCATTACAGATTTTTTAATGTGAACCCATGGGGGTTCGCGAACCACCGGTTGGGAACCGCTGATGTAGAGAAACAAATGAAAATACATTTATAAATTGCTGCTAACAAGTTGATCAATGATAATATACCAACATTTTCCTATTTTGTTCACATTAATTTGCACAAGACTGTAGATCTTTGTTATAACTAAAAGTCCAAATATGGCTGCCTTGGGGAAATTCTTTGGAGAGGGATGACTTTCTATCAGCACGATATGCTCCATGTCACTAAGCACAATCAATACAACAGCAGTTTGAGGAGATTAATGTGCTGGACCTAGCAATTAAAGCTGGAGCAAGGTCTGCATCCAAACTGAATGCCTCTGGAACAAGTGAGAACCAAAGCAAGACATTCTAGTTCAAGCAAAGAACTAGACTCAGCCTTACACAAGAAGAATGAAGAATGATTCCATTCTTCACATAACAAAATTTGTACAAACTGTCACTCAACAGGGTTGCTGATGTCATTAAAGTTCATAAGGGAGAATTATATTTAATATTAAAAATTTATTTTTAATAAAAGACTAAAACATAAATGACATTAGCAAGATTTTTCTAGGCAGTTCATGGAAGGCAAATCTGGTGGGACTGTATTTTCACCACTGAAAAATTGTCACTGCAGGCAGAACAGCAAACCATTGAAATTCCTGGATGTCTTTTTCAAAGTTTATTTTGTATTCATCCTTGAAAGTCAACCTGTTCTAATTCAAAAAACTACTGGCTAAGATATCTATTAGTATCAGTAAACTGATGCAAGGAAGTAAGCTTTATAAAACAACGGCAAAAAGGAAATCACTTCATTTGTCCAAACAACCTAATCTTCCTTTGAATAAATTTAAACTACCTACTTCCACACACCAGAACCAGTTTATATCAAGGGCATATTACAAATAACACTCTCTGGCTGAAGGCAAATTCAGATGCATTTATTTCGCAACCATCAATTTTTCAATTTAAATTTATTCCTTCGAACGTGCGTGCGGTCTGAGAAAGGAAAAATTCCATCAGGATTACATTTATTTGTCCCCTTTTAAAGCATTAAACATTAGGTCTCTATACAGATGCCTAATTTCTAGCTTCTGCAATTCACAGAGCGTGTTTTTCTTGGTAATAAAGATAAGTTCAATAAACTGCAACTAATCTTGTTGCTCTTATTGCACCCTTTCCAACAGATCAACGTCTTTCCATGTTGAAGTTTCAAAACTTTACAGAATATTCAAAATGCATTCTAATACAATCTGCTTTATACAATGGAATAACACCGGTCAGCATCAATTTCCTCCATGAAATAATTTTGTGAGAGTCTCATAGAAAATATGTTCAAAAACTCCGATAAGTGTTTAAAAAGTTCTTGTTATCTTGTTTTCAAATATTGCAGGTTAATGACAGAAAACCAAGACTTGTTGGTAGTTTAATCATCTTTTCCATCTATTTTACCTTTATTACTTTTTTTTTCTAGAATATTTGGGAGATTTCCAGAGCATTCAAAAGCTTTCTACAACATTTGAGAAAGTTCCAGAATATTGTTACAAGCAGAAGAAAGGTCAGGATGTTTCTGAAAGGTTCTAGAACTTTTGACAATTCCCTAGAAACATTGAGCCTTCTATAAACTTTTCTACCAGTATATATACATATATTTTTTTATAAGTGGGTTTCCACACCAAGCAAGCATTTTCATATTTCAAAAAGTGTATGTAAACAAGTGTTTTAGTGAATTAGTGTATGTAAACAAGTGTTGTTTGCATTAGTGTAAATCATGAACTGTGTTTAAATTAGAAATAAAAATCTACAATTTCTTAATCGTGTTCTTACGTGCATGTACCTCAACTGTACGAGAAATATGTTGTGTTCTTGCTGAAATTAGCCTGATAGCTTTTGCCACATTTTCAGAGAAGTGGTATCAAAATCGCAGCAGAAGCCACTGCTACAACTTGTGAGAAAAGCCTATGAACTCTATTTTGGATGTAAGGTCGGAGATCAAGATAAAAGTATGGGGTACAAAGATTTCCTATAGCTCATGTTCAAGGACACAGGCTGGCTTAGAGGTTTTTTTCCTTTTCTTTTTTTTAATGATACACTAACAATTTTGTACCACAGGGATAACTGGTTTGTGGGGCCAAGTGTTCATAGCAGCATCGCTTTTTGATTCTTTGATGTCTGCTCTTCCTATCACTGCAAAGCAGAATTGATATGGCAAGAACCTTGAGACCATATAAACAACTGTAACTTTTGCGTGACCAATATTTGTGGGTTCTTTTTGGGGAAATCCAAGCATAAAATAGAGTATCCCAACATACTTTCTCCTCTAAGGCAAGTTCCTCACAATGATACAATGCCAGTGCCAAAGCCACCAGAAATTTATGGTCTTGACTCTGATTCAGGATCGGAAAAGGAGTCTCAAGAAGATGCAGAATCCAGAATGAGTACAGTTCCAGACTTTTCAACTCTTGATACTGCAAAGCCACATCTAATCACTCAGGTAGAATTGAACGACTTGGTCAAATAGATTTGGACCTCTGCAAAACCAAGGCTCAATTACTAGGATCTTTTTTTTTTTGGTAGTTATTGGCGCATCGGCTTCTGTGGCCATAATGCACCTCCCAAGGTTTTTGCAGTACTTTGATCCAAGCCCGAGGCGGGATTCGAACCCACGACCTTTGGGTTGCCAGGCAGGCACTTTACCCACCCGGCTAGCCCGGTCGGCTACTAGGATCATGGCTTCAGCAGAGGAATCTTCTTTAAAATGGTATCAAGGCGTCTTTTTATAGGAAGAGGCAATCTAACATAATGACCTATTGCTCCATGGATGGTGCTTTGGTTTATTGTAACAATGTCCAGGAATTAATGAACAAGTTACATCTAGAGCATGTCTCCGAGCAGTGGAGGCTTTTCACTGATTCGTCCAAGGTCAGTTTGAAAGTAGTTTTACTCCATAATGGAAATAAGTATCTATACCACTGGCCCATGCAGTTCACATGAATAAAACGTACAAGAACCTACAGTTCTTTTGCAAAAAAATATGTTATCAAGGATACAAATGGAATATCTATGCCGACCTAAAAGTGGTAACTTTGCTGACTGGGTTGCAAGGTGGATACGCTAAATGCTGCTACTTTTTATGTGGGCGTGGCAGCCGAGCGAAGGATTGCCACTACAGAATAAAAAAGAAATGGCCAGACCATTCAGAAACCACACTAGGCCAGAAAATGCAGCACATTCTCCTTTGGTAGATAAGTCAAAAATCTATTTAGCTCCATTGCACATCAAGCTAGGTTTGATAAAAGTAATTGTGAAATTACTTTTATCATGTGTTAATTGTCTGACACAGGAAACACCAATAGATGATTATAAAAGGCAAAAAACAACAAAATAAGTGTTTTATCAGATAAACATTTTTGTAAATAGAATAAGGTTAATAGATCCACTGTACAATATTCAGTACTGTATGTAAAATTTTCTTAAAATATAGTAGAACCTGAATAAGAAATTCCCACACAAGAAGTTTTCCTCTTTAGTAGGTTTGGTTTCTCAATTCCCAATTTCAATTCCACATATTGTAATGTATTATTTTCCTGCGTAAGAAGTTTCCTGGGTAAAAAAAAAAGTACATGATAAAGAATACACGGTGTATTATTATAATGAAGTTTTCCCACTTAATACGTTTTTTTAAATATATAAATTCTTTATTTTTATATTAAAAAAAATATATAAAACAATATAAACATTTTGGTAATTGAACAGGTTAGTGCATAGCATCATTTTTTACATCTCACATTGTGAATGGCTTCATAACAAGTTGCTCTGATATTGCACCACCTCCAATAAGCAAGCTTTGCCACTGGAGAAGACTAATGTTACTTATTCTCAGCAGAGTGGTGGTATCCGCTGAGAATTCACTGGTAAAGCGTTGCCTATTCAAGAATCCACTGTTGAAGGTAGTTCAATATCAGGGTAACTCGTTGTGAAAGCATTCACAATATGAGATATAACAAAAACGATGCCATTTCACCCACTTCAGTGATATACTATGAACTAAAATGATACTATGCACTAACTTGTTCGATTAGTGAATTTTCCACAGTCAGACTTTCAGCGGTAAAACCTTTTTAGTATAAACATTTTGATATAATGGAAGTGACACATTGCAATTGTTTTCATTGATATCTGTAATTGGATACATCAACCACGTTAACTCTTCATGTTAACCCCTTCATGGATTATCCCAAGATATATCTCTTTTTTGGTTTTAAAAGTTATTTGGAACTACACAAAATATCTCTGGATACAATAATACCCGAAGCAAACAATAATACCTCCAAATTTAGGGCTGAAAAGTATTTTCTCAGGCATTTATCTGGCTAATGCAAAATTAGCCAGATAAATCCTGAGATTTCTTGGGATTTTCTTACATCTGGCAGCAGATGACTGGCTTTCATTTTACTTATATTTACTTATTCTACATCAATGTCAGAACAGTAGCGGCATTCCTATGTGTTGCCAGTAAGCAAAATAAAATTTGTTGTCCTAAATGCTGAATACTGATAAGTGTTAACCAATTAGAAAATTATATTGAAAAATATTTCTGCTTCCTTTTTAACTGCCACCAATAAGCGACGCTTACCTCACCTACCCACTTGCAGTGGTCGCGTGTCAGAATGTAGTTAGTTCACAATTATTGCTTGTGGTGGGAGGTTACTGCTTGTGCATTCCACTTGATATTTTAAATGTATTTATATAATGAGTAGTGAAGAGTGTTTTTCTGTTCCTTTCTTTTAGCTCAAGCACTAATTTATTAAAAAAAATCTGCATAATTTGCAAACTTTTTGGGATACACAAGATAACTCGGGATAGCCCAAATGGGTTAATTACTCCCGCGTATTTTCTACTAAAAAATTTATAAAAAACTATAATATGAGTATTTGCATGATGCATACTTTTAATCTGTAAAATAAAAAAAGTTGATCTGTTATGGCACATTTTCAGGAAAGGGTTAACGTTAAGTTCCAATGGTTGTGAACAGTTCTGAATTACTTAGTGAACTATTGCTCTGTCTTATTGTAATTGTGACCTTTTCAGGTATGTTGAAACTCCAAAGGAGCTCATTCTTCTAATTTGATAATGAGTTTAATGAATAGAATGTTAAGCAATTAGAAATCCTCAGTTTAAAAAATGTTTCTCATAGGCAGAGTAAAATATTTAGAAATTCTGAAATAGTACTTAAAAATAATCTTTAACTTATGTATCTTTTCATTTTTATTTGTGCAGTTAATATATTTCATACCCTTGGGTCATTTTCCCATCTAAGAAGTTTTCTTATCTGGGTTCTACTATATATATAGGAAATCTTTTTTACTAGAAACTTAGTTTTTGACTTTAATCCCTTCTTTAAACTTGGTGAGTATTAAAGCAATATGGTTGCATATTTGCATTCAGCAACATCAAATCTACAAGTAACACCCGGAATTTTAACAGTGGGGAAAAAAATGGGAGGTTTTTGCTGACCAGCATAATCACCCATTTTGTCCCTGCTGGGAAAAAAAATCCTGTACATCACTGAAATACAGTAATACATTCCAGTATATCACTGACAGAACTACTGAATTGTTCTGGCAGTTTGCACTGCTCAGAGAACTTCATGTCACATTGCACAATTAACCCTAAGTCTTTTCTGGAATACTATCTACCACAAATGAATGAAGATAAATACTGCATGAAATTTATATTGATCAAATAACATATGTTAAAAACTTTATTGCAAAGTTCACAATTAGTATCAATTTAATCTGATGTATTAAGTAAAACAACTTATATGTAAAAATAAAATACTTACTCTACTGAGATTTCCAACTTCCATGTAAAAACATATCACAAAAATATTCCACCCAATCCACAGCAACATCCAAATGGAATACTACAAAACAAACCAGTATATATTACAAATTTGCATATTAGTTGTTAATGATTATTCATTAAATTAGTGAAAGTCAAGCTATATATAAAATATGCTTCATTCCAATATCAAATTTTTGCTTCATATACTTTTTATTATTTTGATTTATGTCAAATATAAAGCAAAATAAAGTCATACCTGAAAACTCTGAAATGCTAATAGTAAAGCATCTCATGCCCTTAAAAGAAAGCATACAAACCATGGGTTTAATGTGAAATTAGGAGTTATTTGTCATAAAAAAAAAAAAAGTGAATGAGGAAGTGAAGTCAGACATCTCCTCAAAATGCCAGAAAAAAACCATTCGTAACATATTTAAGAATGCACCAGATTGGTTTGGAAAACAGCTACAGCAATGGTAAGACGCTGTGATGTTAAATTGGCATGTAGGAGTGATGTAATGGAGATTGTGGAAAGATGATTGGTAATATGAACAAATGACCTTTATCAGCAACATACACCCTTACACTTGATTCTCATTTAAGAGAGAAAGCTTTGTACTTACAGGTAAACTTTTTAAGTACAAAGAAAACTTTGTACTTAAGTTTGAAGGAATTGGATGCTTTTACATCTGCTAACACAGATGTAAAAGCAACCAAATCATATCCTACTGAATTTAAAAAATATACAGAGGAAGACAGATACAGCCTAAAACAAATTTTCAGCGTTGATGGAACTGGCCTATATTGGAAGCAAATGCCATCAAGAATGTACACATCAAGGAAAGAAAATGGTAGAAAAAGTGCCTAGTTCCAAGTCATTAAAAGAATGACTCACTTTGTGTTGCTGTTAATACAAATGGTGACAAAAACTTGAAGTCACTGCTATTCTTAAAATATTGAATTCATCTTTACAATATTTCTATATTATTATTATTAGTCATATGGTGCAAGGAAGTCTGAGGCTTTTGCTGCACCAGCCAAAAAAAATAAAATTTCTAAGTTACCCTGAGAGAGAGAGAGAGAGAGAGAGAGAGAGAGAGAGAGAGAGAGAGAGAGAGAGAGAGAGAGAGAAGTACTCGTAGTAGGGAATCACCAAGGAAGAGAAGAATGATAATATCTAGCTCAGAACCCTGGGTGTGCCAAGCCCATACTCACCAGACGTGAGCCTCTGGGGTAGTTGTGAAGATGAAATTCTGGATTTCAAGATTATTTTATAAAATGCCACTGCATGTGTTCTCAACTCTGACAGTTTGTGTCCTAACATTAAGGTAGTTTTTGAAGGAATATTATTTATGCTCTACTTTTTAGGAAATTAATTACCAAAAGTGACACAACCAACAAAAACAATGTATGAAATGTTTGGAGCATAAACTTGAAAGGAACTTCCTATTCAGTTATGAATAATTACTGGAAAAACATGTATCCTGATGTTGTTTATGTCTTTAAAGAATTTGATGGTTATCAGATGTAAACTGAAGTTTCAAATCTTGCAAAAAGATTCAGGATTCCACGAATTTGCATACTTACTCTTTCCAAATGTTGGTAGAATCGTCACCCATGTTTTCTCATTCCAGTTCTTTGTTCAATTTTCTATTACGCTGTCACTCGATAGGTCACACAGTAGGTATATAAGTTACAACAACTGAACTCTCGGACATCGGTTGACAAAGCAAAATACCAAGCAGCCTCTTGACTAGTAATTTTAACTGAGTGGAGCATGTCAATGCTTAATTTTCTTGTAATTTCAATTTGTTCATAATTTCAATAATTTTATGTTGTAAATTGGTAATCACATGATTGGTCTTATTTACGTATTCGATGACATAAGCAGCACAAGAATATTCTTCCGTGATGAATTGAATGTCCATGTTAGACTTTAAAATGCTAAACACCAAAGGATTGAAGGGGTTATGCCATTTTTGATGAGGTTCTCATTTCAGAAAGACTTTTGGCCGAGTAATACCAGCTTGAAGTAAATCGATATAATATGATTCTGATTTTCTTTAAAGTGATCGATGCTAGTATGTTCACTATCCTCTAGATTCTCCCACGATTTCTTGTATTCGGCATTATATTTAGCTCGTCAAGTGTCTGCTTTTGGCATGAGAATTAAAATTATTGTAGATCGTGATGGCATAAATGGAGCTTCAAAACTCCAAACTCATAAACAAGTAAAAGTATGTTTATGAGTTTGGAGTAATAGTTGACGACGTAGTATTGTCGAAATGGATCATGTTCCATGTCTTCATCGAAGAATGCTTCCTCAATCTCAATATCATGCAGACGATACAAGTAAGTAGATACTTTCACCTAAACCTTACATCTCGTTTACAAACCAAGTCCTTTAAATTACTCGATTTGTGAATTTTTTCTTAAGTTTGAAATGAACGTTAACGCAATAATGGTCATTATTCTCTGAGGCAAATAATCGATCATTGAATTAACATTTACAGGAACAGTTATAATTTGGCCCAAAATTCCATATGGGCTGAAACCACATCTTAAGTCTTCTAATTTGCACGAAGGGTATACGAGGAGAAATGAGCCCCTCTGTCACTAAATCCAATTGGGACAGATGAGGTGGAATAGCAGGATAAATGAAACTGTTGCTCTTCTAAAATGTTGGAATAAAATCATTTTTGAGAGATGCTCGAAAAGTATTACAAGCCTTCATAGTCGTTACGTCTGCATTTGGAAATTCTAGATGTACCAGGCTCCAAATGTATTTTTCAGAGTTATGATATGAAATCTGATAGAAGCAGATTTTATTAAACTTTGCATTTTTTTTCATTCTCTATATGTTTTTGAACTCTTTCTTTTTTCAACATGGGAGGCTTCTTTGGTGCCTTTGAAGCTTATATTCTTGCATACTTCTCTTGATTTCGCTCAGCTGGAATTTTTTAACCATCTTTGAAATACTCTTATAGATTGTTAACTGAAATGAGATTTGGTATTTTCACAATTTAATAGTTAGCAAAATTCATCTGTAGACTAGTATGACATCATGACCAAAAACTACTGCAAGGAGTGATTGTTGTTTGTTCAAGTGATTGTTTTACTGTTGCATTCTTGAATCAAAACTTTTAAATTTTTAAATGGCTTATTCGAAACTTACTTACGCTACTTAGAAGGTTGATGTTGATCAAAATCTCGAGAAGCAGATTTTATTAAAGACTGCACTTTTTTGTTTTCTATGTTTTTGAACTCATTACTTTTTGACATGAGAGGCTTCTTCAGAGGCTTCGAAGCTTTTATTCTTGCATAATATTACTACCCGCTGTCTACTCTACCGAATCAACATTAGTGACCGAGTCAGCATCATTTAGGAAGGGAAGTCATTTCCGTATTTTAGTATGAATGATGCAAGGTTTTATTCTCATGCCTGCTACTTACTCTACCGAATCAACATTAGTGACTGAGTTAGCATCGTTAGCACCATTTAGGAAGTGATGTCATTTGCGTAATTTAAAATCTAACAGCCACCTAGTAGGAAGTGATGTCATTTCCGTAAGAAGAAAATTTCGTTAGCAATTGAATTGCGTCATTTTTGTAAGAAAATTTCGTTACTGGTTTTACTCCAGTGCCACCACAGATGTTTTCACACAAAAAATACAAAAGGATGGCAAAACAAACATCAATGGCTGCAAAGCATATCCAACCACATGTTGCCAAAATATGAAGCAAATTGAAATATGCAAATGAAGAATAAGTTAAAAGAATGATATGCAAAGTAAGAAGAAAATAAAGTAAACCAGTACTACAATTATAGCAATAAGATAGAAGGTAATGGGTTCAGGGCTAAATCAAGAATAAGGGTGTTGTAGAAGGAATACCCTCCAAAAATAATATATAAGAAAAGCTAAATAACTTTTGTGACATTCCCTTAATGGCACCAAGCCAAATTGTGCCATGAAATATCACTATAAATGGGATGAAAAACCTATCAGAACAATGTGACCACAGTGTGTACCAAATATAAACTGAAAGACTATGCCTGTTGCATAGTAGTGCTAATGCACGTTGCACTATGCTCTTCGTCAGTGGTTTAGCACCGTTCTATAGGTGCACCTCGCTACTATACAGCAGGCCCTCATTATAATGCAGTTTGCTATAACGCTGTTCTTATATTATAACCCATATCTGACTGTAACACTGTCACAAATCGCTATAACACTCTTTTACCAGTGTACAGATTGCATTTTTGGCGTATTTAACGAAAATATTTCATCTGATGGAGTTGATAGCTTGAAAATGAATAGCAAAACAGCATTAAAACGTTTCCCACGCAGACTTGAGAAATTTTCCCACACTAATTTAATTGCAGTACAGTGACTTGTTACATAGTTCCGAGATCAACATTTTTTTTTTTTTCAAACAAAACAAAATTTACTAAAATTTTAACTATAAAATAAAAATGGCAATTTAACAATATTTTTTTAGGTTTTATCAGATTTTAATAACAGCCTCTTCCGAAGAAATTTCTTTCACAAATGTTTAGTTGCATTTTGATGCTCATCAACTTCTTCCCAAATTAGTAATTGATCTTCCTCAGGTATCACATTACGATATTCACGCATCAAGTCATACTTCATTTTAAAAAATGATCAAGTATATTGCTTGTAATATTTGTGTTATATGCATTTATCCGAAGTCTAGTCATCACTCAGTACAGTATTAGACATCGTTAGTAACGGACAGTTTACTCAAACACTGTATATAATTAATGCAACCAACGCAGTTACCTTTTCGGAGAGTTAATAATGGCGGATAAGAATGAAAAAGCAAAAATGTCCGGACGCAGTACGAAGACTATAAATATAAGAAAAAGACTGAATTTGAAAATTAAATTAGTCGTTTTGAAGCAAATCGATTCCAGTCAACGACAAACAGATGTGTGCCATAATTTATGACTGACAAGAACAATTATAAAAAATAAAGAATTAATTTTAGCAGCAGGAAAGACAGCTGTTCCACTGCAGGCAACTAGGGCTAGATAATATCCAATGCAGAATTCAGTTAAGTTAAATATTATAAAAAAAAAAAAAAAAAAACAGAGAGAGAGATTAGCCTATATGATGATCTGAAGAAAACTCATCTAAAAAAAAAAAAAAGTGGAACCATTTAAAACTAGTAAGGGCTGGTTGAATAGATTTAAAATCCAGGGAGAAGCGGCAAGTGCAGATCAAGGAGCCGAAACTTTCAAAAAAAGAACTTGTTAAAATTATTGAAGAGGGGTATTATGTGTTATACTTCTTAACGAGTTTTTAACATAGATGAAGCAGGACTTTTTTGGAAACGAATGCCTAAAAAGAAGTTTCATATTGAAAGAAGCAAAAAACATGCCAGGTTCAAAGTGGCGAAGGATCAGTTGACTCTATTGTTGGTAACACCGCAGGGGATTTTAAATTTTTTTTATTTTATTTTTTTTTTGATTTGGTAGTTGTTGGCGCATCGGCTTCTGTGGCCATATTGCACCTCCCAAGGTTTTTTTGCAGTACTTTGATCCAAGCCCGAGGCGGGAATCGAACCCGCGACCTTTGGGTTGCCGGGCAGGTACTTTACCCACTCGGCTAGCCCGGTCGGCTGGATTTTAAATTAAAACCCCTTTTAGTTTACCAGGAAAAGGGCCAAAGTACAACCCAAAATTGACACATTTTTCATGATTAAATTCATCAATTAAATTAAATTCATGATTTTAATTGTAATTTTAAGTTAAATTTTGATACGTAAGTAGTTACCACATAATTATATACGTATGTAATGCAGAATATCTTATATGTACAAATATTTGAATATTAAATATTTTGACCGACATTTGTGCATCTTTTTACTACCATTTATTATTGATTAGGAAATATTCTATGGCACCGATTGCAACTCACAAATACATATGTTAAGTTATGGGAATGTGACGGTCGCTTAGCGCAGATTCACTTAGCGCTCTGTTTTTCCGGAACGAATTATCAGCATTAAGCGGGGATCACCTGTATTTAACTTTTCATGGAAACCACTGCTATTCAAATATAGTACAATGATGTACTGATCAACTTACAAACTGATGATGCACTAATTTGTTTAACATTTAAAATGCAATGATTCCATAGCCAACATTGACTTGTGGCCTTCCAGTGAGATGGGGTTTAATGGCAAGTGTTTTAATTTGTTAACTGGATTTTTTTTAAATTATGGAACATATTACTCCTACAACACTGTTATTCTTGATTTAGTTCCTCCCCCTCTTTTTCTCTTGTTGCTACAGTTATAAAATAAATAAATAAATTATCTTTATTTCTGCTAATATGATACAAGTAATACAATAATACTTATCACAGCGACATGGTCAGGAGTTTTACATTAAGTATTAGAATTGTACATAATGTAACTTGTGGTAGAAACAGTATCAAAACAATATCTCATTTAGTGAAAGAGGAAACAGAACAAACTGCAAATCTTAGTAGAATATTAAAGAATATGACATCTTTAAGTGATCTCACATAGGGTTGCTGGTATAATACATTATCGGCAGTCATCATCATCATCAGCCATTTTCAATCCACTGCAGGATGAAGGCCTCTCCAGCAACTTTCCAGTTCCTTCTGTTTTGAGCACTGGCCATCCATTTACTACCCGAAAACTCATGAATTTCATCTATCCATCTCCGCCTTTGTATTCCAGGTTTTCTTCTAGCTCCTCTTGGGTACCATTCTGTTATTTTCTTAGTCCATCTGTCATCATGTCTTCAAGCTATGTGTCCTGCCCAAGACCATTTTAGTTCTTTAGTTTTGATAAGAATGTCCTTTACTTGAGTTTACTGCCTAATCCATGTGTTTCTCTTCTTATCTAACAGTCTGATTCCCAATATAATTCGTTCCATTCTTCGCTGAATAGTTCTCAGCTTCTCTTCCATTCTTTTGGTGAGTGCCCAAGTTCCATAAGTCATGGTGGGGGAGTATACATTGGTTCATTATTTTACGTTTCAGACAAACTGGGATATTGCTCTTCAGTATGTGACTATATTTTCTGAATGCTATCCATCCAAAATTTATTCTTCTCTTGACTTCCAGCCATTTATCATTATTACAGCTAATAACTTGTCCCAGATAAGTATATGACTCCACCTTTTCAATTACTGCTCCTTCAATCATTATTTCCCTTTCCGTGGCATACTTGTTCATCATTACTTTTGTTTTAGCCATATTCATCTTTAGTCCAAAATCCTTACTAACTGTGTATAACTGATTAAGATTTTCCTCTAATTCTTTGGGATCGTGGCTTATGACCACAATGTCATCTGCAAATCGTAAACGGTTTAGGTACTATCCGTTCACACTGACTCTTTCTGCGACCAGTCTAATCTTCTGAAAGCTTCCTCAAGGGCAGCAGTAAACAGCTTCGGAGATATTGTGTCTCCTTGTCGAACTCCTTTCTCGATTTTAAATTTGCTACTGTCTTTGTGTGTCTAGTCTAATAAAGGAGGTAGCACTCTCATATATTTTCTTCAAAATCATAATATATGGGGTATCTATGCCTTGTCTTTCCAGTGCCCAAAACATTGCCTTATGCTGTATGGAGTCAAATGCCTTTTCATAATCCACAAATGCCAAGCATAATGGTGTTTTATATTCATTTGCTTTCTCCATTAGCTGTGATATTACGTGAAGGTGATCCATAGTTGAGAATCCTGTCCTAAAGCCAGCTTGCTCTTTCAGTTGATTCTCATCAAGTATTCTTTCTAATCTGTTAGTAATGACCCTTGTGAACAACTTGTAGATGTGGGATAACAAGCTAATTGGTCTATAATTTCCAATTTCTGATTTATCTACTTTCTTATGCAGCAAAACTATGATTGCATTATTCCACTGCTTAGGCATCACACCTTTTCTAATGCACTTTGTGAAGAGCCTTGCCAGTTTTTGTGTTATGTCTCTTCCTCCCAATTTTAACAACTCTACAGTAACTTCATCTTCCCCTGGGGCTTTCCGATTCTTCATTTTCTTCAATGCATGTTCTACCTCATCAGGAAGAATATCGGGTATGTTGTATGTGTTGCTACTTTGCAATCCATCTTCCCCACTGCTGGTATCATTCCCTCGCTCCTTGTATAATTCTCTATAGTAGTCTTCTGCTATTTGAATTATGCCTTCTCTGCTGTTTATAAGTACACCATCGCTATTCTTCAGTTTCAGTATCATTAGCATTAGCATTAGTAGAGGCATTTGATGCAAGAAAGCAAGCTTATGCAGCATCAGCCAAAAAAAAAAAAAAAAAAAAAAAAGTAACATAAATAAATAAAAATAACCACTTCCACTTCACCCCTCTGTTCGTTCGAAATACCTGTCCAGCTGAGCCTTAAACTTATTTAGGCTATCAACTTCCACGACAAGGGATGGAAGTCTGTTCCACCCACCAACCACCCGCTGGCTAAAGGCAAATTTCCGCACATCTATCCTACATCTGTCTTTCCTCAATTTGAATTTATGCCCTCTCAGGTGATTTTTCTGAGCTAGAGAAAGAATCCCATCAGCATTGAGCATGCTCAAACCATTCAAGGCTTTGTACACCTCTATCAGATCACCCCGCTGGTGCCTAGTTTCCAGACACTGTAATTTGCAAAACTTAAGCCTTTCTTCGTAAGAGAACCCCTTTGTCCCATTCACCAATCTAGTTGCCCTTCTCTGTACTCGTTCCAGCAGCTCTACATCCTTCCTGAAATGAGGCCTCCAGGCCTGTATACAGTACTCTAGGTGTGGCCTGACCATTGCCTTATACAAGGGAATAATCACCTCCTTATCCCTGCTAGAAAAATTCCTATATATCATTGACAATACACCATGAGCTACTCTTGCAGCTCGTCTGCACTGCTCAGAGAACTTCATATCTGCCTGCACCACCACCCCCAGGTCCCTTTCATTCTCTACCACTGTCAGTGTAGTACCACAGAGTTGATACGTTGCTCTGGGGTTGCTGTTTCCCATATGTAGTACTTTACATTTGTCAATGTTAAACTTCATTTGCCACCTCGACGCCCATCTGCTCAACCTTTCCAAATCCTGTTGCAGCAGCATAGTGTCAGTAGTGTCCTTGACAACCCTGCCAACCTTCGTATCGTCTGCAAACTTGGACATTAAGCCTGATATACCATCATCAATATCATTTATAAATACAGAAAACAATAAAGGCCCCAATACTGAACCCTGAGGGACTCCACTAATAACATTAGTCCACGATGAGCAGTGTCCATTGATTACCACTCTCTGTCTTCTCCCCCTCAACCACCCCTTTATCCATAGCAGCAACTTGCCTCCAATGCCACACTGCTCCAATTTGTGCAGCAGTCTTCCATGTGCAACAGTATCAAAAGCCTTTCTAAGATCCAAGTATATAATATCAAAGTTATTCCCTGCATCCAGTTCTTTTGTGACTGCATCATAGTATCCAATCAAATTGGTCAGGCAAGACTTCCCCTTAACAAAACCATGCTGTGTCCTAGCTATAACTGAAGTCTTGTCTAGATGATCCTGCAGTGCTTCTTTCACCAGTGCCTCCATTAATTTTCCGGGAACGGAAGTTAAACTCACAGGTCTATAATTACTTGTGTCAGCCTTTGATCCCCCTTTGTGAATTGGGGTCACATTTGCACATCTCCAGTCAATGGGTACCTCCCCTGAGTCCAAGGAAGCTCTCATAATTATGGCTAAGGGTTTGCTTACCTCCTTTGCTGCCTCCTTTAATATAACTGGATAGATCCCATCCACCCCAGGTGCCTTTCTTGTGTTTATCTTCAACAATTTCTCCTCCACTTTGCTCTCAGTTATTACAAGATTCTCTAGCTTACTGCTAGAGTTGAATACACCTCTGGCATTCCCCTCGCTGAATAACTCCTCATGTGTGAATGTCGATGCAAAATATTCATTTAGTTTGTTAGCTACCCGAGCAGGGTCATCAACAGTTGACCCATCGATCTCAAGTGGACCAATCTGATTCATCCCCTTCCTTCTAGAGTTTACATAAGTAAAGAACTCTTTGCTGTTTTTCTTCGCATCCCTTGCCAAGGATCTCTCGTAATCTGCCTTCGCCTGCCTAACCTCCTTTGTAACTTGGTTACAGATCAACTTGTATCTATCATAGGCGTCCGTGTCACGTGTTAATTTGTATGTATCCCATGCATTTTTCTTCTCTGCCATATGCCTCATTAGTTCATCTGACAACCATTTAGGCCTAAACCTTGAACAATATTTCTTAGTTGGTATGTAAAGCCTAGTAGCTTCCACGATAAGTTCTTTGAATGCTTCCCATTTTGAATTTGCTGTTGGCAATATCATCAGTTGATCCCACTGTATAGAATTTAAATACTGTCTCAGTCCATTGTAGTCGCCTTTACGAAAGCAATACCCCTTCCCTTTACCCCTAATGGTAGTTACCTCTTTGAGTAACTCCCACTTCAGCACACTGTGATCACTGCCACCAAGTGGTTCATTTATCTGCAGATTCTTAATGCATGAAGAATCACTACTGATAATCAAATCAAGAGTATTACTCCCTCTAGTTGCCTCCCGAACATGCTGATGTAGAAAACAATCATCCAATAAATCCACAAATCATTTGTCTTTCTGTATTACTGCTCATGGCTGCTGATTTAAATCCTTTGTTTTCCCTTAATGCTTGTTCTACTTTTCTTGTGTTAAATCTTCTTATGTCCTCTCTGAGTCTCTTTCTAATGGCTTTGCATAACTCAGTATACTCAATTTTCTCCCTGTCAGTGTTTTTCTTGCTCTTCATTTGTCGTCTTTGGTTCATCATGATAAGTGTTTCTTGACTAATTTTTTCTTCTTTGGATTTCTGTTTCCCTATAGGTTTCTTGGGCTTTATCACTTTCAGAAAGTTGTAATATTTCTCGTCGATATCTTGGTCCTGAGCAGTCTGCAGAAGCTCAAACTTGTTCTTGAGTTCCAGTACATACTGCTTTTTCTTCTCCTCTGTTATCTCAAAGACCTTTATATTATTTACTCGAGTCAGTTTTTTCCTTTCCTTTCCTACATCTATATCAAGTGTACATCTTACCATTCTGTGAGACAGCTTACATCTTACGTTTGTACATCTTACCATCGGCAGTCAAACATATCAATTATATCAGCAACAGGTGAAAATGAGGCCAGGTAAGAAGTAAATCTTTGTATTCACTTCTTACAATGGCCATTCTGATTTCAATTCTTTCTATATTTCAATCTTCATTACACACACATACTTGTTAATGTACAGAGAGATAGAAGGAAGCCAATTTCAACATTTCCAAGTAAATATCATTACACTTTCAACAGCTGTAATTGAGTTGTACAAGGGCTGTTCTAAAAATATGCAGACTGGCAACACTTCTTTGTTGCTATGGAAACGAGTGATGAGTTTGCAGTCTAGGAATGTTCCTCCATGTTTTCTTAGTTAGTTTGTGCAAGCGCATCACATAGTATTCATTTTTGTGCTCGTTATAACAGTTTATAAGACTGTGTTTTATGATGGTGGATGAGAAAGATATTTCATTAATTATTAGACAAAGAATTGCGATTGCATTTTGTGTAAAGTTAGGCAAAAGTGGTCAGAATGCATTTGAGATGATTCAAGAAGCATAGTGTGAAGAAGCCTTGGGCAGACCGGCTGTATTTAAATGGTGGAAGCATTTTAAGAATGGAAAAAAAAGTGTATGAGATGAACAAAGAAGCAGGTGTCCGTCAATCTCAGTAAACAATGAAAACATTGAGGAAGCTGAAACGTTATTGAAAGAAAAGACATTTATCGATTCGTGATCTGGCAGTTCAGTTGAATGTTTGTGTAGCAAGATGTCACAAAATTGTAAAGATGAACCTTAACATGTCACATGTTTGCACAAGTAATTACCGCAGAACAAACAGAACACATTGAACTTTGTCAAGCCTTTATTGACAATGTTTCAGAACCCGACTTTTTGAATAAAATAATCATGTGTGAAGTCCTGGATTAAACATTTTGATCCAGAGTCCAAACATCAGTCAAGCATATGGAAACACCACGATTCACCACCTCCAAAAAAACGTTAGAGTTTTTGGTTCATCAAAAAAATTGATGTTGATTTTGTTTTTTGATGCCCGCGGAATAATACTGCAGCACTGGGTTCCTGAGAAACAAACTGTAAATGGAAAATATTATGCTAACACGTTATGAGTTCACCTCAAAGGAGCAATTCGCAAAAAAGACCAGAACTGCTTAATCAAGAATGGTTTCTTCTTCAAGATAACACTAGGCCACGTGTCACACAACCAGCAATGCAAGCTTTAGCAAAAATTAGTGGTCAACCAGTAGACCACCCTCCATACAGCACAGACCTTGCACCATACGATTTCTGGGGTTTCCCAAGTCCCAAAAAAAGAGTTGAGAGGGAAAAAATTTAACACAGATGAAGTTAAATCTGCCACATCTGCTATCCTGCAATGCTTTTCAGAAAACGGGCTGCAGCATGTGTTTCAGAAGCTAGTAAAAGGTGTATAGAATGTGAAGGATGCTATTTTGAAAAGGAGATCCATACCAACCTTCCAAGTGACTCAGAGCAATGATCTCAGTCTGCGTATTTTTGGAACAGCCCTCGTATATAGATATCATATAATGTAATAAGTTTGAAACACATTTTAATATGACAAAAATATAATTTTGTAGCAATGAACACATAATGAGGTCCACTGGGTGAAAGAGTCCAGCTGCATCAGAAGCAAATATAAATTAACAAAAGACAACATATGTTACATGGTAGTAGCAGGCTGAGATGCTAATGCACTGTCAACATTGCCACTGGCATAGAAGGGTTTAGTCTAGCAGTTACACTAATAGATGTGAAATATGGTAGGTTATAGGAAAGCAGGAAAACATTTCCCTAGAAAAACTAATCACTAGGCAGAGAGGAAGGGTTGGGGAAAAGAACAGCCGGGAACCAAAAGTGAAGGAGAAGAAAGCGTAAACCAAATACAGCTGTTTTTCCAGATTCATTATTCTCTCCAATAGTGTCTGTGTGTGGTGTCTGAAATATAATTTAATTTACCAAAACCTGGAGGAAACTAAACATTTAATTAATTAGATAAATCATCTAATTAGAATTTATATTAATGGACTCATGCATGCAATCATCAACTAAATACTGTAATTGCTTAGTTGTTTTCACGAAGCATGAAAGAATTCGGTGAGTGACCAGCTTGCTAACAGATAGTACAGGTAACCCTCGATTTACGTTGGAATTAGGTTCCTGGGGGGACAGGCGCAAATAGAATCAGCACAAAAACAGTAATCCCAGAGCAACGTATCAACTCTGCGGTACTACACTGACAGTGGTGGAGAATGAAAAGGACCTGGGGGTAATTGTGCAGGCAGATATGAAGTTCTCTGAGCAGTGCAGACGAGCTGCAAGAGTAGCTCATGGTGTCTTGTCAATGATATACAGGAATTTTTCTAGCAGGGATAAGGAGGTGATTATTCCCTTGTATAAGGCAATGGTTAGGCCACACTTGAGTACTGTATACAGGTCTGGAGGCCTCATTTCAAGAAGGATGTAGAACTGCTGGAACGGGTACAGAGAAGGGCAACAAGATTAGTGAATGGAACAAAGGGTTGCTCTTACGAAGAAAGGCTTAAGTTTTGCAAATTACAGAGTCTGGAGACTAGGCACCGGCGAGGTGATCTGATAGAGGTGTATAAGGCTTTGAATGGTTTGAGCATGCTCAATGCCAATGGGATTCTTCATCTTGCTCAGAATAATCACCTCAGAGGGCATAAATTCAAATTGAGGAAGGAGGATGTCGGATAGATGTGCGGAAATTTGCCTTTGGCCAGCGGGTGGTTGGTTGGTGGAACCGACTTCCATCACTTGTTGTAGAAGTTTATAGCCTAAACAAATTTAAAGCTCAACTGGACAGGTATTTCGAACGAACAGAGGAGTGAAATGGGAGTGGGGTTTTTTTGGCTGATGCTGAATAAGCTTGCTTTCTTGCATCATATGCCTCTACTAATGCTAATTGGAACCCTTTATATAATGGATTCAACCGGAAATCAGAGGGTTAGGTTCCGGGTACCAAAAATTTTACCTACCACTTTGCATCGATTGTTTTATTTTATTAGCATTCTTCATAGTTGTAGTAATAGTCGATGGTGGTATATTCATAGCCCTACACACATTAGGGCAGCTTTCACCAGATTCCATCCTCCAAATATTGCACTAGGATTCAATTAATTATTTTTATCAGACATGGCGTGTCTTTATTCTATTAAATTAAAAACTTTATAACACGATTGGAAAAAACTGCACATGGTTATCACTATCATTTAATTTATTAATAGCACAATTAATAAAAAAATTAGCATAATAAATTTCCAACACGTGTAAATAGAGTAAACAACAACCATCTGAATGGTTAAACAACCATCTGAAATAGCGTAAACAACAACCATCGTGGACCTTTACTACCCACATCCACGAATGGTTACTTTGAGGGTGGGAATCTTTCTAGTCTCTGATACGAATGCGCTAATTGCTGATTGGCTCAGATTGTCCTAAATCACGTGAACAGTGTACGATACACAGCACAGTATGATGCCGATAAATTTTGTATGACGATTTTAAGCTTTCAATTTTATAAAAAAATTGCAAAATAAATAAATAAATAAAAATAGCGTTGCGGTTAGTGATCGGCGCTATTGCGAATCGGCGCAAATTGGATCAGCACAAAATGAGTGCTACCTGTATAAAGCTCATAATGGGATTATGTATAAACTAAAATAACTCAATAAAAGCCACATGATTGGAGAAAAGAAGGGCAATTTTAAATATCCAAAAAATGCACTAAGTAGGGAAGCCTTAGCACAATGCAAGTAAGTTTAGTATAGGTCAACCGTCACTAATCCAGCAGCATTGGGACCTGTGGGGTGCCCAATCACTGGTGGTTATTTTAGCACATACAGTTTACCCAACAGCTAACCACCTCATCCTACCTTTAACATGTTGACTACCAAGCTAGTTCAAGAAAAAAATTCCTCCGGGGCCAAAAAATATTTAGCAAATAATTTGATGTAGTAATTCTAAAATAAAACATTGTAATGTTAGTGTTGTCGTTTTTATGCTTAAAATATCAAAAAAAAAAAGTCTTTTTTTTTTTTTTTTTATGTCATATATATGTGGCTGACGTGGCCCAGTAGGTTACTTTATTTCTTGAGAAGCAGTGTCAGCCATATACGTGTGACGCTATTACGGCATACATATGAAAGTTGTTTGCGATTAGTTTATTGCATGTGCAGTATCGCAATTAGTTTTATTGCAGTAAGTGCTGCAATAAAACTAACTGCGATAAAATAAACTCTCAAACGTCGCAATAAGTTTGTCAGTATTGTTAGAGATTTTGTGAAAAAAAACTTCGTTAGCACGCTGTATTATCCATCATATTTGTTGGGTTTTTCCACAAGTTTGTACACGTGTTGTAAAAAAAAAAAAAAAAAAAAAATCTAAAAGGAATGGCTAAAAGAAATTGCTGGAATTTACAATTAAGCAGAGTTAAACTTCTCACAGACACACTGCTGTCGAGTTTTTTTAAGAAATTCAACTTTACCTGTTATGGACAATGTATGGTGTTTGCGCTTTACACTATGACAGGCACTTCCTTTATGCATTTGGAACCATGGCTGGGCTAAATGTGAGCAGGTTATAATAATAAATGCAGAAAAAAAAGTAATAGCTTGCCAGTGTTTACGAGTTCGCTGATGCTGCAACCAACCCCACCAAAACAGTAGTGGCAGGTCGGTGCACCCACCCGGGAAATTTGAAATTACTTTCACAGAAATTATGTCCGAATTAGCAGTGGAACTGGATTAGTGATAGTCGACCTGTATATCAAAAATAACACAAAGAAATTGAAGGGATTCACAGGAGAGTACATTATTTAAACCGATCCTGATATCACTGCAAACATTACTAAAGCAGAAATTTATATATAAGGATTTAGATATATTTACATACAGGTGACCCCCGCTTAACGCTGATCATTCGTTCCGGAAAAACAGAGCGCTAAGTGAATCCGCGAAAAGCGAGCGCCGCTTTCCCATAAGGTAACATATGTATTTATGAGCTGCGGTCGGTGCCATAGTATATTTCCTAATCAATAATAAACAGTAATGAAAAGATGCACAAATGTCGGTCAAAATATTTAATATTCAAATATTTGCACATATAAAATATTCTGCATTACATACGTATAATTATGTGGTAACTACTTGCGTATCAAAAGTAAACTTAAAATTCCAATTAAAATAATGAATTTAATTGATTTAATTTAATGGATGAATTTAATCATGAAAAATGTGTGGATTTTGAGTTGAACTTTGGCCCTCTTCCAAATAAACTAAAAGGGGTATTAATTTTAAATGGCCCGCAGCATTACCACCCAACAATAAAGTCAACTGATCCTTCGCCGCTTTGAAACTTGGCATGTTTTTTGTTCTTTCAATATGAAACTTCTTTTAGGCATTCGTTTCCACAGAAGTCCCGCTTCATCTATGTTAAAAACTTGTTGAGAAGTATAACACATAATACCCCTCTTCAATAATTTTAACAAGTTCTTTTTTGAAAGTTTCGGCTCCTTGATCTGCACTAGGCTTCTCCCTGGATTTTAAATTTATTCTACCAGCCCTTACCAGACTTAAATGGTTCCACATTTTTTTTTTAGGTGAGTTTTCTTCAGATCAATCATATTGGCTAATCTTTTTCTCTCTCTCTCTATATATATATTTTTTTTTTAAATATTTAACTTAACTGAATTCTGCATTGGATATTATCTTCAATAAAATTAGTTAGTCTTTCCATTTCGATCCTAATAGCCAGCCTAGCCCTAGTTGCTTGCAGTGGAACAGCTATCTTTCCCGCCGGTAAAATTATTTCTTTATTTTTTTGTTTATAATTGTTCTTACAGTTAAACTTGCGAGTCATAAATTATGGCACACATCCGCTTGTCTTTGACCGGAATCGATTCGCTTCAAAACGTCTAATTTGATTTTCAAATTCAGTCTTTTTCTTACATTTATAGTCTTCGTACTGCGCCCAGACGTTGTTGCTTTTGCATTCCTATCGGTCATTATTAGCTCTTCGAAAATGTAACCTCGTTGGTTGAATTAATTATGATACAATGTTCAAGTAAACTTTCCGTTACGCATGATGTCTAATACTGTACTGAGTGATGAGTAGACTTCGGATAAATGCATATAACGCAAATATTACAAGCAATATACTTGATCATTTTTAAAAATGTTGATCTCGGAACTACGTAACAAGTCACTGTACTGTAATTAAATTAGCGTGCGAGAAAATTTCACTGAGCGTGGGAAAATTTCTCAAGTCGGCGTGGGAAACCAAACGTTTTAATGCTGTTTTGCTATTCATTTTCAAGCTATTGACTCCATCAAATGAAACGATTTCGTTAAATATGCCAAAAATGCAATCTGTAAAAGAGCGTTATAGTGATCTGTAACAGCGTTATAGTCAGATACAGGTTATAATATAAGAACAGCGTTATAGCGAATCCGCGTAAAGCGAACCGCGTTATAACGGGGGCCTGCTGTATATGGATTTAGATATATTTATATATACGGATTTAGATATATTTACATACTGATGATAAATTCAAAACGTGACAAATATTAGTACTAATTTTGGAAAATGATGTAAGTAAACAAGTTTACACAGCATTAGTCAAAAAAAAAAAAAAAAAAAAAAACACCTACCTTATCTGTACAATCTTTCTAATAATTTGCCAAATCCTTCCTTAAATTTATTCAAACTATACACTTCTACAACGCACACAATTTTTTGTTACAACAATCAATAACTCTCTGGCTGAAAGCAAATATTCACACACACCACAACCACCTTTTTCAATTTAAGTTTGTTTCCTTATGTTTGTTGTCAGAGAAAGAGTAAGAATGGCATCAGCATTTTGTTTACTCAACCTATTTAAAGCCTTAAACACTTTTTAGGTCTCCTCATAGGTGCCTAGTTTCTATGCACTACAATTTGCAGAACTGAAGTATTTCCTGATAACAGCACTGTTTTGTGTCCCTGATTAATCTTACTGTTCTTCTCTGCACATGTTCCAACAGATACACACACTTCCTAAAATGAGGATTCCAGATTTTGTATGTGGTACTCAAGATGCAACCAAATCACTGCTCTTATATAATGGATAATCAACTCCGTCTCTGCTGGCAAAATTCTTACATATTACTGACAGAACACCCTGAGTTGTCTTAGCAACCTATTTGCAGTGCTCAAAGAACTTCATGTCTGACTATACAATCACACCTAGATCTTTTCATTCTCCACCACCTTGAGTGTGTTACCATCCAAATTGCACATTATTATGAGCAATTGGGATGGTACCCAAATTGCTGTTACCCACATGTATTACTTTGCATTTATCAATTTTAAAATTCAATTGCCATTTCGCAGCCCATCTGTCTTAATTTTTCTAGGTCATGCTTCAATAGTATGACTTGAGTCCTGTCATTAACCACGCTATCAAACTTCGTATCATATGAAAATTTAGACTTTAAACTTGTGATTAGCTTATTGCATGTGCGGCAATAAATCAATATTGTTAATAAATATTGTTTGTTTGTTTGTTTGTTTATTTGGGGATTTCTTAGGTGCACTGGTAACTATGGCCATATTGAAATAAATATTGAAAAAGAAAAAATATATATATATTAAAAAAACTTATGGAGCCAAGCAACGAACCTTGAACCTTCGCCCAGCAGCAAACCCTAATAACATTATTCCAAGAAGAGCAGTGCCCATTAATAACTATCATCCGTCTTTTGCCACTCAACCATCCCTTTATCCACAGCAGGAACTTGACCCTAATGCTACATTGCTCCAATTTATAAATCTGTCTTTCATACAAAACAGCGAAAAAAGCTTTACTGAAATCAAATTATAAAATGGTAAAATTATGTTTTGCATCCAATTCCTTTGTTAATGATTCACAGTAGTTAATCAGACTGGTCAGATGTCATCTGTCCTTAACAAAGCCATGCTGCAATTGCTGTATAACTGCATTCTGTCAAGATGATCCTGCATAGCTTCCTTAACCAGACAGTTTTTAAATTCTGTAAAGTAGGACCAACTGATGATGTTACCAACAGCAAATTCTAAATGGAAAGCAGTCAAGGAATTAATTGTGGAAGCTACTAGGATTTTCTTACCGATTAAGAAATACTATTCAAGGTTTAGGCCTAAATGGAGGTCAGATAAACGAATGAGACTCATGGAAGAGAAGAAAAACGCATGACATGCATGTAAATTATCAGGCAACACAAAAGCCTATGGCAGTATAAGCTAGTTTGTGACCAAGTCACAAAGGAGATTAGGTAAGCAAAGGCAGATTATGAGAAACCTTTGGCAAAGGATGCTAAGAAAAACAGCAAGGACTTTTTTTTTTTTTTTTTATGTAAATCCCAAACACGAGAGGTATTCGAACCTATAGTACTTAGTACCGTGCTTGGGTTGGATATTGAGAAGACGAAAGAAGATATTTGTTGACATTGGACTTGAACTTCTGTAGACTGTAATTTTCAGAAAATACGCATGAAGGAAGGTTGTTTCTGAAAACGGCAGTTGAATGAATAAACGAGGAAGATGAAAAGTTGGTTTTGTGAGTTTGAAGTTGGACAGTAAATGGATGTTAGCTGGTGGCAGTACGTGTTCGGACTGTTTTGAAAGAGAGAGTGGGAATTATAGAAGCCAATTCAGAAGAACAGTGCCCATGGAAGTATTTGTAGAAGAGGCATGCAGCAGAAACGGAACGTCTATGAGACAGCGAGTGGAGAGACTCTGTTAGAGATGAATCATTAATTAACCTAACTGCCCTCTTCTGAATGGAATCAAGAAGCCTGAGAGAGGTTTTGGGGGCACCACCCCAGATGTGGGAACAATATTCCATGGCAGGGCGAATTTGCAATTTATACAGAGTGAGCAGCTGTTTGGAAGAAAAGTAACGCCGAGAGCGAAAGAGAAAACCAAGTCTTTTAGATGCAGAGGAAGCAATATTTGTAATGTGTTTGTGCCAAGAGAGATTAGAAGTCAGGGTAATCCCCAAAAGAGATATATCATTTTGCCTAGAAATCGGAGTGTCACTAAAGATAAGCATAGGAGCAGAAGAATCCTTTTTGCGAGATATAAGACAAGACTGAGTTTTGGAAGGGTTGAAATCAACTAAGTTGTCTTTGCCCCACTGGAGAATTACCTGAAGACCGGCATTTAAGGAATTGGTAGCAGATTTTCAAGAAGTTGAAGCTGACTGAGCAGGACAAGGTTTCTCAAAATGAAGTGAAATGCAATGTGCTATCATCGGCAAAACTATGGATAGGATTTCCAGTCAATGGAAGAAGGTCATTAATATACAAGAGGAAAAGAGTGGGGGAAAGAACTGAACCTTGGGGGACACCGGCATTAGTGGAGAAATTAGAAGACAGAGAGCCATCTACCATCACCCTCAGTGAGCGATCAGAGAGAAAACTGGATAACCAATTACTAAAAACAGTTGGCAAACCATAAGATGGAAGCTTGTTTAGAAGACTTTTATGCCAAACACGATCGAAAGCCTTTGAGATGTCAAGAGCAACTACTTGTGTTTCACCGAACCTTTCCATTGAATTAGTCCACAAATGGGTAACATAAGCCAGAATATCACCAGTGGATCGACACTGATGGAATCCATACTGGCGATTGTTGATCAGATGGAAGGTTTCTAGGTAGTTTAAGAGTTGGCAGTTAATTGATTTCTCCATTACTTTAGAAAGAGTAGAAGTAATTACAATGGGACGATAATCAGATGGGAGGGATTTGTCACCCTTTTTAGGAACTGGCTGGATATGAACAAATTTCCAAGCAGAAGGAAAAACACCTTTGGAATAAGAAAGTGAAAAAAGGTGGCAAAGAATAGGAGTAAGTTCAGGAGCACAGGTTTTGAGAACAAGTGGAGAAATACCATCGGGACCTGGAGCTTTCTTAGCATCAAGATTTGTCAAAATCCTTCTGACATCCTTTTGACAGAAGACCACAGGAGGCATTGAATAGAGCGTGTTGGGAATGGTGGGAGGTATTTTACCAAGATTATTAATACATGAGTTGGAAGAAAAATGGGATGCTAGCAGGTCAGCTTTATCCTTGGCTGAAATGACAACAAAACCATCTGGTTGGGACAGAGGTGGGAGCAGAGATGGCCAAAAGCTGCGGCCAATAGCTTTGGCAAGAGACCAGAATGCTCGGCTACCATTAGGGCAAGAAGCAAGTTTTCTACTCTTAGCCTGTTCAAACTCTAATTTGGACTGATTAATAACTGCTTTACAATTGTCGCAAGCTTTGGTGTAGGCAGAAAATGAAACTGAAGAATTAGAAACAAGCCAATTAAGATATGCAACATTCTTCTCTTAAACAGCCTTAGCACATTTATTGGAAAACCAAGGTTTAGATAAAGGACGAGATTTTAAAGTGGAGTGTGGAATAAAGGATTCCATTCCTGCAAGAATAATTTCACTGACACGATCTGAGAAAACGTTGACATCAGAAGTTATGAAACAGTAATCAGACCAAGGAAAAGGAGAAAAGAAGTCTCACAGGTCATCCCATTTTGCATTCTTGTAATGCCAAACAACACGAGGTTGGGAACAGCCATGAGATAAAGGCTCCATTGGAGAAGAGACAATAACCAAGTTGTGATCTGAAGTGCCTAAAGGACCTCTCACTTCGACCGTGTACTTAGAAGGGTTGTTTGTAAGAAAAAGATCAAGCGTGTTGGCTGTGTGGTTAGGACTGTCTGGTATTCTTGTAGGTAAATAAACAATCTGTGCACGGTCATTAGTAATTGCAAATGCCTCAGCATCTTGACCAGCTGGGTCGGTGTGACTAGAAAATGGAAGCCAGCTGGAGTTGTGAACATTAAAATCGCCAAGGAAAATTACCTCACTGTTAGGAAAGTTGGACTGGAGAAAGTCAAGTTGCAAAGACAGGAAGTCAAAGAGCTCCAAGCGATTAGTGAAGTTGAGAGAACGGTAGAGACAACAGATGAATTTGACACAATGAGGTAGAGAAATTTTAAACCAGAGAAGATCAAAGAGAGGAGATTCCAAATTGCCAAGTCTCTGACAAGGAATATCAGAACAAACATATGCACAAGTACCACCTTTGAGGCGAAACTAATCATACAGTGAATAATTTGGGCACCTGAGATGAGCAGTAGTTGAATTGAGACCACGTATATTTGTGAAATGAATTAGGAAGTGCTTGGGAGGTTTAGATCTTTTCGCAGATAAAGGCCTTCTTTACTTATATAAACTATAGAAGGAAAGAGATAAATCGGATTGGTCCACCTGATGTTAATAGTTCGACTGTTGATGATAATGCTCAGTCAGCTGACAAACTGACTGAGTATTTTGCATCTATGTTCCCATATGAGGAATTCTTCAGGGAAGTGAAGGACAGAAGCTTATTAAACTCTAACAGGGAGCTTAATGATTTTGTAATAACTGAGAGCAAAGTAGAGGAGAAATTGTTGAAGTTAAACATAAGGCACCTGGGGTGGTTGGGATCTATCCACTTATATTAAAGAAGGCAGCAAAGGAAGTAAGCAAATCCTTAGCCCTAATTATGAGAGCATCCTTGGACTCAGGAGAATTCCCCATGGACTGGAGATGGGAAAATGTATCTCCAATTTACAAGGGGGATCGAAAGATGACACAAACAATTACAGACCTGTTAGTTTGACTTCTGTTAAGGGGAAAATAATATGGAGTAGCTGGTTAAAGCAGCAATGCAGGATGGATGGTTGGTTGGTTGGTTATTTGGTTTTTAGGAGCATTAGCAACTAACGCCATATTGCTCTGGGAATATGCAGTGGTCATTCCCTGACCTTTCCGCATCCTCCGTATTTGGTGGTGATGGGCTCGAACCCCAGTCTAATCAAGAAGCGTGTGCTATGCATTGCTGCTCCTTCCCATCTGGCTATGGAAGCGCCAATGCAGGATCATTAGACAAGAATGCAGTAATAATTTAGACACAGCATGGGTTTGTTAAGGGAAAGCCTTGACTGACAAATATGATTGGATACTATGATGTGGTTACAAAGGAACTGGAAGAAAAAAATAATGTGCATGGAAGACTACTGTACAAAGTGGAGCAGTATGGGAATAAGAGCAACTTGTTACAGTGGATAAAAGGGTGGTTGAGTGGGAAACAACAGAATGGTAATCAATGGATGCTACTTTTCATGGACTAATGTTATTAGTAGAGTCCCACAGGGTTCGGTGTTGGGTCCACTGTTGTTATCATTGATAAATATATTGATGAAGATATATAATGTCTAAGTATGCAGATGATACAAAGGTTGGCAAGGTTGTTAATGACAGTGCTGGCAGTGTGCTACTACAACAGGATCTAGAAAAGTTAGGCAGATGGGCTGAGAAGTGGTAACTGGAGTTTAACATTGACAAATGCAAAGTACTGCATATGGGTAGAAGAATTCCCAGAGAAACATGCCAACTGTGTAGTACTACACTTAGAGTGGTAGAAAATGAAAAAGACCTGGGAGTGATTGTGCAGTCAGATATTAAGTTTTCTAAACAATGCAGACAGGCTGCCAGAGCAGGTCATAGGGTATTTTACTAGCAGAGAAAAGAAGATGATTATTCCTCTGTATAAGGCAATCGTCAGGCCTTGCCTTAAGTACTGTGTACAGGTCTGGAGGCCTCATTTTAGGGAGGATGTAGAGTTGCTTTGGCAAAGGATGCTAAGAAAAACAGCAAGGATTTCTTTACTTATATAAACTCTAAAAGGAAGATGAATCTGATTGGTCCACTTGATATCAATGGTTCACCTGTTGATGATCCTGCTCAGATAGCAAACAAACTGAATGAGTATTTTGCATTTACATTCACACAATAGGAGTTAAGATTTGAAAATGGCAGAAGGTTATCAAATTGTAGCAGGGTGCTTAATGATTTTGTAATAACTGAGAGCAAAGTGGAGGATAAATTGTTGAATTTAAACATAAGAAAGGCACCTGGGGTGGATGGGATCTATCCAGTTATATTAAAGGAGGCAGCAAAGCAACTAAGCAAACCATTAGCCATAATTACGAGAGCATCCTTGGACTCAGGGGAGGTCCCCGCAGACTGGAGATGTGCAAATGTATCCCCAATTCACAAAGGGGATCAAAGGGTGACATGAGTAATTACAGACCAGTTAGTTTAACGTCTGCTCCGGGTAAAATAATGGAGTCACTGGATAAAGATGCATTGCAGGATCATCTAGACAAGACTGCAGCAATAATTCAGACACAGCATGGGTTTGTTAAGGGAAAGTCTTGTCTGACAAATTTGATAGGATATTATGATATTGTTACAAAGGAACTGGATGCAAAAAATAATTTTGATATCATACAGTTGGATTTCAGGAAAGCTTTTGACACTGTTGCGCATGGAAGACTACTGTACAAATTGGAGCAGAATGGTATTAAGGGTAAGTTGCTACAAGGGATAAAAGGATGGTTGAGTGGGAGAAGACAGAGGGTGGTAATCAATGGGTGCTGCTCTTCGTGGACTAATGTTATTAGTAGAGTCCCACAGGGTTCGGTGTTGGGTCCACTGTTATTTTGTACATTTATCAGTGATATTGATGAAGGTATATCAGGCTTAGTGTTCAAGTTTGCAGATCATATGGGCTAAGAAGTGGCAACTGAAGTTTAACCTTGATAAATGCAAAGTACTGCATATGGGTAGAAGTAACCCCAGAGAAATGTACCAAATGTGTGGTATTACACTTAAGGTGGTAGAAAATGAAAAAGACCTGGGAGTAATTGTGCAGTCAGATATGAAGTTTTCTGAGCAATGTAGACAGGCTGCCAGGGCAGGTCATGGGGTTTTGTCAATGATATCTAGGAATTTTGCTAGCAGGGAAAAGGAGGTGATTGTCCCTCTGTATAAGGCAATGGTCGAGCCACGCCTTGAGTACTGCGTACAGGTCTGGAGGCCTCATTTTAGAAAGGATGTAGATTTGCTTGAGCGTGTACAGAGAAGGGCAACAAGATTGGTGAGGGGAATGAAGGGATCCTCTTACCAAGAGAGGCGTAAGTTCTGCAAATTGCACTGGCTGGAGACTAGGCACCTGCGCGGTGATCTGATTGAGGTGTATAAGGCCTTGAATGGGTTGAGCATGCTGAATTCTGATGGGATCCTTCCACTTGTTCAGACTGCAAACCTAAGGGGCTTAAATTCAAATTAAGAAAAGACATGTAGAGCAGATGTGTGGAAATTTGCCTTTAGCCAGCGGGTGGTTAATTGCTGGAACAAAACTTTCATCTGTCGTTTTGGAAGTTGATAGGTTAAATAAATTTAAGGAGGAACTGGACAGGCATTTCGAGGGAATGCCGTGATTTTTTTTTTTTTTTTTTGGCTGATGCTGCATAAGCTCATACACGTGCTTTCTTGCATCACATGTCACTGCTAATAGTACTACTACATACAGAGAAGGGCAACAAGATTAGTGAGGAGAATGAAGGGGTCCTCCTACCAAGAAAGGCTTCAGTTCTGCAAACTGCAGCGGCTGGAGGCTAGGCACCTGCAAGGTGATCTGATTGAGGTGTACAAGCCCTTAAATGGGTTGAGTACGCTGAATTATAATGGGATTCTTCCGCTTGCTCAGATTACAAACCTGAAGGGCATAAATTCAAATTGAGGAAAGACAATTATAGAACAGATGTGTGAAAATTTGCCTTTAGCCAGCACGTAGTTGAATGCCGAAACAAACTTCCATCTGTCGTGGAAGTTGATAACTTAAATAAATTCAAGGAGGAACTGAAAAAACTTTTAGAGGGAATGGATGGGTGAAATTATTGTTGGTTTTTTTTTGGCTGTTGCTACATAAGCTTGCTTTCTTGCATCACACACTTCTATTAGTGGTTAGTAACAGTACTATTACTACTAACCACTGTCTCCATTAACAGTGGGGCGCCTCCGTAGCCAGGTGGGAAGGAGCAGCAGTGCATAGCACACGCTTCTTGATTAGACCGGGGTTCGAGCCCGTCGCCACCAAATATGAAGGATGCGGAAAGGTCAGGGAATGACCACCGCATATCCCGGAGCAATATGGCCTTAGTTGCTAATGCTCCTAAAAACCAAACAACAAACAACAAACAAACATTAACAGTGGGGCCTCAAATTACAATGACATTGACATCCGATATTCTCAGGAACCGATATACCTTCCATACAATCATTTATTTTAAGGACCGATGATATTTGTAGGTACCGATAGCTTTCCAACATAGCTGGAACGATACATGGGTGGAAATTCTCAGACGTGTGCCGCACAGAACATCATTCATACGATTGTTCTCAACCAATTAACATCTTTTTTATTGTTCGACACGTGCAACATCACTCGTATGATTATTTCAGATTATGATGATCTGAAACTTAAAGCTCAATCAACCAGTGGCAACTGTGCCACTGGTTGATTGAGCTTTAAGATTTGAAGCCTTTAAAGGCTTCAAAGTGCTGTGCACTTTGAAGACTTTAGAGCCAGCAGAGGCGGATTTGAGCACTTCAAAAAAAAAAAGGGCGAATGTCAAAAGTGTTGAAAGGCATGGGGAGGCATCTAGTACTAATAAAAAAGCAGCTGAGACCTTTAAAATTGAATTCCAAGAGTTTGTTGATCAGGAGAATTATCTTACCCACCAGGTTTTTAACACTGACGAAACTGGCCTCTTCTGGAAGTGAATGCCCAGGAGAACGTACATCACTGAGGATGAGGCTAGTTTATTTGGAAGTAATCCTATGAAAGATAGGCTCACTCTCCTGTTGGGTGCCAATGCCTCTTGGATTTTATGCTGAAGCCTTTGCTCTAATACCCCCAGAGTATTTAATTAAACAACAAAAGGTTGACAAAGGCCTGGTTTTAGCGCAGTAACAAGAAGGCCTGGGTTACGGATTATGCTTCAATGAATAGGAGCTTGAAGTTTTCTGTCCTTCAGTGAAGAGTTATCTTGAGAAAAATAAGCTTCCTGTGAAGGCACTGCTCCTGCTGGATAATGCGCCAGGCTATGATTCTATCTCTTAAGATACAATTTGACTTTGTTCAAGTCAACTTTTTGCTACCCCAACACCACTCTTCTTCTTCTTCAACCAATGGACCAGCAAGTGATTGTAAACTTCAAGAAAACCCACCACCACGAAAATGTTTGCAAGTTGCTTTGCACTGACCTCTGGTGGAAATGCTGTCACCCTCAAAGATTTTTGGTGGTCAAAGTTCAACGTGCTGGATTGTGTGAGGCTGATTGTAAGTTCTTGCAACGATGTATCCACCAGGTGCTTAAATTCAGCCTTGAAAAACATCTGGCCTTTAATTATCCATAAAGTTGACAGATTTGAAGATGATGGTACTTTGACAAATGATATTGGCACTCTTGAAAAATCAATGGGTCTGGAAGTTGGCAAAGAGGATGTGGAGGACGTTATTGACGCTCATGGGCATGAGCTAACAAGAGAGGAACTACAAGAGTTGGAGAAAATTATAGTGACACTGGAGAGGAAGAAAAAGACACCCAAAAAGTGTAAGCCGAAGACTGTCATTTATTGTTGTGAGCATTTAAGAGAAGTGATAAAAACACCTCGACATTGAAAACACTGAACTCATGATGTGCAAAAAGGAGGACAGAGCCATTTCTTACTTCAGAAAGATACAAGAAAAGTCATAAAAAACAGACCACTTTGGACAGTTTCTTTACCAGTAGCAACAAAAGACTGAAAAGACACCTGATGCTTGATATAGAGTCCCACCACCATTACTCCACCATTGATTTCATCAGCTCTGCACTTCAAGTCAAAGGTAAATGCTAATTTATTGTTTGCTTTTTATTTTAAGATGTTTTATGACTATTTTTATCACTAGTTTTTAACACGTAAGAAATACCTATTTTATGTGTTGTTGGGGAACGAATTCCAGGAAATCAATGTATTATTAGTTTCAATTACAATATTTTCAACATACAATGGGTTTTGGGGAACGAACTGCCATCGGTGTTTGGGGCCCACTGTATTTTCATTGGAACGGACGTCAAGCTTATAGGCTTGTAATAAAAAGCCTATAACTGAATAATGTAATGTAATTGAATAGGAGAGATATCTGTACAGCCTGGCCTCGCATAACACGAGTTTGATTAACGTGTTTTTCATTTACCACGATTTGAAAAAATTATAATATTTCAGTGGTGCATTATCCTATAGGCAAAAAAGACATCTACCTAGGGCACCCATTCATAAGGGGGGGGGTCCCAAAATCACTGTTTCATAAACTCATTGTTCATCACTCAGTTGTCTGTCTGTCTGTCTCAGCATTGTACCTCTGGGACCACTCAACCTATTGACTTGAAATTTTTGCATGGGTTTGTACATCATGTGGACCAACATAATGCCATATTGATCGTTTTTGACAAAAATTTGTCTGAGAAATGGGGTGTTAAATGTTGTCAACAACCTATAGCTTATTATACGCCGTTGGAAAGAGCTCAACGAGTAGGTTTAAAATATAATTTTAAAATATTTTTAAAATTAAAAATGGCGGCACCAGACAGGAAAATATGAGTAATTTTCGTGTTCCCCCCCCTCCTCTATTTCCATCACTAATGGAGCTAAAAATTTTAAAATCACATTAGCTGTGTATTATTCGATGCTTATCAAGGGAAAACTATTCCAACTGAAATCTATCATTTACTTTGTGTTAAAATTAAACAACCAATTTTTTATTGTACTTTGATAGCGTGCTTCTTTATACTAAGTAACTCTCCTTTTGGTGACAAAAAAAAGTTGCTAATTAGTTAGTTAATAATTCTATAAAAGTAATTTATAAATTTTGCGATGAGAAGTATTTTTTAACAATTTTCAAAGCTGGAGTTGTCCCGGCAAGGAGGTACTCGGAGAGCCAGTGTTGAGGCGAAAAACACTAGCGGTGGTGAGGAGGCACCTGCGCAGTCTTACACGGCCCTCACCTGCCAGTCGCTTCTCCCCCAAGACTTTAATTACTTCTCCAAGAAGTCTGAGTCACTTCTCCCACCCTTGTCATTCACAACAACTGGAAAGACTCAAATAGAAATGTTTTCGTTAGTTTTAGGCCAAGCCAGGATACTAGAAACTTTTTTTCAGTTATCATAAAGCTCTCTATTTGAGATACTACACTAATGACCATTGGTGACTACGGAACCTTCATCCCGAGTGCCTGGCACTCAGTAGTTGACCAATTTATTTACTAATATTTTGAAGTGATTTTTATCGGAAACTGAACTTTACCTGAAGATTAATTTGAAAATTATGTTTTTTTCAAAAATGGTTTTACCGATTTTGTTGAAATTTTATATTTAGTTCTTAAGTCATATAATTTGTTTGTTTTGTTGTTACGATAAAATGAAATTTAAAATGTTCTTTATTAGTTTTTTCTTTAGATGGACCCCCAAATTCCATTTTGCCTTGGGCCACATGAAGGTATAACACGTCACTGCACTATTTACTTTACGCGATGCAAATTTTCAGTTAACGATCTTTTTTATGTGATAGTTGAAAAATAATCGAATCGCACGCTAAGCGTCTGACAATCTCAGTGTATTCCACAACAATCGGAAGTAGACGTGTTACTTGTTTGTCTCCTGCTAATAAAGTCACATGCAGAGGCATTTAAAAATTCTAATTTTCTACCTGTTAATTGTGGATAAAAGAAAAAGTGAAAAACAAAGTGATTGCAATAAAAAAATTGAAAAGTTATTATTTTAGCTGAAAAACTTGAAGTTATTAAAAAACATGAAAGTCGTGCAAACCATGTGAAAATTGTAAGAGATCGAGGATACAGTGAGTCTACCATATGAACTATCTTCAGCCATAAGGACAAATATAAAGAGAAAGGTAAAGTTTCATCAACTTCTTTTGTTTTACAAAATACCAGAAACCAAACTCCAATAATGATTGAAATGGAAAGTATTTTATCAATTTGGATAGAAGATTGCAATCGAAAAAGAATTCCATTATCTAAGGACAATATTCAGAGCAAAGCTATTAACATTTTTACTAAGCTCAAAAAAACAAAATATCAAGGGGAGATATGTTGCTAGTTCAGAGTGGTTTGAACGTTTCAAGAATCGAGCAGGACTGCATAATGTTAAAGTAACAGGGGAAGCTGCTAGTACTGATGAAGATGCTGCAGCCAAATTTCCTGCAGAATTGCAAAAAATCATTCAGGATGGTGAATACGACGATCGGCAAATATTTAACGTAGACAAAACGGGCCTATTTTGGAAACGGATGCCAATTAAAACTTATTTGGCTGTAAATGAAGCATCACAATATGGGTATAGTCTCAAAAGATCTACTAACGCTTTTATTATGAGGTAATGCTGAAGGTGAATTGAATTGAAGCCTATGCTTGTGTACCCTACACAAAATCCTAGGGCTATAAAAGGATACAGCCATCAAACTCTTCCAGTCATATTGCGTTCAAATAAAAAAGCATGGATGACCAAAGTCCTATTTGAAGACTGGTTTACATTTTATTTCTGTCCAATAGTTGAAGCCTATTGCAAGAAAAATAATCTTATTTTTAAAGCTCTGTTGCTTTTAGATAATGCACCTGGACAATCTTCTGCACTTGTTGACTTAAATGAAAATGTGAAAGTTGTTTTTTTACAGGCAAATACGACTTCGCTATTCCAACCCACGGATCAAGGGACGATTGCAACTTTCAAAGCTTACTCCGTAGACATTTGCACAGGCACTTGAAGCTACAACAGGAGAGACAATGCAATTTCTGTACCAGAATTTTGGAAAGAATATAACATACGAGTGGCCATTGAAAACATTCACACAGCATGGGAAGAAGTGACAGCCAGCAATACGAGAGCAGTTTGGAAGCATCTTTTACTCCATTGCACAAACAATTTTACTGGCTTCAAAGATGCAGTTCTAAAAGTTATTAAAAACATAACTAATATTGGTAATGACCTTGGTTTCAAAGGCTTGGATACGGCTAACGTTCGAGAATCACTGAATTCGCATTCAGAACAGCTAAGTGACAACGATCTCCTTCAAATAGAGGAACAGTGTGCGTACAAAGAAGCCGAAGAAAAAGAGCGTGAGCCAGATTAAAATGTTACCACAAAGGAGATAACAGTAAAAGAACTAGATGAAATCTTTCATATAGCAGAGAACCTTAAACAAAAGGTAATGGATGTTGATCCCAACATTGAAAGAAGCATATTATTTTGCCAGGGCTTAGAGAAGCTTGTTGTTGGCTATCGGAAATTGTATGATGAAAAAAAGAAAGCCAAAACTGTTCGAACGACTGTGTTTGAATATTTCCGTAGCAAATAGTTAGTTTCTTCATTATGTATTTTATGCAATAAACATTTAATTCTATAATTATTTTATTATCTTTTACATGGTATATAGTTAAAAAGTTATTTAAAAGGTATTTTTAAAATTCTTTATGGACATTCCTGAAGGTCATGGACCAATTAATTTTTCCTATTGATTATTATATTTGATTAACGAGTTTCTGTTTTGCGCGACGAATTAATCGTGGCCAGCCTGTATATCTCCAAACTGTAGAGACCTGCTCTGATTCCAAGGATGAGCTTATAATTATGATCAAAGGTTTGCTTATCTCTTTTGTTATGCCATTTATATTGAGTGGAGCAATGTGGTTCACCTCTTTCCTTCTAGTGTTAACATCAAACAGCAAAAAAATTTGCAACTTTTTTTGCACTTTTAGCCAAAGACTTCCTCATAATTTGCATCGACTTGACTAACCCTTAGTGACTTGACTGTGGACTAATTTATACTTACTGTAGGTCTCTATATCCCCTGATAATTTATAATCATACCATGCATTTCTCTTCTCTACCATTAGTTACATCGGTTCATTTATTTAGGTCTGAAACTTGAATAATATTCCCTTAGTTATAAAACACAGGGTTATTCAAAATGAAGTCCGAATAACCCTGTTATAATATCTCAAGTTTCGTTCCCATGCTCGCAATGTTCGGACTTCATTTTGAATAACCCTGTATTTAGCAGTGCTATAATTATTTCTCTGAACACTTTCCATTTAGAATTTGCAGTTACTAACATCATCAGGTGTTTCCAATGAAAAGAATTTTAAAACTTTCTAAGAGCACTGTTGTCACTTTTATGAAAGCAAAATCTCTTCTTTACCCTTAAGTCCTTTATTTATATATTTTATTAAATCCCATATCACTAGATTATGATCACTGCCACCTAGTGGTTTCTTTATTGGGAAATTCTTAAATGCATGAAGTGTCATTGCTGATAATAAAATCAAGAGTATAGCTTTCTCCTGTTTGCCTCTGTAACATGCTGGTATAGAAAACAACATCCAATAGATCCAGAAAAGCAACTATTTCAGTGACCTACAAAAGCTACTGTTTTCTGCTATATGAGTCACCAATCCACAAGTTCCAGTCAATATATCAGGAAAGTTAAAATTCCCATTTTATAAGAGTGGAGCAATATATATTCTGATCTACTGGCCCATTCCATTTGTCTGAACAGCTGTTCATTAAACTCATCAAAGTCACTTAGCCTACAATACTCCTACTCTCATTTTTGTTTTCCCAGTGCATGTCACACCAAACTAACTCAACAATACACTGATCACCCACATCAATTGGGTGCATTGCCTTAGACTACATGTGCTTCTTAACCAAACATAATTCTTCCTCCCCTCCTGTCCATATGGCAAATGGGGGAACTGTAGACACTGCAAACATCCTTTCTGTATATTTATTTCTCTAGAACTTTGTTACTCACTTCCTTCTAGTCACTTGTTTAGTTCATGTTACAACGGCTTTTCTGAACACACACACACACACACACACACACACACACACACACACACACACACACACACACACACACACGACAAGCTATATTATACACAAGAAATAACAAAAATAAAACATGCACTTTCTGCACACATTGTAATCAAAATTCCACATCTTATGAAATGGATATTGGAAAATATCATTGCAGGAATATTTTCCAACTGTATCTGATATCCTTACAATGTCCACATTTGATGACTTAATACATCAAATACATAAAATTTATTTACTAATTTTTTTACTATATTCCTCGTTTCCAATGAAAAGAATTTAAAAATGTTCTAAGAGCACTTTTATGAAAGCAAAATCTCTTCTTTACGCTTAAGTCCTTTATTTATATATTTTATAAATATTATATGTTTATAAAATATAAATATATACCAGTTTCCCTGGTATATTATATTTATATACCAGGGACCAAGATTTAACAAGGCACTACACAATTCTTGATTTAAATATTTTACATTAAACTTTTTCTTTTTTTTTTTACCTTCTAGAAGAATTTAAATAGTATACAAGAATCAAAAAAGAGAATATCTTAATTTGAATAAATGCCATAATCTATCACAAGTGGTTTTTTTAATGGTGTTTTCATTCCTTTAACTCTGTCAAAAAATGTATTATTATTCATGGAAGAAGAGAAGGAAGAGGAATTTCCTTAAAAGTAATGAACCTAACAGACATAATTCTGTTTTGTAATACAAAATCTGGGTGTTTGTGGTAACCATAATGAAGCTTATAATGCAGTTACACTTGAATATTTTCATTGCTGATTTAAGTATTAATATTTTTATAGACAATACTACTATTCTAAACAGTATAAGAACTCACCATATTATTTATAATATATTTTATTTTATTTATAAAATAAAAGTATATAAAGCAGCCATACACACCTTACATTCCTAATAAAAGGTTAAATAACATTCTACTTCCCAAAATTTCTGATTTTTTCCTTCCGATCAAGTACAAACAAGAGATCCTTTAACGATGGTTTCAAAAACTTTATAAAAGAATGATTTATTTCCTATTCACTAAAGCAGCACGAATAGCTGCACTACCATTAATAACCTGCTATTTATAACATGGGAGTCATTTTGACCTTTAAATTACTTGGGGACGTCCCCCAAGTAATTTAAATGTCTCACAAAGGTTGGTAATATATATATATATATATATATATATACAGTGCTTTTTTTGAGATGGTATGTAATGGTACGGCGTACCGGCACTTTATTAAAAGAGACGTCTGACATTTGGATGCAGTACACTTAAAAATTTGTAATATTCCAGAATTTTTTTTCACATGTTTACCTACTATTCAAATAAGCTTAAAGTTATTTAACTAAATTTGCATTTTTCACTTTCTACTGTTAAGATATTTTCTATATAAAACTCTATAACTATTTTTAGAATTCTAAATAACTCAGTCAGACCTCTGTTTAACGAACTCCTTTTACAGCAAATTTTTTTTTTGAATTCCCCTTGGAAATTACATTTCAAATAGTTTCTGTTAAGCGAAGAAAATTTTCATATAATGAACAGCTTAGGAGAGATTAACTGGGTACGCAATGTTTGCACTTCTGGCCTTCAGGCAACTTAGGAAATTAGTGCTGCTGCTAAGCAAGAATTGAGAGAGCTAGGGGGATTACCATTCTACAACTCAGTGGTACCTGGTAAAACCTATCCGACCACCTGTCCCACATACGGAGAAGTCGTGCTGGTCAACAGTGAGCAGTTCAAGGGGTATTTCCAATGGGTCCACCTTCTACTGGAGTGGCATCCAACCATTTCCCGTACAGGGGCCTATATTCAAAGTTAAATTTCCTTCGGGTGCCACACTTTAGTGATTCAAGAAAAAATAGTGCGTTACATTTTCCATATACTGTTACATGTAAAAGGAAGTTTCAGTTTTCATGTTACCCTTTTTTATTTTCGGGCTATATATAAAAAATGCAAATTCCCAACACTTTTATGTGTAACAAATCTATGTTACTAATTTATTTTTTAGATTTTATTTAAATTATAAAAAATATTACTTTCTTTTGTTTTTCAAAAAAATACCTTACTTTTGCCTTTAAATGCTCACTTTAAAAAATTTAACCTGAAAGGATCACTACTTAAGATGAATATAAACCTAATAAATAAAAATGATACACCTAAAATTGAAAATATTCAAACATTTTATTAAATACAATACACGATTTAAATTACTAAACAAAACAATTAATTAAAGAGAATTTTTTTATTATTAGCCTGTTTTAATTCGTTTTCTGTGCAGGCCATAGGTTGGACACCTCTGTGAATCAATTGTAAGTGCCCCATTCGAGAATTAGGAGGGAGTGATTTTCTTTTACCCCAACAAATAATCATCTGTTGTTTTGCGGAAGTGTGTTATCCACGTTTTATTGCAAATTTCCCCTATTTCTGTTTGGTCACAGTACCTGAATATCCGAATGACACCAACATTTTGAACAGTTTCAAAAAAAAATATATATATATATCTCCTATTTAAGAACTAGTGACAATATCGATGACGAGAGAAGGAACATGAGGACAATGAAGGTATTAAACCTTCTAAATATGAAATTTTGGCATTTGGTGAGAAAGGAGTTTAGAAAATTATCAATTAGGCTTCAGTTAAATGAAAGAGATATAATTTTCGCATTTCAGGAATACCTAATTGATAAAAGAGTTTCGGAAGAATTGAAGAGCATTTGTTGAATGCTCTGAGTACGATAGCAATTTCATCAAGTGAATGTGAAAGAGGATTTTCACAAATGAATCTGATCATCAGCCCAACCAGAGCTTCGTTGATGACAAAAACAATTTCTTCACTAATATTTCTTAAAATTGTAGGCCCACCAGTGACACTTCAATCCAGCAAATATATCGATTCATGGCTGCTTCAGAAGCGTCATTCATCAACAGACACAAACAGTAAGAAAAGAAGTCAGCATAGTGTGTTGGATGAGAACTCAATAAAAATTTGGAATATTCTATAAAAACTTTATTATGAAATTATTTTTACTTTACTTATTTTTTACACATTTTACTTATTTTTTTATATAATTGAATAATAAATTTATGCTTAATAAATGTATTAAGCTGTGTATTAATATAGTTAATTTGTTGTTCTTATTCCAAAAACATTACTACTGAAGTAACAATATCAGAAATAATTTTTTGGAATATTGTACTTTTCATGTCCTTTTAATTTTCAATTTTTCCTGATTGCAAAGAATGAGTACCAGCACCTAATTTTTTTTTTTTTTTTTTTTTTAACAAAAAAAGCACTGTGTATATATATATATATATATATATATTATATGATCTCGAAAAAAGTCAAACAGTTAAGATGACTAATTTTATACAGGAAGATATATGTAATCACTTCAAAAATATACCAAGCTCTACCTACTTTCTTAGATCATAATTTAATTAGAATAGAAAAAATAAAGGCTTTTAAAAAAACTTGAATAGCCATACGGGTGGAGGGTAACCAAATACTTTCCTTTACTCAAAAGTATACGATGGATTTTTGATTAGCTAACCAAACCTAGGTTAGCTTTTGAAACAAGCCACTTAAACCATGTGGACAATGCAAAATTAGTTTATTATATGCTTTGATCTAATTCCTAAACTTATTACAAAGGTGGTATTTCAGGATCCTTATTGGATCATATCATCAGATAAGGTTAACTTATTATAGTGACAGAGAAGAGAAATGCATGAGATATCTCTTCTCGTGGCAGAGAACAGTAATGCTGGAGTGCATATAAATTACCAGGCAACAGAGAAGCCTACGGCAGATATAAGCTAGTCTGTAATCGAGTTGCAAAGGAGTTTAGGCAGGTGAAGGCAGATTACGAGAAATCTTTGGCAAAGGATGCAAATAAATATAGCAAAGAGTTCTTTACTTATGTAAACTCCAGCAGGAAAGGGATGAATCAGATTAGTCCACTTAACATAGAGGGTTTGACTATTGATGATAATGCTCGGGTAACTGATAAACTGAATGAGTATTTTGCATCTACATTCACACATGGAGTTATTCAAGGAGGGGAATACCAGAAGTTATCAAACTCTAACAGGGAGCTAAGTGATTTTGTAATAACTGAGAACAAAGTGGAGGAGAAATTGAAGTTAAACATAAGGAAGGCACCTGGGGTGGATGGGATCTATCCAGTTATATTAAAGGAGGCAGCAAAGAAAGTAAGAAAACCCTTAGTCATAATTATGAAAGCTTCCTTGGACTTCAGGGAGGTCCCAATGGACAGGAGGTGTGCAAATGTGTCCCCAATTCACAAAGGGGGATCAACACGGGTAATTACAGACCTGTTAGTCTAACTTCTATTCCAGGAAAAATAATGGATTCACTGGTTAATGAAGCGATGCAGAATCATCTAGACAAGACTGCAGTTATAGTTCAGACACAGCATGGTTTGTTAAGGGAAAGTCTTGTCTGACAAATTCCATTGCATACCATGATTGGTCACAAAGGAACTAGATGCAAAGAATAATTTTGATATCATATACTTGGATTTTAGGAAAGCTTTCGATACTGTGGCACATGGAAGACTACTGTACAAATTCGAGCAGTATGGCATTAAGGGTAAGTTGCTACAATGGATAAAAGGATGGTTGAGTAGGAGAAGACAGAGTGGTAATCAATGTATGCTGCTCTTTGTGGACTAATGTTATTAGTGGAGTTCCCCCAGGTTATCAATGATATCGATGAGGGTATATCAGGCATAATGTATAAAGTTTGCAGATGGTACAAAGGTTGGCAGGGTTGTTAATGACAGTAATGGCAGTGCGCTACTGCAACAGGATCTAGAAAAGTTGGGCAGATGGGCTGAGAAGTGGCAACTGAAGTTTAATATTGACAAATGCAAAGTACTGCATATGGGTAGCAGTAATCCAGAGTAATGTATCAACTGTGTGGTATTACACTTAGGGTGGTAAAAAATGAAAGACTTGGGAGTAATTGTGCAGTCAGATATGAAGTTTTCTGAGCAATGCAGACAAATTGCTAGAGCAGGTAATGGGATATTGTCAATGATATACAAGAATTTTGCTAGCAGAGAAAAGGAGGTGATTATCCCTTTGTATAAGGCAATGGTCAGGTCACACCTTCAGTTCTGTGTACAGGTCTGGAAGTCTCATTTAGGGAAGGATGTAGAGTTGCTTGAGCGTGTACAGAGAAGAGCAACGAGATTGGTGAGTGGAAGAAAGGGTTGGTGTTACCAAGAAACACTTAAATTCTGCAAATTGCAGCTTCTGGATAATAGGAACCTGCAAGGTGATCTAATTGAGGTGTATAATGCCTTGAATGGATTGAGCAAGCTAAATGCTAATGGGATTCTTCCTCTTGCTCAGATTACTCACCTGAAGGGGCATAAATTCAAATTGCAGAAAGACAATTGTAGAATAGATGTGCAGAAATTCGCCTTTATCCAGTGGGCGGTTGATAGTTCGAACAGACTTCCATCTGTTGTAGTGGAGGTCAGCAGCTTTAATAATTTCAAGGCAGAACTAGACAAACATTTGGAGTAAATACATTGGTGAAATGTGAAGGGGTTTAAATGTAATTTTATTTATTTAATTTTTTTTTGGCTGATGCTATATAAGCTTGCTTTGTTGCATCATATGCCTCTACTAATGCTAATGATATTTCAGGAAATAAGTTTAGGGATTAGGTCAAAGAGCTTAATTAATAAGCTAATTTTGCACTATCCACATGCCCTAAGAGTGATTCATTTCAAAAATTAATCCATGGATGATCAACCAAGTAGCATCACTTCCAAATTATTAAAACCTGGGTTGTCACTGAAAGTCTCAACAAGACTGGCTGCACTTTATTTTGCTTGAAAGGATTTTATACTAATAGGGTGACACTCTCACTACAGGTAGCTAATGTAAGGTTAATTAACATACTGCTCTTCAAAAATAAGCAGAAATAAAAAGTACTTACTACAAGTATATATTTGGTTCTGTACTGGTAAGCTCCAAAAAATCCAAGTATCACAACAATTAACTGAAGGAAATTTGCAAATATTGGGGCCCACATATAGCCTAAGAAGTCAAATATTTGCCGCTGAACTGTAGCAATCTAAAAAATAATAATAAAATAATACTGCATATAAACAAAAAAAGCACTGAAATTAAGATATTAAAAGTTAAATCTTTATTATAAAAATAAAATATATACGCATACCTCTCCAAACATATTTTTATATGTAATGTGAAAAACTAGCTCATTATGCTATCAAGTGCAACATATGTTCCAAACAAAAAAAAAAAAGTGTGTAGTAGAGTATGCACTATAGCAGGTAAATTTTCATAACAGGCAGGGATAGTTTCATAAAGATAATATCAATACTTACTCAATTTTGGAAACTTAATTTTACAATAACATATTACACTATGATTGATAAATAACATACTCAAATTCAGAGGTTAAATAAAATTTTATTGGAATAAAATATACAAGAGCTATACTGTTTCATTTTAGATAATTTTTTCAATGAAAGGAAGGGGATCTTCTTGTAATGGGGTAGGTTTTTTTTTTTAAGAACAAACATATGGTCAGTTGCCTGGCTTGTCCCCCCACCTTCTAAAATGAATCTAACTACTCATCAGATCACCCAATTTTCTTTTGAATGTGCTATTCTTTTGATGTCCAGATCCATGTTGGAAACCATTTTTCACCAAAACTTTAAAACTTCAATCTATTTCAATATTTAATGCTTCCCATTTTTCTGAAACACTTTTTTTTTACTCATTGTGTGCTATGTATATACAGAAACTATATATAAATTTTTACAAAAAAAAAAAAAATATATATATATATATATATATATATATATATAACAAATCAAAATATTTAACACACATTCAAGGACAACAATAAACTGAAATTATGCTAGCAAGGAAGAGTGTAACATGGCAGCATATGAGTTCTTGTGTGTAACTTTGGATTTTTGTGCATGTATTGGCAGACAAGGTATCAAATAAATGTGCATAACTTGAAACATGCATTGTAAGATGGTGTATTATAGCATGATGAGCTGTATATGGACATAAACACATACAGCACATGTTCCCTATACCCAGGCTATAACAGTCTCCAAAGCATAAGAAATTTAGGCTAACACACACACACACACACACATACCCGACAATTTTTAGAAATTCAATTTCTAAAAATTTTTCATGCATAGAAAGATTTTTAAGAGAGGCACTGTCCAAATGGTATTTCACAGGCTTTTCTTTCTATAAAATAATTAATGCATTTTATATGACAAAGCAAGCAAATTATGAATGTCATCATGAAATGCAATACATTATTTTCAAGTTCTTAGCTTTGTTTATTTATATTATTTAATTTTTTCATTCTGTTCTAATATATAGTATGGACTAATGCAAAATCTTTGTTTCACAACTGGGTGCACCATGACAGTTCATGCGGATCAACTACTACAGTGCACTTACATCACTCAACAGAGCCACCTAACAATGGCTTTTAAGTGTATATCATTAATTGGTAGGATTAAAACTGAAGGAAAAAAATAACATCTGCATATATGAAAATTAACATAGACTTTGCTAAAAGTTGGAAGAAAACTAAGTTTATCAGAAACCAAGAAAATGCATCTGATTTCTGAAAAACTTCCAACTAAATCGGAAGAGTTGGAAGATAAGCTTAATATTTTCTTCTTGTATTGGGTCAGTTTTTTTAAGAACAAAACATATGGTCAGTGGGACCATATGTTTGTTCCTAAGGTGTTGGTGAGAGAGACTCTTGTAAGAAAATATATATAAAAAAAGATTAAAATGCAGTTTGATAAATTTTTTTACATGTATTACCTTTCATCTGTTTGTGTTTCAGGATACCTTGTATGTAAAGCAGTATTTCAAAATATAAAAGCAAAATATAAAGCAGTATTGAAATTTCCATTCACAGAGATAACCATTCAATCACTTATTTCTAGGGAACCAGAATTTGCCAAATAGTTTTTGAAAACCCTAGAACATGTGATTTTTCATTGTTCAAATAAGTACCAAACCCTAAAATTAAGTTTAAAAAGAGCATTAGCATTAGTAGAGGCATTTGATGCAAGAAAGCAAGCTTATGCAGCATCAGCCAAAAAAGAAAAAAATAATAAATAAATAAAAAAAAAAAAATCACTTCCACTTCACCCCTCTGTTCGTTCGAAATACCTGTCCAGCTGAGCCTTAAACTTATTTAGGCTATCAACTTCCACGACAAGGGATGGAAGTCTGTTCCACCAACAAACTACCCACTGGCTAAAGGCAAATTTCCTCACGTCTATCCTACATCCGTCTTTCCTCAATTTGAATTTATGCCCTCTCAGGTGATTATTCTGAGCAAGAGGAAGAATCCCATCAGCATTGAGCATGCTCAAACCATTCAAGGCTTTATACACCTCTATGAGATCACCTCGCTGGTGCCTAGTCTCCAGACACTGTAATTTGCAAAACTTAAGCCGTTCTTCGTAAGAGCATCCCTTTGTTCCATTCACTAATCTTGTTGCCCTTCTCTGTACTCGTTCCAGCATCTCTACATCCTCCAGACCTGTATACAGTACTCTAGGTGTGGCCTGACCATTGCCTTATACAAGGGAATAATCACCTCCTTATCCCTGCTAGAAAAATTCCAATATATCATCAACAATACACCATTAGCTACTCTTGTAGCCCGTCTGCACTGCTCAGAAAACTTCATATCTGCCTGCCCAATTACCCCCAGGTCCCTTTCATTCTCTACCACTGTCAGTGTAGTACCACAGAGTTGATACGTTGCTCTGGGGTTGCTGTTTCCCATATGTAGTACTTTACATTTGTCAATGTTAAACTTCATTTGCCACCCCTCAGCTCAACCTTTCCAGATCCTGTTGCAGTAGCATAGTGTCAGTAGTGTCCTTGACAACCCTGATAACCTTCGTATCGTCTGCAAACTTGGACATTAAACTTGATATACCATCATCAATATCATTTATAAATACAGAAAACAATAATGGACCCAATACTGAACCCTGAGGGACTCCACTAATAACATTAGTCCACGATGAGCAGTGTCTATTGATTACCACTCTCTGTCTTCTCCCCCTCAACCACCCCTTTATCCATAGCAGCAATTTGCCTCCAATACCACAATGCATCAATTTGTGCAGCAGTCTTCCATGTGCAACAGTATCAAAAGCCTTTCTAAGATCCAAGTATATAATATCAAAGTTATTCCCTGCATCCAGTTCTTTTGTGACTGCATCATAGTATCCAATCAAATTGGTCAGGCAAGACTTCCCCTTAACAAAACCATGCTGTGTCTGAGCTATAACTGAAGTCTTGTCTAGATGATCCTGCAGTGCTTCTTTAACCAGTGCCTCCATTAATTTTCCGGAAGAGAAGTTAAACTAACAGGTCTATAATTACTTGTGTCGCCCTTTGTGAATTGGGGGTCACATTTGCACATCTCCAGTCCCTGGGTACTTCCCCTAAGTCTAAGGAAGCTCTCATAATTAGGGCTAAGGGTTTGCTTACTTCCTTTGCTGCCTCCTTTAATATAACTGGATAGATCCCATCCACCCCAGGTGCCTTTCTTGTATTTATCTTCAACAATTTCTCCTCCACTTGACTCTCAGTTATTACAAGATTCTCTAGCTTACTGCCAGAGTTGAACACACCTCTGGCATTCCCCTCCCTGAATAACTCCTCATGTGTGAATGTCGATGCAAAATATTCATTTAGTTTGTTAGCTACCTGAGCAGGATCATCAACAGTTGACCCATCGATATCAAGTGGACCAATCTGATTCATCCCCTTCCTTCTAGAGTTTACATAAGTAAAGAACTCTTTGCTGTTTTTCTTTGCATCCCTTGCCAAAGATTTCTCGTAATCTGCCTTCGCCTGCCTAACCTCCTTTGTAACTTGGTTACAGATCAACTTGTATCTATCATAGGCTTCTGTGTCACGTGTTAATTTGTATGTATCCCATGCATTTTTCTTCTCTGCCATGTGTCTCATTAGTTCATCTGACATCCACTTAGGCCTAAACTTTGAACAATATTTCTTAGTTGGTATGTAAAGCCTAGTAGCTTCCAAGATTAATTCTTTGAATGCTTTCCATTTTGAATTTGCTGTTGGTAACATCATCAGTTGGTCCCACAGTATAGAATTTAAATACTGTCTCAGTACATCATAGTCGCCTTTACGAAAGCAATAAACCTTCCCTTTACCCCTAATGGTAGTTACCTCTTTGAGTAAATCCCACTTCAGCACACTGTGATCACTGCCACCTAGTGGTTCATTTACCTGCAGATTCTTAATGCATGAAGAATCACTACTGATAATCAAATCAAGAGTATTACTCCCTCTAGTTGCCTCCCGAACATGCTGATGTAGAAAACAATCATCCAATAAATCCATAAAAGCCTTGATAGTGTGTGAGTGACCAGCCCCCAAATTCCAGTCAATATCTGGGAAATTAAAATCCCCCATTATAAGACTCTCTGATTTACTGGCCCACTCTATTTCCCCGTACAGTTTCTTATTATACTCATCAGAGTCATTAGGCCTATAGCGCACTCCTACTCTCAATTTTGCTCTCCCAATGCTTATGTCACACCAAACTGACTCGACACTGCACTGTCCAGTAATGTCGACTGGCTTCACTTCCTTGGATTTTATGTATTTCTTAACTAATAGCATAACCCCCCCCCTCCCTTCCTATCCTATCTGTAGACATTGTACTCCCCAAATTCCAGTTCTGCATTCCTTATATCCGTGTGACACCACGTCTCTGAAATCCCCACAATATCTGCCTTTGATGTTTTGAGCAATACCTCAAATTCATCAAATTTATTTACTAAACTCCTAGCACTGGTGTACATGCAAGTATACATGCACCTGTTCTTTTTCTTAGCTACCCTAACACAACCCATGTGTTTACTTGTACCCCAATGATTTCCAGCAGTCTCTGAAATATCCTGCATCTTATTTTCCAGGCTGCGGTTCATTCCAATAGAAGCAGTGCAAGAATCACTTTCACCTCTGCCAGTGGCTACTGTTAATCTGTTAGTCCTTGTATCCCCCCAATCTAGCAGTTTTCCGACCCACCTAACACTGCCTCGATAGCATCAGCAAACATTCTTGCATTGTGTGCCCACTCCTATGCTGATTTTCCACAGAGCTTTAGTTTCAGCTTTGATTATTGTGCTCCATACTACTATGAGTCAGAAGTGAAGTAGTTCAGAAATAATAATTTTGTTCTTTAGATAATTCTGCTGTTATTAAAATATTTTTTATTAACCAAATATAATGTTTAAATAAAATATAAAATTATAAAGTTCTCCATGTTAAAATATTTCTTGCTTTTACCACCCCATCCCAAAAAATATGAGTGTATAAACTAAAGCATGTGCCTGCTCTTACATTTGCTTCTGGCATGCCCATTGCAAGATTAAACTATTATTAATGGATTTTGCTACTTATTAAATGTAATTTTTTATAATGAAAAATTCAAAAATTTTAAAACATAGATACCCATGGCAAATATTTTGCCAAAACTATTTCAGAGAAAAAGTAAAGATCAAAGTAATCACAAAAACCTCTCCCTCAGCTGCTAGCTAAGGTGTCAGTGGGAGAGACTATTGTAATAAAATACAGTCGATTCCGGTTATTTGGGACACATTGGGATTAGTGCATTTTGGCCCAATTAAGCGGCTGCCCCAATTATCCGAAGTTTCACGTAAATAGTTAAAAATACAAGGGACCGCCGCTTTACAATTGGTTCACTGTACAATCAAATCACATTACGATGGACTCACCTAGTGGCGTAGCTACCATGTAGGGAGGCAAGGCAATTGCCTCCGGGCCCTTTAGGGGCTGAGTGTCTTTGGATATCTCCTGTTTTTGCAATGTTCATTAATTAAGGGGCCTGAACATTTTCTTTGTCTCCGGGCCCGAAAAAGGGCAGCTATGCTACTGGACTCGCCACAGTAAAGTACCGTTGACTATACGATGTGTAGTAACTGCCGGTCATTGTGATGTGATCATGTTTGTGAATTGAATTTTAATTCTATTAAACAATGATTCTAATTAGCGAAAATAGGAGGAATATTATCCACAGGGTATATAAGTAAAGATATACAGTGAAACTTCCCTTTAACGGACAGCCATGGGGAACGAAAATGTGTCCGTTAGAGAGAAGTGTCCGCTAACAAGAAGTCTGAGGGAGAAAAAAAATAAATAAAAGAAAAATCGTTAAACGTTTAATGTAAAATTAAATATATATACAGATTTTGAACAATATTTTTGTAAATAATATACAATTACATACACAAGAGATAAAGAAAAATCGTTAAACGTTTAATGTAAAATTAAATTAAATTATATACAGATTTTGCACAATATTTTTGTAAATAATATACATACAGTAATCACTTATTTTCTTCTGCACCTTCTTCCGGCTGATAATTTTGTTTTCAGCATTTGTTTGGAGTGAAGAAACCATCAAAAGTCCTTCAGTATCTTGTTCAGTGGCAAAAAACATTTTTAAACGATTGATTTGTATGAGCGCTTCTTCTATTTTCATCGGTGGTTTGTCGTTAATATGTTCTTAGACAGAATGACCTCCTTCCATTTCTTCATCCTCATGAGGAACTTCTTGAAAAATATCGATGATAATGTTGTTTATCTATAGCACCATCTTCAGTAGTGAGGTTCGAGTCTATATCTTTGTAGCCAGGGTCACTTGTAGCTGAAGTGTCGTACATTATCAATAGATGTTGAAGTTCTTGTTCTTCTTGGTGCTCCACATTGCTGTTCACAACTTCAAGTTTTGTTTGAGAAGCCAGCCTTTACAAAACAGTTCACGACAGTTTGTTTTCTAATTGCATTTACTGAAGAGGAAATCCATTGAATCGCATCTAGGATGCTGATTTTCTTTGCAAGGTCATTCGCACATGTTACATCATTTATGTTTGCAATGAGATGTCTTAAAACACGTTTTCTGTAGTGAAGTTTAAAATTTTTTATTATCCCTTGATCCAAGGGCTGACACTCTGCAGATGTGTTTGGTGGCAGAAAAACGATTTGAATGTTGGACAATTCAATGTGCGGGTGAGATGCAGCATTATCCATGAAAAGAATAATTTTTCTGTTTTGACGAATCATGTTTTGGTTAAAGTGACTTATCCATTCGCTCATGATATCTCGTGTCATCCACGCTTTTTTATTAGACTTCCAGTCAACATTCAACTTTATGCCCTTGAAACAACGAGGATTTTGTGGTTTTCCTATAACAAGAGGTTGTTCAAAGTCTCCCAGCATATTTGTACAAATAGTACAGTCAAGCGTTCCTTAGAAATTTTTCCGCCCTGGCACTTTTCGTTTTTTAGACTCATTGTTTTTTCAGGAAGAGCTTTAAAAAACAACCCTGTTTCGTCACAGTTGTAAATATCCTTAGCTTCAAAGTCACAATATAAATCTTCCAATTTGACGGTCCACTCTGTTACAACCCCAGTATCAACAGATCCACCTTCACCACTTACGGTTTTCCAAGAAATTTTATGCCGAGTTTTGAACTTGTCTAGCCATCCCACAGAAGCTTTGAACTCATTTACTCCCATAGATTTCGCAACCTCCAAAGCCTTTTCCCTAATAATAGGCCCATTAATGGGAATTTTTTTAGCACGTTTGCGACAAAACTACTCATACATAACATTGTCAATTTGAAGTCCAACGGTTTTCGGGAATGATTTTTGAACCTGATCATTTCCGTGTTGCCAAAATTATTTGAGCAGTTCATTTTTTTTCTTTAGGATGTCGCTTACCTGCGTCTTCCCGATTTTGAATTTTGCAGTGAGATTGCGAACACTATTTTTTTTGCCGATCATACGCATTAATGAGTTAGACTTTATCTTTTAAAGTTAAATGGTTACGAGAAGACATCGTGCACTTCACACGACACTGAACAAAACTGAAACTCAAAAGACGAAAGGCCGACAAAATCCCCCCCCCCTGCACACACTGAATTCATCAGAAGTTTTACACGTGCCTTAAAATTCTTGAAAAAGGGTTTAGAACCGCGACGTAAACCTTGATAAAATTCAGAGAATCGGAAATAGAAAATAAACGCACGATTCAGGCAATACACGGAAGAAAAGTTCGTAGAAAAAGGGCCATGAGCTCTCCCGCAGTCCGTTATGGGGAGATCAAATTAAGTGCTAATCTAAACGAAACAGTGCAGATTGCCTGTCCGCGTCCGTTACAGAGAATGTCTGCTAGACGGAAGCTGCAAACACGTTAAAACCAATACAGGTGAGTTGGGGAATTTTAAAATGTCCGTTGTAGAGAGATGTCCGTTAGGAGAAGTTTCACTGTATTAAGCACAAATTTACCCTTTATTACCTTACCAATTAAAAAATTAAATGATACGTGAAAATTGGAAGAATATACGTGATAATCGAAATAATTAATACGTACATACTAACTAGTAGGCATTTCTGTTCACTGACATTTGTGGGTGGAGATTAAAATTTAAAACAGTAAAAAGATTAGCAATCAATAACAAAGAACACGGCGCACACAAATTGCAAGTAACACGATATGCGCAAGTGAGAACGGAGTAACACGTTATGAAGCTTTAAAAATAGGAATGAAGAGAAGATTATGAAAATTAATTTTTTTTATGATTGAAGATGTCATGTAAGTGTAAAAACATTTCGCCATAATTACCCACAGAATTCCAGCTGTGTGTATTATCACAAATTGTTTTTATTGTTTTATGGTTGTGACCTCCAGAAATCTGACCGAACCACGTAGTACGGTCGGAAACAATCGTAGGGTAATCTCCAGTGCTGCGGTCTCCTGCCCTGATTAAACGGCATGTTGTCGCACTTAAGTGAAGTAAACCCTGGTTATTTTCTCAATTGGGTTCTATTTTTTAAGAATTGTCCCAAATAAACGGCTGCCCCGATTAACCAGTGGCCCAAATAACCAGAATCCACTGTAGGCTAAGATTTAGTACTCGGTGCACCCTCTCTACACTCGCCGACACGGCAGTGATTGACGGGTGCTGACTCCGCCCAGTGTCACGTGTTCTCCTGAACATACGGAAACATCTGGCACGCGTGTCACGCCGTGCGTGTCACCCCTGTTATGAATTTCGCTGTTAGAAATGTCACGTGGTGTTAATACTTGATTAGCATATTATTTAATTTTATCGATGTGTAATTATAAAATAAAAAAAGAAAGGTTGTTTGGTTTTGGAAAAGGCTGAATAATACGTATATCGGGGGTCTATGGGGCAGAGCCCCCCAGAAAAAAAAAAAAAATCCCCCTATTTGCGTATTCGATTGTTAGTGACTTACTCTTTGGTTTCCCTTGGTTGAGACGGGTGTCTGTTGTATTGGGTGATTTTTTTTTTTTTTTCTTGCGAAATATTTGTTTGAAAATGTTGGGTTGTTTTGAAAATATAATTCGATTGATGAGGTGAGTGGTTTTCTGTCATTTTAGCATTTCTGTTGGGCATCAGCAATTTTCAGTGTTGCCCATGGTGTTAATTTTTTTTTTTTTAGATCAGTGATTATTAGATTGCTTGTGATTAATTTTTTGCTTTGCCTTCTTGCTCTTCAACTGATGATTTATTCCTGCAAAATATTAGTGCGAAAGTGTTGGATCGTTTAGAAAACATAATTCGAATGATAAGGTGCGTGATTTCTGTCCTTTTAGCATTTCTGTTGACGGGCATCAGCAATTTTCAGTGTTGCACGTGGTGTTAATTTTTGTTACAAATAATACTAATTACTTGTTTTTTCATGTTCGGGCAGAAAGGCAGGGGATCGGGATCCCCGTCTAGTAATGTACGGGCGAGAAGAATCAAGGATTGCACGTGGTGCGAATTTTTTTAAACAAACAAACAAAAAAAAAAAAAAAAAGAAAAGTTGTTTGGTGTTGGAAAAGGCTGAATAATACGTATATCGGGGGTGTGGGGGCAGAGCCCCCAGAAAAAAAAATGATCCCCCTATTTGCACTAAAAATAATAATCCCCCTATTTAAATTTCCTTAAAAATTACTGTTTTATTTTTTATTTTTTTTCCTTTTCAGCCAATCTCATTGTTAATGCTTGTAAAATATAGCTTAGAAAAACGTGCATTTTTGTTTGTTTTATTTTTAATAATTGTTCATTTGCCGTTCCTTTTCTTTCGTAAAAATTACCTTCGCCCTTTTTTTTTTTCTTTTCGGTTGTATCCGACTTATTCAAATGTCACGTGATATTTTGTGATCCACGAAAACCGTGTTTTTGTAACTTGAACTTTTGAAATTATTGGATTTATCCTGTTTTCAGCTGCCGTATTTGTTGCTGTGCCACCCGCGTGTCACCTAGTACCGTTTGCCGAGGAGAATAGCGGGAACGCAGTGAGTGGGCGGAGTCACAGTCCGTCAATCACTGCTTTCCCCCTCTTCTCCTCGCCGCCATTTTGAAGGGTGCACCATCAACTAAATCTTAACCCCACTGTATATTTAAAAAAAAAAAAAAAAATGCAATTTGATAATTTTTTTTTTCATATATAACTACATTGTCATTTTAAAAAAATTACAATTATTGCATAGACAAAATTACAATTATTCTAGTGTTCATGTGGTGAATATTTCACCAAAATTATTGCCCAATAGTTCTGTTATGGAACTGTTAAAAATAGCAGAAATTCTGAAAATTGGTCAGAAATTTTTTTGGAAATTTATTGCAAGTTGTTTTTCCCCCTCAATTTTACTGCTAAATAAAAACTAGTGAAAATGGAATCGGGTCAAAAGCAAAAGCTTGTTTAGTCTTGAGTTATTCATGTACCTGTGGCAACTATTTCACTGTTGAGCAACAGTAGAACTGTTAAAAAATAATAAAATAAAGATTAATATCGAAGTAATCAGACACCTCTCCCTCAGCTGCCTTCGCTGCTAGCTAAGGTGTCAGTAGGAGAGATTGTGATAATAAAATATATTTTTAAAAAAATGAATAAAACTACAAATTTTGAAAATCGGTTTAAAAAATTTTTGGAAATTCCTTCCCCCCCACAATTTTACTGCAAAAATAAAACCTATTAACAACAGGAATTATGCCAAAAGTTTTAGTCTGAGTTATTCAAGTTCAAAGAGCACTGTGGACAGAGAGACTAAGCAAATTATCATATAGATAGCATAATGTATTACATTATACCATAAATATACACTGTATATATTTTATTGTAGTGCCGTCCAACATTTTGTTGGCCAAGCACCTTTTGTATATTTTTAATAAAAAAAAATAAATAAATAAAATATATATATTCCTTACACTATATTCTTGCTTTTATATATCACTGTAATTAGTCATATACCAAAATATGTGCAATTTTCCACAAAAAAAAATGTAAACTTCCAAGAAAATTCATTAAATAAACTTCAATTGACCAATAAATTTAGCTTGTGGAAATTTTAAGACAGGTTTTTTTTTTTTTAAGTAGTTTGTTTTACTATTTTCAGTAATAGAATATTATATAAATAATGTAGAACGAGCAAGGGAAATAAGGGGAAATTTAAATGCTGAAAACAATTAATGTTATTTCAGAATGATTAATTTCTGACACTTACATCCTAGAATTTCCTCCAAACACTCAGAAAAGATGGCTGCCAGTTTGCAGGCATTACCACAAAGATCATAGGGGTTTACAACTAATTGCCATCATTCTGCTATTTTAATACTAACAATAATAAACTAGTGTTTTAAAAGGTGAGAAATAACATATAGTTATGTAAAAATATATGTAACAAACTGTAAATACAGTGACTGTCCAAAAAATTAGAAACCTTTATTTAATATCTAGTAGGGCCACCTTTTGCCTGAATTGCAGTGCATGCACAGATTCAAATGTCTGATGGATTTTAGCTTCAAATTTGACCATCTTCCATCAGGATATTTGTCAGCTGCCATATTATGGTCAGCAGAGAACTGCAAAGTTGAACTGCTCTTTTCAACATATCCCAGACATTCTCAACTGGATTTATATCTGGAGAATTAGGTTGCCAGGATCAATGTAGTAAATTTTGGGAATGTTCTTGGACCCATTCAGATACAATTTTTGCATGGTGGATAGTTTCACTGTCATTTTGAAAGAATCCATTACAATCTGGCTAAAAATTAAGCATTGAAGAGTGCAGTTGGTCCAAAAAAGTGTAAATCAAGACTAAGATTACATGACTTTTTTTTTTTACTAAAAGAAAGAAATTCAATTTAGGCAGAGAAAAATGAATTTTTCTTTGCCTAAATAAAATTTTTCAGTCATCTGCTGTACAATGGTCCATCTACACAATGCAAAAATTGGAAAAGAAGACTGATGTTGTGAGATAAGTGCCAGTGCTGCCATCTACTAGAAGTAAACATGAAACAAAAGAGTGATCGTTCCTTGAGCACCATAGTCAAGGTCAGTGGAAATGCTGAAATTTCAAAATGTGTGTGTTATGGGTGTTTAATGGCACATAAGCTACATTGGCTATAGTGCACCTTCAAAATGTAGTGCAAGCTGAACTACACATCTCTTTTGTGTCTGCGTTATGGAGGGACAATGGAACAAAGAGAAAACATCAAGTTTTGTGTTTGACTGGGAAAAATTGGCACAGAAACGTTTCAAATGATGAAGTAAGTGTATGAAGAGAATTGTCTGTCTCGTGAATGTGGTGGAGTGGCATAAATGTTTTGCCCATGGAAGAGAATAATTGGAAGACAAGGAACATCTTAGCCCAGCAAAATTTGTTTGAACACCAGAGTTGATTGAAAAGGTGTGAGAAATCATTACCAATGTGCAACACTCCAAATGATTTCAGAATATGTGTGTATTAATAAGGAAACCATTCAATAAATAATAAACCAGGATTTGAAGAAAACGAAGGTCTGTGCACAGTTTGTTCCACATTCTTTAACATGTCAATGACTGGTGTGAGTTGAACGCTGCAGAGAGCTCACTGAGGCTGTTGAAAGCAAATGAAGCTTCCTGAATTCGATTGTTACAAGTGACAAGACATGGTGTTTTCAGTACAACCCTGCAACGAAGCAACAAAATGCAGAGTGGAAGTCAGCAAACTCTCCCAAAGACAAAAAAAGTTCGTCGATAAAGGTCAAAAATCTAAACCACACTCATAACTTTCTACGACAGTAAAGGAATAACGCATAAAGAGTTCATGCCGAATGGCCAAAGTGTTACTGCTGCCTACTATCTGGACATTTTGAAATGTTCGTTGCAGAGAATCCATCGTGTGCACCCTCAGTATGGAGATGGCAGTTGATTCCTCTTGCATGACAATGCACCAAGCCACATGGCTCTTACTGTTCGGTTTTTGGCTAGCACAAAAAGACTGCATACTGTTGCGTCCACCATATTCACCAGAAAGCATTGTGCAACTTATTTTTGGTCCTGAAGGTGAATGTTGTTGTTATTTGGTTTTTAGGAGCATTAGCAACTAAGGCCATATTGCTCCGTGGATATGCAGTGGTCATTCCCTGACCTTTCCGCATCCTCCGTATTTGGTGGTCACGGGCTCGAACCCCAGTCTAATCAAGAAGCGTGTGCTACGAACTGCTGCTCCTGCCCACCTGGCTACGGAGGTGCCCCTGAAGGTGAAGGCACGACAGAAAGGCTGTTATTTTCATGATGTCGATGTCCTTCAAAGAGCTATGATAAAAATACTGAACAATATACCAATTACGGCCACTCATTCCACAATCATTGCATGCAGTGTGTGAACATGGAAGAAAGTTACTTTGAATAAACCATGGTTAGTTCACTCATACATGGGATCCATTTTTTTCTAGCATCAATCTCATTTTACAATTGTCTCACGTGCATTCTGATGCATAATTAGCTTTAAATTCCTGCAATCTTATTCTCGGAGTATCAACTTCCTGTCACATTTCTTCCTCTTAGAGCTACATTCTTCTTTCATCATCAACTCATTGTATACTTTTCAGATGGTTGCTGTAGACACACGTGATTTCCTTTGTTTCCTCAATTGCAGCTCCTGCTGAATGTGCTCCAACAATAACACCATTGTGAAAAAAATCTGAGTTACCATGTATTGCACTACCTCGAATAGTCACAATATGAGATACAATTAAATCGATGCCTTTTATACTACGATTGTAGTTCACTATTATGAGCAAAGAATTGCATCTTTTCACCGAAGTTCTATAGTGAATTTCAGTTCATAGTGTATTATGCCTTGTGCATTTATCTTTATTTAATATTTATTACTGTGTATACCTTTTGACATCTCATATTGTGGAGTTATACTTCATAACTGAGTTGGCATGATTGCAACACCAGGGTACCTGCCCACCCACCGACGATCGGCCAATAAGACTTGAAATAGTGCCGTCTGGGTGGTGGTACCTACTGAGAATAAGTAACAATAGACTTCTCCACTGATGAAGCGTTACTTATTTGAGGTAGTGCAATACATAGAAACTCGTTGTGAAGGTAGTCACAATATGAGATACAATTAATTGATGCCGTTTATACTATGGTTGTAGTTCACTATTATGAGCAAAGAATAGTGTCTTTTCACAGAAGTTCTATAGTTCCATAGATTTCAAACTACTGAACTATAGAACTTTCAAACTCTTAAAAATTTCAACTCTTAACTGTTTTCTGCACTGCAAAATGGAAGAGACTATTACTTTCATATTTATATTTTATGGCTATAACTTTTTTCCCCGCCTTCAGCAGAATTATTTATTATTATTTTTTAAGTAATGTATATAAAATAGGGCAGATTTGAGAGTGAAAAAGGAAACCTAGTTTTTTGATGCAGAGGAAGCAATGTTTGTTATATACTTCTGCCAAGGAAGGTTAGAAGTCAGGATTATTCCCAATAAATATAATAAGTACAAACTAGTGTATAACCAAATTACTCAAGAAGATAAGGCAGATTATGAAAGTCCTTCACTAAGAGTTTAAAATTAAAAAAAAGCAGTAAGGGGTTCGTTTCTCATATTAACACTAGCAGGAAAGGGATAAATCACTTTGGTCCACTAGATATGAATGATATGACTACAGATGATCCTTCACAGACAGCTGATAAACTGAATAAATATTTTACATATATTTTACAGTCACACATGAAGTTTTTATGAGGTTAGCAGGTCTCACTTTGAGTAGAATGATTTTATAACAGAAAGTAAGGTTGTAGAGAATTTTCTGTGGCTAAAAGTGAACAAAGCACTTGGAGTTGATGGAATCATATTCAATAATGCAAAGAGATGCTGAAAAAGAAGTTGCCCATAATAATGAGATTATCCTTAGATTCATGGGAAGTACCTGTATATTGGAGATGTGCTAATGTATCTCTTATTCACAAGGGTGGTTCAAAGGGTGAAGAGGGTATCTATAGACCTGTCAGGGATGGTTAAGTGGTAGGAGACAAAGGGTAGTTATAAGTGGCCATTGCTCATCATGAATTAATGTAGTAAGTGAAGTTCCAAGGGGTCAGTTTTGGGCTCATTGTTTTTAATGTTTATTAATGACATAGCTATTTCAGGTTTAATGGGTAAGTTTGCTGATGACATGTGGACACAGAGGTTAATGACAGTAATCAGAGCACTACTTCAAGATCTAGATAAATTAAGCAAATAGGCTGTAAAGGGGAAAATGAGTTTTAACAGTGACAAACAAGACACTGCATTTGAGTAGCAGTAATCCCAGAATAATATATTATATGGGTACTACCAAACTCAGAGCAGTGGGGTATTAGAATTTAGTTTTAGCATTAGTAGAGGCATATGATGCAAGAAAGCAAGCTTATATAGAATCAGCCAAAAAAGAGAAAAAAAAAACCCTCCCATTTCACCCATCCATTCACTCCACATGTTTGTCTAGTTTTGCCTTTAACTTATTTAAGTTGCTGACCTCCACTACAACAGACGGAAGTTTTTTCCAGCTATCAACCACCCGCTAGCTAACGGCAAATTTCCTCACATCTATTCTACAAATGTCTTTCCTCAATTTGAATTTATGCTCCCAGTGGTGAGTAATCTGAGCAAGAGGAAGAAACCCATCAGCACTGAGCTTGCTTAAACCATTCAAGACCTTATACACCTCAATTAGATCATCTTCAGGTGCCTAGTCCCCAGAAGCTGCAATTTGCAGAACTTAAGCCTTCCTTGGTAATACCAACCCTGTGTTCTACTCACCAATCTCCCTACCCTTCTCTGTACTTGTTCCAGCAGCTCTACATCTTTCCTAAAATGAGGCCTCCAGACTTGTATACAGCACTCAAGGTGTGACCTGACCATTGCCTTATACAAGGGGACAATCACCCCCTTATTCCTGCTAGCAAAATTCCTGTATATCATTGACAAGACACCATGAGCTACTCTTGCAGCCTTTTTGCACTGCTCAGAAAACTTCATATCTGACTGCACAATTAGACCGACCCAGGTCCTTTTCATTCTCCACTACCCTGAGTGTAGTACCACCCAGTTAAGTTACTATGGGGTTACTGCTACCCATATGCAGTACTTTACATTTGTAAATGTTAAACTACAGTTACCACCTCTCAGCCCATCTGCTCAACTTTTTCAGATGCTGTTGCAGTAGCATACTATCATTATTGTCATTAACAACCCTGACAACCTTCGCATCATCTGCAAACTTAGGCATTAACCCTGATACACCCTCATCAATATCATCGATAAATACCAAAAACAATAATGGGCCCAACATTGAACCCTGGAGGACTCCATTAATAACCTTAGTCCATGAAGGGCAGTGTCCATTGTTATCCACTCCACCTTCTCTCACTCAACCATCCTTTTATCCATTGTAGCAACTTGCCCTTAGTGCCACACTGCTCCAATTTGTACAGTAGTCTTCCATGTGCCACAGTATCAAAAGCTTTCCTAAAATCCAAATATATGATATCAAAATTATTCTTTGCATCCAGTTCTTTTGTGACCACATCATAGTATCCAATCTCAAACATGACTTCCTTTTAACCAACAAATGCTGTGTCTGAACTATAACTGCAGTCTTGTCTAGATGCTCCTCCATTGCTTCCTTAACCAGTGACTCCATTATTTTCCCTGGAACAGAAGTTAAACTAACAGGTCTGTAATTACCTGTGTCACACCTTTGATCCCCCTTTGTGAATTGGGGACACATTTGCACACTCCAGTCCATGGGGACCTCCCCCGAGTCCAAGGAAATTTCACAATTAAGGCTAACTGTTTGCTTGCTTCCTTTGCTGCCTCCTTTAATATACAGGGGGTCTCTGGTATCCGAGTATTCATTATCCGAGTCCCTGCAGTTATGCGAGGATTTCAAAATTAAAGAATTAAAGCTTTTTCCCTTGAGAAAATTGACCACATACTTGAATATTTTTTTGTGAGTACGCTCTTCTTCATGATCGTACAACAAATGTTAAGCACAAAGTTAAAGACATAACTAAATGCTACGACACAATTTTATCTGAAAAAATACGACAAAAAAAAAAAAAAAAAACAACTAGATTCATTCTTTATTCATACAACTGAAAAATAGTAACTTCAACAAACTTTACTTAACCTTACATTGTGTAACTTCTGGAGTTTACATAAGAAAAGATCTCTTTGCTGTTTTCAACTGATATAAGCTTCACTGCTTACATCAGCGGATCCCACTGTATAGAATTTAAAAACTCTCCGAGACCACTGTAGTCACCTTTACGAAAGCAAAAACCCTTCCCCTTACCCCTGATGGCAGTTACATCTTTAAGTAAATCCTACAGCAGTACACTGTGATCACTGCCACCTAGTGGTTCTTTTATCTGCAGATTCTTAATGCATGAAAAATCACTGCTGATAATCAGATCAAGAGTATTACTCCCTCTGGTTGCCTCTCGAACATATTTCTGTAGAAAAGTCTTCCAACAAATCCACAAAAGTCTTGCTAGAGTAAGAGTGACCAACCCACAAGTTCCAGTCAATATCTGGAAAGTTAAATCCCCCATTATAACACAATCTGATTTACTGGCCCACTATACAAAGGGTACTAGGAAAGTTTTGCAATACAGCTTTGTTTATTTAATTTTTTCAAAGTAATTTCCTCTACATTCAATACACCTCTCCATCCTCCGAAACCAATCTTTAAACCAGTTCTGCCAAGTTTCACTAGGGAGTAAAGCACACTCGTTGTCCCAAGCCCGTAGAAGGTCCTCATCACTGGAAAACCGCCTCCCTTTTAGCTTCATTTTCACATGCGGGAACAGTGCAAAGTTGCAGGGAGCAAGGTCTGGACTGTAGGGAGGGTGCTCGAGAAGTTTCAGTCCTGTCGTGGTCAAATATTCGGTGCAGGCTTTGGCGCAGTGAGCTGCAGCATTATCGTGATGGAGGTACCAGGTGTCCATTCTTGACTTTGGCCGCAGGTTCTGCATAGATCCAATGACTTTAGGCAGGCATTGTTCAGTATACCACTTAGCCGTGACTGTCTTCTGCGTGTCCAAAACGACACGTTCCACAATTCCACTCGATTTGAAAAATACAGCTATCATTTTCTTCTTTACAGATCGGGATTTTCTGACAATTACGGGTGTGTCGTCATCATCAAAGACCCAAACTTTGTTTTGAGCCTTGGTCGGCAGATCGTAATAGTACAGCCAAGTCTCGTCACCTGTCACGATGTTGTTCACATACCGAGATTGTCCCTTATCAAACTTTTTTAACATCTCCCGGCACCAAGTCACACGTCGTGTCATCTGCTCTTCAGTCAGTTGATGCGGCACCCAGAGAGAACAAAGTTTCTTCACGTGCAAATGATCTTGCAGAATCGAACGAATTGCTGGTGCATTTAGGCCCAAAGTATCCTCTATCTGTTGGTAGGTCACTCGCCTGTTTTCGTCAAGCATTTTCCTCACAGCAGTAACGTTTTCCTCCGTAACTGACGTTCGTGGCCTTCCCGGCCTCTCAGAATCCTCCAGAGTGAAATTTCCCCTTTGGAATTCTCTATACCACCTGAATATCGTTGTACGATGTGGACAATCATCATCTAGTGCAAGAGTCATTTCTTCTAAGCACTGGTCTATGGTTAAACGACGCACAAAATTATACCGCAAAACTGTCCTTATCTCATTTCGTGACCACGATGCCATCACATGCAAGCACTTTACACTCTCACTACTAATGAATAACTGAGCCCATTGACTTGGCGCGGCGGTACTATACACGTATGAACATGTCTCAACATGCAGCAACAAGCAGCTTCCTGTGATTCATTGTTGCGTCATATTGCAAAACTTTCCTAGTATCCTTTGTATCTCTGCATGCCTGCTCATTATACTAATCAGATTCATTAGGCCTATAACACACACCTCCTCTCATTTTCCTTTTCCTAATCAAACCACACTGACTCAACATTGCATTGTCCACCAATGTCAACTGCATGCACTTCCTTAGATTTTGTGTTTCTTAACTAAAAGGAAAACCCCCTCCTCCCTTCCTGTCCTGTCTATCCTTTCTGTACAAATCGTACTCCCCAAATTGAAATTCTGCACTGCTTATATCCGCATGGCACCACATCTCTGAAATCCCAACAATATCTGATTTTTATGTCTTGACCAGCACTTCAAATTTATTTAGTATACTCCTAGCATTAGTGTATATGCAACTGGTGTATATACATACAGCTATTGTTACTCTTAGTTACCCTAAGTACTCTTAGTTACTCTTACTATTCTTACTCTTAGTTACCCAGAATAGTGTTGGCATTTGAGGTGAGCGGACGCGCTTTGTCATGGCTCTCAGTTAAGTGGATTGGTTTACTGTTGATTATTGCTTTTAAATATTTGATTTATTTAGATATTGTGGATTATTTTGTTATAGGTTTTCCTGTAACAGTTTGATTTTTATAATATTATAGATATCATTTTTTAAAGTTAATTTTCATTGTTATTTAGCTAATTTTAACATTAGCAGAGGCATTTGATGCAAGAAAGCAAGCTTATGCAGCATCAGCCAAAAAAAAAAAAAAAAAACCCACTTCCACTTCACCCCTCTGTTCGTTCCAAATACCTGTCCAGCTGAGCCTTAAACTTATTTAGGCTATCAACCTCCACCACAAGGGATGGAAGTCTGTTCCACCAACCAACCACCCGCTGGCTAAAGGCAAATTTCCTCACGTCTATCCTACATCTGTCTTTCCTCAATTTGAATTTATGCCCTCTCAGGTGATTTTTCTGAGCTAGAGGAAGAATCCCATCAGCAATGAGCATGCTTAAACCATTCAAGGCTTTATACACCTCTATCAGATCACCTCGCTGGCGCCTAGTCTCCAGACACTAATTTGCAAAACTTAAGCCTTTCTTCGTAACAGCACCCCTTTGTTCCATTCACTAATCTTGTTGCCCTTCTCTGTACTCGTTCCAGCAGCTCTACATCCTTCTTGAAATGAGGCCTCCAGACCTGTATACAGTACTCTAGGTGTGGCCTGACCATTGCCTTATACAATGGAATAATCACCTCCTTATCCCTGCTGGAAAAATTCCTGTATATCATTGACAATACTCCATGAGATACTCTTGCAGCCCGTCTGCACTGCTCAGAGAACTTCATATCTGCCTGCACAACCACCCCCAAGTCCCTTTCATTCTCTACCACTGTCAGTGTAGTACCACAGAGTTGATACGTTGCTCTGGGGTTGCTGTTTCCCATGTGTAGTACTTTACATTTGTCAATGTTAAACTTCATTTGCCACCTCGAAGCCCATCTGCTCAACCTTTCCAGATCCTGTTGCAGCAGCATAGTGTCAGTAGTGTCCTTGACAACCCTGCCAACCTTTGTATCATCTGCAAACTTGGACATTAAGCTTGATATACCATCATCAATATCATTTATAAATACAGAAAACAATAATGGACCCAACACTAAGCCCTGAGGGACTCCACTAATAACATTAGTCCACGATGAGCAGTGTCCATTGATTATCACTCTCTGTCTTCTCCCCCTCAACCACGCCTTTATCTATAGCAGCAATTTGCCTCCAATGTCACACTGCTCCAATTTGTGTAGCAGTCTTCCATGTGCAACAGTATCAAAAGCCTTTCTAAGATCCAAGTATATAATATCAAAGTTATTCCCTGCATCCAGTTCTTTTGTGACTGCATCATAATATCCAATCAAGTTGGTCAGGCAAGACTTCCCCTTAACAAAACCATGCTGCGTCTGAGCTATAACTGAAGTCTTGTCTAAATGATCCTGCAGTGCTTCTTTAACCAGTGCCTCCATTAATTTTCCTGGAACAGAAGTTAAGCTCACAGGTCTATAATTACTTGTGTCAGCCTTTGATCCTCCTTTGTGAATTGGGGTCACATTTGCACATTTCCAGTCTATGGGTACTTCCCCTGAGTCCAAGGAAGCTCTCATAATTATGGCTAAGGGTTTGCTTACTTCTTTTGCTGCCTCCTTTAATATAACTGGATAGATCCCATCCACCCAGGGTGCCTTTCTTGTGTTTATCTTCAACAGTTTCTCCTCCACTTTACTCCCAGTTATTTCAAGATTCTGTAGCTTACTGCTAGAGTTGAATACACCTCTGGCATTCCCCTTGCTGAATAACTCCTCATGTGTGAATGTCGATGCAAAATATTCATTTAGTTTGTTAGCTACCTGAGCAGGATCATCAACAGTTGACCCATCAATATCAAGTGGACCAATCTGATTCATCCCCTTCCTTCTAGAGTTAACATAAGTAAAGAACTCTTTGCTGTTTTTCTTTGCATCCCTCGCCAAGGATTTCTCGTAATCTGCCTTCGCCTGCCTAACCTCCTTTGTAACTTGGTTACAGATCAACTTGTATCTATCATAGGCTTCTGTGTCACGTGTTAATTTGTATGTATCCCATGCATTTTTCTTCTCTGCCATATGCCTCATTAGTTCATCTGACATCCATTTTGGCCTAAACCTTGAACAATATTTCTTAGTTGGTATGTAAAGCCTAGTAGCTTCCAAGATAAGTTCTTTGAATGCTTCCCATTTTGAATTTGCTGTTGGTAACATCATCAGTTGGTCCCACTGTATAGAATTTAAATACTGTCTCAGTCCATCGTAGTCGCCTTTACGGAAGCAATAACCCTTCCCTTTACCCCTAATGGTAGTTACCTCTTTGAGTAAATCCCACTTCAGCACACTGTGATCACTGCCACCTAGTGGTTCGTTTATCTGCAGATTCTTAATGCATGAAGAATCACTGCTGATAATCAAATCAAGAGTATTATTCCCTCTAGTTGCCTCCCGAACTTGCTGATGTAGAAAACAATCATCCAATAAATCCACAAAAGCCCTGCTAGTGTGTGAGTAACCAGCCCCCAAATTCCAGTCAATATCTGGGAAATTAAAATCTCCCATTATAAGACTCTCTGATTTACTGGCCCACTATTTCCCTGTACAGTTCCTTATTATACTCATCAGAGTCATTAGGCCTATAGCACACTCCTACTCTCAATTTTGATCTCCCAATGTTTATGTCACACCAAACTGACTCAACACTGCACTGTACGGCGATGTCTACTGGCTTCACTTCCTTGGTTTTTATGTGTTTCTTAACTAATAGCATAACCCCTCCCCCCTTCCTATCCTGTCTATCCTTTCTGTAGACGTTGTACTCCCCAAATTGCAGTTCTGCATCCCTTATATCTGTGTGACACCACGTCTCTGATATCCCAACAATATCTGCCTTTGATGTTTTGAGCAATACCTCAAATTCATCAAATTTATTTACTAAACTCCTAGCATTGGTGTACACGCAAGTATACCTGCACCTGTTTCTATTCTTAGCTACCCTAACACAACCCATATGTTTACTTGTACCGCAATGGCTCCCAGCAGTCTCTGAAATACCATGCATCTTGTTTTCCAGGCTTCTGCTCATTCTAATAGAAGCAGTGCAAGAATCTCTTTCACCTCTGCCAGTGGCTACTGTCAATCTATTGGTCTTTGTCTCCTCCCAAGCTAGCAGTTTATAATGGTAATTACGAGATCTGCCTTAAACATGTCACAGGATATCATGAAGTGTTTAAGGGTATGTCTGCCGGGAGCAACTATTAATGATGTCACCAAGAGATTGTCAGATTTTAAGGGGGTTAAAGAGAATATTATTATTCATGTGGGGACTAATGACATTAAACATACACAATCTGACGATTTGTTGGAAAAATACAGGACCATGCTGAGGAAATGCCGCGAGCTAGGCCACAATGTCTATGTGTCTGCAATTCTTCCCAGACACGATAGGAGGGATTATATGTTAAAAGCCTTGTGGATTAACTCAAGACTTGAAGGACTCTGCAAGGCTTTAGGAGGGAAATTTCTATCAGCATGGCCCACACTTGTAGGCAGAAGGAATTTGTTTTGTACAGATGGGATACATTTAAAGGTGGTGCAAAAGTTTTTGCCAGTATTACTGAGGATACCGGTTCAGGGAAACTGCTAGTTAGGGAGGGATGTGGGTAATACTGACACGCGTTTATCTGATAATACTGGTCAAAGTAACTCTTGCACATACCTCAAGAGTTACTATCTGTTACCCCATCTGGACATATTATCTAGATGTTCTGGGGGCAGAAACGTTTCAAGTGAGCGGGTAGCTAATGCCAGGGAAGCAAGCCTAAAAAACTTCAAGGGTTGTGTTAGGGTTGTTAAACATAAGAACAGCAAGTCTTAATTGTTTATATAGTAATGTTAGAAGTGTCGTCAATAAAATGAGCGAATTCGAACTGCTGGTTAAAACAAGTAACGCAGACATAATAGGGCTTATGGAGACATGGTGCCACCCGGAAATTGGGGATGATGAGTTTCAGTATGGCTTGTATAATGTACTTAGGAAGGATAGGGTAGATAGACGGGGTGGTGGGGTAATGCTTCTTATCAGAAGCAGCCTGAGTGCAATGATAGCTTTCCTGGATTCAGACGTTTCACATGCTAGTATAGAATCTGTATGGTGTGAGATAGTTGGAAACAAAAGTATCATGCAAGGAGTAATCTACAGACCAGGTGATTGTGAAGATTATGATGAAAGCCTCTACATGCAAATGGAATGAGCAAGTAAGTGTCAATGTCTTATTATGGGCGATTTCAATTTGTCTCTAACTGATTGGAGTAAATAGGAAGGAAACTCGACATGGGAACAAAATTTTTAAATCAACTAGATGACAGAAAATATCCTAGACCTCATCACCACCCATGAATCAGATGACATAACAGGGCTGACAGTAGAGGAACCAATAGCAGGAAGTGATCACAGAGTTCTACGGTGGATGATGATGAAAGAGGTAGCAGTAAAAGGCAAAGGAATGGGTTTTAATTTCAGAAAAGGAAATTACGAGGCCTTAAGGTACTACATGGCCTCTATTAACTGGGTAGATATCGCACAGAGAATGAATACAATTGAACTGTGGTATGCTTTTAAAACATTAATCACAGATGCCTTGAATGCGTATTTACCATTAAAGAAATACTCCACGAGGAGGGTTCCAAGTTAGATGAATAGTGAAGTTGCCACATTACTTCAGCAGAAAAAGATGGCATGGAAAGGTTACAGAGCAATAAAAAGTACTGAAGCCTATAACAGCTACAAGATGATCTGTAATAGAGCCACAGAAAAGGTTCGACAGGCAAAGGCAGTTTATGAGAAATCACTAGCAAACAGAGCAAAGAGGGGGGATAAGGAATTCTTCACATATATAAATACCAAAAAGAGCAGGACAAACCAGATCGGACCTTTACGTAAGGGAAAGAGGATAGTATTAAATACACCAGCTGCTGTTGCAGATGAACTCAACAGTTATTTTGCATTGATATTTACAAATGAAAAACCTTTTGTGGTAATGGAAAATTGTGGAAGCGAAGTTGAAAAATATGTAATTAATGATATTGAAATTTCGCAAGATTATTTAATGAAAAAAAACTTTCGAGCCTACAGGCCAGTAAGGCTCCTGGAGTTGATGGAATATACCCTATAATCTTAAGGGAGGCGGCAAGTGAGTGCATTGAACTATTGAGGCTAATTATGCAAGCATCACTAGACTCTGGGGAGATTCCGTTGGATTGGAAAAGTGCCAATATATCTCCCATACATAAGGGTGGCTCTAAGAATGAAGTGGGAAATTATCAACCTGTCAGTCTGACTTCAGTGGTAGGGAAAATCATGGAGGCAGAGTAGTTAATGGTAAAATTGGTAGAGTAAAATTGGTAGAGTAGTTAATGATCACTGTCAAGCTGAGCTTCTTCAGAGAGACCTAGATAGACTTCAGGAATGGTCAGAAAAATGGCAGCTATGCTTTAATCCAACAAAGTGTAAGGTATTACACCTGGGAAACAGTAATCCCAAAATAACTTATTCACTTGGAGTTCAACTAAACCCAGTACTGGAGGAAAGGGACTTGGGTGTTACGATATGGTCAGACATGAAATTCTCTGAGCATTGTAAACAGGTTGCAAGGAAGGTCCATGGTGTCCTATTGAACTTTTGCAAGTAGAGATAGGGACGTGATAATCCCATTATATAAGGCTTTTGTTAGACCACACTTGGAATACTGTGTTCAAGTATAGAGACCGCACCTAAAGAAAGACATTGAGCTTCTTGAAAGGGTGCAAAGACAGGTAACTCGCCTGGTGAGATCGGCAAAAGGGCATCCTTATGTAGAAAGACTTCGAATATGTGGGTTTCAGAGTTTGGAAACAAGACACCTTAGAGGAGATTTGATTGAGGTGTTTAAGGCTCTGAGAGGCATCAGTAAAATGAATGAGGACGAAATTTTCAAGATTATAAATGATACTAGAAGTAGGGGACATAAATTTAAGTTACAGGGGAAATGTTTAGATTGGATTGCAGGAAGTTTTATTTTAGCCAGCGAGTTATAAATTATTGGAATAAGTTGCCTACATGGGTGGTAGAGGCTGACAGTTTGGGGAAATTCAAAGGTCATCTGGATAGTACCTTTGGGTGAGGGAAACGCATAGGATGATAAGTTTAATTTCCTTTTCTTTTATTATTATTTATTTTTTTTTTAATCACTGTTTTATTCGGGTTTTTTTTTTTTTTTTTTTGGCTGGTGCAGCATAAGCCATAGGCTTTCTTGCACCATGCAGCCATTACTAATACTAATACTACTAATACAACCCATGTATTTATTTGTTCCATGATGACTCCCAGCAGCCACTGAAATTCCCAGTACCTTGCTTTCCAGGCTGCTGCTAATTCTAATAGGAGCAGCGCAAGAATCACTTTCACCTCTGCCTGTGGCTACCGTTTATCTATTAGTCTGTGCATCCTCTCAAGCGAGAAGTTTTCCAACTCACCTAACACTGCCTCAATAGCATCAGCAAATATTCTTGCACCCTTTCTATTTAAGTGCATCTCATTCCTGTAGAAACAATCTCTCCTGTTAACACAAGCACAGACCCCACTGAGAAAAATTCTACCTCATGAGCCTTGCACAATCTCTCCAGGGCCGAATTGATTGACAAGGCTCTCATCATATACTCCCTCCTATCATGTCTGGGCAGAATTGCACACTTTCAAATTTAACCCTAACTCACGACTTTTTTTTTTTTTTTTTTTTTTCAACATTGACCTGTACTTGTTAATTAAGTCTGCAGATCTCCTATTATTAATGTCATTAGTGCCATAGTGTACAATATCACCCTTTGTGCCCTTAAAAGATGATAACTGCTCTACATCATCAACTTTTGCCCCTGGCAGACATACCCTGGTCCTATTCCATGAAAAAGATCATGAAAAGATCTAGGGGTAATTGTAAAATCTCAATTTTCTCCGGAGTGCAAACAAGCTGTTAGGCAAGCTGATGGGTTCTGCCAATGATATACATGGAAACTTTGTCAGCAGACACAGTGATTATCCCATTGTATGTGGCAATGTTTAGGCTACATCTGGAATACTGTGTACAGGTTTGTAAGTTTCATTTTAAGAAGCTGTCTGTTTCAAAGGGTGTAGAGATAAAGCAGCAAAATTAGTTGTGGGACACAAAGGGATATTCTTACCAAGAAAGACTGGGGTTCTGTAAAATGTAGTCTCTGTAAAGTAGAGATGTGTAGGTGACCTAATTGAATGTACAAAGCTTCAAAAGAGCTAAATCAACTGAACGTTGATGGCACTTTTACTCTTTCCAAGATGCATAAATTTATATTAGAAAAGGATGGCTGCAGAATAGATGTGCAGAAATTTGCATTAAGGCAAAGAGTAATCAATTTTTGGAATAAATTTCCACTTAGTGTTGTGGAGATGGGCAGTTTGAATAAATTTAAGGTTTGGGCAAATTACTGGAAAGAAGGGGCTTAGAGGGGAACAGACATTCTGTGCATTATCAGACACTCAGTCTAAAACACTGATTGATTCAATATCTTTCTCTTTTAGAAGATTTAGGAGAGGTCCGGTTGGCCTGCCTCCCTAAAATCTACTTGTGCACACCACGTAGGTAAGCCCTGTTACGTCACTTTGATGGCAATGAATGTGTAGAGTGGTTCTCTTCAAGACACCTGGTCAATGTGAAGAGGAAAAGACCAAACAGTTCAGCAATTTATTAAATATGACAACACAACGAAACAAATGGCCCTCAGTTCCCAGCAGCTTTCACTCTCCCTTCAGCGGCAGAGAGAGAGGATCGGAGTGGAAGCAGAGGATGCAAATAATCTCTGGGTACGACCAGGCTGCCATGCACGGAAACTGAACTTGGTCTGTTACAATGTAAGATCACTCATCAGTGAAGACAGGATATTGGAGCTGGAAAAGGAATTAGAAAATGTGAATTGGAATATTATCGGCTTGGCTGAAGGAAGAAGAAATGACTCGCACGTTTATCAAGTGGAAATCTGTTGTATAGCAATGAGAACAGCGAAAAGCGTGAACATGGAGTTGGCTTTCTGGTCCATAAAGATGTTAAAAACAACAGTTTGGAATTCAAAAATTCATCACCAAGGGTGTCAAGACTACTAATCAAGATTTCTAAGAGATACAAACTAAAGGTTATAATGATATATGCACCAACATTGAACCACAATGATGAAAAGATTGAAGAAATGTACACTGAAATTGAGACTTCTAGATGAACAGAAAACTCACTACACCATCAATATGGGGAATTTCAATGCTAAGGTTGGAAAGATACAAAACAGCACAGAAATGCAAACTATAGGAAATTTTGGAATTGGTTAAACACTTGTGGAATTTGCAGAATCTCGAGTAATGTCAATAATGAACACTTTTTTCAAGAAATGGGTGAACAGAAAATTGATATGGAAGAGCCCAAATGGATTAACAACTAATGAAATTAACTTCATCTTCACTATCAGAAGATAGTATTATGAACGACGCTACAGTCACGAAAAATAAATGTTGGATGTGATCACAGAATGGTAAGATGCATACTTGATATAGATGTAAGAAAAGAAAGGAAAGAAAAAATATTTACTTGAGTAAATAATACAAAGGTCTTTTAGATAACAGAAGAGAAAAAAAAAAAAGCAGTATATACTGCAACTTAGGAACAAATTTGAGCTTCTGCAGACCTTTCAGAACAAAGATATTGAGGAGGAATACAATTTTCTGAAAGTGATAAAGTGCAAGAAACCTATAGGTAAAAAGAAATCCAAAGAAATAATTAGTCAAGAAACACTTGTTATGATGAACCAAAGACAACAAATGAAGAGCAAGATAAACACCGACAAGGACAAAATTGAGTACATATTCTGAGTTATGCAAAGCCATTAGAAAAGAGACTCAGAGAGGGCTTAAGAAGATTTAACACAAGAGAAGTAGAACAAGCATTAAAGATGTGCAAAGGACTTAAATCAGCAATCGTGAGCAGTAATACAGAAACACAAAAGTAACCGAATCTGAAGACTAGTGGTGTAATTCAAAGGAATAATTCAAATAGCAGAAGACTATTATAAAGTATTATATAAGGAGCAAGGGAATGACGCCAGCAGTGGGGAAGATGGTTATGCAAATTAGCAACACGTGCGACATACCCAATATCTTTTCTGATGAGGTAGAACGTGGATTGAAGAAAATGAAGAATCAAAAAGGCCCAGATGAAGATGAGGTTACTGTAGAGTTGTTAAAATTGGGAGGAAGAGACATGGCACAGAAACTGAAAAGAATATTCACAAAATACATTAGGAAAGGTGTCATGCCTAAGATGTGGAATAATGCAATCATGATTTTGCTGCATAAGAAATGGGATAAATCAGGGCACATTATAGACCAATTAGCTTGTTGTCGGCACCTCCACAGCCAGGTGGGCAGGAGCAGCAGTGCATAGCACACGGCCTCTTGATTAGACTGGGGGTTAGAGTCCATGACCACCAAATACGGAGGATGCGGAAAGGTCAGGGAATGATCACCGCATATCCCCAGAGCAATATGGCCTTAGTTGCTAATGCTCCTAAAAAAACAAATAAACAAACAAACAGCTTGTTGTCCCATATCTACAAGTTGTTCACAGGAGTCATTACTAACAGATTAGAAAAAATACTTGATGAAAATCAACCAAAAGAGCAAGCTGGCTTTAGGACAGGATTCTCAACTATGGATCACTTTCATGTAATATCACAGCTAATGGAGAAAGCGAATGAATATAAAACACCATTATGTCTATCATTTGTGGATTATGAAAAGGCATTTGACTCCACAGAGCATAAGGCAATGTTTTGGACACTGGAAAGACAAGGCATAGACATCTCACATGTCTATGCCTCACATTATGATTTTGAAGAAAATATATAAGAACACTATTTTATTAGACTAAACAAAGACAGGAGTCAATGTGAATGGAGAGTACTTAAACCATTTATGATTTGCAGATGACATTGTGATCATAAGCCATGATCCTGAAGAATTAGAGGAAAATCTTAATCGGTTATGCAGAGTTATTAAGAATTTCGGATTAAAGATGAATACGGTTAAAACAAAAGTAATGATGAATAAGTATGCCACAGGAAAGGATATAATCAGTGAAGGAGCAGAAATTAAAAAGGTGGATTCACATACATACTTATCTTGGACAAGTCATTAGCTGTAATAACAATAAACGGCTGAAGTCAAGAGAAGAATAAAATCGGATGGATAGCATTCTGGAAATATAGTCACATACTGAGGAGCAATACCCCAATTTGTGTGAAACGTAAAATAATGAACCAATATATACTCCCCACCATGACTTATGGAAGGGTAACTTGGACACTCACCAAAAGAATGGAAGAGAAGTTAAAAACTGCACAGCGAAGAATGGAAGGAATTATATTAGGAATCAGACTGTTGGATAAGAAGAGAACCATGGATTAGGCAGCAAACTCAAGAACTGAAATGGACTTGGGCAGGACACAGCTCGAAGACATGATGACAGATGGACTAAGAAAATAACAGAATGGAACCCAAGAGGAGCTAAAAGAAAATCTGGAAGACAACAACTGAGATGGACAGATGAAATTCAAGAGTTTGTGTGCAGTAAATGGATGAGCATTGCACAAAACAGAAGGAACTGGAAAGTTGCTGGAGAGGCCTTCATTCTGCAGTGGATGATGACTGGAAAGAATAGGCAAATTAAGGGTTTGTTTTGGCTGGTGCTGTATAAGCCTTGTTTCTTTGTATCATATTATCAATACTAATAATATAACATAATATGAACATATGTGATCTTGTCTAGAAATCTGAGTGTTACCAAAGATGAACAAGTGAACAGCAGACTCTCTATACAGAGCACAGTCTCTTAAGATAAGCTTTGGGAACACCATTCCAGATGTACGCACAGTATTTCATAGTAGGACAGATTTAAGAGTGAAAAAGGATACCTAGGATGTTTTTTTTTAATGTAGAGAAAGCAATATATAGAATGGAATATGCTATCATCGGCAACTATGCACGGCAATTCTAGTCAGTGGAAAAAAGTCATTAATATACTAGAAGAAGTAGGAAATAAAACTGGATCATGAGGTACACCAGCATTAGCTGAGAACTACCTATCATTGCCAGCAATGAGGAGTCAGAAAGAAAACTCACTACTCAATTGCAAAAAAGAGAAGGTAACCTACAAGATGGAAGCTTTTTTTTTTGAAGAACTTTATGACAAATGTACCTTAGAAATTCAAGCAGAGCTGTCTTTTAAGTTTCACCAAAATTTCCAAAAAATACATTCAAAGATAAGCAACATAAGACAAGACATCACCAATTAACAATGATGGAATCCATACTGGTGATCACTGATCAGATGGAAAGTTGAGATAGTATAAGAGTTAAAAGTTGGATTTCTCCATTACTTTGGATTTGGTTGAGTTAAGTGCAATGGGACAATAATTGAAGGGGAGGGATTTATCACCCCTTTTTAGCAAATGGCTGAATATGAGTAACTTTCCAGGAAGAAAGAAAATCACCAAGGCAATAAGAGAGTGTAAAAAGGTAACATAAAACAGGGGTAAGCCCTGGACACAAGTTTTATGAAAAGGGTAATTTCAAATGTTCCAGAGGAAACAGTCAAAATTGTTGCTGACAATGACTATGATTTCGACACTTCCTTTGACAGAAGAATACATAAAAATTGATGACTTAATGACAGAAGAGAAATTAGATAAATTCATACAATTGCACAATAATTTATGCTATCAGCTAATAACGTAATTTAAGGGAAATTTAGACAAATTATTAGAGGATGGTTAGATGAAACAAGGAAGTTTTTTTTTTTTTTTTTTTTGGCTGATGCTAAGTTAAGCTTGCATCATTTCCCACACCTAATAAAAAATCTACGCACTCTCTGAAGTTATTAAAAAAAAAAAAAAAAAAAAAAAAAAACTATCAGATGTGAGGCAAATTAACACAAAAAAATTACAATTTTGATTTTATTTTGGATTGCACCCAGCTCTATTCAGTTTCCTTCATCAACTAGCTTGCGATTTGTTCATTTGAATTTTTCTTTTAATTTTATGCGAATTATTATACTATTGCTTAATATGCTTAAAAGCATCCCCGCCATCAAATGAATATTTGCATCCTCCCAATTAATGTTGCATACTTCTGTGAAAGCAAATAAAATTGTTTTCACTGAGCGATCGCCGTGCGCTGAACTGAACAATGCATATTAATATACAATTAGAACACTACTAACCAACTGCAAAATACATGTTGTAAGAAGAAGACATTTTCCAGAACAGCAAGACATCTTTTGGATTTAACACTTGTACTACCTCACCAAATTAGGATGCTTGATTCAAATTAGTTTCAATCCAAAACCGAGTAGTTTTTTCAATTTTCTTTTACTGGCACAATTAACCACAGATGTCCTCTAAAATAACACATATTAATATTTAGTGGGTGCATAACACAAGTCCACCATTTAAAATTAAGTGATTAACTAAATTTACTTAAGAAGTGCAAATTGGTGAACAATGCTATGTCCGGCTTTTCAACTCCATCAACAGACGTCTTGAGCAACAACACACGACGCAATTCAGGTTGCATGAAATCATATTAAACAGCATTTAAAATTCTAAACGGGCTTCACTTCCCCAATTCAGAAATTCAAATTACCTACTCAAGTAAAAATAGCAACATAAAAATCACTCAACGAACACAAGAAAAGTTTGGTTATCAACGTTGCTGCATCTCTTCGTTATCTAAACCGCACTAGCGTTTCACATGCTAAATAATCAGCTGATAGCCCAAAAGCGCCATTGTAATTCACTGGAAAAGAAGCAAATAATTGAAACTAATTACAAAAAAAGTATAACTTATTATTATTATTATTATTATTATTATTATTATTATTATTATTAGCCATATAGTGCAAGGAAGCCTAAGGCTTATGTTGCACCAGCCAAAAAAAATTCCCGAATTACCCCGAGAGAGAGAGAGAGGAATCACCATTAAAGAGAAGAATGATGATATCCAGCTCAGGACCCTGGGTTTGCCAAGCCCATACTCATCAAATATTTAGACTAAGTATTCTGATATTTTCACCGAACACACAAAGAAACGACATTCAGATCAAGTCTACATTATAAAATTAACTTCAAACAATTCCATTTGTTAGTCTATGGTAATAAAAAAAAAAAAAAGTTTAAGCATATTCAATTATTCATGCCGTCGAAACAGGGCACATTTAGATATGATCAACACCAAAGCCAACGCATATGAAGAGGCTCCAAAAAAGCAATTATACATTCTTATCCCGACAAGAGGAAACAGCAAAGTTCCAAGTTCTTATGTGCCTTATCTGAAATTTAGCACTGCGTTCAAATGGGCAAAGGAAAAGGTTTTTGCTTTTGTAAAGATGGTACATACAGTGGGCTCAAGTAATTTTTAAATTCTATACAGGGGAACCAACTGATGATATTACCAACAGAAAATTCTAAATAGGAAGCATTCAAGGAAATAATTCCTTGTTGAAGGCGTAGTCCTAAATAGATGTCAGGTGAACTGATGTGGCTAATGCGGAGAACAGAAATGTATGAGATCATTATAAATTCTCAGGTCGAACAGAAGCCTACAGTAGATATAAAATAGTCTTCAGTCAAGTAAAAAAGGAAATTAGGCAAGCTAAGGCAGATTACGAGAAGTGTCTGGAAAAGAATGCAAAGAAAAGCAGCAAAGACTTCCTTACTTAGGTAAACACTAGAAGGAAGAGGATAAATCACATTGGTCCAGTAGATATGAATGGGTTAACTGTTGATAATCCTACTGAGGTTGTTAACAAACTGAATAGGTATTTTGCATCTACATTCACACACATTATAAATTTTTATGGATGTAGATGCAATAGAAGTAAACAGTAAGGGACTTAAACGATTTTGAGATAACCAAGAAGAAAGTGGAAGAGAAACTTTTGAAGCTAAAGATAAAAAAAAAAACACCTGGGGCGGATGGAATCGATCCAATTATAATAACGGAGGCAGCATATGAGGTAAGCAAACCTTTAGTATAAGTATGAGTATGAGTGCATCCTTGGATAGAGAAGCGGTTTCTAATGGGTACAGCTTTGCGAATGTCACCCACTTCAAAAATAAAAAAAAAAAAAAAGATCAAAGGGAATGATGTAAATAATTATAGACCTATTAACTTGATTTCTGTTCCAAAGTAAACAATGAAGTCACTGGCTAAAGAAGTAATGCAATTAAACTGAATTTACAGAATGAATTTATTAAGGAGCAATCTTCTGTACGCAATCTCACTGGATACTATGACACAGAAATAAAGAATGTATGCAAAAAATAATTTTGTCGTCATATACTTAGATTTCATGAAATCTTTTGATATTGTTCCACATAAAAATCTGCCATACAAATTGGAGCATTGTGGAATTAAAGGAAAGTTACTCTTATGGATAAATGCATGGTTGCGTGGGAGAACACAGAGAGTGGTTATCAATGGGCACTGCACTGCTTAGACAAATGTTATAATAGGGTCCTTCAGGATTCAGTGCCGGGCCCATTGTTTATTTCTATATTTATTGTTGTTATACTGGTGTTCATAGAAAATGCATCACCCCTTATAATTGTAGTTGTCGTCCGAATAGCCGAAGTATATGGCAATATTTCTTACAGATTGCATCAGATAAGATTGACAGGCATAGGTGATGACGTAATATTGCATCAGCTGTTACTTTCAGCTATATAAGCACGCTCTGCAAGAGTTGCAGTCATTCCTTGCTTGTATCAGGATGGCGAGTTACGTGCAATTGACGCCACGAAGAAAGAGTGCTATTGTTGCTTTACATGAGAAATGATGTTCTTCCAGTCATATCGCTTATAGAGTGTCTTGTAATCAGTCGACAGTGAGTAGATTTCTTTCCAAACTCAAGAATACTGGTTCTGCTGATAGGAAAAATGGATCCGGACGCAAACGAGTGCCGGGCGCTTACCCTTAAAACCCGTAAAGCCTCTTCGTCTGAGCTGAAAAGTGAACGGAAAGAATATACAGAGGTGGTAGCGAGTGCAGTAACAGTCAGAAGACGCCTCTCCAAAAATGGATTTTAGCCCATCGTCCTAAGAAGAAGCCCCTTCTCAAACAAAAAATGAAAAATACCCGATTAATTTGGTGTAAGGAACATGTAAAATGGAGCCCCAAGCAGTGGAAGTCAGTTATTTTCTCTGATGAGAAGAAATTCAACCTGCATGGCTCTGATGGGAGACAAACGATTCGCCGTAGACCTGGTGAAGAATGCCATCCAGAATGTATGGTGTCTACAGTGAAATTCCTTACCAGCCAAATGATGTGGGGATGCATTTCGTATCGTGGAGTAGGTCACTTGCAGTTTATAAAAGGTTCTGTAATTGCCAATGGATACCTGGCTATATTAGAAGGCAAATTGCTGCCAACCATTAGAGATCATTTCGACCTGCCAAGTAACTGCAACTATCAGGACAACTCTGCTCCTTGTAATGGGGGGGGGCGAAACGTGTAAGTAAGCACCTCTGTAGTTATTTTAGCTTCTTTTCTGCATTATAGGTTCGACAGTAATATATTCACATTTGTTACAGGTGAAAAAAATGGGTCTGCGCGGTTAGCAGAGTTGTATCGTCACCGTCCTCGCCACACCGGGTGGTAAAGGCTCGGGTTGAAATCCCGTCGATGAAGCGAGGAGGAACTTTAATGGGCTTTTTTTCACTCCGTGGCTAAGTTAGTCGGTCTCAGGTTCCCCAGCAAAACAGACAAATCGACCATAGAACCCATGCAATTAACAGACATAGGACACACAGCATGGCAGATGAATTAGTTATTCGGTTGGCCTAAAAATAATAGTTTTGTTTTGTTTTTTTAGGTGAAAAAATGGTTGGAAGTTTGGTGCATTACAACTCTTAGCTCGCCAGGAAACAGCCCGGACCCGAATCCCATAGAGAACTGTTGGTATCGTGTGGAATCTGCAGTAGTCAGAAAGAAACCCAAGACTCTTCGTGAACTTCAGGAAGCCATAATTTGTGTTTGGAACCATTGATTATCAGTTGATTATCTTCAGAAATTGATCTTGTCAATGCCTCGACGGTGCACTGCTGTCATCAGGGCCAGAGGCGGTTCAACTAAATATTAGTTTGCACCTGGTGAACTTTTCATTTTGTTTTCCATTTAAAATGATAAACTAAAACAAATTGAGGGCTTCTGATAACATTTCAGCCATAATTGTCGTGTTTACCAAAACAGTTGTATAAAGGTTGCAAATGCTCATTTTGGAATATTTTGAGAGCACCTGCCAAATATTACTTAGCTTTGTCTTAACTATTAATTAATATCTTTTGTTTATATTTCTATTTGTGATGCTAGTCATTAATGTAATATACCATCGTGAAAAAGGGTTAAAAATGTGAAATTCTTAGGTGACGCACTTTCTTTGAACACCAGTGTATTTTGTTGTCGTAGATGGGTTTTAAGAGCATCAGCGACTAAGGCCGTACTGATCCATGTATACTGTCTCTAAATTGCGTGTGTTCTGTGGTCAATTTTCTGTTTGCTGGAAGAAAAACCCGGAATTCTGGGAGGAAAAAACTGGTTAGCAGGAAGTTTAGGAGAAGGCCGTTTTGGGCACAGCTTAATACAGTTCCTTGATTCGTTTTACATGTGTTCAGTGGGTTAAAGTGACAAGCTTAGAGATGAGATCAGACAGAGCTGGGCTCAACTTCTTGATGCTATTTTCCACACTCAAATGGACTCATTCCATTTCCAATCATTCGTGTGACTGCGAGAAGGGTCGGGTGGAATTTTTGATCAAAAAACATTAATTAACCTAATTTCCGTCGCTTGGAAAGAACCTGAAAGTTTAGGAGAGGTTCTGGGACATTACTCAAGAAATTGAAACAAAATTTAATGACAGAGAAGATATACAATTTTTACCGATTCAGTAGTTTTTCTGAACGCCCAGAAAAAGAGAAAATCTAGTTTTTCTCAGTGCAGGAGGACCAATATTTTTTACTTGCTTATGCAAAGAAAGGTTAGAAGGAGGGTTAAGATTTGTTGAATAATCAAGTAATCAAGTAGCAAGGGAACAGAGACCAATTTTGCAAGATCAGACAGGATGTTAGACGAATTGAATTTAACTAAATTTTATTTCTTTCACAGGAGAATTAACGAAGCAGTTACAATGGTTTATTACAAAACCAGAGACCTCATTTCTGTTAACTGGACATACTTCCAAAAAAAAGCTGCATATACTGGGTCTTTCTAAGATCCTCTACGTTTCTGAATGGCAAGTCAGGGAAATTACTCTATTGTCAGAGAAACAGGAAATATATTTTGCAAGGATATGTGAAATAGGATAAGGGTATGTCTGCTGTGGGACAAAAGTAGATGATGTTGTAGAGCAAATATCTTCTTTTACGGGAACAGAAGGTGATATTTTGCACACGTTGGCACTAATGATATTAAGAACACTTGATCTGCAGACTTACTTAACAAGTAGAGGGAAAATTGAAATTTGAAATTGAATTGTAAGTAAATTGAAATTAAATAAGTTGAATTTGAAAGTAAATTGAAATTAAGTGAATTGAATTTGAAAGTAAATTGAGTTCAATTCGAAATCGAATTTGAAAGTGTCCACAGTTCTGCCCAGACACGATAGGAGAGAGGGTATTTGTTCAGAGCGTTGAAAATTAATTCGTCCCTGTAAAGACTGTAATCATGGGGTAGAATTTTTCTCACCATGGACTGTGCTTATTAACAGTGAAGGGATAAATAGAAGGAGGTGCGAGAATATTTGCTGATGATATCGAGGCACTCGTAGGTGGGTCGAATAACTACTAGCCTGGCGGGATACACAGATGAATAGATTAAAAAGAGTCGCAGGCAGAAGCGAAAGTGATTATCACACTACTTCTATTGCAAAATGCAGCAGCCTAGAAAGCAAGATGTTGGGGATTTCAGGCCCTGCTGTGGATCATCAAGAAACAAGCAAATATATGGGCAGTGTTGGGTAACTAAGAGTAAGAACAGGTACATGTATACTTTCATGTACCTAATACTAAGAGCATGGTAAATAAATTTGATGATTGGAAGTACTGATTATGTCATCAAATGTAGACATTGTAGGGACAGCATAGATGTGGTATCACTCAGACATAAGCGATGCTGAATTTGAATGTGGGGAGTAAAATGTATATAGGAAGGATACACAGGACAGGACAGGAGGAAATGGAGATTATGCTATTGGTTAAGAAGCATATTAAACTAAGGCAATTAATAAACACGACATGGGTGACCATTGTAATATAGAGTCTGTTTTGTGACCTCAGAAGTTGGAAAACACAAATGAGAGTAGAATTGTGCTATAAGATTCACTACTGTGAAAAGTATACCAAGCAGTTATGCAGAGAAATAGAGTAGGCCATTAAATCAAAATGTCTTATGATGGGGGATTTTAACTTTCCAGATGTTCACTGTGATTTAAGAATTGGGTACTCACACAGTAGCAACAATTTTGTAGATTTATTGGATGACTGTTTTGTAGTAGCACGGATTTAGGAGCATCAGCTAATAAGGCCATACTATTCAGCATATACAGTACTGGCTATAAATTGCGTGTGTTCTGTGGTGGGTCGATTTTCTGTTTGCTGGACGAAACACCCGAGTGCCACTAACAACTTGAAGGCTGAAAAGAAGCGCCTTGACCTCCATTTACAGCAGACCTCGCAAGATAGATGGGCTAACTCTACTAAAGGAGATATCACTAGGAAATTTATTCCACATATCAACAAGGTATATCCCAAGTCTCCTTCATGGTTCTCCCCCGGCCTGCACGCAACTTTCATGCTAACAGGTCACGGATCCATCAGAGCCAAGCTCTCAAGTCTTGGAATTATTGATGATCCCCTCTGCCATTGTGGAGAGCTGGAGAGTTGGAGTCACCTAATGTATGACTGCCCTTTGTATGAGGATCTTCGCTGCATTCTGATTACCAGAATTGACTTCAATCCAAAACTGCAGGAGCATTACTTGTCGGACAGCGACAGAGAGTACAAGGCCTCGCAATACTGCCAGGAGCTCTTCACAAGAAGAAGATCCCTACCGCTGGAACGAACGTACACTTGACTAACTCGTCTTGCCCAAATTCAAGGAGGACTGTCAACTTGACTACCATTGATATTTGGAGGGGACCTCTGTCCCATGAATGACAACACTGTTTTGGACTTTCCTGATTTAGACTCTTCACAAACTATGATATTATGCAGCTCTTCTGACCCAGTGACTAAATGGATGGGAGCCCTGAAATCGCCCCCAAGTCAGACTGCAGTGAACATACATCTCTAATTTTGACTTAACAAACGGGAAAAATCCGAGGAGAAACCCCTACTAGTGACACAGTCCAGTGATAACCACACACCTAACGACCAGACCTGAAAGCTCCGAACTCGCAGTGACAAGTATACATCAGGGCGGGACGCATGGCGTACAGTCCCAAGTGTGACCACAATCAGGCTTGCCGGACTCTGAAAAAGAAGACACGATGGGACCTTCGTCCCAGGTATGACACTCCACCAGCATAGCTCAATTGCTGCCATTAAGCTTTCCTTGGCACGCTCCCTTGCGTAGTCCTTTTCCTCCACCCCACCACCCAGGTGGGGGAGATTACCCCTAGTCTCCTTCCCTTTCGCCGCTCCCTCTTTTCTCTCTGGTGGGGCATGGGCCTGCTCCGCTGTTTATGGACCCCTTTTCTCTGTCTTTTCCCCCCAGCCTTCAGTCTCCCTCCCCTTTCTCTAACTTATGACCAGCGTACGAACCATTTCTAAATTGCTTTAGCCCTACACCCAAAACCTTAATAACAACATCAAATCGCATAACCAGTACTCCTTTTGGCTGACCCCTATTTGTAGCGTTTTTTTTCCCTAGGTCCTAGCAACTGATATCTCAGGAAATTAGGTGGCAGGACCTGCCAGAGTAAATAACTATAATACTGGTGTACCTGGTCTGCCTCCACAGGGCAGAGTGTGGACAACGTTGGGACCCATTAGGGGCCCAGCAGCTAAATGACCAGAGAAACAAGAGTACACGACACTACACTTATACAAAATCTATTTACTTTTAAACCTCTAGCAGTGTTCTGTTTCATACCCGCAATGTATACTATGCGGAGATGGGGGAAACCCCTGGTGCCGTTTGACACTAAACACATTCTACACTCCACTGTCCGTAAGAAAAAACCACGCTGCTCTCGTCTGAGACCGACTAACGCAGCCAATTTGTGAAAAAGTCCAATAAAGTCCTCATGTCATCGACAGGACTCGAACTGAGGTCTTTCCCACCCGGTGTTAGTAGGATAGCGATTCTATCTCAACTGTGCTACCCACGAGGGCGATGACTGTTTCTACAGCAGTACGTTGGAGAGGCAACAAGGAGAAGCAACACGCTTGATGTTATTATCAGCAGCGATTCGTCATGCATTAAAAATCTGCACGTAAAAGACTGACTGGTTGGCAGTGATCATAATATACTAATGTGGAATTCACTTAAAGACATAATTATTGTCAAGTTTAAAGGGAAAGGCTTTTGCTTTTGTTAGGGTGACTAGGGCCGCCGCAAGTAGGTACACGAGGTAAGAATCGCTTACGGGCGGCAGTTCCAGAGAGCGCCGAAATTTTTTCGATATTGTTTTCTGATTGGTTAACGCTTATCAGTACTCAGCATTTAGGGCGGCAAATTTTATTTTGCTTATTGGTGGCACATAGGAACGCAGCGCTATTGAGGGTGACTGCAGTGGGCTCAGACAGTTTTTAAATTCTATGCAGTGGGACCAACTGATGATGTTATCAACAGCAAATTTTAAATGTGGAGCATTTGGGAAAGTAATCATAGAAGCTACTAAGCTTTTCATACCCACTAAGAAATATTGTTCAAGGCTAAATGGCTGTCAGACGAACTAACGAGACCCGTGGTGGCAGAGAAGAAAAATGCATGGGACGCATATAATTATTAGGTAATATAAAAGCTTATGTTAAATATAAACTAGTCTACAACCAAGACTCAAAGCAGGTTAGACAAGCTAAGGCAGATTATAAGAAATCGTTGGCAAAGGATGCAAAATTAAAGCATCAAAGACTTCTTTACTTATGCAAACACTAGAAAGAAGGAGATGAATCGTATTGGTTCACTTGATATCATTGGTTAACTGTTGATAACCATATTCAGATTGTTGACAAGCTGAATAGGTATTTTACACCAACATTCGCTAATGAGGATTTATTTCAGGAAAGTGATGTTAGAAGTTTATCAAACTCTAACGAGGAACTAAATGATTTCGTGATAACTGAAGGGAAAGTCGAAATTAAATTGTTGAATATAAATATAAAAAGGCGCCAACGGTGGATTGAATCTATTCAGTTATATTAAAGGATGGCAGCAAAAAAGGAGCTAAACAACCACTTAGTCATAATTATGGGTGACATCTATGGATTCAAGGGACTGAAGATGTGTGAACGTATCTCAAATTCACAAACGGGATCAAAACGTGACATGAATAATTACAGATCTGGTAAAATCGCCATCCTCCACATACCTGAAGGAAAAGACCTGAGTGCGAGTCCCATTGATGACGGTAGGAATTTTTATGGGCCTTTTTCACTATATGGCTGAGTTAGTTGGTCTCAGGCGAGGATAGCATGGTTTTCTCCCTGATACTCGGGTTTTTCATCCAGCAAAAAATCGACCTCAGAATACACCCAATTTACAGACAATATACATGGAGCAATATGGCCGTAAGTCGCAGAAGCTCCTAAAACCTTGTTACAATAATATAACGTCTTTTCTGGGAAAAAAAATGGAGTCACTGGTTAAAGAAGTGACATGGGACCACTTAAACAGGGATGCAAGTATACTACAGTTACAGCATGGATTTCTTAAGGGATGGTGTCGTCTGACTAGATACTGTGATCCAGTTACCGAGGAACTGGATGCAAAAAATAATTTTGATATCATATACAGTACTTGAATTTCAGAAAGACTTTTGATACTGCTGCAAATAAACGACTGCTGTACAAAGCAGAGCAATGTGTGATTAAGGGCAAATTACTGCTATGGATAAAGGGATGGTTGAGTGGGAGAAGACAGAGAGTAGTTATCAATGGTCATTGCTCTTATTGGACTAATGTAATTGGTGGAGTCTCCCATGCTTCATTGCTGGACCCATTGTTGTTTTCTATATGTATTAATGAAGGTATATCAGGGTTAATGTCTAAGTTTGCAAATGATACATAGTTTCAGGTTGACCTAGGAAAAGTAGGTCGATGGTCTGAGAAATAGCAGTTGATGGTTAACATTGACAAATGCAAGGTACTGCAAATGGGTAGCAGTAAACCCAGGTTAATGTGTCAACTGTGTGGTACTACACTGAGGAAAGTGGAAATGAAAATGGTCAGGGGGAGGGTAATTCTGTAGTGAATATGATGTTCTCTGAGCAGTGTAGATAGGCTGTCAGGACAACTCATGGTGTTTTGCCAATGATATACAGAATGCTAACAGGGATAAGAAGGTGATTATTTCCTTGTAGAAGGTCATAGTCAGGCCTTATCATAAGCACTGTATACAGGTCTGGAGGCCCCACTTTAGGAAGGATGTAGAACTGCTGGACCGGGTGCAGAGAAGGGTGATCAGATTGGTGAAATGAACAAAATGTGACCAGATTGGTGAAAGGAAGAAAAGTCTGGAGACTAGGCACCTGTGGGGGACATCTGATTGAGGTGTTTAAAGCCTTGAATGAATTGAGTAATCTAAATGTTGATGGCAAATTACCTCTTGCTTGTACTACACAAAGTAAGGGGGCATAAATTCAAATTGAGGAAGGATGTTGAAGGATAGGTTTGCGGAAGTTTGCCTTCAGCCAGCAGGTGGTTGATTGATGGATAAACTTCTATTTGTTGTTTTGGAAATGGTTTGAATAAATTCAAGGAGAAACTGGACAAATTCTTGGAGGCTATGGATGGGTGAAGCGGGTAGTTGTTTTTTTTTTTTTTTTTTCGCTGATTCTTTATATTCTTGCTTTCTTGTATCGTCTATTTTGACCTCCGGTAGCGTCTGCTTACCTAACCTGATTGTGGAAAAGGCCCATGTTCGAATCGCGTCGATGACGCGAGGTACTTTAGTGGGCTTTTTTCACTCCGTGGCTGAGTTAGTCGGTCTCAGGCGTAGATAGCAAGGTTTTTTCCTCCAGAAACTGGGTTTGTTTCGTCCAGAAAAACAGGCAAATCGACCAGAGAACACGTGCAATTTACAGACACAAATACGGGTTAATGTATTACATTGCCGGTAACTCTAATATATATATATATATATATTTTTTTTTTTTTTACCTAACCTAATTGTTATACAGCCTGTAAGTGTCTAATCCATTCCAGACATTGGTTCATAGCCTTCTCTATCTTTGCTACTATTCTGTTAAAGCGAAGACGCTGCATCTGCGCATCGACTCTTCTACCAACCATCTCACAAGCATCCTCCACTCGCCCATAGTCTCTCAGCCTTTTGCTCTGTTTGTCTTCTCCTCATCCTTTCTACAGGATTCATGTCCAGGTAGTTACCCAATCTGTTCCAATTCTACAGTCACTTCTTCAACACTGGTTTTCCCCTTCTCCATGCTATATGAATTTCTATTCTGCCGACATAGATGGCTACTTGCATTTAAGGTAGGATTGCACTGACGATAGCCCCTTCCCCTTTGTAGGATTTTTGCTTTTCTGGATGGAACTTTTTCCTTAGCTGCTGCATTTCTTTTCTTTGCTTCTTAAAAACACCTCTTCTTGCCGACCCAAATAGACCTTTCCCATCCAAGTCGATGAGACAAGTCAATCTGGGTGCACATCCTTGCACGATGCAAACTAGTACTATAATACTGTTTACTCAAGAAGTACCGTCTTCTGCGTGGGACAGTTGCTAACCTCCTCTAGGGTAGGATTTTCCACTGCCCTCTGTTGGCCTCGGATGCCTTCTAACTGCGTGGATCTCCCTTGCTTATAATGTCTCTATTTCTGTGCTGTAGCCAAGGTGCTCTTTACTTTTGCGAGAATTCTCTGGTTTCTTGCCTCTTAATGTTCTTCCAGAGGCCCACAACCTCATAGGAATCCTAGGTATGTCAGAAGTGGGAATGTTATGCTGCCACCAAAACCCCTTACCCTGGCGTCAGATCTTTCCTCAATGGCTTTTCTGTAAGCCAACATCTGACCACATGATTTCTCACTTTCTATCTTTTACCCAATACACTCGTGGATTTTCTAAACTCCATTCTTCAGGGTTCCCTCCCTGTTATAGATTTTTTTATGCGCTACTTGCACTTGGGGATATCTCTCTCTCTGTTAATATTCCCTCTATGCCTTCCTCTTCTATCCAAACTCTTTCTATTATTTATCTTCCATTCCTTTTTCCAGGGCTTCACTGCACTCTTGTTGATTTTTTTTTTTTTTTTTTTTTGGTAGTTGTTGGCGCATCGGCTTCTGTGGCCATATTGCACCTCCCAAGGTTTTTTGCAGTACTTTGATCCAAGCCCGAGGCGGGAATCGAACCCGCGACCTTTGGGTTGCCGGGCAGGTACTTTACCCACTCGGCTAGCCCGGTCGGCACTCTTGTTGAGGACATTTTTTTATTTTTTTTTTTTATTTTTGTATGGGCGGCTCCTAGAACAGAAGTTCAACTCCGCCTCGTTGCTCTGTTCAGTTTTTACAGACTCTGTCAAGGTAAGGCCGGTGTGTGTCTCGTAAAAATAAAAATAAATATATATTTTTTTCCCCTAAACCAAATCCACACAGAAATATCCCAGGTTGGATGAAGATAGATGAAAATGAAGGCGAGAGAGAGAAGGAAAAAAAAAAAAAAAAAAAATTTTCATCCCGCACGGGAGAAAGTGATAGGAAAGAAAAACTGTGTTTGTGAGCTTATGTGTGTGTTCTGTAGCGTGATGTTGTGTTTTGGCCTTTTGGTTACCTGGAAGCAGTGATCACCTGGACGACCTTCCTCCAGGTACTCGTCCCCAGCAGAAGGAGGGCAAGGCCTCCGGCGCCTCCATAGCCAGGTGGGAAGGAGCGGCAGTGCGTAGCATACGCTTCTTGATTTGGACCGGGGTTCGAGCCCGTCACCACCAAATGCGGAGGATGCGGAAAGGTCAGGGAATCACCACCGCATATCCCCGGAGCAATATGGCCTTAGTTGCTAATGCTCCTAAAAACCAAATAACAAAACAAAAACAAAAGCAAGGCCTCCCCTACTATCTGCACGCCCTCCTCCATGGGGAAAGAGTCCCCAGGGAAGAAAGAAAAACTTGTATAAGATGAAGAGAGGGAAGGAGTAAAGAGGAGAAGGACTGTTCCGGCCCAGGGAAGTCCCAATCCAGGATGGATAGCTAGAACAACAACGCAAACAAAAAAAATAATAATAATAATAAAAAATAATAATAATAATAAAAAATAATACTAATTTAAAAAATAATAATAAATAAATAAAATAAACGTATAGTGTGAGAGAGGAGCTTTCCTGGTCTGGGGAGCCCCAGCCCAGGTCGGAACGCGAAAAAAAAAAAAAAAAAAAAAGTTTAAATCCCACAACCTGGTCAAAGAAAGGAATAGAGCGTGGGCCAGAAAAAAGAAAAGAAAGAGGGATTTTTTTTTTTTTTTTAATTATCCCACAAGGGGTGGATAGGAAAAGGCTATCAGGAGAGTGCTAGGGCTACTAGTGCTAGTAGATTATGAGAAGAGAGAGAGAGAGAGAGAAAAAAATAATAATAAATAATAAAAAAAAAAATAACTAGTTATTGAATTGCAGAAGCTTCTAGGATGATGAGGACAGGGTGCATATAGTGTAGTGTCTTGTTGAGGACAGGGTGCATGTAGTGCAGGCAGAGGTTCTTTGCAATAATAGAGTGGGCTACCCGCCTCTCGTGGTAGGAACGGGAATTAGTCATTCGCTCTTCTGGGGACTGCCGCTATATGATCGACAAGAGGCCAATCATACAACACAAACACAACACCAGAGTAAACACAAAATGTGCATAGCACTCAGAACTGGCTTAGCAGTGCTCATGCTTCTTCACTTTGATATTTGGCAGGTCTGTGGTTGTTGTACACTTTTAGGTGCATCAGCAACTTAATCCATATATAATATATCTGCAAATTGCATGTGTTTTGTGGTCGTTTGCTGAGTTTCCGACAGAACAATCTATGCTACCTTCCTCTAAAATCGACTAAATCAGTCACGTTCTGAAATGAAAAAGAGACAATAAAAATTTAGCGCGTCATTGACGGAATTCGAACCTAGGTCTTTTCTACTAGGTGTGAGGAAGACGGTGAGTCTCCGGACTGTGCTACCCACGCAGGCGAATCCCCGGCGTCGTAAGTTGACAAGTAACAATATGTCCCCATGTATTATGCCTGTGAATGCTAGTTGGCTATGCACGTAGCACAGAGGTCACCGTTCTCCCCACACCGGATGGAAAAGGCCCGGGTTCGAATCCCGTCGATGACGCGAGGAACTTTTATGGGCTTTTTTTCACTCTGTAGCTGAGTTAGTCGGTCTGACGCGTAAATAGCAAGGTTTTCTCTCAGAAACTAGGGGTTTTCGTCTAGCAAAACAGGCAAATCGACCAGAGAACACATGCAATTTACAGACACAATACGCATGGATATATGTAATAACTTATTGGGTGACCCTAATATAATAGTTTGGTTTGTAAATGCTAGTATGCTATGGTTTTTTGTTTTGCAGATTGGAAACATAAGTTACTAGAAGTAAAAAACGATGTAAACGGTTTCACCGTAGTCCTTTCCAACACCATGTGTAAATGTTATAATCACAAGGGCTTACATTAGCAAATAATCTTATATTAGAAACAAAATACCTACTTACTGATTATTCTAAACAATGTCTGTCGTTAGTGCAACATTATGTAGGTTACTAAAATATCAGTTGTGTTTCTTGGGGATACAAAATTAAAGGATTTAGAACTGAAGAATTTAAAATATTAAACTGTATTATTAAAACAGAAAGGATATTTCGTAGAAGTGAATCATCAAGAAATAGAAGAATGATGATATCCAGCTCAGAACACTGGGTGTGCCAAGCCTATACTCACCAGATATGAGCCCTTATGGTTTCACCAGATGTGAGCTCTTGGGGTTTCACCAGATGTGAGCCCCTGGAATTATATTGGTGTATTCAATATATTACATATTTACAGACTTAATATCTCTGTATATGGAGTATATATTAAAATACAACAAACTTTGAAACTGAAAGAGAAATACATTCACCTCATATTGGTATTCGGTTCCTCCTATTAGTATTCACCTCATACTTGGTATTAAGTCGCTGCCACTCACTTCAATAGCACGTTTTGGAGTCCAGCACGGGTCCACTGCATTAGACTGTAAGAACTATTCTTACACTTATTTTTAGGAATTTATAAATTATCAAATTTTAATAAATAACTAAGTTAAAAACAGTCAAGCACTCGGCAGAATTTCTGGTCTGTTTACACTTCGAAAGTGAGAGACTAGCGTAGCAGCAGGAGGGACGCTGACCAGACTGTGATACAATGAGTAGGCCAGTTTGACGCAGTCGTGCTTACAGAAAAAATAGGGCTGTGGCCTGCTGACGGTAACGGGGGACAAAAGAACGCCCACACCCCTAAAGTGGTTCCGACTCCGTCCAAAGGGAAGACCCAGATCAGAGAGCTCACCGTGTCCGTGCTGTAAACAAAGTACAAACAGGCCGACACGGGAGGCACTCTCACAAATTTCTAAGGCGGTGTCTTGGAAGGAAGCGTGAAGGAAGAGGTAAGTGGTAGCGGGCATCCCAAAGATAGTTCTTGAGATTGGTTAGAGCTCGGATGTTGTCAACACAAAGAAGGGAGCTCGACCTACCAGACGCAGGTCGGGACGACGCGAAAGAAAAAATGAGCAAATGAAGTTAAAGATGAAGAGGGAGAGAAAGCTATGATTGGACGAAAAATAAGGGGGAGTTGTAAACAAAAACTCTGATGCAAGGAGAAGAGGGAGCCAGAGCCCAAAAGTCAGAGTCCCGAAGCCTGGAAGGGAAAGATCCGGAGGAGAATCCGGGGAGAGGCGTGAGAGTGGCGGAAAGATAATTTTTTTTGGGAGTGCGGGAAACGCATATAGAATGTTCCGAAAAATGATAGTTTAGTGGGTGAAGATAGTAGCGAAAGGCAGAATGACCTGGAGGAAGTCCTGAGTGTGGGAAAGTAAACGTGGAGACAGAAAAGAGCCGTAAGCCTAGCAGATCAGGGAAGAAATCGCAGGAAGACCTGAAGGATCGGAACTCACCCAGGTGGTAGAGAAAGATACCAAGTAAGTCAGCTTAGTAAATGTTACTAACGAGAACGGGGTTGTAAAGAAATCCATGGGAGAAAATTGGACAGGACAGTTTTAGAAGTATTGTAACGTGTAGAATACTAATTTGTAAAGATAGGAATAAGATATAATAGAAATAGAGAGAGAGTGAGTGAATGTTACTCATCTCTGACTAGAGGTATTGATGAGAAATTTAAAGAAATCTGTTAAAAGTAAAACAGTGGGTTTCAGGAATTGCCTAATTGCTAGTATCGGAGTTGATTGTATTCGATAGAAATCTCCTCCTTAAAGTATGTAAGAGAGAGAGTGAAATATTATTGGAGTTATTCTGTATATGTTGAAAAGGATATATACATATATATATATATATGACCACATGTATAGGATAAAATATTTAAGAATTTGTAATGAAACATAGTGGAAGTTTATGGATTGTTTAAGAAGAGTAATTAAGGGAAGACACCTTTTCATGTATATGATAATTACTGTGTTGTAAAGTTTTGATATTATGAATAATGATGAATGTGTAAATAATCCCTGTACAAATGGTAAATAAATCTAGTTTGTTTTATCATGAGCTTTATGTGTGATATTGACACCAAGCATTAACTGTAAGTCACGGGAACTATCCAAGCTTGGGAAGCTAATATAAAGAGAAAAAATAATAAAATAAAGTCCTCAGTACTTGGATCTTCTGATGAGCAAACAGGATAAAATTAAGGGAATAATATATTATGCAGCAGGTAGCGTGTGGGCCTTGGAAGGGAAGTGAGGACCCCCCTGTTTAAAGGAATAAAGAAAATAACAACAACAGCCTTTATGGTTCCAAGGAAAAGGGGGAAAGAAATAGCTAAGGGATAGATTAAAATAAGGTCTATAAAAAAAAAGGTCAAAGAAAATAATAATAATATATATAAATAAAAATAGAAATAGGAATAATTAAAATTAACCCCCCCCCACAAGACCACATCCCTCGTGGGTAGAACAGTTGGTAGAATTCGCCGTCCTCCACACACCCAGAACCAGTGCCAGGCTATTTTGCGCCCTAGGCGAGGCTAACTACTTTGCCCCCCCCCCCCCCAAATTGGCAACTTCAATTTTCAAAAATAGATGTCTTGTAGAAATAATGCAAAGCACAAAAACTTGAAACGGCTAAATTTATTTTAAATTGCAAGAATAAGTAATACAACAATCTTTGATTATCAAATACAAAAATAAAAATACAAATAATTTTTAACAATCTTGTGAATTGTGATATTAAAATTTAAGCCTCATAAAAGTTTAAATTTCAGGCGCGAAAAGGTTACGCGAAAACTGCACAAACACGCTGTTACTCACTCGATGACAACATGACGTAAGTTCATGTTGTCATCGAGTAAACAACACATGTTACCAACTAAGAATAACAGATTTTTTTCTTAGCAAAAATATCATAAATTTCAAAAAGAAAATCGAACAGCAAGTAAAAAGGATAAATAAAAAAACAGAGTATAGAAATTTTTTTACAAGACTTTATAATTAATTATAATTCATAGCACTATTGTGGTAATTATCTTAAAATAAAAAAAATGGATTGTCAGTTGAATTTTTTACATGCGTTAAAAAATTAATCTATATAAAACTGTGCCCTCAAAGGTCAGTACTGCGCCCCTCTGGGGTTTGCGCCCTAGGCGGCTGCCTAGTTGGCCTAATGATAGAACTGGCCCTGCCCACACCGCGTGGAAAAGACCTGAGTTCGAGTCCGTCGACGACGTGAGGAATTTTTATGGCCTTTTTTCAAAAGGTGGCTGAGTTAGTCGGTCTCAGGCGAGGGTAGCATTTTTTTTTTCTCCAACTCGGAACTCGGGTTTTTTGTTCAGCAAACAGAAAATTGATCACAGAACACACGCAATTTACAGGCAGCACATAACGGACCAATATGGCCTTAGACGCTAATGCTCCTAAAATCCTACAACAATAACGACATACCTACAGCATTAACCCGAATCCGACCCTCCCTGTTTGTACTCGCAATCTGTAAAAATTAAATAAATAAATAGAAATAAAAAACTTTAAATTAAAAAAATTACGACGGATAAGAAAATTTTTTTCATTATACTTTAATACTCTATTATTGTATATAATACATAAAAATAACAAATAATATATAAATAAAAAAAAGAATGAAACATTCATATCTCACATTAGTCTTGGGGGGAGGGGGTTCACTACACTAGACCCGCACCCGACCCACACTGTAGTAACTGGAACTGCACTCGAAGCTGACTCGCATTGTTTGTACCCCGCAACCCTACTGGCAAATCACAAATAGTAAGACATATTAAGAACATTGCTATTAATTTTTTTAAATGTCAGTAATAATACATAATTAACTTTAAATTAAAATAAATTAATCATCAATATTAATATTTTATTGGTAATTAATTATTAATATAATCATTAATTAATCGTAATTTGATCAATATAATATTTCATCTAACCATTGTTAGATGAAATAGGTAATACATAAAAATAGTTAAATATACTGTATATATAAATTTTAAAAAATATATGAGTGACATATACTGTATTAATAATATAATTTGCAAATTTGGAGTAAGTTGCTGTGCGAAAACAGGACATCAGCACTTTCTGGTTTCAGCCGTACTCTTCTTCCTTGGATGAGAAATCCAGATGCAGAAAACTCTTACTTACTGCACTGGAACCGTTGGCAGGAATGGCAAGAATTAAATCCAGACAGTAAGAAATGAAAATGCAGACATTTTGTATGTATGACAATAAGTTATTTAAATTATACAGTAATTTGAATTTACCGCTATGAATACAATCCTAAGTTAGTATTCTTTACAATTATATTTTTGGGAAACTTTTAATGATATTCTTCTTTCAGTTTAGTGTTCAAAACCGAAAGAAGAATGTCATTAATAGTTGAACTGTTAAAAGATTTCATTTTTATTGTCGATTCGATTTCTAATGCTGAAGCATTCGGTACAAAGTTCATAAACAGAAGCAATATAATATGACAACGTAATGACACTAACATCATAGTCAGAGTCCTTGTGGGTAGCACAATTGGTATAACCACCATCCTCCCCACACCGGATAGAAAAAAATCTAGGTTCTAATACGGTTAATGACGGAAGAATTTTTATGGGTCTTTTTCAAAACGTGGCTGGGTGAGTTGGTCTTAGGCGACGGTAGCAAGTTTTTTCTCCCTGAAACTTTGGTTTTTTCGTCCAGCAAACAGCAAATCGACCAGAGGATACACGCAATTTGCAGACATAGTATATATGTTGTTGCAGTAGGGTTTTAGGAGCTTCAGCATATATACTGTCCGTAAATTACGAAAATTCACTGTCGATTTTCTGTTTTGCTCGACGAAAAACCCCTAGTTTCCAGGAGAAAAAACCATGCTACCCTCTCTGAGATCGGTTAACTCAGCCACATTGTGAAAAAGATCAATAAAAATTCCTCACATCATCGACGGGACTCGAACTCAGGTCTTTTCCACCCGGTGTGGAAAATATGTGGGGAGGACGACGATTCATACTACATATTGCTGATAATCAGATCAAAGATATTGCTTTATTTTGTTGCCTCTCTAAATGCTGGTTTTTAGTAAATAGTCCTCCAATAACCATCCAGTCATCCAACAGTACGCAATCCAATATTATTTTGTGCATTCTTTTCTACAAGTCAACTCCGTAAGTGCAGCATACTACTAACAGTCCCTGGAGAAGCATTTGCGACCAAATTAGGCGATAGCATCACCATTTCTTGGAGACATTGTCATTCGTTTCAATGATGCAAGGTGTAACAGTGACTTCAGCTGTAAATGCATTACTGCAGTGGTGGCATTGGAAAATCTATAAGTTTCCTCCCTTTCTCCTCCATTCACCAGACACGAGTCTTGACTTCTTTTCCCCCCCACAAAATGATGTAACCACTTGTGGGGAGGGCGTGGCATGGTGTATCCACGATTTTCCCTTGAAGGATGGAGGAGCTAGGGTCACTGCTGCTGCTCTGTTTTAAGTTAATAACGAAAACCTTTTAGTGTACATACTTTTCACACTAAAACTATTTTATAAAAAGACATTATGGAAGTATTCGAGGCAATTAAACCAACAGACAATTTAATATGCGTATTACAAGGCGACAACAGCCCAATTTTTGAACATTATATTTCTTAGTAAACTTTTATTTTTCTTCCTTCTAGTTTTCAACTTCTGCTACATTATAGTGTTACTCATTGTTCTTGGACTTAATACAAGTTATTTATTCTCTACGATTTATTTATTTATTTATTTATTACATTTTTTTCTTCACAGCTTATGAAATTAGAGACACTAGTCCACACAATTAAACGGAAGAGCTAGTTTAAGTCAGTTAAAGAGAATTAGAACGAGTAATTCACTCTAATGGCTAGTTGACGGAAGAGGCACTTATTAGTCATACTAGCATGCTTTGCAAGCATAGGGGATGGTTCAACTGTCCTGTGTTTCTCTTTTTCATTTTTATGTCATTTTTAAATGTAAGTATGCCACGTGTGCAGTATATTAATTACACTTTTGTTTACAGGATATTCAACCAATAAAATGTAGCAAGCGTGCGGGCTTGTATTACAGCCAGAGAAAGCTGAAAGATGTGGAAGACAATTTCATGAAAATCCCTCACCCCTACATGCATACTGTATTTATAGACATCGATCAGATATTCCTGCAAAAATCAAACTCTTGTGGTTTGAAAAGCGAGTACGGTCGCTTTTCTTCCCCATATCGTGTGGAAAAGAACTGAGTTCGAATTTTCTTGGGCAAGAAGGAACCTATGAATTTTTTTTTTTTTTTAATCCCATAGTCTACTTAGTCGGCCTCGGGCAAGGGTTGCATGATGGCAGTGGCTTTGTTTCTTATCTGCTTAAAACAACAACAAAAATTAGACTTAGTTTTTCATGTGCACGGCAGGTAACATTTCTATATTTCGTGGAAAATCCTTATTTGGGTCTTTCCCCTCTTTCCTTATTGAATCTACTGGAAAGTACGATTTCCTGTATTATTTGTTAATGATCCACACATCAATTACATTCCTTTTCTACAGTGACATGTGGCTACGCATTCCAGCAACAGAAATTATAAATTGGTATATGTAATTTACAGTTCCCATAGGCAAAGGTAAATTTTGTATTTTGAGGCTATACATATATATACATATACAGACTGTACGTAACGACTTCCAGGGGTACGCTATAGAAAAACAACAGGGGGACACGTTCCCCGGTGCCCATACCCTGAATCCGCCACTGGTTACAGGGAAGGTTCAAATGAGAAGGGACTGCGTGATCAATACTCAGGAAAAAATATATTTTCGTAATTATTTAAAAAATTAAATAATTTTTTAATCCATGACCGATTTACTTAGATTTTCAAGTAAATCGGTCATGGATTAAAAATTCTTATACTGTACAGTAGACCGAGGCAAAGTATTTAAAAATAATCCAAAATAAAATTATAATTTTATAGATCTTCTTGTGTAATGGTGCTGTCGTACAACTTCAAAGCCCTCACGGGCAACACAGTGGTTATGATCACGTTCTCCCACATCGGGTGGAGAAGGCCAGAGTTCAAATCCCATCAATGACGCCAGGAATTTTTATAGTTTTTTTCACAAAGTGCTGAGTTAGTTAATCTCAAGCTGGGATTGCATGGTTCCCTCCTCCTGGAAACTCGAATTTTTCGTCCGGCAAATAACAAACCGAACAAAGCATGTACTCAAGTACAGACACAATATACTGATGCCTTATAGAATTCGTTGCTTTGCTGTTTAACATACACATAACATAACCTAACCTAGTAACCGCAATCTTATTAAATAGATTGAGTCATAAGAAGTAGCTTTGTTTGGAAAATAATAGTTAAAGAAGCAGACATCCGACATTTTTGGTCTTCCGAAACACGTACGAAATATGTATTGCGTCTTACTATTTAGTCAATTTTGTTAAATTTGATTAATATTTTCATTATCTATTAGGCAATTAACTTTATTTTTACTAAAGTTGCTTGTCCGGTTATTTTATACCTTACAAGTAAAACAAAATTTTCTGAAACTGTTGAAACTGGGAGGATTCGACCGTAGCCTAATTTTGGGGTGATTAGGCTCATTCAATGTTCATTGAATAATTGACTGAATTTAATAAAACCCCTAACATGGGGTTTTATTAAATTTACAGATTAACATGGGGTTTTATTTACAGATTAATGATTATATTAAATTGTATAGTATTAGAAAAACCTTCCATACGGTTTGGTCTGACGTTCGCATACGTGAAGCAATAAGCAAAGTTACAGAACATTATGTGGAAGTGTCAGAATTCCTTGTATTATTCTTCAGAGAACTGTTATAGAAGGTAATGAAGTTATAAGCAGCTCTGGAGGCAAAGCAGTTTAACAAAGGCATAGAACAAGTTTGTTCGGAACGTTTAATCTATTTATCGAAAAGAAGTTTTAGCTTTACCTCTAAAAGCATTCGTAAATGCAATTAACAGTGGTGTCAGGAGAAGATGGGTTTTGCTCAAGAATGCCAAAGTAGTGTTCGTGGGCCGCATAAACAGTTTCCAGAGAGTTGATGGGCCGCACTAGTGTGCACGCTGTTCACCAGTAGCATTACCGGGATAAATATATTAAATATTTTCACGTATTTCCTTTGCGCAAAAATACGATATTTGATAATCATCAACATTTATGATGGTTTGTATAAGTTATAAATTTTATCTAAATCTTATGTTAGCGTACCTTCTTGAAGTATCACCATTTATTTATTTTTATATAGGTATAATTTGTGATATAGGTATAACTTGTGAAAGTTGACAACACTTGGGGAAGGGGCGTAGAGCAAACAACAGAGGGACACCAGTTTGACATACCTACTTTAGCCGATTCATGAAATATTATCAAGAACTCTCAATCAGGAAAGTGAAAGTGCTATTTAGAACAAAAACTAATGGTATGGTTTCAGAGAGAGTCCAAGTGTTTTTACTGAATTCCCAAAATTAATAAACGAATGTGAACTGAATAGTAGGTCCGAATACATACCATCTTCCAATGAATATATGGTAAAAGTAAAGACTCATTAAAAAAAACCCCATAAAGTGTTATTTTGTATCTCTGTCTCTAAAGAAAATAAAATGTGACAGTTATCACAAATGTGCAATAGGATCCTACTCATCTATATTTGTAATATTTAAAAGTGTTCTTAAAAAATATGAATATGCCATCGGTATTCCAATTAGCTCAGAAGTTTTTATGAAAGCATCTGATCGGGTTAACGAAGAAGCATCTACAGGGGTAGACAAAAAAAAAAAAAAAAAACACCCGTGATAAGAGTTACAGGTATGCACTAATATGGTGTGGGCCACCCTTTGCTTTAAAAACACTTGTATTCTACGTGGATTCAACTAAATCTTGAACTATCTTAAGAGGAATACTGGACTATTCTTCACTGGAAAACATTTCAAGCTCTTTGAGTGATAAAAGTAGAGGTAATCTGCTTCTCACTCTCCTCTCCAAATATGCCCACAGTGGCTTAATAATGTTTAATTCAGGTGACCGTGCAGGCCATGGGAGATGCTTAGCTTCACTTCTGTTCTTCTCAACCCAAAATTGTTCACATCTGGTTGTGTGTATTGGAACATTATCATCATCATGAAACCGTTTGTGGATAACAACGTTTGCACCATGGGATGAACCTGGAATACCATCTCTCAGAGTAACAAGTCAATCAGTGCCAGTAATTCGCCCGTTCAGGGGGATGATAGGACCTAAAAAATACCAAATTATTGCTGCCAAAACCATTATTGATCCTCTGCCATGTTTTACAATTTGCACTAAACAGTCAAGATGATGCACTTTCTTGTCATTCGCCAAACGTAAACCCTTCCTGATATTAGAAAAAGTGCGAATGATGACTCGCCTGAAAATATGACGTTTCTAATCATCCAGTGTCCAACATTCTTACATCATTGCATCCTCTTTCTAGCATTACCATTAGTAACGAGGGGCTTGGCAATAGCGGTTCTGCCATAAATTTCAGCTTTATGAAGTTCTTGGCAAACTGTTTTGCTGAGACTCGCGTTAAATTCTGCAGTTAATTTTGAGTCAGTAGCTTTATGTTTTCGGGGCTATAATGCTTTGCAGTGTCTGGCAGTCCCTCTTTCAGTCAGCTTCCATTTTCTACCACAGTTCGTCCTATTAGATTTTGTTCTTTCATGCTTGGTGAATGCAAGCATCACTTTCGATACAGTTGTTAATAAATACGTCATACAGGTATTACAAAGATTATTACTTTTATATCAGGCGTTTCCATTATTTTGTCCACCTCCTGCACTTTCTGGTTTGGTCATGTCAATAAACACAGAACAGCAAAAAATTAATTCTATCACTGTCATTTTTCGCATAAGGTTCTTCATGCAGCATCAAGGACGGTCCCGATGTTTTCTAAAAAAAAAAGGGGGGGGGGAACTAAAGCAGCGTTCCGGGGTAATCATTAAACGCCAGGTAAATGCCCTCTCGTTATTAAAAAGTCTCAACAATTATTTACTCTATCAGGGGGAGCAGAATTTGTAGTTACACCTCTGTTAAGATTGTTATTTTACCTCCTTCTCTGTTAATGCCACTGATTGAAATACTTCTAGCAATCAATATAAACTTTAAAACAATAATTAAATTTCTGAATTTTGAGTTTCATTGTACAGTATTTTCAGTTTCGGTAGTATGCCATATTAAAGACAGAAGAAAAGGGCTGAAAAATAATTTTATTGGTCATAATAATATTACCGTTGATATTAATAATTAAGCAAACTTCGAAAAAAAAAATTATGGCCATCGTTTTTTCTGTTGATTTAGGAATTACGATTTGCCTTGCAGACTTGAGTCTGCAAGGCAAATTTGACAGACAAATAATTAATCGAAACACAATACATAAAGAGCTGACAAACAGACAACAGTCCATTCATTTATCAAAGTAAACAAGCTCCCTACCTTCCCTCTTCCGGATGTCCGGGTTCGAAGTGTGTTTACAGATGCCCAGGTCTAAAGCTTGCTATCTGCAAATTCAGTTACATTCGAGAAGTTGAAGAATTAAATGAAGCTTTCAGTATTGCCTTTTTTTTTTATACTCCGAGTAAATAAATAAGACAATTTAAGAGGGTTAATCAAATAAAAAAGAAATTTCGATTGCCTAAATTTGAATTTGGGAGCAAGAAAAACTCTGGAGACGATACTTACCAAGAATGAAACCTCAGAATAAAATGCTACTGTTTTCAAGTGTCCTACTGTTTATTGAAAGAGTCCACGACTCCTCAGTCGTGGACTCTTTAAATAAACAGTAGGACACTTGAAAAAAAAAAAAAAAAGAAAGATAGAATCCTCAATTTAATGGGAAAATGGATTCTCTCAATCAGTTCAATAGTCAACTCAGGTTATTAACTTTGATTTCTACGCGTTGTTAGGACATAGCAACTCAAGAATTACTGTTGTTAGTGGGGGAGTGTGTGGGGAAGGTAAATCTGTTGTAAGATTGTTTTATTTCTTTTAAGAATTTTCAAACAGCATCACACAAATTGTAAACACAGTATCTCGAAAAATGTTTTTTTTGGAAATTTGTATTTCTGTTTTTCATAAAATATTATCACCACGATTAGCAAAGAATGTTGTATTTAGTTTAACGCTAAACGACAATTGCTTTTGTGTCAGTCCTCGTTCATGTAGTACAAGGGTGCTTTTTGAGATTTCTGATGCGTGTGTGTGTGTGTGTGTGTGTGTGTGTGTTTATCAACTCGAGTTTCGCCTTTGCTCCTTCAGACAAACAGATATTCCAAAGTAAGTAGATTGTGTTGCGCTAAGTTCAAGCTGAAAGACATCGACATAACGAGTATCCACTAAGCATGTTTATTCCTACAGCATTTTTAGAGCAACACCACCGACATTTTATTAATTTAAAATACACAACTGGGAGAGCTCCACCTTTAACAATATGGACAAATACAAAAAGTGAAAGCCTACTGTAAATTAAAAATTGTAAAATAAATGTATTAGTGGCATGTTTGTCATTACATCAAAAATGGCATATGGCAAACAACAAAAAGCTGTCTGCTTTCCGAAAATCCAAGATCTATATCAAGTTCATGGATAAATTAACAGCCACTATAAAAACTACACAGATGCCAGTTTTTCCTCACAGTTTTTTACCTTTGTGTTTCTAAAGTGCGGCTATGGAAGGGGGACAGTTTTCAGAACCGAGTTCCGATTTGCGGATAAAACCATGGCAGTCCAGATCCGCGAGAAAAATCCCATGTGTGTGACTAGAAAACGGCATTCAATCCAACACAAGTCAAATAGAGTACAAAGCCTTTTCTTCTAAGTGCGAATGGTCGGCCATAAATCTAGGTAGCAGGACAATTTACATTTTCGGCCTTTTAAAAGACTTTTCTTGAGAAGGTGCGAAAATGCTTCCTCCCTTTCTTAAAAAAAATATTATTTTGAAGGAGAAGAAAGATTTTCTTACAGTTAGGTATATAATTTCTCGTCTAGATCTACATCATTACACATAGCGTATTTGCTATCTGCCCATAGTTGTTTCGTAGCAGAAGTTTTCTGAGTTTTCTTTCGTTAATATTAACTCTATTCTTTGGCCTTGGATTAAACACTAAAATACAGAAACCAGAGAATTATACAAGTAGCTGTCCCTACCACCTGTACACTCCCTCCCTGCCTATCCAACAGGGAATACTTAGGTTTTAAGAATAGACCCTACTTAAAGCTGGTGACTAATGCAATTTGACGAACCTGCTTCGCAGCTGCGTACTCATACATGTCATCAATAGAAAGCAAACCATAGATTGGATATATGACACACTAATTTAAAGTTGGTGGGGGAGGACAGTTCGAAGGTCTGCATGTCTGTAAATTATAAATCTATTTACCGGGGTATTTGTGGCACTTCAAGGAAGATAAATCTTCCACTTTACCATCGAGGAAGGCGATATGTTAATAATTTAAACCATTTTAAAATTTAAACTATGTGATCCGTAACTGCGCTTGCAGAATTTTAATCTTAATACTGTTGATTCAAATTGTCCAGAACCCTTCATAAACAGAGGAACTTCACATCCAACCCAGACTCCTAGATAGTTCTACTGGTGTGTTATACGAGCAGCTTCTAAACTATGAACAAAAAGGTAAGCTTGACACAAGGCCAGCCCTAAGAGTTTTTTGTGTGCATGAAGCTACCCTTTATGGCTAGCTTAACAGATTACGCGAAACGGAACACAAACAAAAAACATGTTATAACGTTCAACTACCAGTACAATTTGGGCACTGATTTATAAATATATATATATATATGTGTGTTAACTTAGAACAAAACACAAAAGAAAGAACAGAATAATGTGAGTAAATGAGCAGGAAGTAGATAAAAACGCAAATGAATACAGGTCATCAAAACAAATAAATTATTCGTGTTAGAAACATAAATCAAAAGAATTACAATATACTAAATAAATCGGGACTCAAAACAGAAAATCATACGAATGGAAACGACGCTCCGGTGTGTTCCCGTCCATCCAAAGACCTGAAATAAAATATTATTATGTATTTTTTTAAAGTTTAAGTCTTGAGCTCTACGTCACCGTACTCTTCGTACTTTCATAGCAACAAAGTCATTAATAATTAGGCGAAAGTTTAATTCATCCCCAATATACTTTTCAATTGAAATTATAGCGAGTCTATCTACCCATTCCCTCTCTCATTGTAGCTGCAAATAAATTTTGATTGAGTAGACCTAAAGAACCTACTGTAGAATGGACAGATGCGTCAGTTTCCAATGTTTTGTTGGGGTGTGCCGAAAGCACAGATGTCCCAGGTTTCCAAAATTTTAAATGTAATGGTTTATGTAGCAGTTTTTATAGTCTCCATTTTCAGTCTTAAAATAGATCTACCAAATACGACTTTATAAAAGGCATTCACATGTCTAGCGCTGCAAAACCACTTTTGCGGGCAAATTCATCAAAAACTGATTCTAAGAAAATAAAGTTGATAGCCAGGCATATACATTTCTTTTTTGTTTATCTTAGTGGTGCATATTTTGAGTGTGGCACCTGCGCTATCCTCCAGAGCACTCCCCTGTGGGATAAAAGGCGGAATTTCAAGTGGACAGACAATCGCTGTGCTGTGGGACAATCTGCTTTTCAATCCCCATCGATCTTGCTCGAGAATGCAATATTATTTTCATTACTTGTTCGAACTTTGTGATTTTGAGAATTTTGTTGTCGACAAAGGGCAAAAAGAATCTTGCAGTTTAACATACGGGCCATAATCGATCAAATGATAGCGCGGCAGTAGTGTGCGAACGGGGTATATCGAAACACAATGCATCAAACCTTGCCACGGATGGGATATTATCAGTCAACGACTTCACCGGATCTACTCTTGTCGGCTAAAGAGATGCAGTGATAGGTATAGTGAGCACAGAGACACCGATATTGGTAAAGGTTAGTCCGACGAATCCAGTTCCAGTTGTTGCGTGCTGACTAGCAGCACGATAACGTTGACCCATTGTGTTTGATATTGGTGGTAATTTGATGGTGTAACACTACGCAACACCATTAGTGTGGGGAGTGGTTTTGTAGTTCACGTCCCCTGATACTGGTGGATCAATTTCTGAATTCCACGGCCTCCTTAAACATTGTTGCCGATCAAGTATATCGCTTAATGCTCTCGACAGTTATTTATCTAGTAACTGTTGCTTCCAGCAGGATAATGCGTCATATCCCAAAGCATAAATCGTTTAAGAATGGTTCAAGGAACATGAGTGACTTCATATTTTATTAGCTTTCTCAGTCACAGATTCTCGACTAGGCAGAGCATTTGTGGGATGAGGTGAAACTAGTTATTCGTAGCAGGGATCCGCCACAGTAAGTCTAGAGAAAATGTGGAATGCGATCGAGTTTGCATGGGCCACCACCCTGTGGTACGGTTTCGTCACCTCGTGCAGTCCATTCTTGACGAAGTAGTTTCTGAGGGCTAAAGGAGGTGGCACTCGCTATTCGGCCGATTTACCTAATAAATTGGCCACTCAGTTTATAATGGAGATGGAACGTAATTAAAAATGTGTTACGAATATACTGATGATACATGTGGCATCCCATTTTTCATTAATAATGGTTCTAGGAGCAGTCTACGTGTTTGACGAGATGCACTATTATCGTTAAAAATTGTATTATATTCTGTAATCAAAAATTTTTAAATTTAGATTGACTATATGTATTGTTGAATATGGTATCTAGTTAAAAGTTATATTTTCATTTGCATGTTGTAAACATTTATTTTCAGTATCAGCTTTCTTCCCACGCCTTTTCCCCTTATTATCAAGTAGAGTAATGTATAAAACTTTGCCTTTTCTATGAAAACTGGAAGCGGACATTCTGATCGAGCCAGAAAGATATTTTTCCTTCTTAACGTAACTACACCACATCCGACAAAAAGGCAGGAAGTCTAACCTAAAGCCATGACCTACTTATACACCCTACTGCTAATCTAACGGGAACAATAGTTCCACGAATAACTTTTATGAATGCATTGGTATGAAGTCTGGGTTTACCAAAAAGATATGCATGCGATATTCCTTCTATTATCAGAATCTTATCTCCACCTGAGTTCTAAATATTGTACAGTAAACGGAATAATAAAGGTCGCCGCATGCAATGATAATGGATGAGGCTTATGAAATATTTATTTTGGACAAGAGAATAAAATTTTAAGGCCTTGTGGATTTAGCATTTATTCAGTTTATTTAAATGAAGAGTTTGAATATATGTCAAAGATTCATTTGGTGCAATAGTACATCCAGGATTTTTTTTTGGAGGGGAAATTTAAATCGAGTCTCATCTGATTTGCTGTTCACTAATGAAAGTTTTCTGTAATTAAAAAGGACGTTTCTTTTTGATAACTTCAGTGATCGAATTGAACCAGAACTCACCACAATGCCGTTCCACTTAATTAAGTTTCTTTCTTTTTTTAAAAAACCAAGCTCAAATTATCGGTTATTGAACTTCCAAAAACGTTGAGATGGTTATTGACAAGTTCAATTCAAACACTTCACATTACCTAAGGCTTCAAAATGTCAGATGGCAATTAGTGAATAATTTTGGCACGTGTTAAATGAATTTTTTGGCAAAACAATATATTTAATCTAAATTTTTCCTGTCAAATAGTAGCACTTCAGTTAGAGCGAGTTTCCCCCTCTTTTCCCCATTTATCTATCCCTGGATAAATAAATGGGGAAAAGAGGGGAAACGAATGCATGCAAGCGTGCCCCAATTCCTGTGAAGTTGGACTGTTTTGCTGGATTAAAAAACTGGAGTTTCCAGTAGAGAGATTTAAAAAATGCAGTCCTCTCTCGAAACCGACTAATTCGACCATGGTGCAAAAAGAGCCTACCAAAATCAAAATTCTTCATGTCTCGAAGGATTGGAGTTAAGGCTTTACCACGTGATGTGGAACTACAGCGATCGATCCTAACCACTGTTATGGCCACGTGAGTTATATAGGCCTCTGGTTCCGGATGTTAATATTTTCCAACTCGAGCACTGAACAAGTTTATGGGTAATTGAATAGCCGTATCATTCTCGAAATCAGGAGTCACTGGACTTGGACACCGGATATTCATGCAGAAGAACGCGAGAGGAGAATGTGACAAACGATTCTGAGTTCATTTACAAAGATTGCTTTGTTTGCAAGGTCAAACGATCAAGAGATGAGAAATACTATTAGGGAATGTTTATATGTCAGGGGAAGGAGGATGTATAAACAGGTAGGTAGCGAGCGACAGTATTTTCTCAGTGAAGGCAATCTGATACAGAACGATCATCAAGGGGAGGGATGGGGGGTAGCAAGATAACAAAATGGTGAGTTGTCTATTATTTTTAGTATAATAGTGATTCCAGTTAGCAGAGAGGTCGCAAGGGAGAAATGACGCTATCAGTTTATTTTTATAACAGTGCCTTCTCAGAATCCACTGTTGATGACCGGGTCGGCAACTCCAGCCATAGACATAGTGCGGATCTAGAAAGTATTTTTTGTTTATGTTTAGTAATGTGTGGTAGTGGTGCCATATACGGGATAACTCGCTTTCCGTCTCAATTCCACATTCCATCCTAAAAGGGTATAATTTCTTAAGTTGTCTAATTAGGAATCAAGACAAATATTCCGAGTGTTTTAATATCTAAACAGTTGCATGTTTTTTTTAAAAATTAAGATTTATAATAAAACACTTCTCGGATATTGTACGATCTGCAGTCTAATCATTCTAAATATTCTAATACCCATCTGGTGAAAAGGCCACCTTTCACGAAATTTCATAGAATTAAAATAATAATAATAATAATAATTAAAAAATACAGTTTTTTTTCAGTTAAGACAATTCACTTTATTAGTCTAAGTATATATACAATTAATAATTAGGAAAAAAAAAACATAAAACAATCAGACTCCCCACCCCCAACAAAAAATGGAAAGCAGGAATTGCACCCAATAGTTATATAATAATAAATAATAAAAATAAAGGTCTTTTTATTTCTAACTTCCTTTAAATTACAACACTTATAAAAGTATTCTCATCTTCTTTTCTTTCCTATTCTTTCACCCCAGTTCTAAATGCTATTATCTGTTACAATTTCAATAAAAAAAAACATAAATAACCAATTCATAAACAATAATAAATAAATAAAATACACTGAGTGGCCACTTTATTAGATACATCTACTCTTTTCGTGAATTGGAGGGCTCCTTCGGAAAAAGCATCCCGTGTTTGTACTATTCGATATAAAACAGGAAGGCAGAACGTAGTGGTATTGTATGTATTCACGTACAACTGTCTCGGATCTATCGAGTTGGTCAAATAACATCCAGCCAACAATCTGATCCTGTGGTCGGAAACAGCTCCTACGTGCAGCAGGCCAACGAAGGTCGCCATTACTTCTGCATGGTAACAGTAATGGTACAGCAGTAAATAACAACTTGTAGAACAGTGGTAACTGAAGTGGCATTTCAGAATGCACAACTGATCGTACCTTGTCACTGATGGTGTATTGCAGCCAACAACCGAACCGGGTTTCCACTTTTGTCAGCGAACAACAAGACGGTGCGGTCAGTGGAACCAGGAACACTGACAGTGGAGAACTGGAAAAAACATTGCCTGGTCTGACTAATTCCGGTTGCCGCTGTTTCACGCCGATGGGAGGACCAGAATATAGCGAAAACAACTTGAGTTGTTGACCCATTCTACCAGATGTCTACGATGCAGCGGTCCATATTGATACCAGTGGAACAACCTTCAAATGCCACAGATTATCTGGAAATTGTTTCCAACTGGACGCATCCCCTCACGGCTACGCTATAACCCTCCTGGTGTACGAGAAAAAGATGAATGAGTTGCGTGAAAAAAAAAAATTAATTAATTAATTAAAAAAAACATATACTGTATATATATAAAACTTGGAAAAAAAATTATAAAATAAGAAAAAAGTATTAAATAAATACAAAAATAATAATAAAAAAAGAAAAAAAAAGAACGCAAGTAGAGTGAGAATGCAGATTATGAATGAAATAAATGTGTCTCTCCCACCCCCTCGCCTGGTGGTTTCCCCACTGCCAGCTAACATATCCAACCCCCGGAGCGGGATGGGCAGCTTGACCTTCATACCGGATTCGACACTGTTTGGACATGACACTGACGAAGACATTCTGCGGCTTTGCTGCCATTGGCGATCTGAACTGGGTACTCTAACCTGGTTCCCTTTAAAACTCCATCCCCAGGCAGGGGGGGGGTAGACGGATCACTGTCTCCTCTCCTCCCTGCCTACCCCCCCATACTTCGCCTGGTGGGGCTCGTCTCCACTGACCTCTTTGGGGATGCCTACTCTATCATCCCTATTCTTCTATCTGTTTTCCCCCCAGTCTTCAGTCTCCCCCCTCTCTCACTAAATCGACCGAGTACACCCTTAACAATGCCGCCAAATTCTAATCAACATCTAAATTCTATCGGCTTCGTGTAAATCTCTAAGACAACTAACACTATTAGCTTTTATCTAGCGTATAGCCTCACATGTCTGAATTTAATAACATCAAAATTTTGCCAGACCTATTTGGCCTTTAACACATCTCTCTAGCGTTCAACCCCAACCAGCGATTTCCTAACAGCAATCCCATTAAGCATTAATGTCAAACGCATGATTTTTTTTTTTTTTTATAGACACTGAAATCCCAGGAAACTAGGTGGCAGAACCTGCCAGAGCAATTTGTTGTGATACTGGATACACCCGGCTAGCCTCCACGTAGCAGGGTATGGGCAACGTCGGGCCCCACTAGGGGCCTGGCGGCCAATAAGCCGGATAAACAATGGGCACAACATATCACATTGCACAGACACGGCCCACACACTTTCAAGTCTCTGACCTGACAGTGTACTGTCCTCGATACAGCGAAACACACGCGGAGATGGGAGAAATCCCAGGTGCCGTCTGACACGAACGTACCGTATACCTTATACACTATAACCATCTGCGAATGGATTCTTCTAACGGGATAATGCGTCGTATGAATTGAAAACTAATACAACTCCAAGGTCAGGATTATACAGAACCGGTTCCAAAACATGAGAATGAATTGAGCTTACTGCTTTGGCTTCCACAGTCGCCAATCTCAATCCAATTGCGCAACACTGAAATGAGGTGGAACGAGCTCTTTAGAAAAGAAATTTGCAACAATTCAGTTTACAACAACTGTGAGAAGCAACTGAATGAATATGGACCAACAACTCAGGGGCTCACATCTGGACATCTGGTGAGTATGGGCTTGGCACACCCAGGGTCCTGAGCTGGATATCATCATTCTTCTCTTTCTTCGTGATTCCTTTCTACTTCTCTCTCTCAGGGCAATTCAGAAAATTTTTTTTTGGCTGGTGCAGCATAAGCCTCAGGCTTTCTTGCATCATATGGCTAATAATAATAATAACTCTGTGGCCGCCCGCTTTCGACACCTTAAAGTCATGCGATGACTAATCCAAGCTGCTCTGAGGGCTAAAGGGAACATACTCGCTATTGAGTACATGTACCTAATAAAGTGGCCACTGAGTATCAGCACAGCAGAATTTCATTACGTGAAAAGAAAAAGGGAAAGGGGGAATGAAAACGATTCGTTGTACTTGAGAATCTAGAAAATCTACTACCAGAAAGAGAAAAATAATAAAGAAAAGCATCCAAAAGTGGGTCCTTCGTTCCATTTATTGATATACAAGAGTGTCTATTTGTCACTGCGTTAATTAGTTTCGCTAAAATTGCTTATTCAGATGGATATGCAGTGGGCAAGCTCCGAACGCTTTGTATTATGTACCTTAATACCTTTTATATTGATTGCGCATTTGTTCAGATATTCTTTCGTACTTCGGTTTAACAAACTGTTTTGTATTTCCGTATAACTGGCGCCATCTGCCGATTAAAACAGGAAACATTATTTACTTATTAACTTGAAGACGTAACTTTAATTTTCTATTTGATGTAATAAATAGTATTAATAATTATTAAATCAGTATTATTTGAATTTAAGTTTTAGTGTCTTTATATTTTGTAGTTCTCTAGTGATCAAAAGTGTTAAGAAGAGTTAGTATTTGCTTCATTAGTGATGATACGAATACTAACTACGGCTAAATGATGCTAGTAAGAAAGAATTGTTTTTCTGAATCTGCCAACGGGGATGGGGGAGCTCTCTATCATTTATACCGTCCATGGTGCCAAAAAGTGGCTATCTAATTTCGCTTTGAGTATTTTGCCTCGACCACTGTGGTAGGCAATTTATTTCAATGATTTACAGCACGCTGGCCGAAAGTAAACTGCATGAGATATAGCCTTTTGTTTATCTCCAAAATTTTATATTTGTGCCTCTCTGATTCTTCTTTTTTCTACCAGAGAAAATGTACAACCTTCATTCATTTTACTAATTCCCTTCAGTGCAGTAGCGTAGCTACCCTTTTTCGGGCCCGGAGGCAAAGAACATGCTCGGGCCCCTACTTAATTAATGAAAACTGAAAAAACAAGAGACAGCCAAAGACGCCGGGCTCGGAGGCAATTGCCTTGCCTGCCTACATGGTAGCTACGCCATTGCTCCAGTGCCTTATATATCTCTATCACTAAGATGTCTTTACAGTCCCATTTTCTAAGGTTCTATAGAATGTATATGGAGATAGCTGGATTCAAATCCCGTCGGAGACCCGAGGAATTCTTAAATGACTTTACAACTGGAGCTGAAACTCCCGATTTCGAAGTAGAATATTTCATGAATGATTTTACTGAGCAGCGAATTTGCATCAGATTTTGTTTCAAATTAGAGGAAAGTGAAACGGAAATTCATGGAATATTAAAAAGAGCTTTTAGAGAAGCTGCTATACGCATTCGAAAACTTTGAGTATATTGCAAATTTCAAGAGGGCTTCTTGTTCTTCGAAGATAGTCCTTGCTGTGGTCGCTTTTCAACTTTAAAAACCAATTCAGCCGCTGGTGTTCATGACGCATTTTAGCCAAGTTTGTACCACGCACCCTCAAGGATCACGGAGAAACAAAGGCCCTTGTATGACTACTTCTTTTTCTCCAAAGGTCCAAAGAAGCAAGACAATCTCGATCAAATGTGAAGATAATGCTTATTGTAATTTTTTGGCTCACAGGACATTTTTCGTTATGAATTTGTGCTGCATGGTCAAACAGTTAAGATGACTGCATAATGATATTAGTAGAAACCCCCCAAAAGCTAGCATCAGTGAATTGGCATGACAAAAATCCCTGCACACTCGGTACTTTCCATTCAAGATTTTTTTTTGCGAAGCAATCCATCACAGTGGTCTCCCATCCGCCATACTGACCAGATTTTGTTCTCTTATCCCCCCCCCCCCACACACACCAAGCTTAAAGTCCCATTGAAAGGTCACAGATTTGCAACGATTAAGGAAATATTCAGAACTTAACGCGACAGAGGACTGTTAGTAAATTCAAAAAAGAAAAAAAAAAGCCTATCAGGAATGATTCCAAAAGTTGTTGAAATCGATGTGTAGAAGATTACTTCAAAGGAGATTCATCTGAACAGCCAATAAGTTTCACCATTTCCAAATATCAGTTTGGTTCCTCAACTTTTTCATCAACCTACGTACATATATAAAAGTCCTTTATTGATTTACCCCGATGACATACAGACTCCTGCATATTTAATAGCAGAAAATAATAATAATAATAATAAATCAGTAAACGAAATAAAAATCTCAAACTAATTTTTCGTGAAGTAGCTGAACTTTCAGAACATTGCACATTTATGGAAGTATTTTCGTCGTTGAAAAACCTGGCTAAAAGCAGGAAAATCACTGATGTGCAACTCAAATGTTTGAAACATCGCTTCGGTGTTTCATCGAATAAATTACGGAAAAATTATGTAAGCCTGTTAAGATATAAAAAAAAAAAGTTGTATTTTAATATTCTCGGTTGAGAATATCTAGAAAGAAGGAAGACCACTCTATGAAGCCTATAATACGATAAACGGACGAGTCATTTTGAACGAATCATTCCGTGATAGGAAAGCGGTAACCTTTATTTTTTGAGAGTTCAACAAAGTTGTACAAGTTCGTATGAAAATCCAACGAACCTAACCACAACATCAGGCTATTATATGCATTAGTCGTGTTGACTTTTCTCGAGTAAGAACAGAGAAAGTTCTTGAATTAAGGAACACATGACTGGAGCTTTTTAAGGAATTGGGCAGTTCCGGACAGAATGATTTCACAATTACTTTGCCTTCAAACTGCATTTAGAGAACACGAAGGCTTGTTAAGAAATCTGTTATATAAATATCTTCAAGAATTAACGTGCTAAGGAGCTGCTAATCGTGCTAAAGGGAATAATAAAATACTTTAGGTCTAACGTTTCTGACAGACGTCTTCACTGTTGTATCAGAAAGAAAATCAATGAATCAGACCATCACTAGTTTGTGGTAATGAAACAAGGTTAGAACAGAGAAAAATAGGATCAACGGAAGACGGAGGAGTGAACTAGCAAACATACACGTACCCATTAACGAGTCAATTTTTTAAGGATTTATCGAGATTGGAAGCTTTCCATTACCACTATTACTCGTTTTCAAAAATTTCATAAAGCTCCGTGGAAAAGACTCGGCATTTCAAAATTGGGAAATTAAGACTATGATGGAAATAGCCAAAAATTTGTGGCAATATGGCTGCTAAAAACAACCAGATTTATTTATATGTATTTGATAGTTATTTCATCAAAGTAATCGTCAGTCTTCTGTACAATTCAATCCCTAATATGCAAGAGAGACAGCCTAGTTTGGCTGAAGGATGAAAAGGCTACCTACTCTATTGTAGTAAGTCTTATATTGCTGTAAAGCATTGACTTCTGAATGGCTACTTCTTGTAGAAGGGTACCAGTGACAATGACTCAGTCCGGAATATGGGGTATTTCGGGAGTCACAGAGTAGTACAACTCTGTGGCCTTAGTAACTCCTTCAAACGCCAGCCATATGACACATTGTATTGTCGTGCAAGGTGATTGGTACTGTCTCCAAGAAGTGGCTCGCTTTCGTTGTACTTCTAGGCAGAATTTCTTCAGGAACATTTTGACATTTACAGGTGAAGGCTTGTGGAACAGCATGCTGCCGAATGATACCATCATGATCGTAAACAATAATCAACATCACTTTCGTATTTCCTGGTTTTCGTTTGAATGCTTTTGGAAGGAGAGTAAGTAGAGTAAACAGCATGCTTCCTGCAAACCACGGAAACATTGGTTTGCTTTTCGTTCTCACATTTATCCAACAGCGGTGGCTTCTTTCATAAGTGCATACCTGCAGCACGCACTTACAGTTCTTCGTCCAACAAAACAAATTTCTCCTTAAAGTACATTTACGAAAGTGTCCCGTCTCCTTTTATACGCAGCATACGCCCATATGATTCCCGCTCATAATCACGTGAAGTGATTTTCAAACATCATAAGCTTTAATTCTGAATTTTTATGTTGTCAAAATGTGTCTGAAAGCAAATAAATTAAATTCCCGGTCAAAAAAGCTTAAATTTTCTACATTTTCTCACTTTGTAGAGACTTTAACCTAAACCGGAAATAAGAGGGCTCCTTACGGATAGGGGGGAAATGATTGACACTACCAAAGAAAGTGACCTTTAGAATTTGCAGTTCATAGTATCTATGAACGTAAACAAAAATAAAGGTGGGTTAGTTGCCTTTGACCAAAGTAAGCAAACCAACTTTTGTAGATCCTTGCCAGTTACGTGCCTTTGGTCGGATAATTATTATTTTTTATTCTCAGGTTAGCTGTATTGTGTATTATGTAGTGAATGCAATAGTTATTATTGTCTGGCAAGATGTATGTATTAAAATTAGCTTATTACAATGCGTAATTTTCAGCTTAGAAAATCTCAAGAAAAAGTTGTTTTAGTTGGTCATTACCGAGAGCAGTTTTTCTAGTGACAATAGATTCAAGCTAAGTCATTAGTGAAGTACCATATTCCCATTTATCCGATTAAAATGGAACAGTTGATCTCCTGGACAGTCCGGGCGTTACTTCTTGGAACTGGTGACTTCATCCCACAGGGGTTTACAGTTTGTACAGAAAGACAAAATAGGAGAATCAGACCAGAAAAAATTAACGGCATTTTGTCTGCAGGGAACCACCTTTGTCAGCAGTAAGCAACAGCAACAACTAGTAAAGATTCAACCAGAAATCATAGTAATTTGAGATTCTGCTTAACTTAAGCGGCGGGGGTACCTCACTAAAAGTTATTGATAACCCATTGACGCTCTCGCTAATTGGGCTTTTATGATGTACAACTACGAAATTTAATGTCATATGCATAAACGGTGTGCCAGACTTGTGCAATGAATAAAACTGAAGTCGTAGTGAAAAAGAGAAAATGGATTTCTTTCAGGCGAGCCACAGAGTCGACTTATCTTCAGGCACTGACGTAAGTGTTATTTTATGCGCTATTGCTTATTAATTGTATTGTGAACTTTGATATTTCACTAATTACAATTTAATTTCACATAAAATGTGGTTCACAGATTCAGTCGCAAGATATGATATATCCAAATGATTTAGGAGGTCATTAATATGTCATTAATCGGGGCGTTAAATGTTAAACAAGAAGTTTTCAAGTTTTACTGTGTTTAAGTATCTATAATGCCCTCTGTCTTTTATTTATTTTTTAAGATAAACCTTACCTTCATATCGGTGGAGGTTCTCACTTTAGTTCATTTTATTTATGTTGAAAGTATTACTGAATTAATTTTTAATAAGTTGAAGACTTTTTTGATATCGCTTGCAGTTACTTTTACGACCCAAGTTTTAATGGAAATAATTTTGAATTTATTTTCTGGTATATATTTGCTATTTTAATTTTATGATTCTATAAAAATTCCATATTGTGCATAATAAAATTATAATAATATTACAATTTTTTTATGTACAATATGGAATTTTTATACTATTAACATCAGTTTTCTTATCAGAACAATGTACACTGAAAGGACAGAATTCAAGGGATACCTAGTTCCTGGGCAACGCGACCCTGTCACCCCTCTCGCTAGTGGAGGAACCCACCGCCTGGCAGGTATATAGGTACACTGCATCACTACATTCATGTAGACTGTAATTCGATGTCAGTGTGGATAAACGACACGTGAGTTAACCGACTTTGATGGTGGGTGCCCGACGCATGGGTCACTATCGCGGAGTGGTACAGAAATTGCACTATCCCCGTTAGATAGTATCAAGAGTGTGTCGGGAATACGCCATTTCCGGAATAACATCTCATCGTGGACGGCGCTGTGGGCGGAGAAAAGTGGTGGATGAACGTGCCTGTCCACGTCTGTCTCGTATTGTTTCAGCCAACCGGAGAGCGACAGTGACTCTACACCTCAAATGGGGGAATGAACATTGGCACTAGACCTTGGATGATTGGAGACGGGTCTCCTAGTTCAAATTATTTCGAGCGGACGGAAGGGTGCGTATCTGGCGGAAACTGCAAGAGCTATGCACCCATCATATCAACAAGGAACTGTTCATGCAGTTGGACGGTCGGTAATGGTGTTGGACGTGTTCAACTGGCACACGTTTGGGACCTCTGGTATGTCTAGACGCATCTCTGAACGGTTACGTGTCCATCCTTGGTTACAATCATCTAGGTTACGTGTCCATCCTTGCAGACCATCTGCATCCCTTCATGGTCATCGTGCACCTACAGGGCAATGGACACTTCCAGCAGGACAATGCACCTCCCCACAGAGTCGTGATGACTAGAACATGGTTCGAAGAGCATTCTGCAGCTTTTACCATCATAGAATGGCCTCTCCTTTCACCGGACATGAACCCCTGTGGAGCAACTTTTGGATGCTTTGGAAAGGTCCGTTTGAGTTTTGGATCCTCCACCCAGAAATACAACGGAATTATGGACAGCGGTGCAGCAAGCATGGATGAAAATACCTGTGGAACGCTTTCGTGAATTAGTGGACTCAATGCCTCGCAGTGTGACTGCTCTTATCCGGTCAAAAGTGGGCCTACCCGTTACTAGGTAGGTATCCCATGATTTCTATCCATTCTGTGCAACTCCCAAACACTTCCTAATTCATTTCACAAATATAAGTGGTCTCAATTCTAATCTCAACGATGTCCATTTCCACTTGCAGTCTGCCAAACCCCATGTACTTTTTCTGACAGATTCTCAGTTATCGGTTGATTCAACTACTGCTCAGATGCCCAAATTATTCGCTGTATGATTCCTTTCGTCTCAAAGGTGGTACTTGTGCATATGTCCGTTCGGATATTCCCTGTCAGAGACTTGGTAATTTGGAATCTCCTCTCTTTGATCTTCTCTGGTTTAAAATTTCTCTACCTCATTGTGTCAAATTCATCTGTTGTCTCTTCCGTTCTCCCAACTCCACTAATCACTTGGAGCCCTTTGACTTCCTCTCTTTGCAACTTGCCTTTCTCCAGTCCAACTTTCCTAACAGTGAGGTAATTTTCCTTGGTGATTTTAATTTTCACAACCCCAGCTGTCTTCCGATTTCTAGTCACACTGACCTAGATGGTCGAGATGCTGAGGCTTTTGCAATTACTAATGACCTAGCACAGATTGTTCATTTACCTACAAGAATACCGGACAATCCTAATCATACGGCCAACACGCTTGATCTTTTTCTCACAAACAACCCTTCTAAGTACACGGTCGAAGTGAGAGGTCCTTTAGGCACTTCAGATCACAACTTGGTGATTGTCTCTTCTCCAATGGAGCCTTTATCTCATGACTATTCCCAACCTCGTGTTGTTTGGCATTACAAGAATGCAAAATGGGATGATCTGAAAGATTTCTTTTCTTCCTTTCCTTGGTCGTATTAATGTTTCAAAACTTCTGATGTCAACTTTTGCTCAGATCGTGTCAGTGAAATTATTCTTGCAGGAATGGAATCCTTTATCCCACACTCCACTTTAAAATCTCGTCCTTTATCTAAACCTTGGTTTTCTAATAAATGTGCTAAAAAGCTTTTCAAGAGAAGAATGTTGCATATCGTAATTGGCTTGTTTCTAATTCTTCAGTTTCATTTTCTGCCTACACCAAAGCTCGCAACAATTGTAAAGCAGTTATTAATCAGTCCAAACTAGAGTTTGAACAGGCTAAGAGTAGAAAACTTGCTTCTTGCCCTAATGGTAGCCGAGCATTCTGGTCTCCTGCCAAAGCTATTGGCCGCAACTTTTGCCCATCTCTGCTCCCACCTCTGTCCAAACCAGATGGTTCTGTTGTCACTTCAGCCAAGGATAAAGCTGACCTGTTAGCATCCCATTTTTCTTCCAACTCATGTATTAATGATCTTGGTAAAATACCTCCCACCATTCCCAACACGCTCCATTCAATGCCTCCTGTGGTCTTCCGTCAAAAGGATGTCAGAAGGATTTTGACGAATCTTGATGCTAAGAAAGCTCCAGGTCCCGATGGTATTTCTCCACTTGTTCTCAAAACCTGTGCTCCTGAACTTACTCCTATTCTTTGCCGCCTTTTTTCACTTCTTTATTCCAAAGGTGTTTTTCCTTTTGCTTGGAAATTTGCTCATATCCAGCCAGTTCCTAAAAAGGGTGACAAATCCCTCCCATCCAATTATCGTCCCATTGCAATTACTTCTATTCTTTCTAAAGTAATGGAGAAATCAATTAACCGCCAACTTTTAAAATACCTAGAAACCTTCCGTCTGATCAACGATCGCCAGTATGGATTCCGTCAGTGTCGATCCACTGGTGATATTCTGGCTTATGTTACCCATTTATGGACTAATTCAATGGAAAAGTTTGGTGAACCACAAGCAGTTGCTCTTGACATCTCAAAGGCTTTCGATCTTTTTCTTTTTTTTTTTTTATGCGGCTTCCATCTTATGGTTTGCCAACTGTTTTTTTGTAATTGATTATCCAGTTTTCTCTCTGATCGCTCACTGAGGGTGATGGTAGATGGCTCTCTGTCTTCTAACTTCTCCACTAATGCCGGTGTCCCCCAAGGTTCAGTTCTTTCCCCCCACTCTTTTCCTCTTGTATATTAATGACCTTCTTCCATTGACTGGAAATCCTATCCATAGTTTTGCCGGTGATAGCACATTGCATTCCACTTTCCATTTTGAGAAACCTTGTCCTGCTCAATCAGCTTCAACTTTTCGAAAATCTGCTACCAATTCCTTAAATGCCTATCTTCAGGTAATTCTCCAGTGGGGCAAAGAAAACTTAGTTGATTTCAACCCTTCTAAACTCAGTCTTGTCTTATATCTTGCAAAAAGGATTCTTCTGCTCCTATGCTTATCTTTGGTGACACTCCGATTTCTAGGCAAAATGATATATCTGTTTTGGAGATTACCCTGACTTCTAATCTCGCTTGGCACAAGCAGATTACAAATATTGCTTCCTCCGCATCTAAAAAACTTGGTTTTCTCTTTCCCTCTCGGCGTTACATTTCCACCAAACAGCTGTTCACTCTGTACAAATCGCAAATCTGCCCTACCATGGAATATTGTTCCCACATTTGGGGCGGTGCCCCCAAAACCACTCTCAGGATTATAGATTCCATTCAGAAGAGGGCAGTTAGGTTAATTAATGACTCATCTCTAACAGAGTCTCTCCACTCGCTTTCTCATAGACGTTCTGTTTGTGCTGCATGCCTCTTCTACAGATACTTCCATGGGCACTGTTCTTCTGAATTGGCTGCTATAATTCCCGCTCTCTCTTTCAAAACAGTCCGAACACGTGCCGCCACCAGCCAACATCCATTTACTGTCCAACTTCAAACCCACAGAACCAACATTTCGTCTTCCTCATTTATTCATTCAACTGCCGTTTTCTGGAACAACCTTCCTTCATACGTATTTCCTGAAAATTACAGTCTACAGAAGTTCAAGTCCAACGTCAACAAATATCTTCTTTCCTCTTCCCAACCTCCAACCCAAGCACGGTACTATAGTACTAAGTACTATAGGTTCTAATACCTCTCGTGTTTGGGGTTTACATGAAAACAAAAAAAAAAAAACTAACTTACCTAGAAGTAGGCTATGTAAGGCTGAAAGCTGTTTCTGTGTATTTGATTAATAATAACACAACTAGGTCAGGGCCCGTTGTAGAGTTTGGGAGCCAGGGTGCAAGAATTAATTTGAGCCTACAAGGAGAGCAAGTAAAAATTTTCCTTGACTGAATTGATAGCCTAGCCCTTTTTTTTAGGTTTGATTCGGTCCGAGACCGGGTGCGTTATATCCGCTTCACTTTCCCCGAGTACCTACTTGAGTTAGATAATACATGTACATATATCGCGTTCTTTTTCAGGAGCGTTTGATTTATTTTTTAAAATTAATTAAATTTTTTAAATTTTCTGTTATTAACCTTTTGCCAGTTAATTACTAATTAACTAATAATATATAAAAGTAATTCTTTTCATTAAAAGAATGCACTTCACAACATAATTCGCTTAGATTTTTGTTACGTATGTTATTTCCTTTTCCCTCAATTTTAATAAAAATTAATATGTAACATTTATTATTATTATTAGCAATATGGTGCAAGGAAGCCTCAGGCTTATGCTGCACCAGTAAAAAAAAAAAAAAAAAAAAAAAATCTAAATTACCCTGAGAGAGAGAGAGAGAGAGAGAGAAGGGAATCATCAAGAAAGAGGAGAATGATGATATCCAGCTCAGGACCCTGGGTGCGCCAAGTCCATACTCACCAGACGTGAGCCCCTGGAGTTATTCATTATAAATAATGAATTATTATATAATTATAATAATTCCTTATTTATGGATTTAGAAAAGTAAGAACAAAGAAATGAACTATCCAAAAAGCATCAATTTTCGTATATGTAGTTCTCAAGCCGAGAATTTCTTTTCTGCTTATTTGCCCTATCCATCCATTCCAACAATCCTACTGATACAAACAGAATCAATGTTCCTTCAGCTACGCCGTACAATACATAGTATAGTAAACCCTTTGCTTTAAAGTGACCTCAATAAAGTATTTAGGGGCAAAGGCCTCATGCTACGAGGTAGAATGACTAACATGTAGGTTAGTGCAAATGCATCATTTTAACTTTCTACCAAAGTAGTTAAATTAATTAATAAAATTAATTAATTAAATTGGCATCGTTTTGGTTATATCTCATATTATGATTGCCTTCACAACGAGTTGCCATGGTATTGTACTACCTCGAATAAATAACACTTCACCAGTGGAGAAGACTATTGTTATTAATTAATTTAACTACTTTGGTAGATAGCTATGTTAAAATATGCATTTGCACTAACCTACATGTTATTGACCTCAATTTCACGGATTCGGAAATCGGGCTTTTCGTCTTTACAGGACCAGTAATGAACAGCGCCAGGGAGACAGGAGTTTCCTCATAATCACCTTCCTTGCATGTCAGATATGAGAAGGTGGATATCGATAAAATTTCAAGCTCTTCTGCTCCACATAATAAGCGTACCAAAATGAATTTACAACATTTAATAGTTTTTTTTTTTAAATTTCAAACTACTACACGTTTTCTACAACATTCTAGGAATTTCGGCCACTGCCAGAAAAGTTATATAACTCAAAAAAATCAAAACTTTGAGTTATTATGTAGTACGATATAATGTAAGAGGAAATATTGACTTTCATTAGAATAAATATGACATATGTAGTGGTACAAATATTTGAAGTATGGGGGCGCAAGTGTCGTTTTACTTCTATAATAAAAATGCAGATAATCAAAAAGAAACATTTATGGGCTTGAATCGATAGTGGTTTTAGACATTACATGGAATTTTTTTTTTTCTTTCAGAATTACCTTTGCATTGTACATGCATGGAATAACTACACTAAAAATCAAAGAAAAATATGATTTTTTTTTTTAATCGAAAAGCAATTAATGAGACGCTGGAACCAAAACCAAGCCTTCCAACTGCGTATATCACTGACACGAGCTCCGAAAAAAACTTTTTTTTTTTTGTTCGTAAACTGCTTTTAATTAACAGAAAAAAACAGAAAAAAAAATATTTTTTTTAATTCAAAGAGCGAACAACAAACAACCAGAAGATCAAAATGATTATGCTACAACTGGCTTATACAGAAAAAAGAAATTTCCATTAAGGCTTTGGAAGATTTGAATAAACTAAATAATGGGATAATAATTTTCTTTCCGTCAAAGGTTATTAACTGTTGAAACAACTTACTACATAGCCTTCTAGCTTTAGAGACAACGTGCAAATTTAATGAAAGGTTGGACGCGTAATCAGATTACTTTTTTCATTTTTTGAAATTCGAGGTTCATACTAATTAATATGGCTTCCTTGCATAATTTTGCATTCTTAGGCGCTTTCGCAATAAAGCGCAAAGCGCCAATTTTCTTCTCCAGACATACCGATTTTCACAAAATTTTAAATTTGGTTTTACTGGATACATTTGTCGAACTATTTCAAATTTATTAAAATCAGACAACTAGAAATTCCACAATTATTAATTTTTCATATATAGTCCATGCTTTAAATAGTTTTTACCTCTCTCGTGGATCAAATAGAGTACAGAATAACACTAGTTCTAAGAGAGAGAGAGAGAGAGAGAGAGAGAGATTAATTTGCAATTAGCCACTCTTTTACCATGTGAATACAGTATATTCACGTAGTAAAGTTACTTTACAAATTTTTTCTAAAATTGTGGTCTGCTGAACCCTGGGGGTTTGTAGAGATATTCTCGAATAATGTCCTAAATTTGTTATCAATATATAAAACCGAAAAGTTTTAAAGTATAAAAAGAATATTGTTAAGTGTAGGGGAGCTTCTAAAACTTTTCGAGCCACAAGGAGGTGTTCATGGTACTAAATTTTGAGAACCGTTGCCTTAGAGGTCTTAGCGAGTTGCAAAGTAGTCTAGGTAGTTATAATTGGTGATTATAATCACCGTCCTCCCCACAATGGATGGGAAAAGACTGAATCCCATCAATGATACGAGGAAGTTTTATCGGCTTTTTCCACTCCCTGGCTGAATTAGTCGGTCTCATGCGAGGATAGCAAGCTTTCTTCCCGATTTTCTGGCCGGTTTCCCCGTGTTAGCAAAACTGGCAAACTGACCAGAGAATACACGCAATTTGGAGACATAATACACAGGGGTAGATGAGGTAATTCTCGAGTGGCCGTAGTAGCTTAAATCTAAGGCAATTCTCGAATTGCCTTGGACTCAAGGCTTAGAGGATTTATCCTAATCACTACTGTGACTTTTTAGTGCTACCTGAACTCCTTCACTATTGACATCTATTAATATAAACGACTGTTCTTATAATCCTTATCTTTCTGACTAACGGGATTTCGCTTCTCTAGCATAAATATAATGGTAGGTAACCTAAAAAAATTAAAAGAACTGTTACCTTCTCTATCATATAATAGTTACGTGATCTGCTGTATTATATAAAACTGCTCATCAGTTCAGGCATTCTCATAGCAATCCATAAGTACGCAAATCCACACACACATATATATAGTTATTATAGTAAACGCAATAAGTACTATACAGCGGCTGAACGTGTATATGAACACTTCAATATACAGCTAACAGTAAACCATTACCGCCAAAAATAATTTATAAGGACTATTAAAGCCGATGCTGGCCCACAAGGCCGAACCCTGGAATAATACATATAATTATTATTAATAAAATATAAAAGGTATATAATACCTTTTATATTTTCAATGGTAATTATGTAGTTAACTATTGGTGTAGAGATACATTGAAAGGAACTTTTTCAAGAGCTAACACTCTCAATATATCCCACCAACAATTAACGGAGCTATCTGTTTCTGTTTGCCCTCTGCCTGTTTAACTGTGTCCAAACCTTAAACTTGATTATAATATAATTTAGTGGCAAACAGGCAAGATGACATTTAGCCCGACAGATACCTTCGAAACAAATATATATAAAAGGAAACATGTAAAATTATAAATGCTTTTTCTTTACTTTTCACTTTCTACTATCTAACTCTAATCTTTTCATACCCCAAGATCTATTAAGTAATTCGAGGGAAATTGAGCTACTATTACTATACTTTTCCCTACTTCCTTTCTCCTAATGTTAGCTATTGCTCTCTTTCGTATAAAGAAAAAGTATACCACTAACGGATTTTAAAATTATAGTTGGCTTTCTCTCTTTTTATTTTATTTTCGTTTTCTTGTTTCCTTTTATATATATTTGTTTCGAAGGTATCTGTCGGGCTAAATGTCATCTTGCCTGTTTGCCACTAAATTATATCATAATCAAGTTTAAGTTTTGGACACAGTTAAACAGGCAGATGGCAAACAGAAACAGATAGCTCCGTTAATTGTTGGTGGGATATATTGAGAGGGTTAACTCTTGAAAAAGTTCATTTCAATGTATCTCTACACCAATAGTTAACTACATAATCACCATTGTAATGTATTATATACCTTTTATATTTTATAATAATTATATGTATTATTCCACGGTTCGGCATTGTGGACCAGCATCGGCTTTAGTAGTCCTTATAAGTTATTTTTGGCGGTAATGAGAACTTTACAAATCAGAATATGAGATTTTCTCCAATAATTATATTTAATATACAAACCGTTTTATTTCTATATTTTATTATTACTGCTTTAAGACAATATTAGTAAAAAAAAAAAAAAAAAAAGATCAATTTTGATTTGCATATACAGTGCCCTACCATTAATATCCGAACAGCACTCCGTTGATAATCGGTCGCATACTTTCCTATCACCACTTGTTAGACACAACTATAAATATGCTTATAGGCCTTCGAGGAAACAGTACTACGATTGTGAATAGAAGGTACTGCGATCGACGGAGTTAACAGACTTCCAGCAATGAATGATTATAGAGTGCCACATAAACAATCGGTCTGTATATGACAATTCAATGGCACTGAAAATCCCTAGGTCGACGATTAGTGATGCGATCTGCAAAGGGAACCGGACTGGTGCTGAAACCATCACGAAACGAGCTGGAGAATCTCCGAAACTGGCAGAACGTGACAGGAAAACTCTGCAAAGAATCGTCCTCTCTGAACACAGGTCGACATTGCCGCAGCATACATATACCCTAAGTGAGACGATTGGAACGCATGTCCGTACCAGTACAGCGCGAAGGATACGCATAATGTGGGTTACCATGGTCGTGGAACCGTCCACAAACGCTAATCACCCCTACTAATTCCAGACGCCGTCTAGCTTGGTGGAAGCCTTGGACCATAGACCAATGGAAACCTGCGCTTCAGAATGACGAGTCAGGGTACGTCTACCAGTCTGATGGCCGTGCCTGGGTGTGGTGGATGTCCGGAGAAAGCAACGCGCCCGACTGCATAGTCTCAATAATGAGTTTCGCGGTGGCAGGGCGATGGTCTGAGTCAGTTTTTTTTCATGGTTTATTTGGACCATTAGTTGTTTTTGACAAAATCACGGCTATTGAGGTCTATCTAGGTATCCTGGAGAATATGCGTTACCTACGTTATGGCAACTAATCGGGGAAGGCTCATATCTATATTAGCAGGACAATGCTCCATGTTATACTGCTTACGTTGTGAGGGACTGGTTTCAGGATATGAACATTGGAAAGTTGGACTGGCCAGCCCAGAGACATGACCTCAAACGTATAGAGAGCCTCCGGGATGAATTGGATGGTCAGGGTGCGTGTGAGGAGATACTGCTTCCCAAAAAACAGCTGAACTGGCCGCTGCCGATCCCAAAATAAATATTGGAGAATACTTAAAAAAAAAAAAAAAAACTGGTCGAGAGTGTTCCACGGAGACCAGGGGTTGTCTTAAAGGCTAAAGGTTTCAACGCACGTTATTAAATAAAAGGTTATTTGTAAACTAGATTACCCGTGACGAATATTTCGCCAAACTGTTTTTGAGAAGAAGTAAAGATTGATATCGACGTAATTACAACCGTATGGTTACATTATGTGCCTTGTTTACTATTGATATTTGTTTAATATTAATAGTAAACAAATATCAAAATAATAGTAATCAATAATGTCAATAGTAAACTTCATGTATTGATAGGATTATAGTTGTACAGCTGTTTCGTGTTTGGGAAAAAAAACAATTATTAAAAAGAAATAATAATAATTTTATAACATCATACTTGTATAAGTAATAATCAGTGAAGTTCTCCTTCATTGCAGTTCCCTTGTGAATTTGTACACTTTCATCAAAGACGCTGGAACTCTCCGTTTGCAATATCAGTACTAGAAAATCTTTTTTGTTCATTTGAGTTTCTGAACTTCGAGAGGTCACAGTTAAAAGTATGGCTAGTAAGGCAGATAAACTGCGCGATCTTTAATGCCAGACATTCCTGCAAAAGCGTTTTGCAAGTTGCAGCAATTTCATGGTGAACAGTCCTCTCAGTTAGCCAAAGATCTTTCCTTTAAAAATAAGTTCGACAGTCTATTTAGATAAATTTAAGCAGTAATCAAGCGTAAAATCAACCACCTATATGAATTGAACCAAATCTTTCACCATTATCGCTGAGTAATTGGATGTTACTCCGTGCATGACTGATTGTGTCATCTTTGCACCGTCAAAACCAGTCAAAAACTGTTGTGCTAGACCCACCCTTATCCATACAAAGTTGGTTTAAATGCTTTGGAAATAGTTTCCAAAGTCAAGCAAATTTGGATGATAATTTTTGTTTTGGTAAGGAGGACAATATTGTCATTGCTAAGTTTCGATGTTTGAAAAGAAATACAATTAAGAAATTAAAACGATAAATGAATTTGTGAAACCCCTTCTTCCCCCATCCCCCCACAAATATAACTGATTTCATTTGGATTACAGTTTGCATGAAATAAATTAAATTTTAACCTGTATATCAAATAAAACAGTAATGGAATCTTTAAATTTATAAAATAAAATGAAATTGTTGAATTGAAAATAAGCAAAATATCATCATATGATATTTTGAGGTTAACAGATATCGCAGCCGAGTGGTCAAGTTAGAAGGTACAGAAGTGCGTACTCTTTGAGTGACCGTGGTTCAAAACCCTCTGATTCCTAAAATACGTTATCATGTTGTTGTGTTTGTTCTCTCTATCTTGTGAACTTGTATGGTCGTCCAGTAGTACGTATAATGAGAAAATTAATTTATTTAAATTGTAAAAAAAAAAAAAGAAGAAAATGTACAACTTCTACGTTGCTCGTAATCTGTCGAGGTAGTCGTTTGAAAAGTTCTTCTATTAACGGATTTTCACAAGATGAGCAGAAATTTCAATAATTTTACCATATTTCTAAAGAAAGTTTCCACAGTTCCTTAAGGATCGGTACTTGGACCACTGTTCTTTTTGATTTTTTAAATGACATCGACGTCATTTAAGAACCTGCATCAACAATTTGACCTCTTTGGAATTCAGACAGGTTGGTCATTTACTTCATGTACCTTTTATATCGCTTATAAATAAACATCAGCTTTCATCATATTTCCTTCACAGTACTACATGCAAGAAACAAAAAAAGAAAGAAAAAACTGCATGTTCATAAATACGTCGTAGGGGCATTACAAAACAACTACTTTCAATATCAGGTATTTCCATCATCTTGTCTACTCCTATACTATAAAAATATTTTAAAACTTAAAAATATTTCTTATTTATTTTAAGGCTTTTGCTCTTATCTAAACCAAACATATTTAGAATCATTTAATTTTAAAAAGCTCCAGGTGGCGTGCACCTGGCTCCATCACCATACATTTTAAGCTGCTATTGCATATATTATAAACGTATTTCCATTCCTTAAAGACTCGAATTCACACTACTCTTTTAAAAGTCGACAATTGCAACCCTCATTTGTGCTGTAGCACCTGCTAAATATGCACCAATAATCATATCTCTTTGGAAATCCGTAAAATCCTGTCCGTTTTCCAAGCCGGTGAACAGATTGGGCACTAGTTGAGATGACATGTTTTTATAGCGCTTTCTTGCATACCTCACACACACACACACACAGTGCAACCTCTTCGAGTTACATATTTCTACAAATATTGTTGCACATAGACCAAACCTTCTTGGTCCGAATAAAGTGACCCAATGTACGTTGAATGCTCTTGAGATAATTATCTCAAGAACTTTGGACGAATTGCGCTGTGGGCAATCCCCGAAGATTATTCCGTCTACGGCAAGGGAAAGATTATAGTATTGATGTCGGACATATAGGTTGGTGGCTTTGACAATTAGATGGTTATGGCATGCAGAGAGGTGGAATAACAGACCGCTCAAATACCGAGTAGTAAGATTTATATCAGAAAATCAAAAATTTTTGCCCTCGTGGTAACAGTTAGTAGGATCGCCATCATCCCCACACCGGGTGGAAAAGACCTGAGTTCGAGTCCCGTCGATGATGGGAGGAATTTTTATGGGCTTTTTCACAACGTGGCTGAGTTAGTCGGTCTCAGGTAGGTGAGGGTATTATGGTTTTTTTCTCCCGGAAACTCGGGCTTTTTGTTCAGCAAACAGAAAAATCGCCCTTAGAACACATACAATTAACAGACAATATACACGGAACAATATGGCTTTAGTCGCTGATGCTCCTAAAACTCTTCAACAACGACAAGAGTTTTCTTTCGGGTTAGAATGTAAGGTCATTAAATGTCTTTTAGGTCATTTGAATTAAATGTCTTTCATTTGAAAAGTCAGTCTTTCATTTCAAAGCCATATTGAATGTAAAGTCAAGGTGACAAATCATGGATGAAGACATACGTCTTCATCCATGATTTGTCATTTTACCATTAATTTTAATTTTTGGTAAAATGGCAGCTCCTGCCTATTTTTGTCCTTGTGGGTAGTGCATTAGATACAAGTCACACCTTCTCCACACCGCGTGACGAAAGGCTGGGTTCGAATCTATCAATGACGCGAGGAATTTTGTTTCATTCTCCCGGAAACTCAGATTTTTCATCCAGCAAATAGGCAAATTGATACGAGAATACACGCAATTACAGACAATATATACTGACGCCTCAGTTGCTTTGGCGCTTAACACGCGCCTCTTTTGATATTCTGTTTACCAATATATAGTAACTCGTTAAAAATTATCTATTTGTCAAGTTGTATTTCCACAGGTTCCAGTGAAATGATCCATTCACTAGAAAACAATTTGAATCCAACCAGCATGCTAGCGTAAAAAAAATCCTGAGTGCGCATTTGTAATGCCAAGTAAAATCTCTCATCTTTTATTCGATACTTCATTAAAAACTTAGTCGTATTTTCTTCTAAAAAAAAAAAAAAAAAAAAAAATCAAATCAAATCAAATCTTCTAAAAAAGGATATTTTTATGATAGTGGCATTGTATCATGTATTGTGTATTGTGAAATACACAATACATTGTGAAATTTGTTAGCTGTGAAATTTGTTAGCTGTTTAGCTAATGCGCATTTTAGTATAATTATCGAAAATTAAATAAGGATAAGCTAATATATACTTGTATTCCAACCTCTAGAGAGGGCTTTTTTAATTAAACCATGGCCGACATATTAATCCACCAGTTAAAACGCATGCTTGAGATAAGCGCGTGAATATTTAACTAAAATGGCCTACCGGAAGACAGTCGCGTATTGAACAAGTCTGTGTTTTCGATGTACATGATAGTGGTTAATAAATTAGTAATAAATTACATTAAGTTAATAAATTACATTAAGTTAAATTAAGTTAATAAATTACATGATTAATAAATTAGGTATTGCAGGTAATAAATTAGTTATTGCAAGACAGTAATCGCATATCACGATGGAGGTAAGATTAAATTAATCTAGGCTATTTGTGGTCTCTTGTTGACATAAAAAAAAAAAAAATGCAAAAGACAGCATTTAAAAAAAAACGAAAATGATTTATATTTAAATATTTAGGGTTACTGAATTGAGTGTTTTACAAAATGTGAGTGAATAAAACATACGAAAGAAGAGAAATAATGCATACTTGAAAGTAATCCGAGTTTAAGAGAAATAAATAAATTAATTAAGCTTAAATGCGGGGTGGAATATATTAATAACTGGAATCCTAATATTAGCCAATAAAAACAAAATTAAATGTATATATTTTTGTCAAAAGTTTATCCAACACGTGTAAAATTTATATATAATAGTCTTCATTGGTTCTGACAGTCGGACGCCATGATTAATTACGAAAAATGTTCGAGCTTGTAAAAGGCATGACCATCTTCACATTTTGGAATTTTTTTTATTGTAAGTATAATAATCAAATGCTTTATAATTTGTCACACACACACACACACATATGAGGATATCCTCAGGTTGTTTTCGACTTTTTATTATAACATCGTTTGATTATATTAATTAACCTTAATAAATAATTGTAATTTTTAATCCTTTAAGGCATTACGATCATGGAATTTATTCCTTCGATAGTGGAAATTATGTGCTTTAACTGCCAGGATATTCTGACCATCCAGAGGAGTTTAGCATGTGATCAAGGGATCGATATAGGTCCCGGAACGTGCTTTTCATACAGGTAGATATTGCGGAGTAACAGTGTTATTTAATTTTAGTTATATCTCTGTGTGTATGTGCTTTAAACTTTTATGGTTCTCAAGTGCGTTATAGTTCGAGTTTCTTAATTTGTAAGTCAACCTTGTGAAAATAGCCTCATCAATAACGCTTCTCAGCGTTTTTGTTTTTTAATCGACCATTTGGGATGCTGTTGTCCCTCCAGTAATGGTGACAGTGCTCGGGCTTAGGCTCTTTAGAAACCACTACGTTTGTCCACGTAGTTAACCAAAAGTAACTAATATCGCTTTTAATTTGATTTCTATATATATATATATTTTTTTTTTTTTGATGATTTCTATTTTAATTTGATAGCTTCTAGACAAAAGTCATCCAGCAGGCACCATTCTAACATGGGATTTTGTGGCAGAATGATGCCAGAAGTTGCGGATATGTAGAATGGACAACTGTCCAATTTTTCTGAATGGAAATCGCCTAGCAGTCCTTTCTGCCACATGCCCTTGTACAAAAGTCTTCAAATGATACAGTAGATCCTTTATGTCTCTTTTCGATTCCCTAACAACGAAATATAGGGTGAAGGAGTATTTACTCCCTAATGTGCCCTACTATAAAATTCGGAAAAGTGATATTATATTATAGAATTGTATAGCGATTATTAAAGGATTTTTGTTGCCCAGTAATAAATGATACATAAGATCATCCAGTTTCATCCTTGACGTTAATTCAAATAATATGGGTTGCTTCATAGGATTAAATAAATATAACTAATTTGTTTAGACCCTAAAATACAAATCGAATTAATTAAACAAATTATAATAGCGCCAAGTTTATTCAAATAGTGTCGAGCAATTCATTACAGATTTGTGATAATCATTGAAACTGCTAACGTGACTCCACCCACATACACCCCAGTTGCAATAAGTATACCCAGCCTAGCTGCATAACAGCACGAGATCTTGCTTTATAGAGATTATATTAGCGTATCGAATAAATAAAATAATTTATAATTATATACAAACTTCCTTTGATTAAAAAAAATGGCGTTGTACAAACTGGAAACCTGGTTAAGAGTGTAAAATGCATTTATTTGTCAATGCTTATTAAAATATAATGAGTGTATTTTAAGATATTCATTTGTTTTGTGGGTGCGCTTGAGTGCCCATGTGTATTGCTTAATATTTGGACAAGGCTGTAATATGGTTCACACCACACTTCACTTATTTTATTTTTATTTTACAGGCAGCAGATATCGTGTTCATTGTGGAAAAAACGAAGCAGATGCAATTGTATATGGAACTATTTTGGAAGAACTACTTGACGAAGATAACTGTATATTTGGATCAGAGCTATTCTTTTAAAACTTATTCTCTTGTGCTATACAGGGATGCTGATTGTTCCACAAAATTGGCTGCTGAGTACTCTGGAACAACAGAAAGCAGTTGCGAAATACAGTCATGGTTTGAGAACATCGATTTTCGAGGGGGCTGGCAAGAATCAGTTGGATATCTTGGTGAAGGAATAAGTATGAGTTTTGAAATATTTGATCGTCTGCAGCAGCCTAGAGATCAAAACAAAATATCAGCTAAATTCTGTATTGTTCTATGTTTTTATCCGTTTTTTGACTTTGCTGTCGTTCAAAGTGATTTATATTTTGGCATGCGGCCACAAGAATTGGCATCTCTCATGGCGAACAAAAATATCAAGTTAAGCATTATATGTCCCAGAAAAATTCCAGAGCTGGTCGATTTGTACTTAACAGCTGGAGGAAATAAAAAAGAAGCTGATTTTAAAATGGCTTCCAGCAATGGAAATTTAGTTCTTTTGGAAATATATCCCAGAACTTCAACTGTAAAGGCAGCTTCTGTTGTCAATAAAGCATCATGCTCTGTGTTAAAGGGTGACGAATTAGCGTCCAAAACTTGGCCACAGATAATTCGTTTTAAAAATGAAGAACAAAGATCTTTAGTTATGAAGAATTCGAATTCAAAACCATACGACACCACGCAGGGCAAGCTGTGGAAAATAATCGCCTCTATAAATCAGCAAGTTGGTTCGCGTACTCGACCAAAATCTCCACACGTTTCCTTTGCTTCAAACAGTTCACTGACGCGACCGATAATTACTAGTCTAAGTGTACAGAATTCAGTTAAAAGCAGTTATGTTGGAGACTCTTCAGCAAATTCAACCACTGGTCAGTTTGTGCTACAGGAGAATAAGAATCACGGCAATTTCAACCAGGAACAGCAGAATGCGTCAGGTGTTTCAGGCCCTTCGCAAACTCACTGCTCTCAGATGGTTGTCAATCCAAATCCACCAAGATGGGAAGGTATTCTAGAATGGAAAGTAGTTAATGATTCAGGTAATCTCATAATTGAGATACCTTGCACCTGTTGGAGTGCATTCACCATTGACACAATGTTAGTCGAGTTCATTAACTGGCCAAAAAAGTTGACGCTACAGCTGATACCAAAAGAACTATTCCAAATACAAGAAGTGATGCATTTGCTAAAGCAATGTCGCCAAGTTGTGTTTCAGCCTGTTCGAGACACGACAAGCATAAATTCATTAATTAATGAAATGAAAACTACTCGCCTTGGCATAATACTATTTCATAACGTCCCTGATATTAAAATTATGTTAGTAGTTTATGTATCAGGAGTTAAACTAAATGGATTACTTCCCAAAGATCAGGAGAATACGTTTCTTATTATTAATAAGTTGTTCGGAAAAGAAGAATTATCGAAACCGAAACTGTAGCCATTTGATTACAATAGAAATTCTTATATGAATTTAGTGATTCACCAGAGATAACATGAAATATCTGACCAAAATTATTTTCCCAAATATGTGCATTACAGTTAGTCAGTATTGCTTCCGATTGAAATCAAAATGATAGTAATGAGCACAGCGGTATTTTTAAATATTTTTTCTTGACTTCCTTGCTGTGTCGTACTTGACTTCCTTGCTGCTCTTAGTATATCAAAGTCGAATTTTAAAGGCTGATTTGTCAACGTAAAAAATGAAACATTAAGTGCAATAAAAATATTTTTAATAAAGGTGTTCTTACTTCCTACTGGTTTTTTCCCCCAGGTGCTGCAACCTTTAAAAACATGGTATTTATCATGTTTAAAGCAGTCGAATTCGCCAAGTACTTCAACAGAATTTAGTTTAAAGGAGTAATACCGAGCTTGATATTTTAGGATTATTACGAAATTCGCGTTGGCAAAAGTTCGAATTTCGGTCTTTTACAGTAACGTGTATCTTTGTGTGTGCATCTGTATATTATATGTACTCACGCACGCACCTAGTATTTATTTGTTCAATTTTGAGATGAATTTATTAGTTCGGGCTGTTTTTTGGGATAAAAATCCTGTTTCTGGAAGAATTAGTAAATTTTTTTTTCTGAAACGTTCCTGTGATCATAGGTGAGGGAAACTTTAATTTCACAAGCGGGAGTATACAATGAAGAGATAACTGATATGCTGCTAGACACGAGTTACAACTTATAAGTATATTAAATCCAGTGCAGAAGTTCGATAAAGGAAAGTAATTTTTTTGAGGAAACTGTGGGGTGTCTGTTCGGGTAGCACAGTGGTAATAATCACCATCCTCTTCACACCGGGGGGGAAAAGGCCCGCATTCGAATCCTGTCAATGACGCGAGGAACTTTTATGGACCTTTATTTTATTATTATTTTTTTTTTTCTCCCACTTCCTAGCCGGGTTAGTCGGTCTCATTGCGTGGACAGGATAGTCTCCTCCTCCTCCTCCAGAAACTCCATTTTTTGTCCAACAAAACAGCAAATCGACCGGAAAACACGCCCAGTTTATGAATAATACAAATAGACAGATAAGATAGCTCTTGGGTGGCCCTAATATGACAGGGCGGGGGTAATCAGGAGTTTCAAGTGTCTTGATGCTATGTTGGATGACGTACTCCTGAAGCCTTAGTGCAGAGTCCAATTCTAGAATCAATGATATATAAAGACTTTCAAGTCGTAAAGCTTTAAAATAAGAAAATTTATTTCCAATCCATTAAGTATTAGTATTAGTATTAGTAACGGCCGCATGGTGCAAGAAAGCCTATGGCTTATGCTGCACCAGCCAAAAAAAAAAAAAAAATCCGAACAAAACAATGATAAAAACAAAAAAATAAATAAATAAATAAATAAATAACTAAATAATAATAATTAATAAATAAAAAATAAATAAAAAGGAAATTAAACCTATCATCCTATGTGCTTCCCTTACCCGAAAGTACTATCCAGATGCCCTTTGAATTTCCCCAAACTGTCGGCCTCTACCACCCATGAAGGCAACTTATTCCAGTAATTTATAACTCGCTGGCTAAAATAGAACTTCCTGCAATCCAATCTAAACATTTCCCCCCGTAACTTGAATTTATGTCCCCTAGTTCTAGCATCATTTATAATCTTGAAAATTTTGTCCTCATTCATTTTACTGATGCCTCTCAGAGCCTTAAACACCTCAATCAAATCTCCTCTAAGGTGTCTAGTTTCCAAACTCTGCAACCCACATATTCGAAGTCTTTCTTCATAAGGACGCCCTTTTGCCGATCTCACCAGGCGAGTTACCCTTCTTTGCACCCTTTCAAGAAGCTCGATGTCTTTCTTCAGGTGCGGTCTCCATACTTGAACACAGTATTCCAAGTGTGGTCTAACATAGGCCTTATATAATGGGATTATCACGTCCCTATCTCTACTTGCAAAAGTTCGATAGATCATCGATAGGACACCATGGGCCTTCCTTGCAACCTGTTTACAATGCTCAGAGAATTTCATGTCTGACCGTATCGTAACACCCAAGTCCCTTTCCTCCAGTACTGGCTTTAGTTGAACTCCACCAAGTGAATAAGTTTTTTTGGGATTACTGTTTCCCAGGTGTAATACCTTACACTTTGTTGGATTAAAGCACAGCTGCCATTTTTCTGACCATTCCTGAAGTCTATCTAGGTCTCTCTGAAGAAGCTCAGCTTGACAGTGATCATTAACTACTCTCCCAATTTTAACATCATCTGCAAATTTAGACATCACGCCCTCTATCCCTTCATCAATGTCGTTTATGAAAATTAAAAACAACAGTGGTCCTAATACTGATCCTTGGGGAACCCCACTTCTTACATCAACCCAATCTGAGGAATAGCCATTTATCACAACCCTCTGCCTCCTGCCCTGAAGCCATCCTTCTATCCATCTAAGGATTTTCCCAGTGATTCCAACCTGTTCCAGCTTATAAAGCAACCGCTCATGTGGGACTGAGTCAAAAGCTTTGCTGAAATCTAAATAAACAATGTCGAAATTATTCCCTAAATCCAGCTCGTGAGTGACCCTTTCGAAATAGCGAACCAGATTTGTTAAACATGATTTTCCCTTTACGAAACCATGCTGAGTATCCTTGAGAATTTCAATTCGATCCAAATGATCCTGAATTCCACCCTTGATCACTGCCTCCATGATTTTCCCTACTACTGAAGTCAGACTGACAGGTCGATAATTTCCAACTTCACTTTTAGAGCCACCCTTATGTATGGGAGATACATTTGCACTTTTCCAATCCAAGGGAATCTCCCCAGAGTCTAATGATGCTCGCATAATTAGCCTCAATGGTTCAATGCACTCGCTTGCCGCCTCTCTTAAGATTATAGGGTATATTCCATCAACTCCAGGAGCCTTACTGGTCTGTAGGCTCGAAAGTTTTTTCATTAAATAATCTTGCGAAATTTCAATATCATTAATTACATATTTTTTAACTTCGCTCCCACAATTTCCCTTTGTCACAAAAGGCTTTTCATTTGTAAATATCGATGCAAAATAACTGTTGAGTTCATCTGCAACGGCAGCTGGTGTATTTATTACTATCCCCTTTCCCTTACATAAAGGTCCGATCTGGTTTGTCCTGCCAGATGGTACAAGATACAAATTAGATGGTACAAGATACAAGTTAGATGGTACAAGATACAAATACGATGAAAAGAATAAGAAAATTTTATGAAAATGTTTATATTCAAAACAAAACTGATAGAAATACTTAAAATGAAATAGAATACAAATAATTCGATTTTTAAACATGAGATTTAATGTTCTAAACGTTAATAATTAAATATATAACCGATATACACGGCCCCTTCCGAAATGCATCGTGTGTTTTGAAGAAATCGAAAATCTTTCATTGAGAAAAGGTCCTGTATTGTATTGTTTCGTATTTCATTAGAGCGTAAAAATATGGTTCGAATTTCTCATCAGAATTAGAGACTTTTTCCGTATAAATTATTTTATTTCTTTCAAAAAGCGATTTTAAAACCATTCAGAAAAAAGGTTGAAATTGTATCAGTAAATAATCGTTTAGGAAAGATCTACATAAAAAAGGGACAATCCATTTACACTGCGTGGCCACTTTATTAGGTTCCCTATTCTGGTTTAAGGAGAGCGATGTTTCTGTTAGTTTTTTTTTTTTTTTTTTAATTCAGTGTCATAACTTTTTTCCTCACTCTGTATATACATGCAAAACATAGAGGTTGTTTGTAAATCTCGAGGGGCACTGGCAGAATTCGTAATTACACGGTCTTTGTTATTGAAAGAACTGCTTTTTATGGAGCTGCAACGTTCTCTTATTCAGTTTTTCAAAACGGAAGACCATTTTTCATATTTTGAATTCAGTCGAACGATGAAGCAATGGCAATGGTAAACAAAACTTTGCTTACATTGCCCCATAAATCCTGTATGCACGGAAAAGGTGGTGAATAAATGATATGTCAAAAGATCTTAAGAAATGGTTCAGTTCACAAAATTTATTATTGATGAAGCTTTTTCTGATAAATATTTTACTATTTCAGAGACTCAGGGTGCAAGATCTTTTATTATGCGAGGCATCCAGAAGCAGTTCTCCAATAAAAAAAAATAAAAAAAAATCCAATTTAAGCTTGAAAAGAAATTTATTTAATTTTCATCATAGAGAAGAAATTGAGAAATTCGCTTACTAAAGAATTCAGAACAATCGATACAGACTGATTAAAGAAATATAAGTCCTTTAATGTATTCGCACACGTATATTCCAATGATGCAAAGAAAATTATAGTAAAATATTTTTATATTCTTCGCCGTCTTCATTACAGGGCGTACTCTCTTTATTGTCCTCCAGGAAGTAACATCATACACGTGTAAATACGGTACTGTGTGTATTATTCATATACCTTCAACTAATGAATGAACGAAGTCACACTAAAAACTACATTACTCATTGATATATCCCCATCTGCAAAAAATGGACAGATTTATCTGAAAATCTGTATTTATAACTGTGACGTATATGGACGTAAACGTTTTGTTTCTTTCAAGAACAATTTTATATTTCGAACAGACAGTTTCCCTTACTGTTCAGAACTATGATTACCATAATGTTACAGTAGTCCAATATTTTTTAATGAAGGACAGTAGGAAAAAAAAATATCGATGAAACGCAAATTGCATACCAAAAATTCCCAAAAATTAACATTTTTCTCTGAATGGCGAAGACAATAACGCACACTTTTAGCAAATATGTGCCTATCTACAGCACGTGCGTGCGTCCCCATATAATAACTCTACTCCGTGTGGCTAAATTTTCATGAAATTTTATATTTGGCTCTTTTAGAAGGATTTGTCGAGCCAGCCCAAATTTTATTAAAATCGGACTAATAGAAATTTGGCAATTATTATTCATTTATTTCATACATGTCTTATAGGCTATCGCTATTCATGTGCTGTATATTGTAGCTGAAGCACTGGATATTAGTTTGTTGCCATACTCACTGGGAGGAACAAATGGGCAGTATGGCAGATTCTCAAAACAAAAAACGTTCTCAGTTCGTGTTATGAAACTTGAGGAGCTCGTTTTTTGTTATCAGTTTACTATATATATATATATAAGTCATCAATTATTACTGTCTTCTTATTATATCAATCACAGCAGAAATGAAAGTACGTGCTATTAATTTCTTGTATTGCTGGTTAATTAATTAGTAATTTATTGGTAACAAGATAATTTAAATATGTATTAATACATATTTAATTACTAATTACTAAATGTTCGTTGTAAAAAGTACTGATATTTGAAGGCAAAATTTCGAACACCCCCAAACTTTTCTAGTTAACAAAGATTCTAGTTACATCTATGACGCACCTTCACCAGATTTGTCGCTCATGGAACTTGTTTGGGTTATGATGGGACGTTTGCTGATTTCCACCTCTCAGCTCCCTACAACTGTTTTCCGATTCACAGCAGAAGTTCAAGAAGCATGGCGCAGTGTTCACCAAGATGACATTCACCATCTTTTCAACTGCAAGGTTTGACCACTTCTGTGTTTCTGTTCAGGAAGGCCATACTTCAATTTTGCAGTTCATCAATTGTCGTAAATAAATATTTCTGAATTAATACACAAAATTAATCATTTCTTATCTACCACCTTCATATCTATCTGTCCACTTATTTTGAACTCAAGCATGTACTCCTCTTAAATTAAATAATTTCACTGACCAGTGTTCATTTAGACAGGCTTAATTTATCTACTCAGATTTTGTTTTTGATTGCACAACCATAAATACACTTAATGGACTTGATGTCTGGGCTAACTATACACACTGGCATTATTTCAATTTCTTCCATGAAATAGGAACCTCTGATGAGTGCTCCATGGGAAATTGGACAGTTGAGACAGTTAATACCTTCCCTTTTTTTGTATCTGAGATAATCAAATAACTTTTATTTTTCGCTCAAATCACTTGCATACTTTTTGCATCCCACATTTAAGGCAGAGGTGAAATTAGACATTTGTTACCGGTTAAAAAATAATGACAATAGTAATGTTCCTTCATGTAAAAATGATGTAATAAATTTCGAAATTGTAACATTAAAGAAGAAAAATTATACAAAAAGCCAAAATTCATAAATAATATAAAACCTTTTTACCAATTTTCATAAATGTTGCACGGAGGTCATGCCTTTCGATTATAGTCTTTGTATTTGAAATTATTTCGTTTTATTGACAATAATGAAATAGAAAATTAAGGGAAATTAGTTTTGTCTCCAAATGCCATGAGCACTTCACTTTTCGAAAGTAACTTAAAAAATGTGAATTTATGGAATCACAGCGCGTGAAACTGACGTTGTAAATAATAATAACAACAGTAAATAATAATAAATAGTAATTAACAAAGTAATATATACACTGATGCTCGAAAAATAAAGGAAACACGAGAACGCGAATATATTTTGAAATACTCGGATATCCGTCATTTAAAATACAATTGTTGGACCTAGATATAACCGTTTTTGGATAGCTAGATAAACTATAGTTTCTTTTTTTTTTTTTTTTTTTTGGAACGCGTTTATCGACTTAAAGGTACCCATAACAATAACAGTGTTATAAAGACACCATTTGGATGATTATTGAGGTGGAAAGCAACAGGGAGGGTGGAGGGCCAGAAACAGTGAAGTCGATGTCACCAGGTGGCTAAATGTGACTCACAGCAGATTACGGAAACAGTTCGAACTGTTTCTCGAGGCCCTGTCTGAAACTGTGTCCGTGTCAGTCTGCGCGGATAGTACAATGGTTACAATCACCCCCTAGATGACGAGAACTTTTATGGGCTTTTTTCACCCCTTGACTGAGTTAATCGATCTCAGACGTGGACAGCAAGGTTTTCTCCCTCGCCCCCCTTCGAAACTCGGGTTTTTCGTTCATCAAAACAGGAAAATCGACCAGAAACGTACGCAATATATGGACATAATATAATACACATGGGCTTATAAGATAGCTCTTGGGTGGCCCTAATGTGACAGGTATTTTTTTTTCGTCCCCGTGTCACCTTCGACTACTTTTTAAAAATTCAAACAAGATAACTGCGATCTGAAACAATCTGCGAAAGGTCACAGACTTTACACTACGATAACTTGTTCAGAGCTTGCTAGACCTACAGGAGGGTTTCTTAACAGCAGACTATCTAAAGAAGGCTTCATGAGTACGATCTTTATACGCGATGATCGTACACACAAAAAGAGTTCCTTTGAATTTTGCTGACAGTATGTCGATTGGCCCAGGAGCAATAGTGCTCTTCAATGATCAATTCAGAGAGCCTTCAGTTGGATTCTTGACGCTCTTTCATCTGGAAGTGACGTGGAACCAGATTCAATTCCCATAACTTTGCAGAAAGAAACACGTCTGGAGGTGGTGGTTTAATGATGTGGGCTGGAATCACTGTCAGGGCTGTAAGGTATCGAGATAAGATCCTTATGATCGTCTTTTATAGTCGCAGTTGGTCCAGATTTTCTTTTTAATAGACGATAATGCTTGTCATCAAAGAGCTCTCCTAGTGAACCAGTACCTTCAAAAGGAAGGCGGCCCATATGAAATAGTCATCGAAATTCGCAGACCACAGTGATTGCTGGGATGCTCTAGACACGGTGAGCTGCGAGTCACGATGCAGAGCCGCATGGATCTGATCTTGATTTACAGCGCTGCATGGTTTTATCTTCTGGATAGTCAGATTTTTCAGACAAAGCGACCAAAGCATACGCGCAATTGTAGACACACAATACTGACGCCTCAGAGCCACGGGCGTTACTGAGGTATATGGCGCCCGGGTGCCACATACCTCAGAAACGCAATTTGGTGGCCCCCTTTTAAATTTTTAAAGTTTCAGTAGAGAGAAGAGGTCATGGTCCTTCTCTATAAGACGATGATGCGGCCACACTTGGAATATTCTATACAGGTCTAGAGGCCGCATTTAAGAGAGATATAGAACTTCTGCTAAGAAGAGTGACTATGAGGAACAGGTTGGAAGATGTCTGCAGTGCTTATCAACCAGATACCTTGGGAAGGGTTAAATATTACGTATAAGCCTTTGAGGGGTGGTTTAGTAAAATTAATGAGGGAGGAATATTCTCAATGGTGAATAAGAAAAACAAGTACCAGGGGGAACAAAAATATAAAATCTTAAGAGTTTAACAATAGACGTGATCTTATAAAATTTAATTTCTGGCAGTTTGATAAGGAAAGTTAAAATAAGTTTCCTGCAAGCGTGCTCGAGGCAGAGGAGAAAGAGTTTGGCAAAATTCAAAGAATTGGATAGACACTTTTATTATTATTATTATTTATTTATTTATTTTATTATTATTATTTTATTTTATTTTATTTTTTTGGTAGATACAGAATAAGTTTGCTTCCTTGCAACACTAAGCTCTTTTAACACAAATCATTTTGAAGCGACCACAGAACACACGCAGTTTCTAAACATTATATACGGTGCAATATGGCCTGAGTTGCTGATGCGCCTAAAACCGTACAACAACCAGTGTAAAACAGAACCATTCTGGTGATGGACGTGCTTTATTTTTATCCTTGGCTGGATTTATCGGGGTGCAGTTTCTACACGCACCAATACCACAGAGGAACTCCAGAGCAATGTAATTACTGTTATTCCTTCCGAGCTACCATATTTTTTGGACTTTTACAAATACGTGCACCACAGCCTGAAGGCTACCTAAATCCAGCATTGTCCATACGAGCATACTACCATCACCCCTGGACTTACCCTCTGGTGTAATACAATCTGGGTGACACCGATCGTTGTGCATGCATCACACCAAGGTAGGTCCATCGGATAGGCTATTACAGTGGCTGATATAGGTCGCCTGACTGCTCAATTTTGATCTCGCTGGGCCATTCGAGTCCGTTACTCACAATCGTTTCATATATATCTCGTATACATAGTGGCTGCCACATATACTCAGTGATTACTGAATTGTAACCATCCCATTCGTAATGAACTGTGTCTCATAGCTCGCAATATAAAAGCCGAACAGCTTCGTACGCTAGAGCTCTTGTAATATGCATCTGGCCGTGCAAGTCAAAGTTATAAAGTAGCAGCTATGGGATGTATTAAAAAATATCACGGAGTTTCAAAAGGGCATGATTGTAGGAGTGCGTACATCGGGTTGAGGAACACAGTGAAGATATCACTTATCTTCTTTGGCTTCCATATCGGAAAAGGCATGTCATGTCAGTTGCTCACTGCCCACTGTGGTTAAGGTATACAAAAACGGGTAAACACCACCACCTCCTGCCGACAGAACTGTAAAGATTTACACAAGGCAGATGTTTGTGGTGAGCGCGCGTTGTACGGACTGAACGTCTGGTTACTGTGCGACAGTTGACATCGCAATATAATATGGGGAATGCAAGAACGATATCCCAAATGAAGATGCGCCGCCCAGTCAGATGTATGGGTTCCGTAGTAGACGACGCAAGAGACACCTTCTCCTCGCTGCTGATCATCGTCGTTGGCGAATGCTGGAGTGTCAAGGACACGTTGGTTGGACACTGGAAAACTGGAAACGAGTGTGCTGGTCGGATGAGTTGAAATGTCTGGTGCAACACGCCGACGGATGCCTTTGTGTGTGTGTGTGTGTGTGTGGCGCAAGCAACACGAGTCCATGAATCCATCGTGCTCGGTGTCCATTATCCAGGCAGATGATGGTGGTTGCCTTAATTTGAGCATATTTTACTGGAGGGAACTAGGACTCCCGGTGCTTATGGACCAAAGTATCAATGGTGAAATCTACCGGCAGCTCTTAGGAGACCATGTGCACCCTGCCATATTGCATTTTCTGCCAGACAGAAACATGATCTTCCAAGATGATAATGCGCCGTGTCATCGGGCCTCCACCGCGCATGAATAGTTTGAGGAACACAGTGAACATATCACTTATCTTCTTTGGCTTCCAAATTCGGCCAACTTCAATCCAATTGAACACCTGTGGGCCGTCTTGGAACGGGAATTGAGGAGTAAGGACATGCAACCGTCATCTATTTTAACCTCTGTGGAAGCCTTGCAGGCAGAATGGCTGCAGATCCCTATGGACATCTTATATCTAGTAGAGTCGATGCCTAAGCCAATAGCAGCTGTTATCCGTGCGAATGGTGGCCCAACACGGTATTAGAGAGGTGGTCATAATTCAGTGATCACTCAGTGTATATGCATAGGTACGTATAATATGTATGAATAACAAAGGACATATTTTATGTTCATCTATTTTTGTTTAACCTGTTTGAATGATCATGTCTCAAAATTGCACGTACTGGAGATACTCATATTTTTGTTGGTGAAGGGTATTTGGATGTTAATCATACATCCAGCTTTTACGATATAATATTATGTTATACCAATATAATATAATCTTCTCTGAAATTGTCCTTTGTCATGAAGATGATTGATATCCAGTTTTCAATACTACAACATACATATTACAACGTATTTCCTATAAATTTCTCTTGCCAGTGGTATAATTTGAACGTGCAAAGTCAGCAAAAAACAACCGCAGATATATTTCCCGGGCTCGAAGTCTCTCTCAGAAACTAAAATATTGAGCTTTGGCTACATACCAAACAGGCCCATGCATCTTAAGGGAATTCCAGAAGGAGAAACAATTCCCAGTGCAATATATTATTATGCCCTTGGCTTGCTGGTCTTTCTTTTTTCAATAAAAAATTCATATCTCTCTTCATAACACTCTGTCGTGAAAGTTCATGAATGTTCCTAAAGCTAAAGACACCTCAACGTTTCTTTTGATGATATTTTTTGCAATATTTGATTAAATTTTCAAATTTAATAACGAGTGGTAATGAAATGTAAGAGGAAAGCATAGGAACATTGCAAAATCAAATCGTTTACGGATAAAATAATTTTCTTTTAATTAGACAAACACAAGAACCAGTCACATTAGAGAAATTAGCAGAGTTCTAATTTATTTGTGTCTTCAAGTGTTGAGGAAAATATTATTCTTTCAACAAAATACTAAATAAAATTTAGATCAAATCAAATAAATTTTTTCACAGCATAATTTGGAATCTTATCTAATCCAATAGCAGAATTATCCCTGAAAGAAAAATAAAGAACCCTCTAAAGTTGGGAATCAGATATATATGTAAATTTTCTTCTGACCAGTCTGTGTCTCCAAGAATTCATATGGAAATCCTCAGAGAATTATTTGTTCAAATTTATACTTCGGAAACTCCACATAAGCAAGGGGAGATTCCACAGACATGTTCAAATAATTATCAGAATTGCAGAATAGACAAACAGGGAGCTGATATTACAACTGTATTCAACCATTCATATAGATTTTCTATCAGAAAAATCCTCTTACCCTTAACAGTCTTTTCAGCACCACACTCTCGAAATAAAGTTTTCTTTGGAGCATTAAAGTTAGCAGGAGCCAACGAAAAATGTAATTGACGTTCCTTCGACCAATCCAAATTTCAAATGAAACACAGTTTTATTCCGCCAAGGTTCGTGAAGAAAGAATACAAAACTTTGATATTAAATGAAAGAAATAAGAGTAAGTCACCTTTAAGCCAAAAAAAAAAAAAAAAAAGCAAGCATCCGATATCGAAATCACAGAAAAAATATTCCACGAAAAAAGGTCAAACGAAACCAGGAAAAAAAAGACACGAAACCAGGAAAATATTAATAAATTTAGTGGAACGACTCAAAATAGAATTTCTTAACCCCTGATCATTAACTGTATAACTCTTGACCTGTTATCCAATAACTCCCGACCGCTTATAGAAACCCGAGTACCACAGACACTTGTAACGCAGAAAGATTTCAATGAAAAAAGAAACATTATCAGGAGCCCAATTCTCCGGATATGAATCCAAATGAGATTGTCTGAGATATATTGGAAAGGGCAGTTCAGATTTACAGTTCTCTGCTGACCACAATACGGCAGCTAACAACTATCTTGATGGAAGTAATGGTCAAATCTGGAGATAAACTTCCTCGGATTCTTAATGGAATCCATGCCATGACGTGTACATGTTCGAGCAAACGGTAGCCCTACTAGATATTGAATAATGGTTTCTATTTTTTTTTTTCAGTGAATGTATTATAGGAATATAATACAGTACTACCAAATGTTGCGAACCACGTGGTGGAAATTGCAGTAGAATAGCAATTCAGTCGACATGTCACGCAGAAACGATCTCAGAGAATTTGGATCGACTGGTTACGAGATGCCGAACTTGTAATAAGTGGGATTTTGGAATCTTTCAGCATTATGAGAAACTCTGGAAAATTGTCCATAAGTAGAAGACAGCCATGCCAAAGCTGAACATCTATAAAATAAACAACGACTTACAAGGATGTGCAAAATTGGTGGAATGTGAGCAGTGGAAGTGGAACAGTGCTTAGTATCCCCCGCTCTCTCTTCCCCGGAAAGTCGGAAATTCTGGGGTACACCATATTCATTTGTTTCATGGGGACAAATATCAACAGTGAAAATCGATGGGCATAATTGTGATATCAGTGATTACCTCGGACGTTTAATTTGCATACGACATAATATCCCTTTTCTGTCTCCCTCACGAGAAGAGCACTGAATAAGATCCTTGCACTCTCGCATTGTGAATCGTGTTGGAGACACATGGAGCATCAGCGAAACTGAGAAACAATTTCATTCTGGCCAGAAATAAATCTAATGGACTTTTTTTCAAGCAGTGACCAAGTTTTAGTCGGTCTCTGGAATAGTAAAAGTTTGCCATCCTCATACACAACTTTTTCGTTCGTCAAAACAGAGATGTCCACTATGGAGTATGTCATTATGGCCTTATTTCTTCGAAGCAAATTTTAAACAACTCTAGCAAAGTTCCTAATGAGTTCGCATTTTTAAGTAAGTCTAATGTTCATAATTGGTGATAATGAACAAGCGATTATTATTATTATTTTTTAATGTTTTGTTTTATGCGAAAAGAAATATGTCATATATATATTATTATGTTATTTTGTTATAATAAAAAGTAACAAAATTTTCGGTTTATGTTAATCAAAAGTGAAGCGCTTTCAATTTATGTATACATTTTTTTCCATTTTTAATAATCAATCATTTGCCCTCGTGGGTAGCTAGCACAGTTGGTAGGATCATCGTCCTCCCCACACCGGTGGAAAAGACCCGAGTTCGAATCCCGTCGATGAAGGGAGGAATTTTTACTGGTCTTTTTCACAACGTAGCTGAGTTAGTCGGTTTCAGCTGAGGGTACCATGGTTTTTTCTCCTGGAAACTCAGGTTTTTCGTCCAGCAAACAGAAAATCGATCGATCGATCTCAGAACACGCAATTTACAGACAATATACACTGAGCAACATGGCCTTAGTTGCCGATGCTCCTTAAACTAAAGAACAAACAATCAATCATGATTCAGAATGTGAGAGATTTCTGTACGTGCAGTGTTGATTTAGGTGCCATGTTAAATTATACTTCTCATTAAATTTTTATTAATTTGACGCTTAGGTTAGAATCAAGTGTATTCATATATCCCTTTTAAGGTGCGTCCCACCACCACAACAGGTTCAAATGCGCCTGCTTATGCGAAAAACTGGCAGCCACTGGTTTATTGTGCCATAATCTTAATCTATGTATCCATGGTCCTACTATTGACTTTAAAATACATAATTTATTAAATTCAAAGAGTAAATACACCAAAATCTTCAAGTTAATTATGCCCATATACTGTTTCATGGCCATGCTGGTTACTAATAGCACCACACTGATTGTAAAACATAGTCAGTCTCGCACTTTTCTTGTCTTCATCAGTGCTAGATTTTCCACTACGTCGACACAATATAACTGTCGATAAAAATAATTATCTAAACGATAGGTCAGATGAAAATAGGCGACTGACCTGCCAGATGAATGTGAGGTTAAAGTTGACTGTAGTCTTCATCGTGATCAACAGCATAAGTCATGCGATATCTACTGCAGATCACATTAGTAAGAACTGTTGCCATGGTGACAACTCTTAGCATCCCGTCTCTGTTGTACTACAAGGACTACTAAGCACTCCATCCACATTATCCTGGGATATACACGCAAGTTTTATAGGAGACCAGACATTTTGTTCACTATTACTAGAAGCACTTTGGACAAAACCCTCGTTCTCTTCACCCAAAATCCTTTTTAGTATTTCCTCTTGTTCAATATTAGAGAAGTTAAGTTTAGTGAAACTGTTTTTTATTGGGTGTGGGGACCCTTTGTGAGCAGAACTCGATCTCTCCTCGTCCGAGGAAGGTCCATTACCCTCACAGACAGTGCTGAGTTTCCGATTTTTGTCCGGTATCATCAGAATTTCTTCGAGTGGTGAATTTAATAGTGGAAAATCACCACACGGTAAGACACCTGGAGGCGATTCATCAAAGCTGACACCATTTCTTTCCTGGCTAGTTTTACTCTCGAAAGACATACGAGTTAATACAGACTCTCGACAGATGACTTGAGCGGATATTTGACGCTGGACGTGGTTTGTGGACTGAGTGCCTTTGTATTTCATTGCACGCTGACGACAGAAGCCGTATCGGTTGACGAAAATGAAGAAATCTCTACGGTATTGTTTGGTGAGGATAGCATACAGAAAGGGGTTGGCGCACGAATTGAGAGGATAAAAGAACACCAGGAGGATTTTGGTGCGAGTAACATCGATGAGAGGAGTTCCAGCAATCGCTGTGAGACCGAAGAAAGAAATTGGGGCCCAGCATGCAAAATCCGTAAACACGAGCATTGCCATTCTTTTGGCAACACTCATATCACTGCTGGTGGCTCTTGACTGCTGTCGAATGATGGACAAATACATCTTTCCGTAGCAGGCGCAGATGAGCAAAAAGGCCACACCTTTAACAAGAAGAAGTGATGTTATATAAACGGCGTCGATGAAGTCTCGATTCTCCATGGGGAGACAGATACTGGTTTTTGAATAGCTGCTTATTCCCACTAAGGGTAGACTGGCCATGGTGATAGAATAGATCCAACCACACACCATCATTCTAACAGCTGTACCTAGTTTTAGACGTCTGTGGAGGTGAATAGCGTACGTGATAGCATACCAACGCTCGAGGGTGATGACTGTCAGCGAAAAGATGGACAATTCACTGGCGAATACCGTCAGAAATCCAGCAGCTTGACATCCACTTCCTGAAAAGAAAGTAAAAGAAAACGAAACAAATATCAGCAACACTTTTAAGAAACTAATGACACCACATGTCATCCATAAAACTATATATGGGGTGGTATCATGCAAAAATATATCTTCTATGGTAAAAAAAAAACGGGAGTCGAGCCCCATTAAGGTTACCACTTCATATTAATGGGTTAGTTTTCTAAGATTTACTGGTAACTTCAAAATGTTAACTACACTTGTGGCCGAATACTAGCCAGACAGATCGATTGCTTTGTGATCTAATTCAGTTTCCCAAATTGTGAGGATGTCTCCATTGAGGCCTCCTTACTTTGGGAAATTCTGCATTAGGAGGAAAGAAAAGAATAATCGAATTAACAACTCGTTTTCATTAACTGTACGTTTTGTTGCAATTTTTTAAGTAAAGACAAACAAAAATATCAAACTCTCAACGTTAATAAATCATTTACTTATTTAATTATTCAAACAATACAGAATAAACACATGTAGACATGTATAGCATCTTATACAGGGCAGCACCAGAACGTCAGTTGAACTTCGCCTTGGTACACTGTGATGAATACAATTACTCTGTAAAAGGCCAGAAGTGTGTGTAATGTTTGTGTAATGTTATGTTTGTGCAGTGTGTGTAATGTTGTGTTGTTTAGTTGTTTACTTTGCCACCTGGAAAGCTTGCCCAGTGCCCGTCTACACCATGAAGAGGTGGGCCAAAACTAAGTGTGAACCGTGGCGGACCTCGACATCTCGTACTGATGATCCCAAGTGAGTTCTGGATCAATCAAAAAAATAAATAAATAAAATAAATAAAGAAATATATAATAATTTTTAAAAAAATCCAGCATCTACTGGTAGAGTGCAAGGCAGTGATGACAGTAATCCCTTACCCAGGGAGCTCAAACCCGAGCACCAGCTAAATCGCACCTCTAGCACGAGGCTAAGAGCCACCAAAAAAAATAATAAAATAATAATAATAAATAAAAATAAATTAATAAAAACAATAAAAATAAATAAATAAATAAATTGGGAAAAAATGAATCAAAAATTTAAAATAATGACAAGAAAAATAAAAATAAAATCCTGCCTTTTCACGGCAGTGAAGCCAGAAAATCCTATCCCCTCAAAGAAAATAATAAGTAAATATTAAAAAAAAAAAAAAAAAAATCCCATCCTTCACAATCCAGAAGAGGCCAGCAACTTCTGTCCCCTAATGGAGTCTCAAAATATGACACTAATAAGTAAATAAATTAGTAAGCAGGCAAAAAAAAGTCCTGTACCCTAAAAGACAGCAAATAAAATAAATAAACAAATAGAAAGATAGGCAGAGGGAGTAGTAAGAGTCACAATGTCGCTACCGAACACATATCCCAGTCAGCCTGGTAGAGTTTGTAGGCAAATACTCTATCGGGAAATCTGAGATTTCACCGATAGAGTATTCGATTTGTCTTGTGAGGTGTCTTGATTAATTTGCATGAAAGCCATTCCACATTGCTGAGTGATTCTTAGAAGACTTCTATTAAGAAGATATGCTTCTTTAGTCAGTAGTAGGTGTTACCACTGCACTGTTTCTATTTGTTGCAGACGATTTTTTTTCTTGGTGAAGAAGGAAGATGCAAAATTTTGAAGCATTTTAAAAGCATCTTTATTATTCACGAATCTTTGTTCATCCTCAGGGGAGATGGGTCCAAAACTAGAAATGAGTGCAGAACGAAGGTTCTCTGCTCATTTCTGATAAATTATTTGCTCCCAATCTTCAATACCACTGCATGCACAGAGATATGTAGTAACAAGTCCTAAGTGAAAAAGCTTATAATTTATGCACCCATGGCCAGTTAAGAGATGTGATGTATAAAAGTTTGGTGCGAACCATTTATTTATCCATTTCTTGATTGTAAAGGTGACAGGAAGAAAAGAACAGGGGGTATATCCTTTGGTACTGTTTATCCCAGCGAGTTTGTCAGATGCTGAGGCACTCGTTTCAGCATCTGAATTTTTCACTCTTGATATCGGTAATTAAGTCAAGTGTAATTCCGAGGAAACCAGTGGGGATTCTACATTTTAGCCTGGCCACATGTAGTTTAAACCTTTATGAACCAGATGAAGCTCCAGAGGTATGTGTCCAGTCACAACCTAAAGCGCAGCAGTAGAAACTGTTCTGCAAGCCTTAGAATTTGCAAGTAACATCAATCTCTAAAGAGATGAGAGTTTGGTTTGGAAGATGGATTTGTTTGCCCTATAGAACCGCGCATCAGCCTTGTACGTGGCCACAGGGACAAAAACGGCGTTGTAATAAAGTTGGAGCGTTTTTTTGATTAAGCGCCCAGTCCTGTTTGGAGATCCTAATTAGAGAGCCAGTAATATATTTTTTTTTTTATCTTGACTGTTAAGTTATTTACGTGTGAAATAAAATTGAGTCGGTTAATTACTGTAATGCCCAAATACTTAATCTCGGGAATCAAAGAGATAGATTTATAGTTGATTTTAACAATTGGTGGACGATTGTAGTAAAGTTCTCCCATAAAGATCAACATTTCCGTTTTAGTAGAGGAAATGCTCAGTTTGTTCAGAGCGGAGTTGGAAATATCGGATATAATATTCTTAGTGGTCAGTTCCAAAGCAGAGTGTGACTGGCCAGAAGCCACGACTAACTACCAAATCGTCGGCGTAGGCGATTTTGTGTTTTCTCGAACTATCTGATTAGCCAACCATCCAGAACAATCTTCCATATGAGGGGTTCCAGGATGGATCCTTGGGGATAGCCCTTTCACCAGAAACTGGGGTTTTTCGTCCAGCTAACAGACAAATCGACCATAGAACACACGCAATTAACAGACATAAGACACAGCACGGCAGATGAATTTAATTATTCGGGTGGTCTAAATATAATAGTTTGATTATTTTTTGGGGATAGCCTCTCGTGACAGGTCTTAAGACAGAACAGTGTTTGGATAAAACTTGGACTTCACGGTTGCTGAAGTAATTCCTTATTATGAGATATAGTTGTTTACTGCAATTTGCCATTCTCAATCGCAAGGGCGTTTTCCCAACCAGAGAGAATTAAAAGCGCCCTAGAGATCGATAAAAATAGCCAGCTTGTACTTGGCTTGAGATTTTTCGATATGGGATATAAGATAAACTAGTGCATCTTCACATGCGATTTACCCTGAGGGAAGCCATATTTGTGTGGAGAAGAATTTCCTTACCAATTATTTAAGTACTATATTATTATAAAGTCATTTTTTAATTGATGAGTATACCAAATTGAAATTTAAACTGTATTAATATTTCTTTTTATATTTTAGACTTGATAACAGAATCCCAAAATGGATTCAGAAACGTCTGTAAATATGATGATGGATGTATGTGGAGTCAAAAAATCAGAAAAAGATTCTGAAGGCATACCGTCGTTAAATGATAGTATAGCTGAAGTTGAATATAGAGGCTTCGTAATTAGTAATCGCATCAAGCGAATAATTTTGTACACAATGGATTTAGTTGGTGCTCTGTAGCAGTTGGTGCCACTAGGACACTGATCTCGAAAATGAACCTAAAAAAGGTTGAAATGGAGACTAAAGTAAAAAGGGTGGACTGGAATGGACAGGCGCCTCCGTAGCCAGGTGTGAAGGAGCAGCAGTGCGTAGCACACGCTTCTTGATTAAACCGGGGTTCGAGCCCGTCACCACCAAATACAGAGGATGCGGAAAGGTCAGGGAATGACCACCGCATATCCCGGAGCAATACGGCCTTAGTTGCTAATGCTCCTAAAAACCAAATAACAAATAACAAACTGGAATGGACTCAAGAAGAGTGGAAGAAGGTCATGTGCTTTGATGAATCTTTACAGAATTCCAGAATGATTGAAGAGTTCCCGTATGAAGGGAACGGCATGACGCAATTGTCCCCCATCTGCTGTGCACCAACAGCACCATCTACTATTATCAGGAGAAAATCTACAGGCGGCTCAAGGTCATTCACTAATTCTCGTCACTCTTTCACTCCGTATACCATTCACACACATAACACTCTTTCACTCCGTATGCCATTCACCCACATAACTTGAGGTAGCGACTCCTGAAAGTAGACATTCTTGGTCTTAGACCAAAAGTTTGATGAGAACGGATGGCGTTGTAGAGTGAGTGTGACGCGAAGATGTTTGTGAATGATCTTGACTCGCTTATAGATTTCCTCGTCACCGTACTGGAAGAATAATGGTATTTGCATTGCATACTCTTCATCTTCTAATTCAATAATACAAAGCGGACTTATATATCTGCCTTAGCAACAAAATCCATGTCAATCCAAGTGAACATTTGTGAAATGAACTGAAAAGACGTATTCGTGGACGTATCCCTTCCCATTTGCCCACTTCTCTAAGCTAATTGTAAGATATTTTGAACACTACTGAAGATATTTTGTGGCATCAAGACCCTCACAGATTCTATGGAAAGGTAGTCAGAGCAACAATCCGGGAGAAAGGCGACCCACTGCGCTTTTAGGACATAGCCGTAATAAAGTGTACTGCCATGGATTTGTTCCAAATACTGACGATTTAATGGGTATCTGATGTAAAATTTGCACATATAATGGTGGTACAGGCTGTTGTTATTTGTATAGTACATTAGCATCCAAGGCTGGATTGCGCTGTGAGGAACAGGAATTAGGTCCCCGAGACATCCAAAGTTTACCATGAAGATTTATACAAGAACAAACCATACAAAATGACTCATCAATGTCCCATAAGTATGATGGACCTGAAATATATTAAGGTCCATTATACCTCTAAAATCCTCCAGAGACAATGCAAAAATAAATACAGTCTTCTGAGATATGTTTGCTCTTAGCAAACATAAGTTTAGACGGCACACAAAATTTATTTGTAATTAATTAATTAATGTGAATTCTAGTCATTTAATTAATCACAGACCGTGTCCCTTGTGAGATTTTAGAACTAGCAAAATGAAGTGCAGAGCATTGGGTAGTAGATATGAAATACTTTTACTCACCATGTTGCCAGTCAATTGCATAGTTAAAGTAGACGCCGATGGTATGCACATCCATAGCTGCTATAATGAGCAGGTAAAATCCCATGCAGAAATCAGCAAAGGCCAGGTTACACATCAGGAACTTGGAAACGGACATTGTGAAATGGGTGCTCATTAAGACCACCATAACGGCGAGATTGCCCACCATAGCAGCTACGACGACAAACCATACGGCTATACGGAGGGCAGAATTCCCCATCACATCTTCGCAAGGATTGAAGGCATCTGGTGCAGGAAAACATTTTACATCTCTGAAATGTTTAGAGAGATTCCCACAGAATACCTTAACGGGTTCAGGTCGAAGGGCCATGGTGGTACTGTGGAATGTACCTTCAATGTGCTTTATATCCTGTACATCTGTGGTATCCATCGGCCCAAATCCAGGAGTAAACAAAGACCAATTTGGATTCCATGGAGAAGAGTTGTTATCATGTGTCGGAATATAGACCGGGTATCCGTAGGTTTCTTCTGAAGATCCTTCGAAAGAATCTGTTTCAGTCTGAGATGTCTGCAGTCCAAGTAGACTCCGGATGTGGCGTAACAACTTCCGACCGAACACATGAAACTTTCCAACGAGTGATGAAGCTTGTTGGTTAACGTTCATGGTGTACGTTGACAGCTCGTGAACTTGTGTAGGAATGGGAGTTGTTATTTCTGGACACTGACCGATTTTCTTGTCCTTTCTGGTTGCTTGATAATGAGCATATTCTTGAGGATCGTGAGTAGAAGGAAATTTAAAGGCACAACAGTGATAGGGATAGGTGAGATGAGCTTCTACAATGAAAGTGAAGTGGAACACAGAGGGGAACTCTTTCAGACTGAAGGTATCTACGAGCTTGAGGATTTCAAGTCCTTCCAGTCCTTTAGTCGGTAAGTGAACAATGCTGGTTTTTGAAAGATCTCTGCCAAAGAAAAATAAAAGACGAAATAGTATATAAAATTATAAGTACATAACACATTATTAAGAAATAAAGAAACACGTATTTGTTAACTAGGTGTTCTCTTTTAATGTACAAGGAACGTCGATAATCCGAAATATCGATTTTATTTACCAATACGAAACCAGATAACACTATTCAGGGCACATATTTTTTGTTACGTCGTTTAAAATATTTAATCAATATTTAAATGAGAAGGAACTGCAGAAACTGATGACAAACCCAAATGTGAAGTATTTTTATTCCCTTTCTTGAGAAGTGACAAATTTTTTTGAAAAACTGTACTCTATAAGTCAAGCTTGCAGTTTCTACTGTTAGAGTGTCATTTATTTGTAGCACAAGAAAGTATTTTACAGGTTGGAATTCTGTTTCTAAATGTTCAATCTCTAATTAATTACTTCGGATTATCGAGGTCCGGCTACTGTTTACTTTGTTTAATCTTCACATTTTGCAGTTTTCACGTCTCAAATATGAGGATATTCTCAGTTCATCACAATTGAAAATCTTATAACTATTGAACATAAGGAATTTGCAGGTTTTAAAATTACTTCTCAAAAAACTGCAAATACGTTGTTACATATTGCTGTACAGAACCGGCTGACACTACTAATGGCATATTTGATTGCTGATAATTGCTTTCCTACAAAATATCTCATGCCGTTCATTTTCGCGTTTTCTTAATGCATCTTAGTGATGATGATTCATTTCATCACTTTACTGAGCCTGTCAGCAGGAACACTCTTCCTGTACAGTAAGCTCCAACCAATTACTCTTTCTCGCAGAGAAAAAGATTACATATTTCATTTATGCACGTCAAAGAATGGGCAAGCGTACAATCACTGACGATTAAATATTTCTATAAGAAACTGAGGTGGTTTCAAATGAAACAGTTTCTTTCTCTGGGAAGCAAATTATGTAATCAATACAAAAACGGAACCAACAACCAAGTGCACGCATGCGTCTGGAGGCAACTGAGAAATAAAACTTGGCATTTGTTATTAGATAAAAGAATTCATACTTTGGAGGAGAATCTTTCCACTGTTGCTTGTGATTATGAAATATGACAATGAGAAAGCACATTTTTAAAAGATATACCAGTTTTTATGTATTATTTATTTGAAATCGTATCTTCGCGTGCTGTATCAACTTTGTTAAGCAGTACCTCAGTATATAATGGTTGTTTGCTTCTGGATTGCGCAAAGGCGATACGAAATAAGTATATCACGGTTGTAAGTTGCGTATATTCTTTTGTCAGTTTGCTTATTTGCTGCATGAAAAACCTGAAGTGGGTCGTACGACCTTTACTATCACGAAGAAGGATGTTATCATTCTTTATCTTTATTAAATGATGGAGAAGCACATTTGGAATATTCAGGTCTGAAGGCCTCGCCTTAAAAAGGACAGTACTTTTAGAGAAGGGTCCAAGGAAGAGCAGCTACTGGTAGGTTTGTTGGGAGTTGTTATTGTAGGGTTTTAGCTGCATCAGCGACTTAGACCATATTGCACTGTACATACAGTATATTGTCTGTTAATTGCGTGTGTTCTGTGGTCGATTTACCTGTTTGCTGGACACAAACCAGAGAAATTAGAACCCGGGCCTTTTCTACCCAGCGTGGGGAGAACAGGTACTCATATGCACTGTGCTACACGCGAGGGCTGGTTGGGAGAGCAAATGGATGTTCTCATGAAAACGTCTTGGACGATAAGGATGATAAAGATAAGGATGCAAAATAAAAAAGTGAATTGTCAGATCGAAACCAAAATTTGTGTGGTGGCTATAGAGATTTCAAGGTGGTATCAAATAAAAAAATTTGATCTTTCTGTAACAACTACTTCTGGGCGGATATAAATTTTTTTTGAAACCCACTCGTAAAATTTTTGGAAGCATCAGTTTACATCTTATTAAGTCCAACTTCTGACAGACACCGTGTTGTTGATCACTGGAATAAGCTGAGTCCTAAGGTGGTAGAGGTAGAAAGGCTGACAAAGTTGATATTGAAGGTGGAATTCAATAGTTACTTGTGTAGTGATGGACACATTGGGATCGATTGATAGTTTTTTTCCCCTTGAGTGATGCAAAATAGTAGTAATCCTCGTAAGTTCGTTTCCTTGCATAGTTTGACCTGATTAATACTAACTAAATGTGTAAAACTTCCATAAATTCCTACCGTTTTGACAGGATTCGAACCCAGGCCTTTTTCACACGGTGGTGTACAGTGTTGAAGAACAGAAACTGTGACCATCATACCAGAAAAGGTTTGTTCACATGATTTTATGATTTTATCTACGGCGACAGCGACTTGAAATTTCTTTAGAGGCAGAGATAACAGATTTGAAAGCTAATCATTGTCATTTGGTCTCTGGATCAAGGCGATGACTCAAGTTTCATCCATGGTAATAAATTGTTATAAAAAGTCGTTTTCGTTGTTGGCACAGTGGTTATAATCATCGTTCTTCGAAGGAAAAAGGCCCAGCACTGACGGGCTGGGCCTTTTTCACACCGTGGCCGAGTTAGTCAGTCTCAGGTGAGGATGGCAAGGGGTTTTCTCACGGAATCCAGAGATTTTTCATCGAGAAAATCAGGCAAATTGACTAGAAAAACTTATGGACATAATACACATGGACAGATATGCGTATTCTCTCGGGTAACCCTGATAAGAAATATATACAGTATGTTATTAAAAAGTCTAAAGTCGTTTTGGTTCTGATTTTTGAGACTACTTCAAATATTTCTTTTATTATTACAATAGATTTTTTGTTGATATATAATCCGCATGAATAAGCATATATATGACAAATATGAAGTAGAACGTAATCCAAAGCTATTTCTTGTGAATAGCTAGTTATACAGTCGAAGTTCTGTATAACGACCCCTCCAGGGAATAAGAAAACGGTTGTTATATCGGAAGGGTGCTGTATCGTTGTCCATTAAATAGCATTAGGTTAATGAGAAATTGGTCGGGACCAATCACATAGGACGTTAAAAAGAGGGTCACTATAAAGAGCTTCGACTGTACATGTACTACTATTAGTATTAGCCATATAGTGCAAGGAAGCCACAGGCTTTTCCCGGGCCAGCTAAAAAAAAAAAAAAGAATGAAAAAAAAGTAAAATAAATAAATAACAATAAAATAAAAATCAAAAATATATATATATAAATATATAAAAAATAAAATAAACTACCTATGCATTTCCCTCCTCACATAAGTATCTATTCACTGACCTTTGAATTTCATCAAGCTCAACTACTTACATCTACCCACGTTCATCAGTCTCAACTACCCACGGGAGGGAACTAATTGCAGACATTCTATAACAAATTAACAACTTGCTACCTAAACGAACACTTCCTACAATCCAATCTAAATCTTTTTACCCATAATCTGAATTTATGGCAACTAACTAGTTTTAGAAAACCACTTATAACAGAAAAAAATTCTCATTCATCCACTTTTATCATCCCCTCTTATAGACCTCATTCTTGTACCCTCGTGGGTAGCACAGTTGGTAAAATCTCCGTCCTCCCAAAACCAGAGGAAAAGACCTTCAAGCTCCGTCGATTGCGTGAGGAATTTTTATGGGCCTTTTTCACACGTGGCTGAGTTGGTCGGTCTCAGGCGAGGGTAGCATGGGTTACTCTCCCGGAAACTCGGTTTTTTGTGCAGCAAAAAGAAAATTGACTACATAACACGCGCAATTTACAGTCCGTATACACGGAGCATTATGGCCATACTCGCTGAATGCTCATAAAATTTTACAACAACCTCAATTTGGTCCTCCCCTGATTGCCTGGTTGGCAAGCTCTGTAATTCACATATTTGAAGTTTTTACCTCATACGATGCCCATTTGCAGATATCAACAAACTTTTTATTTTATGTGCAAGATGGAGGAAATTCGAGAAGATCTGCTTCACAATTTGAGATTGGAGCATTTAGAGGCAATTTATTTTTCTTTTGGCTATATTCGGAGACGAAGCCCTTGTCAACTCGTTTACATTAATATTTTATAAAGTAGCTCTCTAATGCATGAAGTATTTGCTCTAACTTTTCTTGAGTTTTGTACATAAAATTTAAAGCGAATTCCTTACCATTCAAGACACAAGAATTTTGGGCAATCTTTGTAAAATATCGGCCCCCTCGCAGGTAGAACAGTTGGTATAATCGCCGTCTCTCCCCCCCCCCCCTACACACCGCTGGGAAAACACCTGAGTTCGAATCCCTTCGATGACGTGAGGAATTGTTATGGACCTTTTTCACAAGATGGCTGAGTTAGTCTCAGGTGAGGGTAGAATGGTTTTTTCTTCCGAAAATTCGAATATTTCGTCCAGCAAACAGGCAAATCGACCACAAAATAATATATAAATTATGGTCTAAGTCACTGGTGCGTCTAAAACCCTATAATCTACAACAGTCATAAAATATCACTTTCCATTCACATGGGAAAAACTCAATCATAATTGCAAATAAACGTTAAAATCATTTTATTTTTGTCAGTTTTACAGCAGAGAACACGCCTAATTTGTAAAAAAATAAACATCATATTCTTAAAACAATGTTACACATTGAAACGGAAAAAGCAGCAGCAGTAAAATTATTATTTATTTATTTTTTAATGGCAACTTTACAACACAAAATTACCATGATCATGAGAACCAAGATTCAAATTTATTTAAAATTTTGATTAAAACGTTTCTAGCTCCTATTTTCATTGTAAAATTCCAAGGCTCTTTTGAATTCTATTGTATAAGATATTCTTAAAAAATCATTTCAGTATAATAGAACTATTTAAAAAACTTATACAAATATAAATGTTAAATAGAAAGGAATATTTCTATATGATCCATAAAAATAGTCATCTTCCAGGAGACATCAACGTGACAGCAATTAGTTCTTCTATCTGAAGAAAACTGCTCTTTAAAGGGAGAGTCAAAAATAGGACAGTTCAAGTTCTAAGAAGCAAGCTACGTGCTTTAAGTTAAGAAAAAAAAAAACTCTTAGATATGAGAACTCCGGCTGGAATCTATGCTGTCAGCGATGAGCAATTATTTAGTGCAACAAAGCATCGATAGTCTTGAAAGAATGAAAAAAAAAAATAAAAAAATTCTCATATCAAAAGGGGACCGATCAAAGAACAGATGACGTTCAATTAAATTTGAAAGCCACAAGCCTACTGTACATTGGATGAGGTGAAAGAACAAGAGAACATAAAAAAATTTATCATTAAATTCTGAACTTGTGAAGTAAAAAATGAAATTCATCTTTCTGAGGGAAGTTCCATAATGGCTATCTTTGGAGAGACTAGAAAATATTGATGTTCCTTTTATTCTACATCCATGTATTATATTTCTCTCAGTTTTTGAGAAATTGAAGTGGGAGAGAACTGCGCGATTTATTACTTTGATGAATCACGTTCCACTAAAGGTTAGCCCAAAGGAACAAAGTATTTACCGTTAAAACTGACTTAAATGGTATAAGGCACATCAAGGATAAAAAATATTTGACACCAGATGTCTCACAGGATGCTGGCTTGCTTGCTGATTTTCAGTCACATCGACTAGTGCACTTTTTCATAGAGCGCCAGCTCCTTTGATTAATAACTCAGTAGAAGTTATTTTTCCACCAGAGATCGGCTAATTATTGATCTATGAGCAGGTAATTAATAAAATCAAGAATAATCTATCCATAGTGGTGTTAAGGAAATTTGGCCACTCAGCAAAAATAAGAAATTGGCCTTCTCCAACAGTTGTATTTAGAATTAATTAATTAGTAACAATTTATACCAAATATTTTATAATTAAAAAAAAAAAATTGGCCTTAGTTCTTTTCTGTAGCCGGTCCCATTGCAAATATTGTGCTGCAGTGGAGTTTACGTACACTGATACGTAGACCAAACTGAATTTCACCGTGGCGGAGTTAGTCGGTATCGGAAAAGGAGTGCACGATCGCCCCACGCAGAAACTCAGATTTATTATCTAGCAAGATTGGCAAACCGACATAAGAATACACGCAATTTTTTCAAACACAATACACTGACGCCTCATAGCTTTAATTACTTTGACGCTTAACATACATCCAAGGCCAATTATAGATTTTTATTCTCACAAAAGTTAATGGTGAGGCCCAATGGCATGGCTTATTTCGTCCATGTCTAAATATGGTATAAACAAGAGAAGGAAGTAATTGGTTTTTGGTTGTTCTTCGTCAGCTCTCTATTATTCCAGCTGGTAGAGATAAAAGAGCACTCGATACAATTATAGCACGGATCGCTATAGTACAGTTTTAAATTTTAAAATTTAAAACCGGGTTTTTAAATTAATACACTGTTATGCAAAATTTAAGGACAAGTCAGGTTTTCACCTGTAGCTTCTCATAGGAGTAGTCTGGATATGGGAAAGCATACCAAAGGAACCTCGTGCGGTACAGAAATGATGAAGGAAACAACATCGACACAACGGAAACAAAACGGTACACAGGAACTTTATTCAATAATGGCAACATAGCACTGCCTGCCATGATACAGATGCATCACTGCCAGAGATGGAACAAAGGAAAGAGGTAGTCCTCAGTAGGAGATATGGCCACCCCTAATGTCAATGCAGGCTTTGCACGGCCTGCTCATACTTAGAACAATGTTGTTGATAAGTTCACGCGGTAACATCGTCCATTCCTCTGTCAGCGCCATCTTCAGCTGGTGAACATTTTCTGGTGGGTGTGGACGTGCCGCTAGGCGTCTTCCCAGAGCGTCCCATATGTGTTCGATGGGATTTAGATCGGCGGCGGAACGGGCAGGCCAATCCATACGAACAATGTCCTCACTTTCCAAAAGCATATCAACAGCTGCAGTGCGATGGGGTGTGGCGTTATCATCCATAAACTCGGGGCCAATGGCACCTCGGAACAGAAGCGCATGGGAAAGGATTACCTCAGTACAGTAGCGTGCACCGGTTACAGTACTGCCTTCCAGTATCTGGAATTGTGTACGTCCATCCAAGATAACGCCTCTACAGACGAGAACACCTCGACCGCCCTATCGATCCCTTTCAGTGATGTTTGCGGGGTGATACCGTGTGCCAGGCGCCTCCGTAGCCAGGTGGGAAGGAGCAGCAGTGCGTAGCACACGCTTCTTGATTAGACCGGGGTTCGAGCCCGTCACCACCAAATACGGAGGATGCGGAAAGGTCAGAAATGACCACCGCATATCCCGGAGCAATATGGCCTTAGTTGCTAATGCTCCTAAAAACCAAATAACAAACAAACAAACAACAAACGATACCGTGTGCCAACCTCTCGCCAGATTAGCTGACGTCCAGAATCGCTGCTGAGACTGAATCTACTCTCATCAGTAAAGAGTACCTTAAGTAAAGATTTTGTGGTTGTAACCTTTAGAAATAGTGTTGGTCCATAAGTTTTGCACACCAGTATATAATGCGGATTAGTGTAACATTAATGCGGTTTGATCGGGTGTGAATTTAAAAATAAAATGGCAACCCATTTAGCGGTTAGAGGTCACCGACATTAGAAAGAAAAGAAAAAAAGGTTGATTGTCCTCTTCAGTCTAAAGCCAGAAAATATCAGTTTCTTTCAAACTGATATTTTAGATCTTAGAGACACAAAGAGCTTTTATAGCTCGTGATGTGAGAAAGTGCAATCAGAAGTGGAAGTGAGGCAAGAACCATTCACCATCTAATGTGTTTTTCTCCTCGTTCATAACATCGTATTGTGAAATTTGTGGTTTCCACAGTGACGCTATTCATGCTCTTTTTTCTTTCAAATCTAGATGTGCCATTAACCTTTTCAGTAATGCAATGTCGCTCTCTCTTCTTTTTCCTGTTACTTTGCTATTTGGTTTCTTGAAAACGATTTTGTACATTTGCTGTACACTCCTGAGCGAAAACGTTGATTACCCCCGTTTCCACGAGTGGACACGGAGCAATATCGCGTTGGTCGTTGATGCTCCTAAGACACTACAACAACAACCACGAGTGGATGCATCCCACATTTAAGAGTGACGTCACCGACTGGCGAAGCATATATAATAGCGGTACGTGTAGTGTCAGCCAGTTCGTCAGTACGAAGTTCATGCAATAGGGAAGGAGAAGAACCAGACGACTTTTAAACAGGGAATGACTTGCGGCACTAGGAAGGCGGGGCTAGTATCTCAACAACCGCAGGCACTGTCGGCTGTCCGAGAGCCACCGTAGTGAAGGTGTGGCGGGAATGGTTCGAAGAGGGATACACAACCGTCAAACGTGCCACTTGGGTGCTTATGTCCCTCTTCGGACCAGGCCACCACTGGTTAACAGTCCAGATAAACGGCGGTTTGCACGTGATGTCTGGGAAAACAGAGGGTTCATCCCTCAGTTAATGGCAGTCTACAACCACGGCACACAGAAAAACGTCTTCGATCATATCATCCAGCAGACGTTCTTGCGGATAGGCATACGGTCGGTCGACGTGGGAACATAAACGGATTGCTTACTCTGCAGGCCTATCAGCAACAGCGTCTGATGAATGATGTTTTTTTTTTTTTTTTTTTTTTTTGATTTGGTAGTTGTTGGCGCATCGGCTTCTGTGGCCATATTGCACCTCCCAAGGTTTTTGCAGTACTTTGATCCAAGCCCGAGGCGGGAATCGAACCCGCGACCTTTGGGTTGCCGGGCAGGTACTTTACCCACTCGGCTAGCCCGGTCGGCATGAATGATGTGATCGAAGACGTTTCTCTATGCGCCGCGGTTGTAGACTGCCATTAATTGAGGGATGAGCCACAGTCGACATTGCCATCTGCAGAGAGCATGGAAGCACTGTTCCTAGACATTGGAACACTGGAATAGAGTGGTCTAGTAAGACGCATTTACTCTCATCAGTAAAGCGTCTACTCTCATCAGCTCCATCATTCCGATGGACGAGTGCGTTTCTGACGCCGACCTAAACCATGATACCACTGCCGGTGGCGGTTGCATCATGATTTGGATGATGTTTTCATGGAAATCACTAGATCCTCTCATCCCCGTTTAACACATCTCACCACCAATCTTACCTCGGCATTGTTTAGAACCAAGTTTCCTACCTACGTGGCGACCGGATATCCAGATGGCACTGAACTCTTTTGAACAAGACGGCGCTTAGTGTCACAAGGCCAGCATTGTGCAGGAATGGTTCTACAATCATGTCCAAACATTTCATATGCTCCCCTGGACGCCAAATTCCCCGACATCAATCCTATCGAACATTTGAAGGATGCGGTGGAATTCAACATTCGTCAGTCCACGCCAGTGTCTCGCTCCTTTGCCAAACTCCGGGACGTCCTTCTGTCCAGGATACATAAGGAAACCTTCCGCAGTCTAGTGGGGCCGCTGCTACACCGGGTGCAAGCGGTTATCATGGCAAAAGACGGACCAAAAAAGCTATTATATAAGTGTTCATAATGTTCTCGTGATTGTATACAGGTCAGACAGACAGACGTGAATATTTTAAGTCTGGAGGAGGGTGCATGGGGGGGTATGGAATGGAACTCTCCCTATTGGGTTCTGAGGTTCACATGAAGAGTGACATTACATGACACAATTTCAGAACAAAACCTACCACTCTTTGTTGTTGATGCTGTTGTTGTAGGGTTTTAGGAGCATTAGCGACTAGGGCCACATTGCTCCGTATATGCTGTCTGTAATTTCGTGTGTTCGGTGGTCGATTTTCTGTTTGCTGGACAAAAACCGGAGTTTCCGGGAGGAAAACCATGCTGCCCTCGCCTGAGACCGACTAACTCAGCCAGGTTGTGAAAAAGGCCCATAAAATTTCCTCACATCATCGACGAGACTCGAACTCAGGTCTTTTTCACCCGGTGAGGGGAGGACGGCGATTCTACCAACTGTGCTGCCCACGAGGGCCCCCTCTTTCTTTTTTATAGAAGAACGACTTGCAATATCCTAAATTCAAACTTCATGAAAATATCAACCTTAGCCTAAAAAGATATTTGTCAAACTGACTATCTTTTCGTCATTACACTCTAAACCTCTGCCATCAACGTTCATGTTCTTTTCCTATATATTCCCTATATACAAACAATAAAGATTTATTTATTTAAAATATAATTCTCCTGTAAACAGTATTTTGGCAACAGTAGACAGCATCCATTCTTAGTGGAAATTTTTCGACCTGTTCAGATTAACAAATAGCTAGGATACGGGACCATTCCTCCTTTTATCAGTCGCTTCACCGTATCCAAGGTGGGCCATAATGGTCCGGGTCACCCACACATCGAAGTTCCAGATAATCTCCAAGCAATTCTGTGGCATCCACATCAAGATTTCTGGATGGCCAGAGTAATTCTTCCTAATTCTTGAACCTCAATTTCCTCAAACAGTAGTACTGTGGTGATACAAGTTCCAGTTACAAAATTAGCAGTGTTCGTTAAATGCAGCACTGAAGTTCCAACGCTACAACTAAAGGTTCCAGTCGAAACCACGAGAAGCAATCCCGAACAACAACGTCTCCATCTCTAATTTTATTGTTGAGCTGATTCATTGCTGTGAGTAGCGTATTCTAAGCATTCTGCAATCCCAAACTTAAGTCAGAGCTGAACATTTTTAGCATAATTAATTTTAATTTAAATATGCTAAATAAACTGAAAATGGAAAACGAAGACAGGTAGTTTTATAATATATATTCTAATTTTATATTCTGTTATATTCTAATATATGTTCTATGACTAAACTTCTGAAATACTGTATTTTTTCAGCATTATACAAAATAGATTCGATACTAGATAGCAATATGGAAAGCAATTTACAACTTTCTCAAATTCTTTAGCCCTGCGAAGCCATCTTCTTCAATTTTCTTCAATTTATTACCTTTAAGACTCCTACGAAAAAAAAAAAAAAAGAAAAAAGAAAAAAAAATCAATTTGAATAAACTGGGCAATATATACACTGCCCTACCATTAATATCCGGATCCCGTCATAGCTACAAATAACTTTTATTTACAGGAAAACTAATAATGTGTGCTGAAACCTTTAATCTTTATGACAGCCTCTAGTCTCCTTGAAATATCTCCACCAGTTTTTTTAAATGTCCTGCAATATTTTCCGCCATTCAGTCTTCAAAGCGTCGACTAGTTCAGCTGGATGATTTAGTTCATCCCAGAGGTTCTCTGTAGGAGACATGGACTGTTTGTCCTACTGATACGGGTATGGGCCTTCCCCGATGTTCTGAAAAAAGATGTAGGTAATACAACATGGATTCAGGACGTCTAGCTAGACCTCAGCATTCATGGTTGTGTCCAAAAAATAAACAATGGTCCCAGTCTAAAGCATGATAAACGGCCCCAGACCATGTTGCGTCCACCAAACCACATTGTCGGGACGATATAGTCCGACAAGTAGCTTTCTCTAGGGACGACTGTCAAACTGTTAGACCGCGTACCGTGACTCGTCATTCCAAAGCGCAGCTTTCTATTCGTCTACGGTCCAAGAACATTGGACCTTGCACCAAACTAGAAGGAGTCTGGCATTAGTCGGGATAATTAATAGCTTGTGGACGGCAGCGCGATAGTAGTAACCTATACCACACTTGTCCCGAGCACTGTACTAGTGTTGACATGTGTCCCATCGTCTCATTCAGATCCTGTGCATGCTTGTGCTGCGACAACGTCGACCTGAGTTCGGAGCAGACGATTCTTTGCAGGCGTATCCTCTCACCTTCCATCAGCTTCTGGAGTTTTCCTGGTCGTTTCGTGACGGTTTCAGCACCAGTTCGCTTCCATTCACAGATCACATTACCAATCGTCGACCTAGGGAATTTTAATGACGTTGAAGTGTCACGTACAGACCAATTACTTATGTGGCACCCTATTATCATTCCGAGCAGGAAGTCTGTTAACTCCGTCGATCAAGGCATCTTGCATTCATAGTCGTACTACTATCTCCTCAAAGGTCTAAGGGCATATTTATAATGGTGTCTGCTACGTGGTGCTTCGGTGGGACATGGTCAACTATCAACGTAATGGTATTCGGATATTAATGTTAGGGCAGTGTATATAGTGCTAATATGATACAGCAATTGTACGTTTCCTAATATGTCATTTTACTAATATTTTAAATTGCATTTTTATTTGAATACTGTAACACAAATTAAATTTCAAATAAACCAATTTCAGAATAAATTATGGAATCTTTCAGTAAATTACATTTGATTATTTTAATATAGTAAAAAAAATTAAATTTTATTTTACTACATTATTTTATTTAAGTAAAACCCATCCATTCTCTCCAAATTTTTGTTTGCCTTGGATTTATTTAAGTTGTCAACTTCTACTACGACAGATTGAAGTTTGTTCCAACTATGGCTAAAGGAAAACTTCCGCACATCTATTCTACAACTGTTTTTCCTCAATTTGAATTTACATCCCCTCAGGAAATTAATCTGGGCAAGAGGAAGAATCCCATCAGAATTCAGCGTGCTCAACCCATTCAAGGCCTTATACACCTCAATCAGATCACCTAGCAGGTGCTTAGTTCCAGCCGCTGCAAATTGCAGAACTTAAGTCTTTCTTGGTAACAGCAACCCTTTGTTCCACTCACCAATCTCGTTGCCCTTCTCTGTACTCGTTCCAGCAACTCTACATCCTTCCTAAAATGAGGTCTCCAGATCTGTATACAGTATTCAAGGTGTGGCTTGACCATTGCCTTATATTTTTGATTATTACTTGTGTCACCCTTTGAACCGCCTTTGTGAATGGGGGATACATCTGCACATCTCCAGTCCATGGAGACCTCCCCTGAGTCCAAGGAAGCTTTCATAATTATGGTAAGGGTTTTCTTACTTCCTTTGCCGCCCCCTTTAATATAACTGGATAGATCCCATCCACCCCAGGCGCCTTCCTTATATTTAACTACAATAATTTCTCCTCCACTTTGCTCTCAGTTATTACAAAATCATTTTGCTACCTACCAGGGTTCGATAAACTTCTGACATTCCCGTCCCTGAATATCTCCTCATGTGTGAGTGTAGATGCAAAATACTCATTCAGTCAGCTACCTGAGCAGAATCATCAACAGTCGAACCATCGCTATCAAGTGGACCAATCAGATTCATCCCCTTCCTTCTAGAGTTTATACAATGTATACATACAATGTATTGCCAAAGGTATCTGGACACCCCTGGGATTTGAGAAAAAGGAACCAAACTAAAATGAACAAAAATCAACGTGAATAGATATAAAAAACAACAGTGCTCGCACTAGAAGAACGAAACACAGTAGATAGGTTGACGCATTGACCTTAGTGACTTACAACTTGGAGTTATTATAGGATGCCACATTAGTAATGAATCTGCTGGTGCCACTGCAGAAAAACGGCAACACACTGTGTGAACAGTGACTGATGTAAGGTGGCTTTTAGGAGCATTAGCAACTAAGGCCATATTGCTCCGGGATATGCGGTGGTCATTCCCTGACCTTTCCGCATTCTCCGTATTTGGTGGTGACGGGGCTTGAACCCCGGTCTAATCAAGAAGCGTGTGCTACACACTGCTGCTCCTTCCCACCTGGCTACGGAGGCGCCGCTAAGAGTAGAAGTTGATGGAAACAGAACGAAAGACACTCAAAAGAATGTTCTCAGACAATCACTGTATGTTTCTTTTTTTTCTGCAGTTCTTTCTTGTGGACAAGAAAGAATTCCAGATACATTTGTTGCCGTTCCTGGAACACTGCTCGCCATGATTTTCCATTCCTGGAACAATGCTTGCCACGATACTGCATACTCCTGTGGTGATTTCTGTAGGCCTGAAGACATGGGAGTACAGAAATTTCACTTGTACAGAAATTTCGTTGTCAGAGCATTGAACTTAATCTCACTGAACACAGTTCTCAAGAACTGTGACGTCGGCTTCTGACCAGGCCAATATGCCTGCAATCTCCAGGATAACAGAGTCCATCCCTGCTTCATAAACGCTAACCTGGCTGCGTTTATGAAGCAGGGATGGACCAAAACACCCCCTTACTGTCATCAAAGATTGGTTCGATGTCCACCGATGAGGATATGGCGTGTAATAAGACCAAAGGTATTTTTTATAAATCTTTTTCCACCACGAATAGCATTGAAGGACTTTTCAGCTGGTCGATAAAGTTTCTGATGTATTTTGTTTAAGAAATAAAGTGGTAATGCTACACAGACTCACCGGATTTGCCACTTTCAAATCGAGTTGACTCTTCTTGTACGTTTTTTAAGCGCGTTAGGATGTATGCATAAAGCGTCTATTGTCTTCATCGTGTCCGTCCGCATCTAATAACTCAACCCTTAGTGGACGGATTTTTTAAAGTACTTCCAAGTACTTTTTTAAACTTAGAGAATAGTTAGTCTACGTTTAGGTTTCACATCGATGATATTTATCTATTTTTGAATCCAATACGAGTAAAAATAAATTCAAACTTCCCCACATAAAATATATAAAAAAAGTTCGCGATATTTCCTTTTCTTTCTTTGTGTGTTACTAAATCGCGAAGCGGATTGCAAAAAATACATCATCAGGGGGTATTCTATCGGGGGTTTTATTTTAAAGGTGCATTTCTATGGCAACCAAAGCATGGGTTTCTTCTTTAACAGAATCGGTACATTTATTTGTTTACTTTGTCGGTTTGAAGCTGAAAGAGAAATATAGATACTTGGACTGGAGTTTTTGAAGCCTTATTTTCGCATCAATGGCTAGTCTGACACTGATATCTTTTCTAGTGATGGAAAGACGCAACTGAAAGGGATAAAATGGACCAATGCTGTCTATCAAACAAGATGCACGAGTTGTATTTTACTTGTCAAGGGAAATATCCATTATAGACCGGCCATAAGTAAGAAGAGATAACAAGCATCCATGATGGATATGAACAGAAGAAACACAAAATAATCGTGTAGCTGTCATTAAAATTCCGCTTTTCAGGAGATTGTGTCGTTGGAAGCTTCCACGTAATCCTGATGTCAAATTGCTGCTGGATTAGCTCCAAAGTGTTTTTTTCCCAAGTTCTCAATAAAGTTCCGAGTTTATTTCTTTTGTTAAGCTTATTTAGTTGAAAAATAAAGGAGATAAACTGAACAAGTCAGGAAGTTTACGATTACTAGAAGATAAAAGAAAGTGGAAAGATACTTTTCCTGAAAACATCCTGCAAAGTCAGATTTTGGTATCACTGTGGATTATTTCTAAGGGAATTACTCGTTAAGAAATATAATAACGCCAGACTAGTGAAGAATAATCTCCAGGATAATAGAGTCTATCGATTTCCCTGAGGTTATGGCAGAAAAGTAATAAATATGAAAATCTATATCCTTTTCATTATTCTTTCAAGAGAATGTTAAATATGGATTTAACATTCTCTTGAAAGAATAACGAATGCACAAATCTGGTGTAGAAAATAGGGACTCCACTCACTAAACTTTAATTGCCAAAATGCAAGGACCTCCTAGAAAGATTTAAAGCCCGCACAATCAACTGAAAAGATATTTGATTTTACAGCTCAAAGCAGAGACTATTATGGATCTAGCAGTTTCGGATCTTTTTAGTTTCTTTCTGTTATTGCTGAAGACTTCCGGGGATATTGGGATTGCCGAGAAAATGAGCTACTTTCATTCGTATTTCTTCTTTTACCTACCTTATAATCAAGTTTGCACTTTCGTTGAAAGCGTAGAAACATCGTTCCACTTGGCTAAAAGGCTATTGTAATAGATGGCATTGTAAAATAACAAATAGGTACTCTCGGAAGGCAATTTCTTTTAAAATCTTTTATGGATTTCTTAGAAATGCAATTGCTGAAGTACAGAAGTTAATAAGCAGAACGAAGACACAAAAGATTTTCAGATAACACATTAAGTGAATGTTTAAAAGAATGCCATGGATGTCTACTATTTGCATATGCTATTTGAAATTTCTGTAATTTATTGTACACGTTTTTGTTTTTAATCCTTTCTGTATATTCATAACTCGAAAAATGCATGCTAAAAAGTAATTTTAATACTTACAACTTCGCTATTTCAGATCCATCGAAGGCAAAATTTTCGACCAATTCAATAGCATTGTAATCCAGGTTCCTGCGTAAATAGAAACTTAAATAGCCAGTTAAATTAAATAGCTGATGCTGTAAAATCAATGTAAAACAAAAAAAAAACCTTAATTGAAAATATATTGAAGAAATTTGGCTAAAAGAAAGCGAGGTGTGATTCAAAGCGAATAAAATTCAATATATCTCGGAGTAACATGAAATCTCACGTATTTAGTACACTCATATTTAAAATATCTACGCATGTCGTGCATACGCACGACATGCGTAGATATTAACCCTACAACTTCTGTACTGTACTCCAGAAGTGTTTACCAAAGCCACACCACCAGATGATGGATAGCTGTGAAGTGAGATTTGCAAAAGCAGCTCCTTTACCGGAAGGGGGAAGAGGGAGAAACAAGTGTAATAGGGGACATGGTTAACCTATTGATATGATATTTGATACAAAGGTCCAAAAAGAATATTCAAAATAAGTTCCGAATAACATAAAGATGCTGCTATTCCATATTCACCTTAGATTTTCAGATTTCATAGGAGGAACCTGCGAAATCGGAATTTCCAAAAACCTCAAGAAAACGTCTGATGAAAATTTAGTATCTATCCGACCTTGCCTTCTCGAGTAATGCTCGAATACCCGAAACTAATATACAATGAATGGCCATTTTATTAGGTACATCTACCTAATAGCGAGCAGAATCCCTCTTTGGCTTCAGAACGGCTTGAATTCTTCATCGCATGTACTCAACGAGGAATCGAAAAGTGGCACAGGAACATTGATCCACGTTGACTAAACCGCTTCCCGCAGTTGTCGCACATTGGATGGTTGCCTACCTCTACTCCGAAGATCTCTTGCCACCTCATCGCATAGGTCACAAAGGATTGAGTTCTACTGACTTGTAATGCAACACACTATGCTTGAAATCACGCATTTTAAATATTAAATTGCACAGAACTGCTTACAGGAACATATGTTCCTGAAAGCAGTTCTGTGCAATTTTAGCTTTGCAACATGGCTACAACATATCCTTGTAGGAACTTATTCGCAGATGGAGACAGTGTAGCCATGAAGGAATTCGTTGGGAAATAACCTGAGGCATCCAAGTGTTGCTCCGTTGTTATCAAGAGGTGTACCACGAAAAACAGCAGAAACCGGGATTTGCCAGATCAAGCAACATTTATCCAATCCTTAACTGTACAGTGTTAGTGTTCCTGAGCCTTCTATAACGTTTTGGTTGGTTATTGGACCAATCTCGATGCACCCGAGACAGTCGTACGTGAAAACACCAGAAGAGTATATTCCATTGCATGAACAGGTCGTGCTGTTACTGAAGAAACACTCCCTTTCATGAACAGGTTAAGTGGCCACCTACTGCAGGTTTCTGAAGGGGCTAGAAGTGGGCTGTCGAATTGGAATTGACCATAAACCTTTCCAGAGACTAACAGAATATATGTGCATAAAATTTGAATAATCAAACATTGAAAATGTGTTTCGTTTCCCTTTATGTACAGATATACTCGAAATGCTGTGGGGAAAAAAAATTACCGAATTTCTTCTGCCCCAATTTTAATGAAATTTGGGATTGTTCGAAAAATGTTCCTGGAATATCCAAATGCAAAATTTCATTGAAATGTCAGTGAGAGTCTAGTTGTTACAAACGCCTAAAAATTGTATTCTTAGCCAGGCAGTAATGATTTCTTATTGTAAAAGTCACTTTTACAATAAGAAATGCTATGTAGCACACTCGAATTAAAATTCAAAATAAATAAATAAATATTTTAATAAAAATAAAAATAAATGTATTGTGATCTAGATCAAAAAATATAATTTCTATAAAAAAACATTGTTATTAATGTTATTTTATTTTATTTTATTTATTATTATCGTTTATGTTATTCAAATGTCAAAAAATCAGCACCATCCTTTATCATGGAAATACGTATTTAATACAGGGACACCAAAAGAGAATATGCCGGAACTTAAGTCTTTCTTCGAATTGATGAAATTTAACCTGAAATTTGAATGCCGGTTATTTTTAAACAAGATGGTGCTATACCTCATTTTACAGAAAATATTCTTAAATTCCAAATTTACAGATCACTATATTGAAAAATCTGACTACCAATAGATGAGACAGTTAATTTTTCGGGGGGGGGGACACATACTGTCTATTCCGTCAAAATTCAGGATTTACAGAAATTTAAAAAGAAAAAGAAGAAAGTTCAGAATGTATAAGCGTTCTGAGATATTTCAGAACTCTTTTCTATACAGAGGAAAGAGATCCATTGAACTTATTTGTAAAGATTGAGGGTTTTTGACATTAAAAATCACCTTTATAAGTGGATAATTCCATATCTTACCCATATTATTTCCTAAATACACGAGGTGTGCCAATAAAGTTCCCGGAATGGTGCTGTTGCGGTTATGTTCGATGCTATGGAAGTATTATGTTGTAGTTCAAACTTCCTCCAACTGATGGTGGTACAGATATTGTTTAGTAGACTGACAGGTTGCAAGTAACAACCAATTTTGTTAATTATGTCAACGTTTCGTGTCACGATTTTGCAATGGGGCAACGAATGAATAAAATTTTGCTTTAAACTGAGAAAATCTGCAACAGAAACGTACAAGGTGTGGCAATAAAGTTCCCAGACTGATGCAATAAATAGAAAACAAAATAAGGGAGCTCAAATATAATGCAGATTCGCAAATAAACTAAGAACTGTTTATGAAGTTACTTAAACAGTATGTAAATATTGTTAATAAAGTAAAATTTGAATGCGAAGATTTGTATTTCTTTATTACGACGATTATTAAACAAATACATTCTTTAATCGGAGAAAACGCAAATTTTTTAGAACATTTTAATAACATAATAGTCCCGCATTCAAAGATCAACATGAAGACCAAAAGTTCGAAGACCAGGAAGTTTTACGTATACACAGTTTAGTGTTACAGTTGCTGTGTCATCTGTACCTCTGTCATATAGTTTAAAATATTCGAAATCGTTATAGTAAACATTGCATGCAATTTTTGTGATAATACTTTCCTTTTTGTGAGGAGATAATTTATAACATATACTTTTTGCATCGTTGCTGTAACGGATATTTTGTAATAAGTCATCGGGTATTAGATGGTTACAAAGAAAAAATTTCAAAATTTAGAATATATTTTCCCGTACACTAGGAAAATTCGTGTTCGACATCCATTTACATAATCAAACCCTCTTATTGTAGGATTTGTGCATCTGCACATTTATAATCGAAATAAAAGGAATATGTCTAACATAATTTTCCGACATGTCCATGCAAAATCATTCGATAGCTGTACAAGACTTCAAGTTCCGGTTTTAGAATTGCACGCATTTCTTTCCTTTTGAATCTTGATGCCGATTCCATCGGTAATTGCGTTCTATGCATAGTTTTGGTCATCGTTCGTATTGCAACGAATTGGAGTAGATTTAGTTGAATTGCATATACAATGTGATGAGTACATTTTATTTATTCAGCTGTTAGGATAATATCATAATTTTTATGTTAAAGAATAAAGACATATCACAAAGCCTGTCAAGCATTATTGGTTGCTTGCACTTCACAAAGAGACAACTATTTTATTGTTCGACGGCTATGTTATTCAGTTTCTTTTGGCGCAGCCTATGAACTCTGGGTGGTACAAAAATTCTTTACAAAGAAGAGGTCTGAACAAGGGGATGAGCTTCGAACACATCGAAATACTGCTTTTCCCTTGCAACAACATGAAGTCGATGGCTAGCGTAATCATTTGCTCCTTTTTTGGTAAATTTACATGTGGACAAGCGCTTCTGGTGATTTCCTTTGTTTTGGGATCACAGCTACAGAGATTGAATGTTTCCTCTACTTTTTCCTCTCAGTTTGTCAATAAGTGCACGACGTTGATTTTAAATTGCTAGTCAATGGGTAGTTCGGAATTTTAGCTCTATGATAATCATTTCTAAAATGTCTAGTTTCAATATTACCACGTACAATGTGTCTTCTCAGCCCGAGTATCATTTCAACATCATTTTCTAAGCTTCGGAGACTCTATAACTTTCCCATTTTCAGTGTAGAAAGGTTATTCTTATGGAGAAATAAGTGTTATCTTTCACTGTGTAAGTGTTAGCCCTGTGAAGTTTCAAATGGCGTCCGATGAATTACAGAAAAAAACTTCCAGAATTAACAAAGACAACAGCGTGCGAGAGTCGTTAATGGTAAGGTATCAGTACTTTATTGTTGATAAATGTCTAATTGGTACATGGTATTATTCACCGAAACCGTCTTGAATGAAAATTTGGTTTAGACATGAATGTGCAATAAAACCTGATTTACCGGAGTCTATTATATAATTTCTTTCGTTGTGAAAGTTCAATCTGCTTTATCTGTGCTGGCATGCATATGCATGGCGTATACTAGTCAGAATTAACAAAGATAATTAGCGAAGCGTGTCCGGACCAACCTCCCCAGGACAAAAACTCCCAGGAAAATCTCCCCCCCTGAAATAAAGTGCAAAATAGGGCAAAACCCCCTTAGTTAAAGTGAAACATTACGAAAGCCTCCATTTTTTTCTGTTTTCAGACTACACAATTATAAAAAGTTTAAAGGGGGGTCTTTAGAAATAGAAAAAAAAAATAAAATTGAAGTAATCCTGAAAAATATTATCTTTGTCTGTGTTGGTTCACTCTACTTGATCATTGTATCGTCTACCTGAGTAATCCTCCAAAAGTGACCTGACGCACTCAGGTCACCATTTAAGTCACATGGTCCCTAAATGGTTTAAATGCCATTTAGTGACCATGTGATCTAACCTTGTATCTCAGCAGCCTGTCAGGGATTAAATCAGAATTAACCTCAGGCCATTGCTGAGAAGGGCAAATAGGTATATATAAGGCTAGATCTAATCAGGTGCATAAAGTTCCAATTTAACCACCATGGTGTTAACGTCTGTGGGAATGTACTGTTGTTGTGAGTTTTGTAGGGTTTTTAAAAATTGGTTATACTCTCTGAGTGACCCGAAAAATAAGTCTAACTTCAACCGGAGATCGTCAAGAACGATAAAGGATGTTCTAAACTGTGCGCAGAAGGCTACTTATACACCAAGAAGAGCATAAACCGTGCACGAATACGTTGGGAATGTTCTCAGAGAAATGCACTTTCTTGCAAAGGTTGTGCTCGTAGATTTGGAAGTGAAGCACTTACTTTCTGTGACCGAACACAGCCATGATCGAGATCCTAACAAAGTTAAAACAACCGAAGTAAAGAATATCATAAAGACAGCTGCTTTGACCAACAAGGTCAGACCTGCACATATTCTTGCAGACACCATATGTGAACAACCCCTTGAAGTCAGTTGTGCCATTGGTCGACTTGACTCTTTGAAACGTAATGTTCCACGTTTACAGAAAGAAGCATTGCCAAAGGTCCCAACATCCTTACGAGAACTAGAGCACATCAGTGGTGAATGGAAAACTACAGAGACTCCAGAATTTCCTCATTTATGACAATGGACCTGAGTCGACAGAGAGAATTACAGTGTTTACAACCAACCAGGCACTTGAACATTTAGCCCGCAGTACCACATGGTTAATGGATGGGATTATTGCAACAGGCTGTTCCAGCAATTATGCACCATCCGAGCTCCTCTTTGGCTATCTGTTGTAACATGTGTGTACGCCTTTCTGTCTACAAATTCTCAATAAAGTTTCTTTTCCAGTTAAAAGTGAAATTTGTTATTCGTTCGTTGCTCCATTGCAAAATAGCAACACAGAACGTGACGCTACTAACGAAACTGGTTGTTACTTGCAACCTGTCAGCCTACTGGACAACTTCTGTTGGAGAAAGTTTGAGCTACAACATACCACTTCCTTCAATTTTCAAACTCATCGAACATGACCGCAACAGCACCAGTCCGGGAACTTTATTGCTACGCTTAGCATGTTTAGTCTGATTTTACTGTTAAATATTTTCTGTTAAATTTAGTTATAAATAATTGATAATACTTACACGGTCTCTGCTTTAATATTTATGGAACTTGTGGTCAGCCTTTGAATCCTATTACTATCGAAATCTCTGAAAGAAAGGAAACAACTGCACTATGTAAATCAGGGACGATGTAATGTTCACATTTGTCTTTATTAATAAAGGTAAGGCAACCCTCCCCGGTCGCGGTTTTTTTTCCCTTTTATTCCTAATTTCGCTCTTCAAATACACGGGTTGATGTTTGCTACATTATTTGCTTTTGGATAAATAAAAAGACAATTTTATAAATTGCAATTATGTTTTATACATTTTAAGCCATACAGTACTTTCTCACATAAACAATGCATTATTTGGTTCGTAATATTTAAAATTTAATTTTTATTCATTAAAAATATCATTTATCGTGAAAAAGAATAAAAAAATAATGAAAATGGTTCTCTTATAAAAAAGCTCTTTTAGGGAAAATTGTTTCGTTTATAAATGATGCACAAGCAGAACTTGCACCAGGAATAATGGTGAGAGACACACACACACAAAATTTGAGTTAGACCTAATTATGGTTGATAAAAAGAATTTTGCACTTAGAATGTTCATAAGCAGTTTTAGCAGATTTTATTGAATTCTAAAATACTGCAGAAAAACTACAGTTGTTCCTCTGTCTTTGATGGTTACGATATATTTGCTGATGTATTGTCCCAACCGTAAAGTACCTTAGAGGTCCAGGTTGATTCCTTGAAATACTTCAGGTATAATTCACCTTGAGGTCCTAAATCTCGGAGTAGTTACCCTGTGTTGTGTTAATTTTTCCTCTAAATTTTCAGAAAGGATGCTCTGTCTCTGTTAAAAGAAATAAAATGAATCTGATTTTTTTCCCTTTGTTTTCAGTTACTGAATCTGAACATTTTTAGTGGTTTCCAAGCAATTTCATCCAGAACAAAAAGTGTCAAGTATTTATGGAGATTTTTATGCAGCAAGTCAAAAGAAACTTCTGCCACACACTACGCGGTAGCCATTTTGTTTGTCGATGACAACAACGCCATCACACCATTCTTAGTATTCTATTTAGGGAAGACAACAACTTCAGTGAATATACTGTATCTTCCCCACAGGTCTAAATCTAAAAACATCAAAATTACTGCCCGACCTATTTGGCCCTAGAACAAGTTATCAGCGAACAACCCTACGCTCTGTTAAAATTACAACCGTTGCTCAAGAAACAGCGATCATCTCATTCTTAAATCTGGCCCTAGCCACTGAAATCCCAGGAAAGTAGGTGGCAGGACCCGCCAGAGTACTCTAGCTACAGTGGTACACCCGGTCAGCCTCCCCGTGGCATGGTGTGGTAACGTCGGGTCCCACTAGGGGCTCGGCGGCTAATAGACCGGAGGAACAAAGGGCACAACACAATATACAGCACATGACCCCCACACACTTCAAATCTCTGGCCCCGATACAATGTACACCCGCGGAGATGGGAGGAATCCCAGGAGCCGTTAGACACTAACATACCTTATACCTTATACCTTATACTGTATCTTCAGTGATTCCGTTCTTCAGTTTTGTAAAGAAAAGGTAATTTACTAATAGTTTGTACTTCCTAGAAATAACAGTAGTAATAGTTAAAAATTAGTAATTAATCAGAATAAATAAAATTGAAATGTAAATAAAAACAAATAATTATTATTTTATTTCAAGTACACATCGACTCAATTAAGAAGAAAAGAAAAGATTAAAAATTATTAAAGTAAGGAATTTTAAATCACTTACATCATGGAAATGATGCTCCGAGTCCGAAGTGCACTCATGTCTGGCACCACTTCGAGACCGGAATGAATGATTCGTCTGAAAGCAATAAAAGTTTCCCGTCACAAATGGATGTTCAGAACGTCTTGAGAAAGTTTCAAAAGTGACGGAAAGGATTAAGAGGGGATGAAAGAAAGCTACCTGATGCTTACAGAATCTTAAGTCTGGGCAGGAAATCAAATGCACCTTCAGGTATACGCTTGAGTTCAGGCGCTTGCTTTATGTAGCTATAAGAGGAAAAGAAAATAAAAACATGAAAGAAAGCTGCCTGCCTTGGCTGCACAGCAATAAACAACAAGAAAGGAATGTGGCATTAATATTTTTTAGTAAATGGTAACGGGAAGAAACATTTTCATTGGGCTGCAAGGTATATTTTAGCAGTGGAGAAACTACTACACCACCAGGTCCGCCACCCAGAGGGCCCGATGATTGATTTGGTATGGTTGTTAAAGATCACATGGGGTCGTTCGGAAATCAGGTGGGGGAGGAGGCCAGGAATTTATACTTTCGCCATTCTATATTATTTAAAGCGTGCTTATTTTTATTTCTATTTTGGAGATGGATATTTTATCATATTCTATTCTCCTGTCACATCGAAGGAAGACTAGAATATCACTCTTGAAGCCTTAGCAGGCGTCTGTGTTCATACACGGCGCTGTCTCCTGGCAGAACTACGAGTATATCTCTGACACAGTTCTATTGTATTCGATACTGAAAGTACATCTGTAGAGTTGATTAAACGCTTCTGATCGTGTGGTCGTCCCGGAGTATACACAAAAAATTTTATTTTATTTATATTTTAATACGTGAGAAGCCCAAGAGGAGACAACGTGTTGATTAATCCATCGTGTTGTCAGGAATGGAATGGGTAAAAAATAAAATAAAACAACGCCAATGAGAAAAGTACACATTGTAGGCGCAGTCTGAAAAGGCGAGAGAAAATCAAATAAAATTGACAATGCCGACTGGGCTAGCCAGGTGGGTAAAGTGCCTGCCTGGCAACCCAAAGGTCGCGGTTTCGAATCCCGTCTCGAGCGTGGATCACAGTAAAATGCAAAACCTTTGGGAGGTGCACTATGGCCACAGAAGTCGATGCGCCAACAACTAACAAAAAAAATTGATGATGAATAAATTGCTGCGTTGAACTATTTCTTTAATTAACAAAATACTATTAAAATTACTATAATGAAAGAGATACAGAGAAAAATGTAAAAGAGTAATCTATCAACACGTGCGAAAATGAACAACTATTTGCCATTCTGTTCTTTTAAAATGCAAATAGAGTACTTAAACGACACACTTCAACCGAGTGTGGGCAATGTTTAATTAGAGGGAAATCTTAGAGTTCTCGTTGCCTCCGAGTAAATAGTCCCATTGTCGAGTACATTCTTAGTCTCCTTCCTTCTTAATGTCTTTACTGATTCAATGCACACGCACAGTATTTAACTTCCTGGCTTTACGAGTTGCGAATGGTGCACATTCCAGCGTGAAGTAAATGTAATGAGAAAATCACACAACCTTTTAACACACAGTGGAATTCGGTCTCCAAGAAACACAAACAGAGCAGTTTCTTACTAAGATCAGCTATACACGTACTTAAGTGTTCTATCTAAATCAACAATTAGGATATAAGGACATAATTTGTTTTTAGGACAATTTATTCGTAGACTGTTCTGATAGTGAGAAATCTCTTAAAATCTAAACCTTCTAAAAAAGCTTCAGTTCCTCTATCTTGTTAAGCAAAGCAGTTAAAATTGCACTCTTAATTGCTTCTTTTCAATAGAGGCTTCAAAGTGTGACAAGCTTTGGCTTATAAACTGATACTTGTTTCACTTTATACAGTATTATATTGTATGGCCTTAGTTGCTGACGCTCCTGAAGACCTATTACAACAACAACAACAACAACGACAAGAGTATTATATTGTAATGGCCGTATAATACTAAGAAGTACTGTATTAGGAAATTACTTAAACTTAAATAAATTTATGTTATAGCAAATCTTTTTCTAAAAACAGAAAGAGAAAAGTTTCTTACATAGTTTGTAGTTGTTCAAGGTTACTGAATGCTCCGGGTTCGATCCAGCGTAGTTTCCTTGCAGATTCTATATGCCTGAAAATAAAGTAAAGAAAATCAGCAGTTATGTGGAAAGTGATTGCTTCCGAATAATATCTTTATATGTGTTGCTAATCAATAGATATTGCATTCCTGTGTAATGGTCATTGCGATAAAATATTTTGTAAATTGGTAGTTTTGGTTGGTTGTTTTTGGGATGTTTCGTCGGGGAAGTTCAAATTATGAAGCATCAGTATATCATGTCTGTAAATTGCTTACATTCTTTGGTCTGTCTGCCTTCTTAGTATTATACGGCCATTACAAACGAAGTTGCCGTGATTGGTTCTATTGAACCTTCGAGTCTGACTAACTCAGCGACTGTGTGTAAAACAATCCATAAAAGTTCCTTCCATCTAGATGGTAGTGGAACCAAAGCGTTTGCTACACGGCGTGGAAGGACAGCGATTATGACGATGGTGCCAGACATTTCTTCCTATACTGTACGAGTATACTCGTACACACACCAGATGAAATAACTTTTTATATATACACTTCTTCTTCTTTTCTTCTTTGGTCCTTAGCTGGCAGCTGGGGGAGGCGGTTGGCCACGCAACCAGTATGCTGCTGTAGGTGCCGCAGGGTTTCGGACTTGCTCTGTGATGTTCTTCCATACCTTACGATCCATGGCTTCAGTCCTGGCCTGGTTAAGGTCGAGACGTCGGCTCTTCAAGTCATCTTCCACTTGCTTGGCCCACGTTTTCCTAGGCGCGGTCCGTTGGATGCTCCATTGGGTGGGTCGTTGTCTCCAAAGGAGTGTGGATGGTATTCTGTTCGTGCCCATTCTACATACGTGGCCAAACCATCTGAGCCTTCGCTTCTGGATTTGGTCGGCAATGGTTGGTTGCTGTTGGCATCTGGCGCGGATGGTATCATTAGTGATGCGGTCGCGAAGAGCGATGCCTAAGATCTGCCGCAGGCATCGCATTTGGAATACCTCAAGTTTGTTCAAATCTAACTTGAGACAAATCCATGTTTCCGATCCGTAAAGAAGAATGGGCAGGATCAAAGTCCGGAAGAGTCGGATTTTAGTCTTTGTGGAAATGTTGGTCCTCTTCCACAGACACCATTTGAGCGAGGCGAACGCAGTGGCCGCCTGTCCAATTCTGCTGTGGATTTCCATGGTAGATGCAACTTTCTTCTCCTGGACCAGCGACCCAAGGTATTTAAAGTCCTGCACTTGCTCGATCTGGACGCCTTCGAGATAGATGGTGGCTTGCGACCCATCTGTTGTCAGGGCCTTTGTCTTACCAGCATTGATCTTCAAACCGTATGGCCGGGCAATGCGGGCAATGTCGTAGAGGATGTCCGTGGCTTCAGCGTCGTTACCGGCAAGGATAGCACTATCATCAGCAAACATCAGGTCAGTCACATAGTGATCCTTGTCATATTGTATGCCCTGTCTGTTTCTGAATGCTTGCCTCATAATGGCGTCGACCACGATGTTGAAAAGCAACGGGGAGGCTACATCCCCTTGGCGGACTCCAGTTTGGATGGTAAATTCCTCAGATAAATCATTCTGGATGCGCACCTGGCTGGTTAAACCGTTGTATGCAGTTTGGAGGAGTGTGATGACTTTTCGAGGTACATGTTCAACCTCTAGTAGTTTCCATAAGGCAGGCCGGTGGACATAGTCGAAAGCAGACTTAAAGTCAATGAAAACAATGACGGTTCGCTGTCCACACCGGATCCTCTCCTCCATCAGATGACGAATGGCAAAGATTTGATCACAGCATCCTCGCCCGGGTCTAAATCCTGCCTGTTCTTCTCGACTGGTTTGCTCGCGATGTTTTTGCAGTCTTGACTGGATGATCTTCATAAAGACCTTTCCGATGATGGAAAGGAGGCTGATGCCACGGTAGTTCTTGCAGTCCCGGTTATCACCTTTCTTGTGGATCGGTACGATAATAGCTTTCCTCCATGTTAACGGAATTTGTTCAGTGCACCAGATGGTTTTGAGGAGTGAGTGTAGTCGGCGAAGCAGTACATCTCCCCCGGCTTTGATCGCTTCTGTGGTGACTTGGTCCACTCCTGGTGCCCTGCCATTCTTCAGGGATTGTATGGCTGCTTTCACTTCTTCTACTGTAGGCTCAACATCGACCATGGAGACCTCAGGGGGGTCGATCGAGAGTGCTGTTGCTGGCGGTCCCTGAGGTGGGTCGTGATTATACAAAGCTTTGAAGAATTCACTCCACCGTTGCAGGCGTTCGGATGGTGATCGCACGAAGGTCCCATCAGCATTCTTGATGTTGTCACTAGTCAATTTGGTCTTTCCACTCAGACATCTGAGGGTGCGGTAGAGAGTGCGGTACTCGTTTTTGGATGCCGCCACTTCAAGATCGTCTGCCACTTGGTTCCAGTATGCTTCTCTTTCTGCTGTCATTCTTTGTCGGACTTCTCGGTTTAGCTGCCGGTACCGTTCAAAGTCGACCAACTTTGCCTGTTTCCGTTTGTCCACGAGGTCGAGGCACTCGTCTGATATCCATGGTTGCGTTCGACGTCGGGCAGGTGGACATAGGGGCTTGGCACATTCCAGGATGGCATCAGAGATCTGCTTTTCTTCTTCATTTATATCCTCGGGCACAGCCAGCATCTCGAAGCGGTTGGATAGGGCGATCTGATATGCCTGTTTGTTGGCAGCATTCATTAGCTGCCTCCAGTCCAGCTTGGCTGACCGAGATGATCTTTTTGCATGCCGTAATTTGAGCTGCACCTTAGCCCGGATGAGGTAGTGATCAGATCCGCAATCAGGTCCCCTCATGGCACGAACGTCCATGAGTGATGAGCGAAATCTGGTATTGATCAAAATGTAGTCCAGGATTGCTGAGTCCTTGCCAGATGGATTTCGCCATGTAAGTTGATGTTTTTGAGGGTGCTGGAAATGGCTGTTTCCAATGATCAGGTTGTTAGATGCGGCAAAGGACAACAAACGTAAGCCGTTGTCATTGATCTTCCCATGGCCAAACTTGCCCATTGTTGTTTCCCAACCAGATCTGTCCACGCCAATATGGGCATTAAAGTCCCCTGCGAGGATGATCACTTCTGTCTGCGGAATTGAATCCAGCGTATGTTGGAGCTGGTTGTAGAAGTCATTCTTGGTCGGGTCCAGGCTAGTCTCAGTTGGCGCATAGGCGGAGATAATATGGGTCTTGATGGTGCCCTTGACAGTAAGGACTGCCAGGCGGTCCGATATTGGTTGGAAAGCGATCACACTACTGGTGGCCTGAGCATCGACCATAAAGCCCACTCCTGCTTCTCGTTTCTCACCACCAGAGTAGAATAGCATAACCGCTTCATTAGGTGCTGGTGGTTGGATGATCATCGTTCCAGACCCGGTGAGTCTTAATTCGGATAATGCCGCGATTGATATCTTGCACCTAAGTAGTTCTTGGGCAATGATTTCCTTTTGTCCAACGTGGTGCCCCGTTCGAACATTCCATTCGCCAATGTTAATTGTCCTTTTCGGCGTAGTAAGCTTATTGCTGTGGCCAGTGATCCATTTCACACCAGCACCCTGGGTCCCCAGTGCTGGCGCATCGGCTACCCCGGATATATACACTAGAAACTATTACGGATTCCGCTGAATTTTTGAGCCTTCATGTGAGTTCTTCATATGAACCAAGGAGAAAGCAAACGGTAACTAAAATTCGAAATGACAAAGGGCAAACACTAAGAAAGAAAAGAATACCAGTGGAAGCCCACGTATTCCAACCGACATTAGCGTACACTAAATTCTCAAAAGCATTCGGACCGTCTTCGTCATGTCTATCTCACATTAGTGAGATAGATATGACAGGTTGCATGAAATTAAGAGAATGTATAAAAGTGTTAAGAAGAGCACCAAAAATAAATGGCAGACAATTTGGATAGTGGTTTTATCAGGATTCATATTGGTCACATGTCGTTACTTGCTGCAGAAATCCGTTTGAAACTTTCTAAAGTCAACTGCAGGCGAAGTTGTGAAAAGATGAAAGAAATAAGGGAGATACAACGAAGAAAGATCTGATAGACCAAGAACAATTATGGAGAGGATTCACTAATCGCTGAAGGATTGTTGTTGTAGGAGCATCAGGTACTAAGGCCATATTGCTCCATGTATAATTGTTTGTAAATTGCGTATGTTCTGAGGTAAATTTTCTGTTTGCTGGACCAAAAACTCGAGTTTTCGGGAGAAAAAAAACAGGCTATCCTCGCCTGAGACAGACTCACTCAGCCACGTTGTGAAAAAGGCCCATAAAAATTCCTCTCATCATCGACGGGACTCTAACTCAGGTCTTTTCCACCGGTATGGGGAGGACGACGATTCTACCAACTGTGCCACCCACGAGAGTTCGCTGAAGGGAAGAATATGATTATCGAAGCTAAACTTGTGTCTACACAACTTTAGCCATTTTATTGAAGACTAGAGTCCTAATAGTTTGTAGGTCTTACTTCCTTCATCGAATATACATATAAAGGTCTAATATGTATATAGTCAATGAAGGAAGTAAATTCCAAGGCATGTCATTTTTAACAAAAATGAAAGATTTCATTTTGGTTAGCTGACACGAATATTCTTAGAATTCTCTTTTCAGAGGATCTCATAACGCCCAATTTACGTTTACATGCACTGCGAGTTATTTCATGATGTCGAACTGTAGAAAAGTGAGTTAGCAAGACTGTACGGTGCTTATCTCACCATGTATTTGCCATGTCGTCACTGACCAATGCTTGAACATTGGAAAATTATCAAATATCTATTAGTATTAGCCACATAGTGCAAGGAAGCTTTTGTTGCAACTGCCGAAAAAAATAAATGTCATATGCTGTCCAGCTGACCACTGTATTTCCCTAAAGTGTCTACCTCAACGATGGAGATACAGTAATTTATTTCAGTGATTAAAAACACGCTGGCTATAAGAAAACTTCCTGCAATCCAGTCTAAATGTCTTTCCCATAATATGAATCTATGACACCTCATTCTGCAATCATTTATACATAACAGTGAAAAATTTCAATCAGGTCACCCTCCAGCATGCTTGGTTTCCAAGCTCTGTAAACCAAATAATCGAAGACTTTCTTCACATGGCTCTTTTACGCCGATTTTAGTTCCCTGTCTTTGGATTTCAAGAAGCCTGATATCTTTACAAGGCACAGTAGTCCAAGTACCGTCTTGCAATTGTCTTATGCAGCAAAATTATGACCTCCCAATTTTTACAACAAATGTTTGATAAGTAACGATAGAACACCATGAGACCTCCTTGGCACCTCTATACTGCAAGCGAAACTTCATATCCACCTGTGTCGTAATCCTTTAAAATCCTTTTCTTCCTTTACTATTTTAACCACTCTCCCAATCTTTATATTAACTGCATATTTTGACATCACTCTTCTATCCCTTCATCGATATGATTTATGAAAATCAGAAATAATATTTTTTCCAGGACAGATCCTTAGTGACCCTGCATGTAATGTTAAACTAATCTGAAGAGTAACCATTTGACACAGTCATCAGCTGAGAGTTCGAAATAATTTTGATCTTATTTATTTGGATTTTAGAGGAGCATTTGACTCATTCTCACACTCATTCATTCTCTGCTAGAGGCGCTCTCCATGATCGCTACTGAGCAGACTGTGTGAGCATGCCAGTACCTGTCGAGCTAATGTTACCTGAAGAGAGTTTTTTAGCCGCGTGTCACTGACGATCGTTTTGAAGCGAGTATCGTGCCAGACATACAGATTGAACAGCGATATGTGATTCGTTATTGTGTCAGACGGGGCTTAAATGCATCGGAAACAGTTAAAAGAGATGAATGAAGCGTATGGTAATGAGTGCCTTGGTAGGACGGCCATATTCCAGTGTGAAGTGGTTTCTCCATCAAGACAATGCCAGGCCCATACGGCTAATACTGGGCAGGCAGTGATTACTGCCATAGGTGTCGAGGTCCGTCCTGCCACATCCTCCTTATTCATCGGAATTCGCCCCATGTGATTTCTTCCTGTTTCCACGTCTGAAGAAAGCTCTGAAAGGCAAGCGCTTCGCATCCTACACACGATGCTCGCAGAGCCACAACGAAAGCACTTCGCAGTCTTTCGAAAAATGGCTTGCAAGAAGCATTTAGTGGGTCGGAAAGTGTGTAAAGTTCAAGGGAGAGTATTTCGAGAAGGAGAAATCCATAGAAGATTCAGATGATGACAATTAAGACATGATCTTGCACCAGTTTGAGAATTAAATGATCACCCCTCGTATATCCAAGTGAATAAAAACAGTACCGTAATGTAAATAACATTATAATTATTATATAAATTGGTACAAACTTTAGTTTGAGATGGCACAATACCATCTTAAACTAAAGATGGTATTGCGTATATTTTAAGAAGCACTTCATCTTATTATATAGAGTATAAAGATATTACAGAATTTGCAATGCCGTCCCATGTTTTCAATCGATATGGATGTCACAAAAGATGACGTTCATATCTATTGAAAACGTTGAACGTAATTTTCTGTATCCCTTTTTGATTTATATTAGAGGCTGGCGTTGTTTTTCTTGATGCACAAAAAGGTTTCAATTAATATAGTAAAACAACGTAATTGACAATACTGGTTTTGACACATAAATTTATCATTTTATTCAAAAAACTGTTTCGTACAAGGCAATGTAACGACATCTCATCATAACCTGGTCTAGACAACTGATATTTGTACTTAGATTTAACCAAAAGTGCCACGATCTCTGCGTGGCGCAAAGAGTTTTTATTCTGCTTGGGGCGCACATATATCATGCATCACGCAAATCAAAAAACAAACCAATGACTCTGCCAATAAGTCTATTATTTATTTTAAATAAATATATTGGTAAAAATTCATAACTTTTTTTAATTTGTCGATATTTCTTCGAGTGCTAACAAAATTTATGACGTGTGCCATATATTGGCCATCCCCAGTGTAACATTTTAATTTTTTGAAATTTTTAATTATGGTGAAACTTAAATCGAGAAAGAATATCACGATTCTGGATGGCATGAATCATCACGGAATTGCTGCAGATTATCTGGTGAGTCTTATACGTTGAGCTCTCGTGGGTAGCACAGTTAATAGGATCACCGCCCTCATCACACCGGGTGAAAAAGACTTGAGTTCGAGTCGATGATATGAGGAATTTTTATGGGTCTTTTTCACAACGTGGCTGAGTTAGCCGACTCAGGCGAGGGTAGCATGGTTTTTCTCCCGGAAACGGGTTTTTCGTCCAGCAAAACAAAATCGACCACAGAATTAACGCAATTCACAGACAGTATACACGGAGCAATATGGGCTTGGTCGCTGATACTCCTAAAACGCAACTACAACAACAATTATACGTTTATTGATTGTGTGATATACTGTATTTGAAGGTCACAATAGTGCCACAGGTGATTTCTATGTGTGTCCTGGATGCAAGAAAAGCGATGTAAAAAAAAAAAAGAAGTAAACTGCAGCCATTATCAACCCACTGCAGGATGGAAGCCTCCTCAACAATTCATGCTGAGGGAAATGGACCATAATCTGCCACGCTGGTCCAGTGCGGGTTGGCAGATCAACTGTATTTAGCAGTCAGGGGGCTTGAATCCCGGTCTACTCAAAGAGCGTGTGCTACTGCACTCCCGCTCCTGACCACTCACCTACGGAGGCCTGTAGTTAAGCGAAAACAAAGTGTTCTGTTGGAAGAGACTGACTGCGTGAAGAAAAGAATTAATGACCTTGAAGGAAGTAAATCATTTGGACTCATTAGGTACTCAAGTTTCGAACTAAGCTGAGCCACCTCTCAATGCATCTGCAGGGAGGGAATAACAGGGCTGGTTCCACAAGAAATTATAATTCTGAGTGACTCAAACTGTCACAGAAACTGGGAATAAATTGCATAATAAGGAACAGTAAAAAAATTATGTGCTGCTTTCCAGCTTGGTAGCATCTATTCTAAGAAGCTTGCATATGGCACATGTTCTTCATTGACTGGACTAAAATGCATGAGCTGGAGAGATTATAAAAATAAAAGAAGCTGTATCTTTGAAAAATTGAACAGTTCATCGCACTGAATAATTTAACGTACTTTCTAAATCTCTTTTGACCTGTCAACATTATGAGCTGTAAGATTAAAATGGATAAATGATGGTTTTCTCTGCATTTTTCTTACTTTTCGCAATTAGTCGCCTTCAGAGGAACCACATGCAGCTGTCACCATTATTAGCATGGAGTTTATGAATATACGCATCCAACTTTTAAAAATGAAATGTTTGCCCACGCAGAGCTATGTGAAGACAGAAAATGGAAAGTACACGATACTATAATTAGTCTCCACTTGATATTTATTTTCAAATAAGTTTAATGTTTCAAGAAGAGAAGTATTATTGCTATTTATTTTCTAAAACAAAAAAATGCACTAGCATCCTGACAGCAGCTTCAACGGCTTTGCCATAGAACTGAAGAAATAAACAGAATCAGAGAGGATCAGAATCTGCCCATTTGCCATTTTCTACCGAATATTAATAATCTTAGGGGTAAGTAGCCCTTTCAGAGGTAGTGTGCCACATTCATCGTGATCAGAGAACTTGATTTTGAACTTTTGGGTTTTTTGCTGCCACAGAACGAGTGGAGCGAGTTTTGAAAAATGCATTTAGGGTGCTTCACTTTGAATTTAAATCGGAGCATGGGCACACCTATCCGTCTTTACGGTGACTTTTGTGGCAGTACCGAGTTGAGATGATTAAATGAAACCTGTATTCAGTATCGAATCGGGCCGCCTTTGTTTCGAATAAGAGAAAGTGTGGGGCTAGGCATGGATTCTATAAAGTGGTTTAGTGCGTTCTGGTCTAATTCTAACAATTCTTCCATCAAAATATCACGTAGTTGAAGGAAGAGGACTTCATTGCCAAACTTCTCTCTCTCTCTCTCTCTCTCTCTCTCTCTCCAGCATATCCCACATATTTTCAATATGATTAAGGTCAGGTGAATATGGGGGCCAGGGAAGGTGGTGAAAATCCGTGTCATGTTCTCCGAACCATTCTTGCACGATGTACTGTTGATTGGCATCCATAAAGTGGAAATCACCTTCGGCATAAGAGTGTAAGATTACAGGGTGCAATAAATCTGGTAAAAAATTCCGGTACTCCCTTGGATGACATTCGACCTTCAACCGGTTTTTTGGCCAGTGTGCATATTTGGTTTTACAGTATTTATATTTGTATAAAGCGTATTCGAAGTTTTTGCTTATTTCTGCTTGTGAGCACCTGTTTATTTTTCATCAGAATAATATGGCAGCAGCCGAACTACTGCCGCAACGCATCTGAGACGGATTTTTGCGGGCGAATTTTGGCTATTGAAGTGGGCCATATGGAAATTTTGGCTTCCCCCTGCACCAAGGACCACCCAGATGGCAGCAGCTCTAAACATCAGACGTCTTCCTGCCATTATCCATGAGAGAAGACTCGTCTTTGCTGTAAAAATGATGGTTGGCATTATTTCGGACCCAGACTTCTGGGCTAACTGTGGTTGGAGGATCCCGGTCCCAAGCCTTCGGGCCAATCCAGTCCTTCAGGTCACCCCAAACTGGTTAAAGTTATCCAATCGGTTCTTACCCGTGCAAATGCTGCAGTACATATACTCCTTGGATGGCGATCTCTACAAGTTCCCATTGGATAAAAAATATAGGCATAACTTACTCCATCGACTTCCTTCTCAGGACCACGTCACAGGCCATTAGAACCTGCTCCCAAGAGGACCTGTCCATCACTGCCATGTATCCATCACTACAGTGTTCCAACTTTCTGCGCCTGCTCAAATGACTCCAGCACTGTAAAAGGACTGCTCCCTTGAGAATATAACATGATAATATAACATGATAACATGCTGTTGTGTATATATTTTCATATGTAAATTTTTCATTTCTTTTCCAATGTTTAATCCTACACTTGTATAATTAGCAATAATATTGTTTTTTTCTCCTATCTCATCCTTGTTTATTACATTGTATTAGCCTTTACTGTAACATTGTATTAGCCTTTACTGTAGCATTGTATTAGCTTTTACTGTAAACCCCTGGCTTGTAGCCGTGAAGGGTATGTAAGAAGAACTTTTTATTGCATACAAAACGCACACGGCGTGTGCGTTTTGTATGCAATAAAGAGTTCTTCTTCTAACTTCATAGAAAAGTGAGTAAGTCATCAATTCACTGGCCAAACCCTCGTGGGTAGCAGAGTTGGTATAGTCACCGTCCTCCTCACACCGGATGGAAAAGACGTTCGAATCTCGTCTGATGCGAGGAAATTTTACCGGCCTTTTTTCACAACGTGGCTGAGTTAGTCGGTCTCAATAGAGGGTACACAATTTTACTTTCCGGAAACTCGGATTTTTCGTCCAGCAAATAGCAAATCTACCACAGAACACATGCAATTCACAGCGTTATGGCGCAATATACCCTAAGTTGTTCAAGCCCCTAAAAAACCTTAAAACTCGTCAGTAGCACCAAGGATTCTGCTAGTAATTAGGAACACTCTCCTTTTAATACACTGGTGGGCAAAATTTAAGGACCAGTCAGGTTTTCACCTGTATCTTCTCAGAGGAATGGCCTGGATATGGGAAAAGCATACCAAAGGAACCTCGTGAGGTACAGAAATGATTAAGGAAACAACACTGACACAACAACGGAAACAAAACGGTACAGAGGGACTTTATTCAAAAATGGCAACATAGCAGTGGCTGCCATGATATAGATGCATCAATGCCAGAGATGGAACAAAGGGAAGAGGTGGTCCTCAGTAGGAGATATGGCCACTCCTAATATCGATGCAGGCTTTGCACCGCCTGTCCATACTTAGAACATCTATCTTGTACTGGGTTACAAATGATTAATGACCTCCCGACCAGAGGTAACAATCAACTAGATCTCATCCTTGCCTCTTTTCCTTGCACACACCTGATTACATGCCAGAGACTTATTTTAATTCGGACCACAAGCCAATTATTGTTCTTTTACAGATACCTGCTCCAAACTTCAATGTTGTGAATTCAATTAACACCAGAGTAATAGTTAGTCCCAGATTTTTGAGCATTGCTAAATGTGTTGAGGCTGCCTCTGCCATCCCGTGGTCAGTCCTAGAAAACTGTGATCTTGAAATTGCAGTAAATCTGCTTACTAATTGGCTTAAGACGATTGCGACATTTGCAGCATCAAAGAGAATTTCTATTATGCCTCGGTCCAGAGCATGGTGGACTCCCCATCTTAATATGAGCTTCAAATTAAAACAGCAACTCCACAAAATGTGGAAGCAGTCGCAAAGTGTTCAAGACAGGATAGCCTACTCTAGATCACGTGCAACATTCAACAGGCTGAAATCTGAAGCAATTAAGAATTATATGGACACCACCCTTCGTAGAGGAAGAACCTCCTACTTTGAGCGGCCTTCTGATTTCCCACAAAAACGTGAACCTAACCAGTGGCTAGACTTTATATCTAGATTTGCCTCGAACTCGGAACAATGTGCTCATCTTGAGACTCCAACAACTGAAATCCCCCCCCCCCCCGACACCGGCTTCTGCTAAGGCAGGTGCAGATGAAATACCCCAATTCATTATTAAATGTCTTAGCCCATACATTTTGGGTCCCCTTCTAACTATTTTTAATGCTATTTTGTCAAGTAATTTCTTTCCCCAGCAATGGAACATCTACCTTGTGAAGCCTATACCAAAAATTCAATCACCTACTCTTCTTAAGCACTACCGGCCAATCTCCAACGCCTCAAGTCTTCTAAAACTCCTAGAGAAGATACTTCTCCCCATTTTAACTAAACAACTTCTTCCACATCAGCCTCATCAAATCCACTACTCTCTTCCTCATAGATCCACTGTGACTAATCTCTTAGCCACCACCAGCTCTATCCTCTCTGCGTTTGAATCTCATGCAGAGCTTGCAGTCACTTATGTAGACCTCGAAGCAGCATTTGACTCAATAAATGTTCCTGCAATGCTGAAGCTACTTTCAGACCATTATCAAATCAACAGAGACACTCTACAGTTCCTCACTTCACTCCTTCAAAATAGAATAATCCGGCTTCCTGTCCACGGCCAAACATACGAGGGAAGTGTGTCTTCAGGCGTGCCACAGGGTGGTGTCTTATCTGGGCTCTTATTTACAGCGCTTATCTCGCCGCTTGTTGAGTCCAGGCATGATACTCAATGTTATGCTGATGATATGAAACTCCTCACACTGATTTCTCCGCATGATGATCTTATCGTGATAACAGCATCAATTAACAACATACTCCTGGAATTTGCAAACTACCTCAACCAGTTTGGACTAAAAATAAATCCAGAAAAGTCTGAATTTATGATATTCTCTTTAAAGAAAACGGCTTCTTATATTCAGCCCATTCTGTGTAATTCTCCAATTCCCATCGTCAATAAGCATACTGATCTCGGGGTTGTTTTTGATCCTAAGCTCTGCTTTGGTAACCACATGGAAAAGCTGCTCACCCAGGCAGCTCGACTCCGATGGATGGCCAAACAGCATTTGCATTATATTAATGAAGTAACAACCACCATAATATATATAAAAAGCACGGTATACTCTCCGCTTCTATATGCTGCAGAAGTATGGGCATCTGCCACCCCTAGCACAATTCGACCACTCTTTTCTACTGAGTTTTGGCTCTTAAAATGGCCTAGTTTGATAAAAATTCACAGGCTTCCCACGCTGATTAGGGTGAAATGCCTTACCACAACTGTAAAAATGATCACTGGAAAGATCTCGGCACCATCATTCTGGGACCTGTGCTCTTGGAGAGTCCCTCAGCCTTCCCTCAGAGCGACTCCAACTCTATGCCCACATCTCAGCCGTCTCCACCTATCCGATAGGTTTCTGCCATATCAGCTACTTTCATGTGCCCAGTCTTTGGATGCTGACCTTAATAAGTTTTCTAGTGATAAGGAGTATAGACGCCACATCCTTAAATTGTACTTTCCCGTCCCTGATTCTGCTCCTTGAAGCTCGCCTTAACGCCGCAATCCAGCAATGCGACATGAAGATGGCTTACCAACCAACCTTGTAGTTTTCCACCTGTATATTCTTTGTACATTGTGATGTTTATAATTGTGTTACACTTTGAGTGTTGAGCTCTATTTACTTTTGATTCGTTCATATATGTATTTTATATTTAATTTATTAATTTCCTTTCTTACATATTGTAATATCACTGTTAACCCCTGGCATTGTGGCCGTGAAGGGCTTATTGCAATGTATCCATTGTATTACTATTATTATTATTATTGCAATAAAGATTTCTAAACAATGTTGTTAATAGGTTCTTGCGGTAACATCGTCCATTCCTCTGCCAGTGCCATCTTCAGCTGGTGAACATTTTCTGGTGGATGTCCCCAGAGCGTCTCATATGTGTTCGATGGGATTTAGATCGGCGGCGGAACGGGCAGGCCAATCCATACGAACAATGTCCTTACTTTCCAAAAGTATATCAATAGCTGCAGTGCGATGGGGTGTGGCGTTATCATCCATAAACACGAACTCGGGACCAATGGCACCTCGGAACAGACGCACATGGGGAAGAATTACCTCAGTACAGTAGCGTGCACCGGTTACAGTATCTGGAGTTGTGTACGTCCATCCAAGATAACGCCTCCCCAGACGAGAACACCTCGACTGCCATATCGATCTCTTTCAGTGATGTTTGCGGGGTGATACTGTGTGCCAACCACTCGCCAGATTAGCTGACGTCTAGAATCGCTGCTGAGACTGAATCTGCTCTCATCACTAAAGAGTACCTTAAGTAAAGATTTTGTGGTTGTAACCTTTAGAAATAGTGTTGGTCCTTAAGTTTTGCACACCATTATAGTTCCATTGACAGTAGGTTCCGCATTTAGTCTCTGAAATTCGCATTTAGGTTTGTAGCTCAAAAAATACGTTATCAAACAAACTGATTGATCTCCTTTATATAACCTCTGATGACATCTGGTAGTTCCTTTACCATCATCTTACACTTACCAATTCTGAAATCTTATTCGTCTTCTGTCATAATGTTGATTCTGACCGATTTATATCCTTGTACACATAGCAGCAGTAGCTTATAGTCATAAGCACACGCACAAAGGATGATGGAGGCTAAATCATCCAATAATATTTTGTTTTATATTATATAATTGCACTTTCGAGACCGCCAAAAAAATTCTGTGTACACCAACACTTCTAGTTTCCGTTTTTTTTTTTTTTTTTTTTTTTTTTGTTTCCTACAAGCGATGCGGCACCAGACAGGAAGATTAATATCACTACTGGATAGAGACGTTTGTTCGAATTCTGTTTTTAGCTGTAATCTGAGTTTAGAATAAACGGCTTGCTACACATACTGTACGTATTCCAGAATTAACTGCAGTTCTAGTCTAAATGATTTTGATATTTACCCCAGTGGAAACAGAGGTCAGAGTATAGTACCTCGTCACAAATAAATAGCAAATACCACTTGCCGATAATTCGTTTATTTGTAATACATGACCGATACAACTCATAGCGATAAGATTTCAATTTTGAGAAATCAAAACCCTTATAGAAAGTGCAACTTAAGGAAAGGTATTAAAGAAATAATTATTCACAATCTGTAGATGCGAAACGAAGGATTATTGTATCCCTTACATTATTTAAAATTTTTTTACAAAGCATTTTTTCGGTTATTCGAAATTATAATTTACTCACAAATCCTGAAGTGTCGCTGCATACACCTGCAGAACTCCACTACGTAGTACTTGTAATCCAACAGTAACCAGGTACCTGCGATATACATTAAAGAAACAATAAAAACATTAAAATATAAATTACAATTGAAAATTCAAATAAAAAAATTTATAATTAGAAATATAAATTACCGTATTTTCTAGACCATAGGATGCACTTTTTCTTGGATTGCCCAAAATTAATCGAAAATATGCAGTAGGCGTTTATAAATTAAACGATGAATGCTTTATTTTTATTTACTCATGCAACTCAAAATATTGTATAACGTATCTTTTCCTCTTCTTTAATTCCTAATAATGGAGGATATTGTGCTATACAAAACACAAAGACATTTTTATCTTCGTAAAATAAAATAAAAAAGAAGAGCTCTTATTCACAGATGTTGTGGAAAAGTTTTCCATAACGCATTTACTATTATTTCCTCAGTGAGAATTCCTTCCTCCTCCAGTAGCTGTGATTACTACTGTACATTGTTGAAGTTAAACATAAGAAAGGCACCTGGGGTGGATGGGATCTATCCAGTTATATTAAAGGAGGCGGCAAAGGAAGTAAGCAAACCCTTAGCCACAATTATGAGAGCATCCTTGGACTCAGGGGAAGTCCCCACGGACTGGAGATGTGCAAATGTGTCCCAAATTCACAAAGGGGGATCGAAGGGTGACAGGAGTAATTACAGAACAGTTAGTTTAACTTCTGTTCCTGGTAAAATAATGGAGTCACTGGTTAAAGATGCATTGCAGGATCATCTAGACAAGACTGCAGCAATAATTCAGACACAGCATGGGTTCGTTAAGGGAAAGTCTTGTTTGACAAATTTAATTGGTTATTATGATATGGTTACAAAGGAACTGGATGCAAAAAATAATTTTGATATAATATACTTGGATTTCAGGAAAGATTTTGACACTGCTGCGCATGGAAGACTACTGTACAAATGACAATGGATGACCGATTTCCGTTTTCAATTTTCAATCAACTTGTCAACTATTTCTTTGCAATTTTCATTCTTAAATATACTAAGAAAACTATTCGCTCAACATCAGTCATTTTGCCTACAAGTTCTTACAAAGCCAACGTCCTCAAGGTGACACCTCGAAGGTGTCACCTTGAGGATTCAATGCATTAGCAAATTGTTTGACCAGACCAAACTTAATATGGGAGTGAAAGTAGTGGAAGGCTATTCTACTATATATCACAGTACTGGTATGCTGTTGTGGTTGGATTTTTAGGAGCATTTGGAACTAAGGCCACGTTGCTCTGTGTATACACATTTGTATTGTCTGAAAATTGCGTGTGTTCTGAGGTCGATTTTCTGGACGAAAAACTCGAGTTTCCAGGAGTAAAAACCATGCTACTCTCGCCTGAGACCGACTAACTCGGCCACGTTGTGAAAAAGGGCCATAAAAATTCCTCCCGTTATCCACGCGATTCGAACTGAGGTCTTTTCCATCTGGTGTGGGGAGGAAGAGAGCAATTCTACTAACTGTGCTACCCACGAGGTACTGGTGTGCACTTATGTAATATGTACATATAAATGTTACAAAATCATAAAATCTTCAATTGCTACCAAAATATTGACAATGGAGAAAACCAATGACATTGGATTCATCTAAAAAAAAAATACATAGCAGGAACATTCAAAACAATAATTTTTTTTGCTACATAGTGGTACTTTCATGTCTTTTCATAAATGGTTTCTATTGGACTGTCTCTCCGATGTCATTCACGAATATTAAAGACAAACCGAAATCCTAAAAGTTATTTACAGGAAAGGAAACAATCAAACGCAAAGCCGACTGAGTCATCCGTATAATTCCTTTAGCTACGCAAGATCTCATCCTAATCAAACGTGCTCTCTTAAAGAAGAAGTGTATTCTCTTCTTCGTATTCCCTCCCCACTCAGTTTCCTCTCGGATATAGTTACAGAGAAAGATACTAAACGTCGGTAGATGGTAGACGGTAAATGCGAAAATCCCCAAATGATTTCTTGAGAGATACAAGCTACTTAGCTCGCATTGGAAAGAAAAGGAGATATTTTTGGTACAGAAAATTGAGAACAGGAGCAGTTCTAGCCCAACTACTTACACATATTTCTTTTTATCATTAGAAGACTTAGATTAGATAACGACTCAACCAGCAACGGTAGATGTTATAGGAACAAAAACAAAACAAAAAAAACAGCAATTTTTTTTTTTGCATCAGAATTTAATTAAATGGGGCTTAAATGCATTAACTCTCGTAAAGTAAACTTTGAAGCTTTTAAACTGGTTTCTTATGGTTTACTAAATTAACTGAACATTTGCATGAAGTTAATTAATATTTTATATTCAATACGCAATGATAATAAATAATCAATACTTTTTACAGGTAACTGGGATTTTAAAATTTAACCCCAGTAAGCCTCAATACACATTTAATTTAATTTCTGAATTTCTTATTACAATCCGAAATAAGTCATGCACTATCAATTCTTATAACAACTCTAATTTGCAAAATTTGTTTAATATAATAAAACAAATCTAATTAGTATATAACTTCTTAAAAATTCAAAGGATGTACAGAATGTACGAGTAATCAAAAATTCATAAACTTCGAAGTTTTAATTCAGATAATGGAATTGACTGAATTAAAATAAGTAAAATGTTGGCCAAGAATCTGTTGTTTTTCGCTACTGCTTAGGGGTCGAGATTATTCTTCCCAAAATTTAAATACAGGTTGGTCCCAACACATTTAAATGTTGCCAAGAAACATCATTTATTCATTATACAAACTTTATGAAATTTCATTTTATTTCTTAGAAAATATTTCATTTTACCACATGTTCAATATGGCCTCCATTTTGAGGAGCAAGTTCCTTAAGGCGTACACCAATGTTTGTAATGACGTTTGTAACGACACGTCTTTGACAACTTCACAACATATCAGGACATAATGGCTCTCAAGTCCGTAAGATATTCTCACAGATTTTAGTGAGTGTCGCAAGTTTCCTGCGGAACAACTTCTCTTTCAAAAGCCCAGAAGAAAGTCACAAAAGAACTGGATGCAGGGAATAACTTTGATATTATATACTTGGATCTTAGAAAGGCTTTTGATACTGTTGCACATGGAAGACTGCTGCACAAATTGGAGCAGTGTGGCATTGGAGGCAAATTGCTGCTATGGATAAAGGGGTGGTTCAGAGGGAGAAGGCAGAGAGTGGTAATCAATGGACACTGCTCAGCGTGGACTAATGTTATTAGTGGAGTCCCTCAGGGTTCAGTGTTGGGTCCATTATTGTTTTCTGTATTTATAAATAATATTGCTGATGGTATATCAAGCTTAATATCCAAGTTTGCACACGATACAAAGGTTGGTAGGGTTGTTAAGGACACTACTGACGCTATGATGCTGCAAAAGGATCTGGAAAGGTTGAGCAGATGGGCTGAGAGGTGGTAAATGAAGTTTAAATAGACAAATGTAAAGTACTACATATGGGAAACAGCAACCCCAGAGCAACGTATCAACTCTGTGGTACTACACTGACAGTGGTAGAGAATGAAAAGGGAGCTATAACTGATCTCTGGCCCTCACCCATATCAAACAAGAAATTGCCAGGCCGATATTAAGTTCTCTGAGCAGTGCAGACGGGCTGCAAGAGTAGCTCATGGTGTCTTATCAATGATATACAGGAATTTTTCTAGCAGGGATAAGGAGGTGATTATTCCCTTGTATAGGACAATGGTCAGGCCACACCTTGAGTACTGTATACAGGTCTGGAGGCCTCATTTCAAGAAGGATATAGAGCTGCTGGAACGAGTACAGAGAAGGGCAACAAGATTAGTGAATGGAACAAAGGGTTGCTCTTACGAAGAAAGGCTTAAGTTTTGCAAATTACAGTGTCTGGAGACTAGGCACCGGCGAGGTGATCTGATACAGGTGTATAAAGCCTTGAATGGTGTGAGCATGCTCAATGCTGATGGGATTCTGCCTCTTGCTCAGAATAATCACCTGAGAGGGCATAAATTCAAATTGAGAAAAGACAGATGTAGGATAGATGTCCGGAAATTTGCCTTTAGCTAGCGGGTAGTTGGTTGGTGGAACAGACGTCCATCCCTTGTTGTGGAAGTTGATAGTCTAAATAAATTTAAGGCTCAGCTGGACAGGTATTTCGAACAAACGGAGGGGTGAAATGGGAGTGGGTTTTTTTTTTTTTTTTTTGGCTGATGCTGCATAAGCTTGCTTTCTTGCATCATATGCCTCTACTAATGCTAATGCTAAGAAAAAATCACATGGACTGAACCCAAAGGTAACCAAAAATATTGCAGTTATGACGATGAGGATAATGGTATGGACAATACGCGATGGCTAAAAACATTGCAAAAAAGCTAACACAAAATATATGGCGAGGCGCCGTTTTGCTTAAACCACTGGATCTCTATGGGAAATTGAGTTGCCATTAGCTGCAGTAAAGAGTCATTGTAAAGCGCACCCCTATGAGTTAACAGTTTGGTTGAAGAGGAAGGGTCCAATTAAACAATGATTTGACAGGGGTGCCCACACAGTCACGCCCCTTATTATTATTATTATTATTATTGATGCTCTTATATTATTTCTCCCTGATTGAGGGATTCCACCCTGTGACGGGTACTGCTACCACGTACACAGAGTAGTTGTTATGTCTGGTGTTACTGTTAGTCGAGGAACTTTCTCGATCAAAGTTCTTCTTTTTATTATTATTAAATATAATAATTATAATATAAATAATGATGATAATAATTAAATATTCTTATTACTGACTATAATAATATAATTATTTTGATAATGCAGGTCTCATATTTGATCCATGAGAACAGTTTCTGATAATTGTAAGCTATAACTGATCTCTGGCCCTCACCCATATCAAACAAGAAAACTACTTTACTGGAATCAATATCCTCTTCCATCATTATTAATTTTAAAATCGATTTAAATTACTAACCGAAACATGTGGGATTCAAGAGCATGGAGTGCTGTGATGTACGAAGTGCTTCTGTCTACAGCGAATTTTCCAGACTGACGCCAACTTTAATAAAATGGAATGAAAAATAAAATAAGTTAGAATAAAACTGTACACCACTAAAAGCTGTATTTTGCACGAGAAAAGGAGTCCTAATTTGTGGAACACAGATCTACTCGTTTATAAAGATCATTAATAGGTTACAGAAACTGTCGATTGAGGTACTTGACCTTTATTTCTTCCACTTGAAGACTGGTTATGTAAAACATTTGAAGAATATAACTACAAAGATGTTATTTTTCGAAAAAGGAGCGAAACTCATTAATGGTATAGAAAATATGCAATTGGTTCAAAACATTAAGCTGATGCAACTGGAATTGTACAAATTAATATAATTACGTTTTAAATCAATTTATTGTTTATTTACTTTTATTTGGCGATAGTTCTCTAGTGGTAGTTCGAACAATAGGGACCGTTTACCATCCCGTACATACGCGTTATCTTCTCTATAGCTAAAATATTTTTATCTGGATTGCTATATTATTTATAATTTATTATTGTATTTTTTGTAATATACATATTATTATAGTCCTCATGCCGTTACGTATATGCCCTCGTGGGTAGTACAGTTCTATGGAAAAGACCAGAGTTCGAGTCCCTTGGATGACGGGAGGAATTTTTATGGGACTTTTTCACAACGTGGCTGAGTTAGTCGGTCTCAGGCGAGAGTAGCATGATTTTTTCTCCCGGAAATTCGGGTTTTGCGTCCCAGAAAACAGAAAATCGACCTCAGGACACATGCAATTTACAGACAATATACACAGAGCAATTATGGCCTAGTCACTGATGCTCCTACAACAACAACAACAACCGAATGTTATGTATATATTTTATGGAAAAAAATTTGTAGTGCGTTTAAAATGGATCCTCCGCAGAAATTTTATTGGAGAAAGGGGGAATAGAGCAGAGTTGCACTTGAGAAAATTATGCAGGAATATGAGTATATTACTCACTAATAAACTACTCAGAAAATCTGACGTCATTGGAATCAGCTGTAGGTATATGGATTAAAAAAGAAAAATAAATAAATTATTTTATATTTATTTATTTTGTGTTATATTATTTTTATAAAATATATCATTATAATTTATTTATTATAAATTATTTTATAAAAACATAAAACATTTTATAATAAATAAATTATTTTATTCGTTATAGTAATAGTAATAGTAATCGTGGCATGTGATGCAAGAAAGCAAGCGTATGAGCTTATGTAGCATCAGCCAAAAAAAAAAAAAAAAAAATTCACACAACCATTCCTTCTAAATATTTGTCCAGTTCCTCCTTAAATTTATTTAACTTATCAACTTCCACAACGACAGATGGAAGTTTGTTCCAGCAATAAACCACCCGCTGGCTAAAGGCAAATTTCCGCACATCTATTCTACAGCTGTCTTTCCTCAATTTGAATTTATGTCCCCTTAGGTTCGTAATCTGAACAAGTGGAAGAATGCCATCAGAATTCAGCGTGCTCAACCCATTCAAGGCCTTATACACCTCAATCAGATCACCGCGCAGGTGCCTAGTCTCCAGCCACTGCAATTTGCAGAACTTAAGCCTCTCTTGGTAAGAAGATCCTTTCATTCCCCTCACCAATCTTGTTGCCCTTCTCTGTACACGCTCAAGCAAATCTACATCCTTCCTAAAATGAGGCCTCCAGACCTGTACGCAGTACTCAAGGCGTGGCCTGACCATTGCCTGATACAAAGGGATAATCACCTCCCTTTCCCTGCTAGCAAAATTCCTGTATATCATTGATAAAACCCCATGACCTGCTCTGGCAGCCTGTCTGCATTGCTCAGAAAACTTCATATCTGACTGCACAATTATTCCCAGGTCTTTTTCATTTTTTACCACCCTAAGTGTAGTACCACCCAGTTGGTACGTTCCTCTGGGGTTACTTCTACCCATATGTAGTACATGTACTTTGCATTTGTCAATGTTAAACTTCAATTGCCAGTTCTCAGCCCATCTGCCCAAATTTTCTAGATCCTGTCGCTCTAGAACAACAGGATTTATTAATTCATTATAAAAGAGGGTGCCAGTAAATAAGGTCTATTAGAAATATTAAACACATAAATTCAAGAGATTCGTTTATTTTCTTGGGCATCCTTGTGTGTGTGTGTGTGTGTGTGTGGTGTGTGTGTGTGTGTGCGTGCGTGTGGTATTTAACAAATGTCACAACGTATTTTCCATCTATTGCGATTTACTTTATTTCGGGACGACTCCTGTAAGTCTTCCCCATAGAAAAATTATATATATCTCGATACACAAGACTACTTTTCGATCACTATCGACATTCATGGACAGATCACAAGGAATAAAAAGAAAAGAGCAAAAAAAAAATCATGCCGAGTATTTCTATGCAAGTCTTCGTGAAGTCCGAACCACTAAACTGAGTTCTAATCGTTGCTAAGCAACTACATGAAGCACAGTTTCAGATTACATTGAAAAGATTCTGTTTCATCTTGCCAGTTTGGTGCATTTTATTTTTCTATAGCAAACAAAACAAAACTAAAATATCCGAAAAGCAGAAGCACAGATATTGACTGACATTTCTCAAAGGAATTAATGCATCCTTTCAGCATCATTGCATAAATGTGCTGCATTTTTTTCCCTGGTCGTTTCTTCCGTACTGGAAGAAACGACCAGAAGATTTTTACCAAATGGATTTTCCAACAACCTGCCAACTTCCACACGTCAGCACAGCCTAGACGAATAGGTGCAGTGATGTGTGATTATTCCGATCAACACAAATATATGGCATAAGTTTTCGGTAAAAGTTTCGTAAAGTTGGACATAAATTGACAACTGTCTGATGGACTAGTAAGGCAGTGTAAATTAGCTTTAAAAATAGAGTATAAAATCCAGTGCACCCTTCTAGTGGGTGGCAGTTGCATTATCCTGGATTGTATCACGTGAATATAAATGCAGTAAAAGTAGACCATTCCATCTAATATTGGATATTACAAATATTGTCGTGTTGCGTTATAATATAACCCAAAATTAGTAAAATATTCATAAAATAAAATCGATTATTTAAATTTTCCGTTTTGGAAATTCCAACGGAACCATAAGCATCCTTAACAATTTGATCAAAGCTGTGTTCAATTATGCAATAAGGGGGGGACACTTCCAGTTTTAGGCACATCAGCAGCTTAAGCCGTATTGCATTGTGTACATTTGTCTATAAATTGCGTGTAATCTCTGGTCAATTTGCCGTTTGCTGGACGAAAAACCCGAGTTTCCGGGACCATGCTATCATGGTACCCTCACCTGAGACCAACTAACTCAGCCACTTTGTGAAAAGACACAAAAAATTCCTCGCGTCATTGACGGAATTCGAACTCGCCAAATTGTATATATATAATCTGTTTGTGTTCCTCTGTCCTTGCGCTCTTTGAACTTGTATAAATCAAAGCCTAAACAAGCTTTTGACCTGATTCCTTTTGCAATAGGTTTTATTTAGCAGTAAAATTGAGCAGCAAAGCGCATGCACTAGTTCTGGTCGTTAAACCAGGAAGAAACAGAAATGTTTCAGTTCTACAAATTGCAGCGTTTGGAGAACTTAAGCACCCGCGAGGTGATCTGATTGAGGTGTTTAAAGCTTTGAATGCTTTGAGCAAACTCAATACTGATGGGATTTTTCACCTTTCTCACACTATGAAGAGGCATAAATTCAAATTGAGGAAAGATGGTTGCGGAATATATGTGCAGAACTTTGCGTTCGGCCAATGGGTGATTTGTTGCTGGAACGAGTTTCCATCATTTGCTGGAAGTGGATATTTTGAATAAATTTAAGGAAGAACTAGACAAACTATTGGAGGTGATGGATAGGTGAAATGGGATTTTTTTTTATGCTGTATAAGCTTGCTTTCTTCTATCATTTGCCATTATTAATGCTAACACTAATAACCGTCTTCCCTGGTAGCACACTGCCCCACACTTGCTGTTATTCGAAACAATCCCCCGATTCGATACTGAATAAAAATTCATATTTTTTGGCCACTGTGTGTATGTATTATTGAATTCAAATTGGTATGTTTAATTCAAAAAAATAGCTTTAGCCGAAAAAAGGGACAAGACAGCGCCCCAAAACTATTTTAGGGACACCAGAAAATCACATTTAAAATTGGAACAATCCCTGAAAAACGCGATGTCTGGTAATTCCATTATAGGCAAACTTTAAAATATTCATTTTAAGACAGTTTCAAATGATTTAGCTTCAAATGCCCAGAGGGCGAAACGAAAAAAAAGAGGATGAATAACCTAACAAAATGGAGACTGAATAAACTAAATCAACCATGGAAATGACTGTTCAGAAGCACGACTGCGAAAGCCATCAAAATAGCAGATAGGTGAGAATAGGGAGTTTGTTGTGTGGTCTGATGAAAAGAATCGTTGGACCAAACGTGGTAGTTCCATTACAACCGTACAGCAGAAGTATTTCAAAACTTCCTAAAGAGAAGCAATTTTCCTGGAAAATGTGAAAAGGAAAGAAAAAAAGAAATGCCTTCCAGGACAAGAAAAAAAACTTGCATCAGGAAATGATAGTCCCAAAATTCTGTATTTATTACTGCTTCCTGTAACTTTGTGGCCCAATTCTATAGTATTAATGGCACAACTGACTTGAATATGACACTATGAGTGCCATATTCATTTACCTTTATATATACTTCTCATTTATTTATTATTTTGTTATTTAATTCAATTTGAGACTTTCGTTCATTTTCCGTCCGTTTTAAGCGTTCGTCTCTAAAACGGCCGGAAATACTACAAGCAAAAATTAACAGAACAGAGTATTGCTGAACACATAGTTTAGCAATTATTATTATTATTACTATTATTAGATGAATTCAATGGAAAAGTTCGGGGAAACACAAGCAATTGCTCTTGACATCTCAAAGGCTTTCGGTCGTGTTTGGCGTAAAGGTCTCCTAAACAAGCTTCCATCTTATGGTTTGCCAACTGTTTTTTGCAATTGGTTATCCAGTTTTCTCTCTGATCGCTCACTGAGGATGATGGTACATTGCTCTCTGTGTTCTAACTTTTCTATTAATGCTGGTGTCCCCCAAGGTTCAGTTCTTTCCCCCACTCTTTTCCTCTTGTATATTAATGACCTTCTTCCATTGACTGGAAATCCTATCCATAGTTTTGCCGATGACAGCACGTTGCATTCCACTTTCCATTTTGAGAAACCTTGCCTTGCTCAATCAACTTCAACTTCTTGAATATCCGCTACCAATTCCATGGAATTGGTAGCGGATTTGTAATATTGTAATATGCTTGTGAATTTGTAAATTTGTAATATGCTTGTGCCAAGAGAGAGCTTGTGCTCTCTCTTGGCACAAGCATATTACAAATATTGCTTCCTCTGCATCTAAAAAACTTTGTTTTCTCTTTCGCTCTCGGCGTTACATTTCCACCAAACAGCTGTTCACTCTGTACAAATCGCAAATCTGCCATACCATGGAACAGTGTTCCTACATTTGGGGCGGTGCCCCAAAACCACTCCCAGGCTTCTCGATTCCATTCAGAAGAGGGTAGTTAGGTTAATTAATGACTCCTCTCTAACATAGTCTCTCTAACATAATCTCTCCATTCGCTGTCTCATAGACGTACTGTTTCTGCTACATGCCTCTTCTACAGATACTTCCATGGGCACTGTACTTCGGAATTGGCTTCTATAATTCCCGCTCTCTCTTTCAAAACAGTCCAAACACGTGCCGCCACCAGCCAACATCCATTTACTGTCCAACTTCAAACTCACAGAACCAACTTTTCATCTTCCTCGTCGTTTATTCATTCAACTGCCGTTTTCGGAACAACCTTCCTTCGTACTTATTTCCTGAAAATTAGTCTTCAGAAGTTCAAGTCTAATGTCAACAAATATCTTATTTTATCTTCTCAACCTCCAACCCAAGCACTGTACTAAGTATAATACAAATAGTATTATAAAAATATAGTTAGGGAAGGACGTTATAGAATTAATCTAGTAATAAATATTGTAATAAATAAAAGTATGTATTTATAATATATTTAGGCCTATATTGTAGCTGTTATTTATTTATTATTTCTTTTCCCTTTCGTATATATTCTTGAAGGTGGCCTAATTCATGCAAATGCACCTGACAGATCCGTTCTGGAAGTACCATTAATGTTATATTTATTTCTCCATTAATTCTATAATTCTTTCCTTTTATTAAAATATTTGGCAGTAATGCATTCATTTACAGGGCACGTAAAAGCCTTAAGTGATAAATGCGACTGACATTAAGGGATTATTTTGCAACAGAATTACCTGCAACGTGTTATAATCTTGCTTTCTGCTTTGATTTCGACATATGCAACATCTGAAACATTTTACCATAAATAATCTCTTCTATTTTCAAACATCGTTGTACTTCAAATGTTACTCATTTGAAATACGTATTAAATTTTCGGTGGATATTAAAACATTGAGCCAAACTGCATATTGCCTGTAGTTATAATTAAAAAAAGAGAGTTAATCTGTTATTTTAATTACCATACCATATCTTTATGACGTAATAATTATATAATTCTAATTACCTCACACCACTGGTATTTATTAATGAACGGACAGCAGTTAGCAGCGATGACAAATCAATTCAGGCAGCATAGACAGCTACAAGATGTCAAATTAACTACAACACACAAGCAACCATTAAACATTTATTATACAGCGCCATCAAGCGACGGTTATATTTCAGCAGCGAATATTAAAGATTTAATATTAATTATTGTAATATTGCTTGGTTTTCTACGGCTAAGAATTACAGCTTGCCCATCGTTAATTCAGATCTTAATTACCAACGAATTAAATGCATCAGTTGGCATATCAAATTTAGATATCTGTACTTTATTCAATGTCTTTAAATAATTAGGCAAAACCGATAGATTTGCAGTAGTCTTATATTACGATTACAAATTACTGGTGCAGACCTTCCTAACCCTATGGTTACGTTCAGTAGAACGACAATACATCTCCTCGATGATTATGATAGATGGCACTTTATTTGCTACTTTCATCCTTCTGAACTGCAGTAATCAGTTTTGTTTTTTTCTTCGTACAGTTTCTGACATTTATTGATGAAATCGTGTGGTGTGAAACACGCATCTGATGGGCTCGCCACAGTGAGGTTTGGGATTGAAGATAATCTACGTAGTACGCCCTTAGCAATAACAGTACCAGTGAACAAATGTCATTTCGTTCTCCCAAATCGTTAGTAGGATCGTCTCGGTTTTGATTGAATGAATGCCATGAGCTGATTTTTATTTCCTCTTCTTCATTCATCTGCTGCTATATAGAAAGAAGAAAAATGAACATATTTTAATTTCTGCTTGCGTGTCCAACATTGTCTGTGTATTTGATTATGTTATCAAATCGGCAAAAAAGGTTGTAGTCTTCTAATTCTATTTCTACTCACGTTCCCCACATAATTTTATTTCTGTTCATTTAATAATCCGCCTCTGCACTTATTTACTGCATTAAATTCAACTTACTATGAAAATAGAGGTGTACTAAGGTTTATTATGGTTATTATCCGTAAGAATAATCCAAACACATGCACATGGTCAGAAGACTATGGGCCTGTTGACAATACTCTCTATCTCTGTCTCTCTCAGGGTTTTTTTCCCCCTGGTGCAGCATAAGCCTCGGGCTTCCTTGCACCATATGGCTAATAATAATAATAATAATAATAAGCTTGGAAAGTCTTCATGAAATATACAGGGTGTTTCAAAAATGATGGTCAATAATTCAAAGGTGAAAAGTACAAACTAAAATAAGCAAAAAAGTCCCAATGAACATCGGGCCGCAAATGAACAGTTTTCGAGATAATGCAAATTTTCTGTTAAGATCCGCCACTGACTATGGGAGCACTAATTTAGCAAAAGGCTGTTAATACTTTGCTAAGGGTGGTTTTATTAAACATAAGATAATACATTTTTAATTTTTGGTTTCAACACCACAGGATTTTATAGATGTTACATGTTACAGGATGTTCTTTCTAACACCCTTTCCTCAACATAACGTGTTATGTTTCTTGGTCTACCTGCTCGTACTCCATGTGCGAAGCGCCCGTGCTCTCTAAGGCGTTGATGTACCCTGGTGAATGTACGCCTGTTGGACTGCTTTCGGCTGGGAAATGCTTCTTGGTACAAACGTGCAGCCTCGAATGCACTGCCCATACTCTTCGTTGCTCTTTCCATGTTGACTGTCCTTTGACAAGTACTAGTATGGTTGTTACGTCTCAGAGCATTGAGAGAGGGGAAACGGAAAGAATAAGCATAACCTAATCTAAACAAACATGTCAGTAAAAAAAAAAGTAAAGTGCAGCCATTATCAACCCACTGCAGGATGGAAGCCTCATCAACAATTCATGCTGAGGGAAAATGGACCATAATCTGCCACGCTGGTCCAGTGCGGGTTTGCAGATCGACCGTATTCAGCAGTCAGGGGCTTGAACCCCGGTCTACTCAAAGAGCGTGTGCTACTGCACTCCCGCTCCTGCCCACTCGGCTACAGAGGAATCCCATGTCAGTGGTGGATCCCAACTCTGTACAGTTCACATTGTTAGTGGTGGATCCCAACTAGAAACATGTAATATCTCGAAAACGATTCACTTAAGGATCCGAGTTTACTGGGCTTTTTTTTTTTAATATTGTAGTCTGTACAGTTCACCTTTAAATTATTGACCATCGCTTTTGAAACACCCTGTATAACAAATTAATACAGAAATTTAATAACGGAATAAACTTATATTAATATACAGTATAAGCATGAGTTGAAGTAATGCCGGAAATTACAATTCAGATAGAGTCTCGAAAATATACACAGATAATGTTCAAAAGGCACAAATAAGGGGCATAACTTTAAATTCTGCTTCCCCCCCCTCTCCCAACCAGTGCTCTTTTACAACCATAACTATTCAATCTAGCCCTTTGCCCTTTCGGTCCCTCACCCTTTGCGGTGGTGATCTCCGGCTGATGATCTTTCGCTACCGGCACAACCACATCATTTTTTTATATAAAATTTGCTTGCGACCACCATTGAAAATCGCTTCAAGATTACAAAACAACTATGGCAGTGGAAGACACGAAATCTACACTGTTAGTAGATTTCCCCTCTTCCGTCCCTTTTTGTGATCATAGTCGATTCGATTTTATCAGCGAACCAGAACTTCCCTCTCGCACTCAGAAAGTCCAGCCAGAACAAGCATTGTTTTACAAAATGTTCAGCTACAAATATGGACACTCTCATTCTTGACTATTGGCCTTGGCTTAAATGCTACGAAAACAGAGTACATCCCTTTTACCAACAAATGAAGGAAAAATTACATACATACAGATGCCTATAGATGCCACTTCTTTCAAAATGGTTCAAGGCATTTTGAAAGAAGTTCTTTTAGCCTGAAATGCCAAATAGTCAAATTTTCTGGAACGATACTACTCACTGAAGCCGTGCAATGTGTGTGTTTATCCAGTTTAACCTTACGTCTCAATCATTTCGGCATCAGCATCATTGTCGTGTCTTAATAGCTTCATCACACTAGAAAAATAAAAGTAACAAGAAAACTCTTCCGTATCTCTAAAAGCATACGTTTTAAACAAGCACTCGATGCCCCCTGGAGCTCGTATTGTGACAACAGCTCATCCTAACTTTCTTCAGTCACCCCGCTGGGTGAAAGATTCGAGCTTTACGGGTTACAATGTATTTTTCCTTACAATAGTACCAAATTATTCAAAGAACAGAATAGCAAATACTCTCTGTATTTCGAGACTCATTTAAATCAGAACTTCGGTTCGTTAATTAGTCTTCACGACACTTGAAGCATTAACTACAAACATAATAAAACATAATATTCAAATTCTCTAACCCCGTGAGAACTGCAAATTCTTTAACTCCATCGGGAAGAACGAGTCGCTACGTGAAGACAAATCTTACAAAATCAGCATAATCGAGAAAATGTCTACCCATCTGTAATTCTAATGAATTCTCGTAAGGTTGAATATGGTCGAGATCCTTCTCAAGAAAAGCTGATAAATCGAATGACGTTTCCATCGTGCGCTCATTTACTATAAGTAGATCGACATCTTCGTTCATTCGGCAATTATCATTTATAGGTTCATTTCCCTTAACATTTCCTTAAGCTAATGACTTATGGACTTTTGTTTTTGGTGGTGATAGTTTTAGGACGTGGCAACACCTTGGGCTATCTATAATGCACTGCGTGCATTTTGTCATATAACTGTGAATTTACAGACAGATTTCCTTGTTGTTAGTTGAAAAGAAACCCGAAATAATTTACGAGGAAAAATCCTAACCCGAGATCAACTAATTAAAGCCCTAATTGAAGAAATCATAAGCGTTCTTCCAGTCTCCGACGGGATTTGAATCCAGACCTCTACAAACGATTGATAAATCGAGAAGCCAGAATACTGTCAGGACTGAACTCTTATGTTTTTACAGACTAAGATTGTGTTTTTAAATTGTGCTATCCAGAGGAAAAATTTGCAAATTTGTGAACAGCGGATTGTAAATTTCAATTTCATAAAATAAAAAATAACAAAACTTGTGTACAGCACCAAACTATGATCTAAATACATTCGTTGTATAGAAGAAAAGAATATATTTACAATTATTTTTCCCCTTCTTTCTTTCATCTTTTTCCTCTTAGATTCTTTTCGTCTTTCTGTGGTCTGACTTGTGGTCTATTTAAGCCTTAAAATTAATCTTTTTTTCCATCTACAGGTCCTCATATAACCCAGTTTCATAATTTCATTAGAAAGTCTGAGAGGCCTCTGTGAGGGTGGTTTCTTCACTTGTTACTCGCTTGGAAGGTGTTCGAGTCTTCTCGACGACTGAAGGAATTTCTATAGCTCTCTTCAATTGAGGCTGTAATTAGTTGATCTCGTGATTAACATAATATGCTGCGTTAATATTCACTTTCCTTGGTTTGTTCACAGCATAATTGCTTCCAATTTTATAAAAGTATTCGGAGGTTAAATATCTTTAAGATTACGCTTTCCGAAACTTTTGCTGAACTTTGGAAAGAAATGCGTTTCAACGTCTGTGATATTAAATTTGAAGTAAGATTGCATTTCATATAACCAGGCACATTTTCAGAACCTTAAAATCTTTGGCTGACAGGTCTTACAGATGCTCATATTCGCAATCAAAAATTTTAAGCGGATGGCAAAGAATGTTTAGAATTCCAGTTTCATGTTAGAAATTTTCAAGGTTTAATATGTTTGTATCAAAAGATTTATCCTTTCTCAGCAATTTTCCAGGCGCTCTTCGTTTTCAATGAGAGTAAAGAGATTTACAAGAGAGAGAGAGAGAGAGAGAGAGAAATGCGCCGATCTTTCAAAACGTTTTCGACCTAGTTGCCTTTATTTATTTTTTCTTTAAATCCCATTATTTTTTGATTATTTTTGCTGTTTCAAAAGAATTCACGCGCGTGGTGTTTCCTTAAAAGATCAGCCCTAAGAGAGTTGACGTAGTGTTTCCTTCACGGAACAGTCAAATAACTTAATAACTTAGTATTGCACTTAGAAGAATTCTCAGACACGTCACAATGACGTTATTGCCAGTGAATGAATTTAAGAAAAAATTAAGTTGGCAAAGATCTGGTGAATTGAAAAAGGGATGCGCTATATAGACACCAAAAAAAATTTAAAAAGTCGTTCCGGTTGAGTCCTTTCTAATTATCAAACCTATTCCTAATTTTTTTTTTAAATTAAATTTTGAAAACGGCTAATTTTATTCATTTATTGAAATCTTTAATTTCCTATTATTTAATTAAAAATTTAGATTCATTGAACTTCCAGGTCGGTAATTACCAACCAAGAAAATGGCAGAGATATTTTTATAAAATTGTGCTTATACACTGCTCGACAAAGAACGTATAGAAAACGTGGTGTAACTCGTGCAGCTTTTGATGAAGCGGAACAAAATTTGGTATGGCGGTGTACCAGAGAATAACCATGAGATGAGGAGACAGCGAGAAACTTCTGACAGGTATAAGGGACATTTATAGGGGTTCTATAAGAATTACCAAAAAGGTTACATTGCAGAAGTCGATACAAGATGTTCGAAAATGCAGTCACATGACCTCAGTACGCCGCATGATCCTCTCCAAAGGCTAAACAGGCCTGACAGCGAGGAACCATGCTCGATATAAGGGTGTCTACAAGATTCTGCAGCAACAGATCCCATTCTTCCACCAGCTCAGAATCTTAGCTAACCAAGTGACCGAGGAGTTGGCTGTCGGTGTGCAATGTGACGCTCAAGGGCGTTCCATATATGTTCGATAAATTAAATCTGTGATCCTGCTGGCCACTGCAGTCGTTAGATATCTTCAGTTTCAACTGCCTTCAGAATACTGAAGATAGTGATACATCACTTCATAATTTATTAGTAGCTTTCCATTTACAACTTGCAGGGCTAAAGTGGAGACGTTTCTACAATTTATAGATATAGTAAGTAGAAAAAAGCGCTGTGCTTGTATTATACATTTTTTTACTTGACTATTTGTGATAAGATAGCCCCACGCTGCAGCATAACATATTATGGGAATAAAGCTTTAAAGTATCAGGCTTATTACCCCAGACACATTTTGAAATTCTAATTATTTTCACTGTAAGTGCCTTAATTTTTTGAAGCAAACATTTAGCATGAATAATGAAATTAAAGAGGTCATAATCCCTAAATATTTATAAAATCTTTCAATTTGAATAGCATTGTCATTGAGTCTAATATTTGGTAGCCTGTTCAAGTTTAAATATCCCTTCAGAAGCATCTGTACTGTCTTAGATGTTGACATTTGTAGCTTATGAGTAAAATTGTAATTGTCGTCCGAATAACGTAAGTATATGGCAATATTTCTTACAGATTGCATCAGATAAGACATGCGTAGGTGATGACGTAATATTGCATCAGTTGTTACTTTCAGCTATATAAGCACGCTCTGCAAGAGTTGCAGTCGTTCCTTGCTTGTGTCAGGATGGCGAGTTACGTGCAGTTGACGCCATGAAGAAAGAGTGCTATTGTTGCTTTACGTGAGGAAGGATGTTCTTCCCGTCATATTGCTTATAGAGTGTCTTGTAATCAGCCGACAGTCAGTAAATTTCTTTCCAAAATCAAGAATACTGGTTCTGCGGATAGGAAAAAAGGAACCGGACGCAAACGAGTCTCTACGCCAAAACAGGACCGCGTTTTGACGCGCTTATGCCTTAAAAACCGTAAAGCTTCTTCGTCTGAGCTGAAAAGAGAATGGGAAGAACATACAGGAGTGGTAGCAAGTGCAGTAACAGTCAGAAGACGTCTCTTCAAAAATGGACTTGTAGCCCGTCGTCCTAAGAAGAATCCCCTCCTCACACAAAAAATGAAAAAGGCCCGATTAATTTGGTGTAAGTAAGGAGCATGTCAAATGGACCCCCGAGCAGTGGAAATCAGTTATTTTCTCGGATGAGAAGAAATTCAACCTGCATGGCTCTGATGGAAGACAAACGATTCACTAGACGTGGTGAAGAATACCATCCAGACTGTATGGTGCCTACGGTGAAATTCCCTACCAGCCAAATGATATGGGGATGCATTTCGTATCACCTGCAGTTTATAAAAGGTTACGTAAATGCCAATGGATACCTGCTATATTGGAAGGCAAATTGCTGCCAACCATTAGAGACCATTTCAACCTGCCAAGTAACTGCATCTTGCAGGACGACTCTGCTCCTTGTCATCGGGCGAAAAGTGTAATTAGTAACTTCTGTCGTTTAGCTTCATTTCTGCATTAGAGGTTCGACAGTAATGTGTTTACATTTGTTACAGGTGAAAAACTGGTTGGAAGAACAGTCCATTACAACTGTTAGCTGGCCAGAAAACAGCCTGGACCTGAATCTTATAGAGAACTGTTGGCATAGTGTGGAATCTGCAGTTGCTAGGAAGAAACCAAAGACCCTTCGTGAACTTTAGGAAGCCATAATTCGTGTTTGGAACCACGAACTATCAGTTGATTATCTTCAGAAATTGACCTTGTCAATGTCTCGACGGTGTGCTGCTGTCATCAGGGCCAGAGGCGGTTCAACTAAATATTAGTTTGCACCTGGTGAACTTTTCATTTTGTTTTCCATTTAAAATGATAAACTGAAGCAAACTGAGGGCTTCTGATAACATTTCAGCCACAATTGTCGTGTTTACCAAAACTGTTGTATAAAGGTTGCAAATGCTCATTTTGGAATATTTTGAGAGCACCTGTCAAATATTACTTAGCTTTGCCTTAACCATTAATAAATATCTTTTGTTTATATTTCTATTTGTGATGCTAGTCATTAATGTAACATACTTTCGCGAAAAAGGGTTAGAAATGTGAAATTCCTAGGTGATGCACTTTCTTTGAACACCAGTGAATATACTGCGGTACCGACTCTATTATCTCACATGCACATGTGCCAATAGCTCCCCCCTCAGACAGTCAGCAGCAACCTGCAACAGTGTTCAGTATTCTTAATTCCATCCTGATGAGACGACGTGATAGCTTTTCAAACTTTTCAATTCACAATTTATTTTTTACCCCTTTATATACAAAACGATGAGTCAAAAAAGGAAAGGGGTGGAGCTACTAAACGTAAATGGCTTACATTAGAAAAAAAAAACTTGATAATATCAATTGCTATGAAGATGGTTCATCTAAAATCGCACGGGAAAATGGAATGAATGAAACATCAGTGCGAACGATTATTCGAAAGAAGGATCAGTATAAAGAGCAGAGAGTTTCTACAGCATCTTACATGATTAAAGTGATAACTAAGCAGAGAATTTCGCTGTTGATTAATATGGAACCTATCTTTTATTAATGTGGATAGAAGATTGCAATTAAAAGAGAATTCCTTTGAGTCAAAACATCATTCAAGCAAAAGCCATGAGCCTTTATAATGCGCTGAAGGAAAAAGAAGAAAATGAAGAGGAGAGTAAAGAAATATTTACAGTCGTGGTTGGTTTTTTCGCTTTAAATACCGTGTTGGGGTTCACAATGTTCGTATCTTAAGTGAAAGTGCGAATGCAAACAAAGATGCTGCTGCAAGATTTCCCAGTGAATCGAAAGACATCATTGAAGAAGGTGTCTACAAGGACGAATAAATTTTCAAGGCTGACGAAACTGAACTGTTCTGGAAAAAATACCCTCACAAACTTTTTTAGCTGAAAATGAAAAAGTCCAACCTGGATATGAACCATCAAAAGATCGTTAAACACTTTTGTTGGGTGGAAACTCATCTGGGGATTTTAAATTGAAGCCTCTACTCGTGTTCAGAGCAGAAAACCCAAGAACTCTAAAGGATTGCGTAAGAAGCACATTGCCCGTAATTTGGCGATCCAATAAGAAAGCATAGATTACAAGAGAATTGTTTACAGAATGGTTCACAAATTATTTTTGTCCGACAGTTGAACGTTACTGCAAGGATGGAGTTCAAAATTTTGTTGCCTTTAGACAATGCACCAGGCCATCCACCTTAAATTTCTGATCTCAATGAAAATGTAAAAATATGCTCTCTTCCAACTAACAGAACGTCTCTCTTACAACCCATGGATCAAGGCGTAATTGCCACATTCAAGGCGTATTATCTGCTGCGAACTTTCTCTCAAGCGATTGAAGCTTCAACAGGAGTGGAATCATCATCTTTAAAAACATTTTGGAAAAATTATAACATCAGGAATGCGATCGAAAATATATCTGAATCGTGGCTAGAAATCACTGCCAATACGTTCTATTTGGCAACATGTTTTGCCCCATTTGGAAAATGATTTCACTGGTTTTGAATCAAATGCGACAATTACCAAAAATATTTTGAAAATCGGAAAAGACTTGGGATTCTAAACTTTGGACACTGCCAATGTACGTGACTGCATTGACTCATACGCAAGTGATTTAGATGGAGCAACTTTCCTTAAAATTGGCGAGAAACTGCATATGAAGAAGAGGAAAACAATTTCGAAGTGGATAACACTGAAGTGGCACCAAAATAATTTTCAACAGAACAACTGGAGAAAGTTTTTCGGGGGGTTGACATGACCTGCAAGGCGTTTATGAATGGAGGTCTGAATGTTGAACGTAGCATCAAGATACGGAAAATTTTACAAGATGGGATTTGATGCTACAAAGACTTGTAGGCCGAAAAAAAGAAGAGACGACTTCACCAGACTTCATTATTGAAATATCTAAATAAATAATAAAGCTTTTTTCTCATTTCTCAGGATGTTACCTTTCATTAATAAAATTTTTGCAATATTTTTTTTCAATCCTTTTAATTGGCTATCAAGAGCAAATTGTTTATAGATTTATTATAATTTGTTTATAGACTGCTTCTCTGGTACGCATTCAATTAAAACTCATTATAATTATACCTCAATCAGCACGGTTCACACAATACGAAACAATTTCAGTACCAATTATCAGTAATTGGTGTAGTTATAGTAGGTTCAGTTTTAGGAGCATCAGCGACTAAAGCCTATTTTTCTATGTATATGATCTGTTCTGTGGTCGATTTTCTGTTTACTGGACGAAAAACCCGAGTTTTCGGGAGGGAAAACCATGCTACCCTCGCTTGAACCCGACTAACTAAGCCGCGTTTTGAAAAAGGCCCACAAAAATTCCTGACGTCATTGAACGGACTCGAACTCAAGTCTTTTCCACCGGATGTAGGGTGGACTACAATTCTACCAACTGTGCTACACACGAGGGCTCATTAATGATGTGTATATGTATCAATTTATATATGCCTTTATATATATTTATGTACGTATTTATGTATGCATCTATTTATACAAATAGATACATACACCCTGGTAATATATACGCCCCTCTAGCTGGAAGGATGTTCAGGAGCAGAACCTGTAATGTACATTAAGAATAAACAGTATTGGAAAAAAAGAAAAATAAAGAAATTTTACACATCGCAGCTACGTCAAGTATAATACATCATCAAAACTGGAGCGAGACAGTGCACAGTACCTTTCTATCGTACAAACTGGAATGAAAAAGTTTGCCCGTTCTTCACGTTATTCTAAAGGAGACGACAGTACACGGTTAAATAGACTACACATTATGAAATTAAGAAAGATAAAGTTTAGAATTCAAAGTATATACAGATACCAGTCGAAAGACCATGAAATAATGAGTTTCATTCCTGGACGAAAGAAGTGACAGCTACAGACAGTGCTTTAGAGAAAACCCGAGTTCGAATTTGATGATAAGCAGATGGAGCCTGTTTTGTACGTCTTTAATAACTTTTATGTAAATTATATGAATGTAAATATTTACGTAGTGTGGAATCTAAGGACTTTGAAATTCACCCGCATGTTTTATCTTTGGAACTTTTCGTTCATAAGTATATATTTTTTTGGAGTTATCACAGCGACGTCGTCTAGACCTGTAATCGTCAACAAGCTACAATAGTTTCAGTTTCAAAAAAAGTAGTATATGAGGTCGCCTTTCAACCTTGCAGAAAATCCATACATGTGCACAAGTTGTTACTACACTGTCAGGATTTCCAACAGTATTCACCAAGATGCATTCAGTGACAGATCCAGTGGGGTGGGGGATTGGGGTGACTGCACGCCAGAGCCTGAGTAAATTGGAACAAATACTGTGTGCTTTATGATATAAATTCATTTTTCTTCAATCACGCATACCATCGTCATTATATCGCCCGTCACCCTTCCAGAAAACCAATCTGGATCCTATCTGGTTGCCTTTCATAATCTACAAAAACTCTTCAAGTTCTAAGGTAACTTCTTATCTTATCTTACATTAGGTTAATAGTGCCTTAAATTCCAAAGCGACTAAAGCTATGAAGCCACAGTTTATTATATCTGTCATGGCGTTCATTCTTCGGTCGATTTCCTGGAAGAAAAACCTGAATTTTCGGGAAAAAATCAGGTAACCCTCGTCTGAGGCCGACAAATTCAGCCAACCACGTTGCAAAAAAAAGCCCATAAAAATTCCTTGCTCCATTGATGTTATTCGAAAGCAGGCACCCAGTGTAAAAATTGCAGCCAGTGTAAAAAAAGTGTAAAAATCTTTTGCACCCAGTATAAAAATCCTCACAAAATAATTTGGAAATATAAATTCCGTAAAGCAACTGTGATTATTGTTTTTAAATTTCTGTACTTTTATCTTTATTGGGTTTAATTATATCATAGACAATTTGTTTTAAATGTAATTTTTTTGAAGTTAAAAAAAAAAGAAAAAAAAAGGAAATACTTATTGATGACTGTCCAAAATAAAAGAATACATTTAAAAAAATAAACAAACAAACAAACAAAAAAACTGAGAGAAATCAGACAAACAACCCAGGCAGTAAGACATCAGTTTACCATATTTGTACCTATTTTGTTTTCAGTTTGCCCTTATCGGTAGCACAGTTGGTAGGATTGCTGTCCTCCCCCCACCGGGTGGAAGACATCAGAGTTTCAGTCCCGTCGAGGAGAGGAGAAATTTTTAAGGGGTCTTTTTCACAACGTGGCTGAGTTAATCAGTCTCAGGCGAGGGTGGCATGGTTTTTTGTTCCGGACACTCGAGTTTTTCGTCCAGCAAACAAAAAATTGACCTCAGAACACACGCAATTTGCAGACAATATGCATGGAACAATATGACTTTAGTCGCTGATGTTCCTAAAACTGTACCACAATAATGATAATAACAGTTTTCAGTTTCCTACTTTATTGGATGGAAAACAATGAAAGTATGCGATCTTTTTCCTGAAACCGACTAACTCGGCCACAGTGTTGAACAAGTCCATAAAACTTCATCCCCTTTTTGATGATGACGCAATATGGTCTAAGTCACTGATGCACCTAAAATCGACAACAAAAACTCGTCTGACAGGACCCGAATACCCTTCTAGGCTGTAACTGTGCTGAGCCAGCTTTTAATAAAAAGGAATAAATGGATATTAGTAATAATGATAACATCATGAAAAGGTTAAGACAGGTTATGATTAATATACATGTTATTAAAATACCCTGTATATTAATAATAAAAATAAAATCAGTACTTTTCTTAAATTTTAAGAGTGTATTTTGATATATTCACTTGTATTTTCTGCTATCTTTAAACTTACATTTTTTCAATTAGAACCATTAATCAGAAGAATTAAAAGCCGATTATTGGCATCTGCCATCTACTAAATAAGCTTATATTTGCAGATCGAATATTGACTTGATTCTTACAGACTTGACCTCGCTCTTACAACGCACCCACTCGCTAAAATTACGATGCCACCAATGACTACTAATAGTCTTTAGAATATAAAAAAGTAAAATATAAAGTTAAGTGCATCAAGATATAAAAGAAACAACAAATAATTATTTTATTTATTTATTTCTAAATATTTATCGAATATCACGCAGTCACTGGCAAATCACACAGATGCATAAAAAGAAGTTCATAACAGTTCATCAATCCATAAAATTTAATGCATAAGTGTCCTTACTGTAAGTATTTGAAACAAGCCAAAGTTTGTATGGGGGGGGCATCATCATACATTACCTATTGGGAAATCCCTCATGTCTCAGATTGTGAAAGCCTGTCACTAATACTTGGATTAAGTCACACTTCCCCAAAAGAGAAGTCTGTTGTATCTCATTCTTAGTTAAGTATCACCGTTTTGCTGTGGTTGGCCCCTCATTCGGTGGATAAGTAATTCGCAATGAAGTACACTATAGACAAAACAAACTAAATTGATGCTTCTTTGGGAAAATTATTTGTTAACCTGGTACAATAATCATAATTTTCACTTATTTTTTTCACTAAAGCAAAATTGCTGCTATTATATACATAAATAAGATTCAACGCTTTCTTCCGAAAATGCCAAAAACTATTAATCACAAAGCTTTACTATGGTGATTAATATCAATAGAGATTACTCTTCAAATTGGGCCAACGTAAGAAGTGGAGTCTCCCAAGGATCGGCACTGGGACCACTGCTTTTTCTGATTTTCTTAAATGACATCGTAGAATGGATAGAGTGCGCGATGGTAAAATTTGAAAATGATGTCAAGATCGGGAGTACAGTTAATGATCAGCGCCAAGCAGCTCATCTTCTGGATAACTTAGGTAGAATGGTCAGAAAAGCGCAGCTAGGTTTTAGACAGGTGACAAGAAAATCTCATGGTGTCCTATTGATGATTTATTGCACATTGCCTTGTAGAGATAGGAAGGCTTTAATCCTACGGTATAAGGCAACGGTAAGATGAAGATCGCACCTGAAAGAGAAAACAAGACATCGAGCTTTTTGAAAGGGTTAGAAGATGAGCAACGCGCCTGGTGAAATCGGCGGTTTCCATCTGAAGAAAGACTTCGAATATGTAGGCTGCAGAACTTGTAAACTAGACACCTTAGAGAAGATTTGATTGGGGTGTATAAGGTTCTCAGAGGGGACAGGTAAATGAACGAGGGTGAAATTTTCACTGGTATAAATGATTCCAGAACTATGAACAATTAATTCAAATTACAGGAAAAGAGATTTAAACTGGATTTCAGGAAGTTTTCTTTTGGCCAGCGTTATTTAGTTGATTATTGGAATAAGTTATCTCCATGGGTGGTTGACGCTGATAGCTTGGGGAGATTCAAAGGTTAGCCGAATAGCCACTTACGTGAGGAGGAAATCAAATACAGTAGGTCGTTTATATATTTTTTTCCCTCGCTTGTGCAACAAAAAGTTTTGGGCTTCCTTGCATAATCTAACCAATACTAATATTAACATTCAGTGAATATCTTCTAGTTATTGCTGGAAATGTAAGTGCTCACCTTCTAATAAAAGACTTCCAAATTGTCTTAACTAATTCAAGACTTCTGAAAGACAATTGCCATTTCTATTTTCCAACTTTAAATATTTCGATTTTCTTGCCATCAAACATTGACGTGTAGTATGTGATTTACAATAAATTAATTGTTGATACCATAGAGGTTAGATTTTGTACCTTATTACTCTTACTACTCACGCATTACTTATAATTATGTAAACAAGTTTTTCTTCTGTGTCTACCGATGATTTTTTTTATTTAATTCAATCTGAAATCTGCTGAACATGCCAGAGAATAGATCTGAGCGCCTATTTCACTGTTGCCTCGTTCCTCGGTAAATCGAAATTGTGAGAGTAAATTTAATTAGCTGGAGAACGTTGAAAATGTTACGTTGGTCCACGTCACTAATCTGTAACTTTCCATTAACTCCCTTACCACCCTTCCCAAACAGCAGTTTCTCTAAACATAAATAAGCCTCCTTCTTGGCATTAATATAGATCCTTGCATCTTCTATGTTCAAACAAATTCCATTTTTACAAAATAAATTACGTTTACCAACTGGAGCAGGCCACACTAGGATTATTAAAAGAAAAATTACCCGAAAGCCTTGAAGAGACTCAACAAGGTGTGAATGCAAATAACAGTACAGAGTTTACAAAATTTGATATTCAGCACAGTAGGACCCAGAAACAAAGAACGAAAGTATAGAAATTTACCTTGCAATTTCCACTGTCAATTATCTCTAAAGTCGATTGACTCTGTAGTGCAGTTGAAAATATAATATAATTTATTTTAAACAACTCACTCTATGTTGCACTGGATATAATATGTTTGTAAATTGCGTGTGTTCCGCGGTCGATTTGCTGTTTTCTGAACGAAAAACCCGAGTTTCTGGGTCACTAATAAGTGACCCAGAAGTATGAAGTATGAGAAAATAACCATACTTCATCCCTTCCTCGCTTGACACCAAATAACCAGCCACAGTGTGATAAAGGCCCATAAAAATTCCTTGGGTCATTGACGAAATTCCAACCAAGGTTTTTTCCACCCGGTGTGGGAGGACAGCGATTACACCAACTATGCTACCCAGGAGGGCTTTGAAATGGAAGTTGATTATATGTTCAGAATTACAGTATTTTTTCTTATGATATTACTTCAACGAAACGATTATCGCCTCATTTTTCTTGCACACAAGCATTAATTTCTTTTCATCTACCTGAAACAAATTTGTATATGCAATAATCACTGTGTGATTACAAATTAAACTGGGACTCGGTACAAAGTATTTGTGTTTGAGAAATGAGATATTCGTTTCTTGAGCTAGCTAAAAGGTGCTTCCCTTCACATAGAGAGGCAGCATTAATTTGAATACTGAGTATTCCACCGCCTTCACGATTTGCATAAGTTTTTCATTACTCTACTTGAAATAATAGGCACTTCTTAATTGAGAAGAAGCAGCTATTTTTACCTTTACAATTACAACACCCACAACTCTTTAGCAACGATGAAACTTTTAAAGATCTTTCATCATGAAGTTTATCGTGACGACTTTTCCTGTGCTAAGGAAAAGAAACTCACGCCCTTTTAAGCGTTTTTATGCTTAAAATATTCATTTTATGCAGTCTCTTAAAACCTACCCAACTAGGCTATAAGTTTAACTAGGCTATGTTAACCAAGCATCGAATTGAGGACAAAGTAGCAAAATTTCGGCAAACTATTGCAAGAGATCATCGTTTGAACCTCAGAACGATGGCTGATGAGTTGGAAACGAATAAAGAGAGGATTCGTTAAATTATACATGAAGATTTGGAGAAAAGAAAGGTCTGTGCAAAATATGTGCTGCAAAGTCTCATGGATGAGTAAAAGCAATGAGGAATGTTATCGTGCAAAGACTTCATCCACACTTATCAAGGCCGCCCTAATTTCCTCGACGAATTGTCACTGAAGATGAGCGTTGAGCTTTTCAGTACGATTCAGAGACGAAGTGTCAGAGAATGCAGTGGACTTCAAAATCATTATCAAGGCCCAAAAGTTTTGTTTACAGAAGTCCACGATGAAGACGACGCTGATCATGTTTTTCGACAAATAGGGTGGGATTCACAAGGAATTAGTACCTGAAAGGGAGAAAGTCAATGCTACGTTCTACTTACAGGTGCTTCAAAGATTATTGAAGCACATTTGCCGGGCGAGGTTACGATTTCGAGAAAAAGGCAGCTGGTTCTTGTTGCACGATAATATCCCCTCTCTCTCTTTGCACTTGTTGTGAAGACATTTCTCACGAAAAATGGCCTTTGTATGCAGTTCAACCATCTAGCACCAGCGGACCTCTCCCTCTTTCCCAAGAAGAAAACTGCCCTCAAAGGACAGAGATTTCAGGATGTTAAGGACTTAAAGAAAAACGTAACCGCCTAATTGAACATAATCGCTTTGGACGACTTTAGTAAGTCTTTTCAGAAACTTTTAGATCGAGTAATAAGTGCATTCAATCAGGTGGTGATTATTTTGAATAAAAATAAAACCATTTTGAGCTCCTTCACTTTGTATTCTTTTTATTGCACCAGTCCGGGAACTTTATTGCCACGCCTCGTATTTTATATGAATAGCTGTTTCAGATCAGAACTGCCTCTTCTCGATTTTTCTTTCCAGACATCATAAGTGCTTTCTACTTAGTTCAAATCGATGGATCCGTCTTTATTTTCTGTAAGCGACGGATAATCACCTTATGGATAATAAAAATAATAAAGGATAAATAAAAATAATGACGTATAATAAAAATAATAAATATTACAAAATAGAATAGTTAGTGTACTTTATATTTGGAGTTAACTACTTTAAATCTTTCTACAATTTCTCTTCAGCCATCAAGTTTCATGAAGAGTAATATGTGAACTATCATTACAGATAACACACTGGTGTGCAAAACTTAAGGACCAACACTATTTCTAAAGGTTACAACCACAAAATCTTTACTTAAGGTACTCTTTACTGATGAGAGGAGATTCAGTCTCAGCAGCGATTCTGGATGTCGGTTAATCTGGCAAGAGATTAGCACACGGTATCACCCCGCAAACATCACTGAAAGGGATCGATATGGCGATTGAGGTGTTATCTTGGATGGACGTACACAACTCCAGATACTGGAAGGCGGTACTGTAACCGGTGCACGCTACTGTACTAAGGTAATCCTTCCCCATGTGCCTCTGTTCCGAGGTCGGAACAGACCCGAGTTCGTGTTTATGGATGATAACGACACACCCCATCGCACTGCAGCTGTTGATATGCTTTTCGAAAGTGAAGACATTGTTCGTATGGATTGGCCTGCCCGTTTCCTCCCCCCCCCTCCGATCTAAATCACATTGAACACAATGGGACGCTCTGGTGAGAAGCCTAGCGGCACGTCCACACCCACCAGAAAATGATCACCGGCTTAAGATGGCGCTGACAGAGGAATGGACGATGTTACCGCAAGAATTTATCAACAACATTGTTCTGAGTATGGACAGGCGGTGCACAGCCTGCATCGACATTAGGGGTGGCCATATCTCTTACTGAGGACCACCTCTTCCCTTTGTTCCATCTTTGGCTGTGATGTATCAGCAGAGCTCGTCGAAACTGAAGACCAAATGTTGCGCCACTGCAACAGAAATTCTCAGCTCCCACGGAAGTACAATATCAGCTGTGACTGTACCAAATCGTCTTTGCCAATAAGAGCTTCACACTCGCCAACAAATAGTGTGCGTTCAATGGTCGCGCGTCCCATCAGAACTCTCAAGAGAGCATCAGACTATCAAATCCTGTTTATTAATGGGTCCATGTCCAATATCAGATTGGTGGTCTGGAATGATAGTCAGAATGAGGCGTCAACCTCAGCTGTTGGCTGATTTTCAGTGGACCGAAAATTAGCCTACTCGATTCTTGTAATAGTATAAAGGAAATATGGTAAGACGGCTTTTTTTTTTTTTTTTTCATCAATCAAAATAAAAAATTATAAAAATAGAATCAACAGAATATTCATACAGTTCCCATTCCCACGAGGTTACTCTCAAGTTCCGTTTTGCATTTAATCAGAATCACTGCTTAAACCACATTGGGAGGCAACTTATTCCAGTGTTGAAACCAGTTGCCCATAGATGAACTTCACGAGATCCAATATCGGTTTTTCCTTGAGATTTTATATTTTTGCCCCTGGTTCTTATTTCACCGAACAGGAATTCCTCATTCATTTTAGTCAATGCACTGCATTCAGAAGCACCTTATATACCTCAGACAGATTTCTTCTTAGATTTCTAGTGGTAAAACTAAGCAGCCCACACCTTTTAATCCATTCTTTATATCTGAATCGATTTGCATTCATCACAAAACTGGTTGCCTTTCTCGAATTCTCACCAGACGGTCTATGTTTTTTTTTGCGTGTGACCTGCAGACCTAAAAGCAACATTTCAAATACTGTTTAAACATCGTCTTGTACAGAAAAATAATGACATCTTCTCGCTATTCGCAAAGATCATGTAAATCATGAACAGAAAAATATATGTTTTCGTAGCCGCCTGTTTACATTTCGGGGAAAATTTCATGTCAGCTTTAATCGTAACACCCAAGTCTTTTTCGTCTTAACCCGCTCTTAGCTTCTCTCCCTCCCCCGTCTTATACTAGATTCCAGGATTTCTGTTACCCAAAAGCATAAACTTACTTTTAGAAGCACTAACCTTTAGTTGCCACTTATCAGACCACATATGCAAGCGATCCAAGTTGACTCATGCCCTGGCTCGAATTTTTAACGACCCGCCACGTCTTCAAATCATCAGAAAACTTTGAAGGCTTAGATCAGCTTTCGTTGGATACCCTTGTCAATCTCATTTATAAAATTGGAAATAGGAGGGAACCCAACACTGAACCCTTTGGAATGTTTACCCTGAAAATTGGTCGTTCATTACAACCTTCTGTCTCTTATTTCAGTCGACCTGTAATCCAGAGCAAGATCTCACAAGTAACTCCAACTTCTTTCAGTTCATATAACAGCCTTCCATTCAACTGTCCTGCATTCAACTGATTAATGACTACATCACAGTAATTTACTAGACTGGTCAGGAATGACCTCCCCTTAAAGAACCTATGCTGGAATCTAATAATAATGATATTGAAGATTCCATTTATCTCCAGATGGTTCTGAATGGCATTCTTAACCACAGACTCCATGATCTACCCTACCAGAGAAGTCAACTCCTTGGCCTATCGTTACCTATTTCCTTTTTGGCACCGCCTTCGTGGATGGGAGAAATATTAGCACTCCTTCAGTCTAAGTGAATCTTCTTAGAGTTTAATGACGCTCTCATTAACATTCTCAACTGCCTGATAGACTCACATGCATCCAACTTAATTATAAATGTGTATATGCCATCCTTCCATGGAGTCTTGCCCTCCTTTTATCTTCAGTACTTTTTCAAACAAACGCCTCTCTGAGATCATTATATCACTTATTTTACAACGGTGTAACTCCTAAAAATTCTTCTAATTTTGAGTTTGCTCTCGACTGTAACTATCGTTGAGAAGTATCTGTTCAATCCATTTGTCGTTTCTGCTGGGCTCTCTATGGACTTTCTACTGCGTCTAATTAATGGAACTGCAATAGACAGTGCTTAAAAAACTCTTTGATTTTGTTTCCGTTTTTAATTCACGCGTGACATGATCTCCCTTTCTCTGTCCTTAGCTCTCTTTGCTAGTGCCTTCTCGTAATCAGCTTTTCCTCGTCCTATCCTACCTGTTTTACATATTCTGAAGTCGTCCATAATTAGACAATCGTACTTGTTAGTAATTTAAGTCTGAAGAGTTGTTGTAGTATGGTTTTAGGAGCATCAGCGACTAAAGCCATATTGCTCTGAGTCTGTAAACTAAACCATGCACCATCACCTGAGACCGACTAAGTCGGTCACGTTGTGAAAAAGGCCCATAGAAATTCCTCACGTCATTGACGGGAATCCGAACCCTTATACTACTCTTGTCAACCATTATACACTTCACCAGGGCATAAATATACGTTATATTTTACGAAATATCTGTTTCTGTCTTCTACTATTATTCTAGTGATCAACACGTTTGCCAATCAGTTATTCAATTTCCATAATAACTACAATTACTTCAAAGCTGGGCTGAAACTACCAGACCAATAAGACTTTTACGGTGTGTTTGTGAAAGGAAGAGTATGATGGTCAAAAATAAATCAACAGACTCTTCCAGATAAAATATGTTATCTGTTCTGAGAAGAGTAAAGCGGGAGAGTTACCCATAGAAACTAATCAGTGCTGCCCTCTGACCGTGTGTCCACACAGTCTTTCTAAACAAAACAGAGTCCTGTAAACGGAACAAGTACTTAGCGTTGCGCTGCCCACTAATCTCTAATCACACCGGCCCAACTGTTTCAACACTCGAATGGACTGCAAACAGACATCCGATTCGGGATGGATCTTGGAACATCTGCGGCTCGTGTAAACAGCTGTTGAAGCTCCCTCTTCCCTGTTCCTCCACAGCTACAGGTTCCAAACCAGAAGAATAACAAAGGATTATTATAGAACCGTAAAACAACATGGCTACAACGTAGTGAACTGTAAAGGTTCTTGGTGTTGAGTGTGAGGAATAATAAAGTATGGAAGTTTAATATTTAATCAATTTACATCCGCGATAGCTTTTTGAAGTTTTTATTATTCCTCTGTAAATCCCTCTCTCTTACAGTTCACCTGTGACAATATTAAAAAAAGGATTTTTTAAGATGGAGCAAGGTCCCTTGTAATGTGAGGCCCTAAGTTGTAGCTTGGTTAGCTTATATGTAAATCCGGCCCTGTCTATCAGCTTCGGACATATTTTCTGAAATCGTATTTGATATCACTTAAACGTTCAGATGGGGTTGTCGCAGGAATTGAAGCACGTACAATGCGCAAACATGCTCTTTGAGTTTTGATTGGTCAACCTGTTACACTGCGAACAGCATCTTAATCAGCGTTTGTCAAACAAAAGTAACTATCCCCAGGGGGTGATTAAACACAGGGGGAGTGATATATGCAGAACGAATGAGAAAAACATTATTCTTTTAGGATTAACAATTCTGTTGTATTTAATTTTGTCATTCCTGGATATCATCGATTATTTTAAAAACGGGAAAATATTTTAAAGAGAAAAAATGTATTAAAAATAGGAAAAAACAGGACAATATATTTATAAATAGGAAACAACAGAAATATTTAAAACAGGAAAATGTATTAAAAACAGGAAAAAGCAGGAAATATATTTAAAAAGAGGAAGCAACAGAAATATGTTGTTTCAAACAGAAATTGAACAGGAAAAAATAGGAAAACGTATTTAAAAAGAGGAAAAAACAGGAAAATATATTTAAAAAGAGGAAATAGAAATATTTAAAACAGGAAAACGGGAAAATGTATTAAAAAGAGGAAAAACAGGAAAATATATTTAAAAAGAGGAAATAGAATTATTTAAAACAGGAAAACGGGAAAATGTATTAAAAAGAGGAAAAAACAGGAAAATATATTTAAAAAGAGGAAATAGAATTATTTAAAACAGGAAAACGGGAAAATGTATTAAAAAGAGGAAAAAACAAGAAAATATATTTAAAAAGAGGTAACAACCGAAATATTTTAAACAGGAAAAACAGGAAGATGTATTAAACAAGAAGAAAAAGCAGGAAATATATATTTAAAAAGAGGAAACAGAAATATTTAAAACAGGGAAACCGAAAAATGTATTAAAAAGAGGAAAAAAACAGGAAAAGATATTTAAAAAGAGGAAACAACAGGAAATATATTTAAAAAGGGGAAACAACAGAAATATGTTGTTTCAAACAGAAAATAAACAGGGAAAATAGGAAAATGTATTTAAAAAGAGGAAACAGAAATATTTAAAACAGGAAATGTATTAAAAAAGAGTTAAAAACAGGATATTATATTTAAAAAGAGGAAACAACAGAAATATTTAAAACAGGAATAACAGAAAATCATATAAATAGGTACATTTGCTAAAAATTGGAGACAAAAGGATATAGTTGCTATGAGATGGATGAGAGTTTGCAAATACCAGAATCTTTGCTATCTTTTTATTGTATTTTTCCCGAAACGTTTTATAAAACACAAAAAAATGTATATTCATAGAATAATCATGCTTCTAACAGCACTTTCTGGATTAATAGCGCTAAACAGATCGCTTATACCAGAAGAGATCTTTCTTACATCTCGTAAGAAACTCCAAATACGCAACTCATATTTGGACTGTTGTATCCTATAAAATGCATAAAGGTTATTGTTGATATAACTAAAGCCAACATGAACGGACGTAACCTTAAATGTAATTTAAGGTTAATCTAATTTTAATGGTCTGAAGAATATGATTTTACTTTGCAGTTAGTGAAAGTATCTGATAGATAATTAGGCTGCTCTATTGAACACCCCTTTTTATATTTCCTTCATTATTTTTTACAGGGAACTAAATTCTCTTGAAGAGAAGTTGCCGCGATCGATGGAGTTAACAGACTTCCAGCGCAGAATGATCATAGGGTGTCACATAAGTAATCGGAATGTACATCCCATTTCAACGGCACTGAGGATTTTTAGGTCGACGATTGGTGATTTGGCGGCAAATGGAAGGTTATGGTGCCGAAGTCGTCACGAGACCGGAAAACCTTCGAAGCTGAAGGAATGTGACAGACCAGCCTGCAAATAATCGTCTACTCGGAACCCTGATTGACCTTGTTAAAACACACACAGGCCCTCAGTGGGATGATTCGAAGTGGGATGAGGTCAACACTGTTACTACTACAGTGCGCAGGATGCTGCATGATATGGACTACCACGGTCTTGCGGCTAACCGCGCACCCTAATCACCTCGACTGACAGACGTCTGATGATGGTGACTGGGTGTGGTGGATGCCAGGAGAAAGCAACCACCGAGAGCAAAGGCTGCCATAAAGGCTAAAGGTTTCAGCTTACGTTGTTAGTTTTACTTTAAGGGCAACCGGTTTGCACTTGTCCGGATACTCATGGTAGGACAGTGTATATGAAGTTATTACAAAGGAAATGGCTTTGAAATATCTGTTGCCGATAATTTATGTTTTAGGGTATAAACTTGTGAATACCGCAGTTGGCAGTTTAACAAGTTATCTTAACTTCTCATTGAGTTGTACGTAAGAATTCAATATTGCGACTACTGACAACTTTCGTATAAAAAAAAAAAACAGGAAAAAAAAAAGATGTTCTCAATAACATTTCTCTGCCAGTGGGAATGATGCAGGTACAGCAGGTAAAGAATAGATATGGATTTTATCGATTTTCTTACAATGCAATCGGAGAATTTATGGGAGTATACGGACCGTCATTTGGAGGAAAATCCCAGCGGCCCCGCAAGGTTCAGAGAGACGAAACCTCAAACAAACAAAAATGTGATTTCTCTTTTATATGAAATATTTATTTCTTTGTGAAAATCAAAAAAGAGAGAAATCAGTCTTGTTCGTGGGTGGAACTTATTTGATCTTTAGGAGAAACGTAGTCAGTGAGAGGTACCCGGAGTTTAGAAAGAAATACGACTGACTTTTGATAAGCGTCTCGGTCTTTGGATTTCTCATTCAACATATACACAAATGCTTGCAATTTACAAAAATTTGTAAACTTCCAAACTCCTTTTAGCTGCAAATTCCTCCGAACTATAAACATTTTATTTAAAAGAATTCCGGATAAAAGCTGTCGAAGCAATATGGACATATCTAATGAAAACAGTGTCATCTGATTGGCCAATATCAATCGCAAAGTAAACTTGAAAACCTCTCCACTATGTGAATAAAAGTAAGCGGTTAGAAGACCCTCCAGGCCAACCCTGTGGCTGTACCCATGTTGTCTCCTAACCACTTAATTAAATTTACCCTAGGGTGTAAAGCCCATTGGATGTCATCACCCTCTTCCGCCTGGTGGACAATGCCCGGGTTCGAATCCTTTCTTATAAGCTTTTTTTTTTCCACAAGGGGCTAAGTTAGTCATTCTTGGGCGAGGGTTGCATTGCATGTCTTCGACTATTACTCTTCCTGTGTAGGAATGGACTGGTCTGTGACACTAGTGAAGCCCAAAGTCGGGAACGAATGATATAAGATTGTAGTTCGCACATGTGGCGATCAGGTTTTGAGTTTTTGAGTGTCTGTGAGGAAGAATGGGTTGGAGTCGAGATCTTTCCCAATTCGAGTTTGAATGATTGTTGAGGAAAGACGCGCAGGTGCCAATATTTCGAAAACAGCCAACATGGCTAAGTGCTCCCGTTCTGTAGTGTCGCGAGCCTACCATGACTGGCTCAAAGCGGTCGAACATCCATCCAAAGATCACACGCAGTACAGCCACGTGTGGGCTACGCCCACGTTCAGCGTCGTGTGTCTCGTCTCGTAACACAGCAGCGACGCACTACAGTGGTCCAACTGAACCCCCAGTACAATGTAGCAACAGTCAGACTAATATCCACATGGACTATGCGTCGGACATTAGCTTCTATAGGCTATGGCTGTCGACGGCAGTCACGGGCCCCATGCTCACTGCGAGACACAGGAAACTGTTCCTGGCATGAGTACATCAGCACCAACTCTAGACGACAGACATCTGGAAATCTATGTCTGATGAATCCCGTTTTCAACTGTATCCGTATTTGGGAAAAGCAACATGAGGCCATGGCATCTGGATGCAAGGTTGGTGTTCAGCAGGCTGGAGCCAGTGATGCTATGGTTTGGGGACTGTTTTTGTGGCATGCCGTGGCTCCTCTGATCACCGTTAATGAACGGCTCGGTGGGAACGCCCACTTTTCTATCGTAGCTAACCAAGTACACTCCTCCAGAATGACAATGGATCAAGACAACGCGCCATGGCAGAAGGCCTAGCAGGTTGATAACTGGTTTCAGGAACGTGACAATGAATTTTCCTTCTTCCGATGCCCACACAACTCATCTGATCTCAACTCAACTTAGCACGTTTTGGATCTACTGGAAAAGAACATTCGATGCTGCTACCATCCACCTGAAAATGTGGGGATATTACTGGACATATTGGGCAATGCACGGGTAGCGCATCCATAGGACACTTAGCAACACCTTGTGGAGTCCATGCCAACACGTCTATGGGCTCTATTATCGACAAAAGGTGGCCCCACGAGGTATTAGATAGGAGTTGCTAATGCAGCAACTCCTATCTAATACCTCGTTCATGTAATTTTTGCAAACAGTATGACATACACTGCATTAAATTATTTCTCTATTTTTTTTAAATTTCATATTTGAATTTGATAAAAAAAACAATTATCACGTCATTGTCTCTCTCACGGTTTCGGACGTAGACCCCAATGCCTGTGCTCAAGTCCTTTCGTTCGATACTCATCCATCCAGGAATATATTTCTTTTTTTGGACATTTCTCTAAAATGACATTCTTGTTTTAGGTATCCATGGCAAAGATCAATGATAACAGATCTTGCTATACTTTCCATTGTCGATCTTGCCATATTTCATATAAAGTTTCTCTTTTATCATCCAACGAAGCAATATTTGAGTGTCTTTAAAATTGTTTTCTCTCTCTCTCTCTCTCTCTCTCTCTCTCTCTCTCTCTCTCTCTCTCTCTCTCTCTCTCTTGCCTTAAAGTTTATGCCACAGCTGGATATTTATCATTTTTAACAGAGAAATGAAAATCTTTAAGATCAGTTGAAGAGCTCTCCATGGTTGCTTTTTATTTAATCAAAGGACCGTTGAAGAATCTGCAATAGCCATTATTAGATGATATCTTAAGATACAACAACAATAACAACAAAAAATATCTTCATTTTCTCCATATTTCTTCTCCATTAGATGCTTATGAATATTTGCACATTCTGGCCTGGCTATTTTGCGATTTTCATGGCTGAACGAACAGCCAATATTAGTCGAACTTAATACAACGCCATCTGTAGGAATTAAAATTTTCTTTTTATAACAGAAGTCATAAAAAGAAAAAGAATTTTAAAATAAAAAGAATTTTTCATTACTTCGATTTTTTGTGTTTGTTTACGTAACGATTTATTAAATAAAAGAAATTAAAGCTTGCATTTTCAACTGGTCTTGTTTTCTGATCAAAACATACACTCCTACTCCTACTGTCCGACAACGCACATAAAGACAGGGAGACTCACTCTACGTGATCAGAGGGTACTCGAAAGGGTAGTATGACAATGTTGTCAGACATACCTGTAATGTAAATGGGAGAGCGGCGGCGCATAAGCCAAAAGTCACTAACCGCAATCAGCGATCTGTTTGCACGAGGATTGGAGGGCTATACCCGCAGAATTCTATCGTTTGTTTGTAGAAAGCCTACCCAGGATGGCAGAGTGTGTCATAGTGGAAAAAATAAAATTCACTTTTTTGTGGAGTACACATTCTCAAAGGAAAAACAACGATCGATGGACAGTATCTTCAGATTTTTGTAATGTTCTCGATACTGACTGGCACATCAGAAAATGTGTGTCACTTTAAAATATTCTTCTCACTGCGCGAACTGCTGTTAGTGCAAGATAGCTTGGTTGTATAAATTAGAAAATATGCCTCAGTGTTTCAGCAGCCTGCAAACAGCGCATTTGTCAGATCGAATTTGACGATCTCCGATGGATACAGAAAGTATGATGTCATCTGGGACATCGGTCGTGTGTGGGAGAGCACAGATGGAGTGAAAAAGACAGAGGAGCAGAATAATAAATAAATAGAAAGAGAGCTGTTACCGCGATCAGAATGCAGGAACAAACGGTCGATTTTTAAGACATTTGGTTTATCTTTTATGGGAGGTGGTGAGAGCGTGCAATTAGGCTTAAAGAAGTGTCGGTTATTAAGTTTAGTCGAATGTTTTTAGATGGAAAAGAAAGTCAAAAATTTAGATGATGTAATACACGACCAGAGCAGTCATATTGATAGATAAAAGTCCAGAGGGAAAATTGTAATTAAGTTGAGGAACGCGTTTATCATTTGCGCACACAAAAAAAAAAGGAATCGAACTATAAAAAATCTTCTACAGAACACTTTGTGGATAACTTAAATCACACGGGGACATTCGTCTAATGTTTGGATCCGAATTTAATTTTCTCATTCAAGTCGAAGTTAATTTGATAAACTAGGAAGAATGAGGGGGGGAGAATATAAAAACGTACGGGGACACTTAGCTGTCTTCGTTAGTGTGGCGTCAAAGGCTGCTCCTCGGGGAATACGAATCCGTCCTAAAGATCGCACGAGTCTTAGTGACTCTCCTCATTTTCGGTACTGCAGAAATTTTATTTCTTTTGAAGCTGAAGACCTGAAAAAAGAAGCTGTCCATTACGTCATTTCCAGTATTTAAATTTTATAAAGGAAAATTGATATTTAGGTTTTTAATGTTCGTGTGGACCAACAACAGTCGCGTTGGTGTGTCCATGGGTTTCCTTCTTCTTCTTGAATAAAAGACAACGTACCAAACTACAACGAATACTGGTATATGTTGTCAATATTTGTTGGATATATTGTCAATAATTTGCCAAATACGTTGTCAATATTGTGAATATATCTTGTCAATATTCGTCAGATATGTTGTCAATATGTTGTCAGTATACCCGTTAGTTAGATAGATACGATGACAGTTGCGCGACGTGGTGGAGAAGAAGTGATCAGCTGTCTGATACGTTGGAGGTCGCAAATTACATCATATCAGATCTTATTACCCACCAAACAGAAGCAGTCTATTTAGTTTTTGGGTGCAAAAAGCTGTCAGCCGGCAGAGACACAACTTGAGGTGGTTTTTGTTGGGTTTTAGGAGCATCAGCGACAAAGGCCATATTGCTCCGTGTATGCTGTCTGTAAATTGCGTGTGTTCTGAGATCGATTTTCTGTTTGCTGGACGAAAAACCCGAGTTTCCGGGAGGGAAAACCATGCTACCCTCGCCTGAGACCGACTAACTCAGCCACATGGTGAAAAATGCCCATAAAGATTCCTCCCGTCATCGACTGGACTCAAACTCAAGTTTTTCCACTTGGTGTGACAAGGACGGTGATCCTTCATTAGGTGAACATGAAAGTATCCTAGAATGGGTTTCTATTGAAAGAACCTTGTTGATCTATTTACTGCCATTGCAATCTCAGTTACTCATATCCATGAAAAATCAGAGCACGTTGGTTTCGCTATTTGTCTCTGATGAAGATGAGCGTGAATACGAAGTAGAACAGCATTTTTCGCCATGATCGATATAACGCAACTCATCATTAAAAAAAATCTGCGATTCACAGTTTAAGTATATTTATGGACACAAACAGAATTTAATTATTCAACTTCGACATCCATTTTACAAATAAGAGGATAAATAGATGTCTGCATTGAGAACAGCGGGCAGCTCCCAACTGTTGAATAACATCGAATAAAGAATTAATGACGCACGTAAGAACTGTTTGGTTTTATTACCGAAATTGTCCAATGAATATTGAGTGTGGTAAACACGCATCAAATAGGTTTGGAAATTTCAATAACCTTGATGATGTTGAAGTACAGAAACCAGAAGAACAAAGAGAAACAAAGTGGCCGAATAACAGTTAGCTAGACAGACTCGTGCAAAAGAAAAGGAGAATAAATATTATGACTGGAACAACCAGACTTGAACAACGTGGTAATAGACTGAAAGAAGAATGGAATACGAAAAAAAAGCAGATACATCTTAAAACGCGCACGATCTGCCAACGGAAAATGGTACCCCCCGCTGCTTTAATACATGTAAACAGGACACAGGGGGTTTTGCCGGCCGACTGTGTCCATGAATCATTGGACTCATCATCATTAGTTTTGTCCCAGACGGCCATCAACACATGCGGAGCAACAGGAAGGGTGATTACATCCGAAAGGCTCTTGGAGGAAAAAAAGTTTACGGTAGCTAAGGAATCGCAATGGCAGATATCGCCGCAAGTAGTCATTTGAACAGTGAACGCACAACAGGGCCGGCGAAACACAATTGCTTACTCTGACACGCAGCTTTTATTACGTTGTTTTGGCACGCGCGTCTTCTTAATAGATCCGAGATGCTGGTTCGCAGCGTAGCAACTGTGCAGTAAGAACTCTGAAAGAAGCTCGCTCTTTTCTCTTTGGCAATGTGGGAAAAAACAATGGATATTGTAAGCCACACATCGAAAAACTTTTCCAAATTTCCTTACAGATAACATGCACGACCAATGATGTTCATTTGCTTCTGAAGTACAATCGTGAAATTTCCATACTTTTTCATCGAAGCAGAAGAATCTTCGACGATTTCTTTGCCTCTTTCAGATACGAGTCGCCACTCTGGAAACAAGATGTTCCTGTGGAAAACAACCTTATTAGATAAAACGACATTACTACTAACCAAAAGTTGATGCGACGCCATCTGTAAGACGGACACGTTTGCCAGTATCCATGGTAACTGATTTTCGATTTTTAGTATTCTGGATAAAATAGGGAATCTTTTCACGCACTCGTATAACGCGTGATTGGTGTTATATATACGTACGTACTCGAATGTTCCAGGCAGAGCAGCTTCTCCGAATTTTGTAATTTTATTAATAAGTCGAGCGCAAATTCCAAATGTCCGAAATTGGGTCTCTCGTATTAAAGTGAGTTTGTTTGTTCAAAGCTTCAAAGTTCCCCTTTTAGTGGTGGGATAAATTTTTACGCTCTTGTGAGAAGAAATGAGGACTTCTTCTCCTCCTCCTCCTCGCTTTTCAGTTCTCTCCTTTGAGGTTCTGTTGCAAACTGCGTAAGATGTGTTATTTGCTTTTCGAAGGCAAGTCAAGAGACATAAAGAAAATTCTGAAGGATATGTTGTCGTTGTTGTTGTCATCGGGTTTTTGGGCTCATCAGAACTTACGCGCCGTATATGTTATATCTGTAAATTTGTGTTCTGTGGTCAATTTGCTGTTTTCTGGATGAAAAACCAGAGTTTTCAGGGTGGAGGAAACATGCTACCATCTCCTGAGACTGACTAACTCAGCCATATTACATAAGAGGCCCATAAAAATTATTCGCATCATTCAGGGGAGTGGAACTCAGGTTTTTTTTACATGGGTTGGACGGCGTTGGTTGCTACCTTTTCCTGGTATTGTCATATGCATCTACGTCTTAGGATATTTTCTCTTGATCGTTTGGTTTTTTATTGTTGTTGTTGTTAACTGGACATGTTAACGCCCAGTTAACAGTTTCGAATGGAATGATTTTAAGTTCACTGAGCAGAGGGAACAAGCAAGAGCGTTTTTCTTGGTCTTGGGCAGGACACATAGCGCGAAGACAAGATGGCAGACGGACTAAGAAAATAACTGAATGGTATAGAGGTAGCTAGAAGAAACCTGGAAGACAACGACGGAGATGGACAGATGAAATTCATGGGTTTGCGGGCCGCAAATGGATGGCCATTGCACAAAACAGAAAGAACTGAAAAGTTGCTGGAGAGACCTTCATCCTGCAGTGGATTGAAAATGGCTGACGATGATGATGAGCAGAGGGAAATTATTGTCTCGGACAAAGTTCCTATAAACTGGAGGTGCTCGCATTTTCAGATCATGGTGCGAATGGTTAAGTGGGGACTGTAGGCCCATGAATTTGACTTCTGGGCCAAGGAAATTATGTAGTCTGTAGCGAAGAATCATCTGGTTTTGAATGAAATTATAATGAAATCACAAAGTGACTTTATTAAGGGGAGATCATGTGTAATCAAACTGATAAGCGACTGTGGTTGTTTCAAAAGAACTGGATCCATAGAATAACGCTGGTCGCGTTTATTTAGACTTTATCCATGCGTTTAAGAGTCTTCGTGACCATCTTTTGTATAAATTGGAGCAGTATGGCATTGAAACTGTGAGTGTATCATAAAGGTATTATAATTACCGTAAATTTATTACAATATTTCTAACTCATTACAAAGTAACTGAAGTGAAAAAGAAGCACTTGAAAACAGGAGCCCTTCGAGAATAAGAAGACCAATATTTACCAATATTTTCAGTTGGAATTGAATCAATTGTCTCATCTAAGTAAAATTCCTGTTTATTACTTCGTGAAATAGACAAATCGACTCTCAGAACACAGAATTTAGACTCCTTATTCTCAAGCAAAGTGGACTTTTGGAGATGTCCTTACAATACCTATATTTAGGAAATTCTTTTCCAGACTAAGCCTTAGACGTCTTCATCGCCCCTTTCATTGCGAATAGCAATTATCGATTCGCCATTTTAATGAAGTCTCGTAAGAAAAGCATCATTAGGAGTCCATTCCCAAAGCCAATACGCAAATGAATTTGAGCGTGGCAATGAGGTTGGTGGTCAATAGATCGATACAGCCACAGTTGGTAGACTTCTCTTTGGCTTATAAAGCCATTCTCGTTAGGAAAAACTTGCAGAATTCGATCTTAAGCTAGATCGAATTCTCAGCTTAATGTAGCTGTGGTGTGAAGGATTTGAAAGAAGTTGAGCCCTCACAAGAGGAAAGTTCCGTAAAAGGAAAATAACCACTTAATGAAAGGCATTACTTATTCTTTATCCCAGTGTTTATCAACTTCTTCTTGTAGTGACACAAGGAGTCGATATCACTCACCTTAAAGACACGCTTAAGGCCGATATCCATTACAGACACTAATGAATTCTTGTTGCTATATAAAGGTCATTTTTAATAAGAGGTATCCCCGCCGTTTTAAGGTTTGGTTGTTTAAGTTAATTTAAATAGAGTAATGTCCTTCTATCTGTCTATCTTGTTAACTTCTCTGACCTTATGCGGTAGGCCCGGAGTACAAACAGAAAATTTATTTATTTATTTGCAAATGATTTTCTTTTTTCCACTTGTTCTTTGGTGTTCGTGATAAATATTATGTGCCATCCATGTCCATAAAAACCTTTGGAGAAATGTGATAACCCTTCTCTTGGAATGACTCGTATAATATTACAATAAATCTGAGACTTAAATCACTTTTCCCTCGTGAAATTTGCAGTCCATAAATTATTGGGAATCTCTGAAATTTCGCATGCGATCAGTCATATGGGTCATTGATAAACTTGATTAATATCTAACCACTAGGTCGGATTTGACAGCGGAGATTTATCACAAGGCACAAAAGGTGCCTGCCAAGGCCACCCCCCCCCAACATGATTCATAGTCAACGTCTAAAAATGCTAATTTACATAACTTGGTAAGACACTGATGAACAAAAGTAAGGCACTGTTGATAAAAAATATATATAATAGTCAGTATCTCTCAATTTGCAAAATTATTTATAGAAATAAATGAAATTTTGTAGCGGTCCGTTAACCTAATGATGGTTCCCGAATCTTCCCCCCTCCCCTTTGTCTCTTCCTCTCTCCACATGAGGATATCTCTAGCGAAAAAGAGAAGAGGAGGATCCTAAAACTTATCCATAAATCCTTAAGCCCTTCGTCAGCTTTTTTGGATGCTCTCCCTCCCTCCCATATAGGAAAACTGATGGAGCACAATCTTCAGAGTGAGGACAGTTTCCCAATGGAGAGATCTCCCCCTCTCCGGCACCTACATACCCGAATCCCACTGAGCAGGACATGGACATGTGTTATGTCTTATGTCAGGCAGCCCTTAAGCGTTAGTTCAGCTCCTCCTTGTTCTTCTGTGATGATATATAGAACTCGGTACAATGGCCAATAATCAGTGCAGTGCTGTTTGTGCATCGTGTATGTGTTGTTGAGTTGCTTCTACACAACACACACGTTGAGCCTGTATAGCATATAAGGTAGCTGTTCTGGATGACTCGAGCTTTTGTTGATCGAGGCATCCCTAGATTAAAAACGTCGCCTTCTCAGCATCCTCGAAGAACGATTTTCATTACTTTGGACAAAGTACAGTATTTCGCAAGCTCCTGGAATCCTTTTAAGAAGATCGCTCGCGATAATCACTGCTCTTCGGAGGGGGGAGGCAATTTCAAGTTGTCACACTTCCCATGTTACAAATCTCGGTTGGAAGAGTGGACTACATTACCACCAGGACAGCGTATGTCATCAGATGACCAGTCTGACCTTTGTTTTGCTAAAAGTGGGATCGCTGACACTGCTTGCTATTTGCTCAGTGTGAGCTTTCCTGCTGACCTTGCGGCTCTCTAGGGTTGAGATCTCAAGAGGATGCCTCTCATTCTCTTCCCCTCATTTGTGCTATTCTCTGCCCACTCTTAAACTTTCTCTCCGCTCAATGCTGACCCCTGACCTTCCAGTAGTGGGATTTACTAATGTTTGTGAGTTAACACCTTACTCCTTCGTATCTGTCTTTCCTTAACATGATAGTGTTGGCTGAAAGTGCCTCTAGAAAGAGTACTTATCATTGGCTTGCCTTAAAACTATAGGGCGACGGAACGCAGAATAAATAGTACGATTAGAAACAGAGTGGATGGTCCGCCTCCTCGTGGCAGGGACGGGAACCAACCAGCAGCTCTCGTAGTGACTGCTGGCTGGTCCCATCTTATCTTGATGGGACTTACCTTCTGGTTGTGGGTTTCTTCCTGATTTGACCTTTCTGAACATCGCCTTCTCAGATGAGGGATTTCTGGTACGGCCAAGTCGGCCCTTGACAGTATTTATGAATATTTCTTGTTGTTTTTTACTTGTTTTCACACATCGAGTTTCTTTATCCAGTCAGGGTAACGTCAACTTAAATGGCTCACATAACAGTCCTACGTACTACACACAGAAAAATTAAAATTTTCCCGAATTTTCAGAGAATGGTCTTCTGGGGATGCATTGAAGAGTATTGACAAAATTCAATTGGCAGAGATTAACAGACGAAAGTTAAATCTCTTAAGAAAAGATGTTAGTACAAAAACCGTAAAAATATGGATAAATTACATCAACACAAATTTCTCCTTAAATAAATCAACTCGCTGTTGTTCAAGATATTTTTGTTTACAATTGGGATCCAAAGAACGAAAAGATGTACAACCGGGTTTTAAAAGATTAATTAAATTTGAGAGAAAACAGAAAGCCAAACAAAGGCAAGTTGAAGAAGAACAAAAAAGTGCTTAAATGAAAACACTGGGACATATACAAAGCAAAACACAGGATGCAAAGCTCAATCCAAGCATTGATTAAGGCCGAATCCAAGTCATTCTAATGAGCTATTAGAAATGATTAAAGTATCCATGACAACGGATTGTTCAAGAGGCATTGGAAGGGTGCTTAACGCGGACGTGCGCGTTTATTTAAAGCCGAATATCGGAAGAAGAAGAAAAGGAGAACTCAAGGACAGCTTAATTGGAACTAAAGGTACTCACAGACGGTCCAATCCTTGAGTTAGATTTTTCGGCACATCGAGCAAGCTCTCTCCAGAGCAGCGGCATATAAGTTCCGAGTCATGTGTCGAATTGCGGCATACACATCCCACGTCTTCCTCTTCGTCTTTGAGGTATCCTCCGTCCAGGGCACTTACAAACACGTCGGAATCTTTGGGATGGTTTACGATGTGACTGGCGTCCGCCGTGAACTTCAAGATGCAAGTTGAGACAAAAACTGCCGACAGTACGAACGAGGTCATGATGAACGTCAATTTGGCGACGATCCGTACAGCACGCCGCTTAACTTTGTATACACACCTTTCCTTCGGAACACGGTAGCCTCACGAGGCGCGTGCTTCAAGGCGACACACCAGTTCGGTGGCGCGAGTGGCTGGTGGACAATGTTTCTCGCGCCTTGTTCCGAACGCTGCGAGTAGCGAACTGAACCAACTTGGATTGCGCAGTTCACGGCCAACATCTTTATGTATCATTCGCCCGTAGACCCGTGTCGCGTGCCGTGAAGAAAGGGGGGATGTTTACGCGCTAGAACCACTTTCTGCCGCCCACTGTTCTTTCCCTCGTGCACATTTTAAGCGAATTATTCGGTGGATAACAGCGTCGAACTTCTTGGGGATCGTCTGAACACGCATGCGCGTTTTTAGTTGTATAAAAGCAGTAAAAATCTTCAACGCGAGAGGTACTAGAACGACTCAGACATCTCAGCCTAAGATTGCGTTCCTTTTCTGAAGAAATTGTCAATTCTGTAAGAAGGAGTCACCTTGAGTTCTGGTTTGTGCAAGATGATTTTTAAGAGATAATTTTTTTTCGTGAGTGTCGTATGAACTTTGTAAGTCACAAGGGTACAGAGATGAAAGATGGTAAATGCAATTATATAATCTTGATGCGTTTGGGTGGAAAGATGAAACGGGTTTTGCATCGTGTACTGAGTATTGTGCGTGGATAAAAAGATTCCAAAAGTTGCTCAGTAGGAAGTTTCTTAAAGTTCAAAACACTTATCGAAAATTGTTTGACAAACATCCAAACTGTGGATGTTTATTAAACAACTGAAGTCGGGGACCTTATGGCATTAGCACGCCTGAACTTTATAGAGCAAGAATATAATAAAATAAAAATTTCCAGGCAACTTTTATTATACTAACATAATTGTTAAATTTGAGCTCATGATGTCCGTTTTACAATTATTTTATTTAGCGTAGATTGTTAATAAGTACAGCGTTTCTAGAGAAAGAGAAAAATAGAAAGGAAAGCCACAAATACAATGGCCAAAAAAATAAGAACCTTTGTATTAAGACAGCCACAGACAGAAGAAATGCAAACTGGTGCAAAGAAAACTATCACGTGGGTGAGGACAGGTTGCTCGTTAAGTATAAATACTGCGCAGGCTGTTGGACTGCAGTAATCTGAAGCCAGAATGGGGAAAACTCGATCTATTAGACTTTGAAACAGATCTTATCGTGGGTGCACGGTTAGCAGGAGCCACAATTCAAGGAACGGAAGAATAACTGGTTTCTCAAAAGAATCCACCTCACAGGGTTTTAATGACCGGAAAGCAAGCGGTTCTCCCACATCTAAAAGGCGTAATTGTGGAAGAAAAACAACACTTCAAGAGCGATCTGAGGAGGATTGTACTTAAAAATGGGACATCCAGTAGGCATCAAATAACATCTGAATTTAAAGAAGCCGGAACTGTATTTCAATGCGTACCATCGGTACGCATTGAAATACAATAATCTCGGTACGCTTACAGTGGTACCGAGAACGTCGTGATTGGACAGTGGAACAACGTAAGGAAGTGATGTGGTCAAACGAATCACGATACACTTTGTTTTGCACTGATGGTGGGCAGACAGTGTGGCGAGAACCTCACGAAGCGATGGATCCTGCTAACCTTGTTAAGACAACCTAAGCATCCGGAGATGATATTATGGTATGGGGAATGTCTTGTTGGCACGGACCACTTCTCTTGATACTACTGGAAGATCGAATGTCATCTAAGGAGTGCCTGAATTTTGTATCAGATCTACTGAACCTGCACGTTGCACTTTTATCCCGAAGGTGATGTCCACTTTATGGGTGATAATGGAGCAGTGCATAGTGCCAGAAACGTGCAAGAATGGTTGGGAGAAGGTGAAACGGACTTCTGCCATCTTCCTTGGTCTACTCCCCATTCACCTAATCCCAATCCTAATGAGAATGTGTGGGAAATGATGGAGAGAGCTATTCGGCAACGAAGTCCTCTTCGTTCAACTTTGTTGCAGCTACGCGATATTTTGCTTGGAAGAATGGGTTCAATCACCAAAACGTGCTAAAATACCTTTTTGAATCCATGGCCGCGCCAAATACTTGCTGTTATTTGAAACATAATCCGATTCGATCTTGAATAAAGTTTCGAATTTTTTGGCCAGTGTGTGTATAATGTATCCAAAATGTAAACAGATTAGTGTGTCTAAATGCTGTATATTGTATATATTATTTCTCCCTGATGGGGATTCCACCCCCTGACATGTACTAATACCAAGTGCACAGGGTGATTGTTATTTCTGTTGATCGAGGAACTCTCTGAAGGGTGTTCAGGATTGCGACTTTCTGGAGTTCCTTGTAGGTGGTCTCCCAGAGACCACCTACAAGGAACTATTGTTACTAGGCTGTTATGTAGGGTCTTTGTCACCATACCTGTAATTGACATGATGACCGGAATAGTGGTATCTTGTTGCATATGCCACATCTTTCTGGTCTCCTGTCTTAGATCCGTGATCATTTCTCCGTGTGTTTTTTGGAGGTTGCCCATGTTGGGCACCGCTATGTCAATCAGATCGGTAGCCTTTTCCTTCTTGTCGACAACGGTTATGTCCGGTCTGTTGTATGGCATCGTTTTGTCCGTGATTATGGCGCAGTTCCAGTACAGTTTGTGGATTGGGGTCTCTCGTACTGCCTGGGGTTCGTACTTGTAATGCTCCACACTTTCTTTGATCAACTGGTATTTCCTTGCTAGCTTCTGATGTATTATCCTGCCTATCTGATCGTGTCTACGAGTGTACTCCGTCTGGGTAATCACCTTGCACCACGTGGTGATGTGTTGGATCGTTTCTGAGGCCAGGGGCACCGTCGACATGTGTCATCTGACACTCCAGGCTCCTTGGCGATGTATTTTCTATAGTTTCCGGTGTTGATTATCGGAACATTGCTCTTGGATGGCGAGCATGAATCCTTCAGTTTCTGGGAAGAGCGTCCCGCTCATGAGCCATACATTGTAAGCAATTTTATCTATGTGATCTTGATGGAGGTCATTGTAGTGTCTGCCCTAGAATGACTTCTTTACTCATCTTTCTAGCTTCGTTTGTGCCGTCTGGGGGAAGGGGACTCCTCGCTTCAGTTGAGTGAGGTATGCCTCTTGTCTATCTTCTTTATGGCCTGGTAGAGTGCTGCTGCATTATTCTAGAAGTGATCCTTCAACTTAGCTATGGCTGTTTTCTGTTGCTCGATGAGGTCTTCCTCCCTTTTTCCGAGCTATCGTCAGTCTCTCTACGTCTGATTTCGGGTGGTGTTGGCAGCTCTTGGTCATTATTGTCCTTGTCTTTGTAATGATATCCTCCAGCTCGGTAGTAGTCCACTCTATGATCCCGAAGGAGCATGTTTTCACTTGGAGTTTATGGGTTTAACTGTCTTCCCATCGTTCGGCTTTACTTGGAGCAGGCTTCTGAGTCTCTGATGGTATTTTTTGGTCAGGTAGGCCTTGGTCTCCTTTTCCTCTACCTGCTCAATCTGCATCATCCCCAGGTATTTGTAGGTCTCTCCCACTGCCATGACTTCGATCTCTTTACCAGTCTGCAGCTGGCAGGCTCGGCTACCTAATTTCCCCTGATGCAATCCTTGGGTCTTGAATTTATCTAAGCTAATTTCCATCCTGATGTCAGTGCTCAACTCTTCAATGATTTGGAGTAGCTGTTGGAGTTGATTCTCGGTTGCATCATAGAGTCTGATATCATCCACGTACATCCGGTGAGATATATATTCTTCCTCCCTTCTTTTAAGGTGTATCCTTACTTGTTGTTATTGGGCATGGTGGACAGTAGATTGAGTGCTAGACAGAACCATAGCGGGCTCAGGACATCTCCCTGGAAGAGTCCCCTTCTGATCGGTCAGGACATTCTTCACCTTTATTGTTGTTCACCATTTTGCCATGGTTGCTTGTAGGAAGTGTGTCAGTGTCGGGTTGACTTTGTAGATCTTCAGTGTCGCTATTAACCAGTTATGAGGCAAGGTTTCGTCTCATAGCTGGTTGATATGAGACCTTGCAAGACCTTGCGGTAGTCGATGTAAGTTGCGCGTAGGTTGCGGTGCTTCTTGTGGCTTGATCCATAACTGTAGCTTCAATGATCAATTGTTTCTCGCATCCTCTGCTGTCTGCGGCGGTAGCACAGTATGGTATTGTCACCATACTGTGGTCGCGGAAGTGTACGGACGCATCTGCACGAAGCTCCACTTGATGTAAACGGCGGACGACGGTATTGCGCGATCTTCGATTTAGGCAAGTATTAGAACATGGATTTTTCAGGTTTGAAGAGTATCACAGATGAAGGTAAGTAAATTAAGTCGGGCAAGAATAGTTTTTGTGATTGTATTTGCATATTTTTGCTCTTTTGAGAGTGATTTTGTCCAGCGCGATCGCTACAGCTTCAGCGGTAGCGAGCCCACTGGCATAGCCACTGATTTGAATACGTCTCAAAAGTCGAGAAATTTGAATATATTATACTTGAAACGGCTCGTGATAAGGTTATTCTGTATGGAAAATATAATACTCCTGACAGAATTAACTTATACTTAGTTTATAAAATAGTTTTCTTTGTCTACAGGCGTTTCCCGCCAAAACCTGAAAATCGCGATTTCTGATTTCTAGTGGGCCTACACTGGAAATAAGTACCTCAAACCACTACTTAAAACGTCAGAAAATTGCTAAAAGTGAATTTAACGCAGAAATTATGGCTGAAAAATCAAATAATGACAAAATTCTGGACAATGACCTAGAAGACTCCTCTGGAAATGAAGCTAGAGTGCTCAGGGAGAAAGCCCCTGTTAATGAGGAAAATGGTAACGAACTGGATAGTTGGCCTCCTGGCCCCCTCAGTATTAAGAAGGGCAGGAAAGGAAAAAATCAAGAAACTATAGAAATTCCAGAGATGCAACAAAAGACAGAAGAAGAAGTAAAACTAGACTACCTAACAAATTTGACTGACCCTATCAAACAGGCAAAGGAAACCAGAGTGTATCTAGAAGAATATATGCACAAGCAAACCAACAGAATTACTTCTGCAATTAGGCTGCAGATAGTGAACTGTTGGTCACTGCTTGAGCAGCGCCTGATTGAATTAAACACAGAGAACCAAGTGTTAAAATCAAAATTAGAGGTTACAACTGAGGAGAAGAACAACTATAAAACAATGAACACACTAACCTATGCCCAATGTGCAAAGGTTAATGGCAAACAGGACATAACTAAAGCAAAGCAAATAGCTACTAAGCAACCTAATATAAACAAGGAAAGCAACATTGTTATTCTGAAAGCAAAAAGTGACTCTACCCATAAAACCAGTGAGGCAGTTAAGGACACAGTGGTAACAGAGCTGAGGCCTCATCTGAGAGAAATAAAGATAAACAACATGCGGAAAATCAGGAATAATGGAGTCCTGATCGAGGTAGCAAGCAAAGAAGATCTAAGAAAAATAGAAAACCATCCTGAAATTGAAAAACTGGGCTTGCTCCCTGAAAAACCAAAAGGGAAAAACCCTAATATTTTAATCTTTGATGTACCTGTGTCAGTAATAGAAAAAGAATTCATGATGGATATCTACTTCAAAAACTTTAACAATGAAATGACAATAGATGAATTTGCTGCTGAATTCCTGCTGAAAAGAGCAACAAAAAACAAGAGGAATGGACAACTCAACATAATTGCAGAAATTACACCAAAAATTTGGAAGGTATTGCAGGGACAACAGAGAATCTATGCTGGCTGGACCAGTCATAGATTTAGAGAACATTTCCCTATCCAAAGTTGCTTTAACTGTCATAAATATGGTCACATTGCCAGAGACTGCACTCAGAAAGAACCTGTCTGTGGTCACTGGCCACGATTACAAAAATTGCAAAAATAAGTCTCAGCAGCCAAAATGTGCTACTTGCAAGGCAGCACGGCTGACTGACTATACACATAGTATCAGGGATGATAAATGCCCCAGTTATAAAAAAATGGCAAAACTTATACAATCTAGGACCAACTATGGGCCAGATTGAAAACATAAATGTGACTAGGGCTCTAAATCTTGTCCAATTGAATGCTCAAAGAGCAAGAGCCGTTGTAGATCAGATCAAACTCAAATTGGAAGAAAATAATATAGATATCTTGGTACTCCAGGAGCCCTACGCACATATGGGTAGGGTTCAGGGATACCCAAGAGACTATAAAATAATAGAATACACCTCAGGTGTCCCTTCCACAGCAATAGTAGTTAAAAATACTGACCTTACAGTCACAAAGGTGGATCACCTTTGCTCCCCAGTGGGAGTGTGTGCCCATATTACCAGTGCTGTAGGACAGTTTTACATTATTTCACTATATTCCAGACCAGGTGAAGATATAAATCCAACTATTGAATACCTACAAGTAGTCACAAACTTGCTACCTACTGCAAATATCATAGTGTGTGCTGATGTCAACTGCCGGTCAGCCTTATGGCATAGCCGTACAGAAGACAGAGCAGGCACACACAACGGCCAGATACTTTCAGACTATATAGCCACCTCACCCTTTCAAGTGCTAAACCAGCCAAATAACCTCCCAACTTTTAGCAGTACCATGTGGGAGAGTGACATTGATATCACTCTTGCCACCAATTCAATAGCTTATAAAATCACAGACTGGTGTGTCCAGCCAGCCTGGACCACATCAGATCACAGAGCCATTTCCTTCAAACTAAACAGGCAATTACAAACAACCCAACACTCTCTGTTGGATATCAAAAGGTATAACCTTAAAAAGGCAAACTGGCAGATTTTTGCAGAACATACAGCAGCTGAGCTGCAAAAACAGGAAAATGAGTGGTCTAGATCAGGCAACTGTAGCCCGGACGAGCAAGCACTGACTATGAGAAACATTTTAACAAAAACAGCAACCCTGTCTATCACCCGGAAAAAACCGAGGAAGCAGACAGTTCCCTGGTGGTGTCCCGAACTGACTATACTCAGAAGTAGGGTACACCAGACACGGAGACATTTTCAAAGAGCCAGAACATCTTGGTCACAAAATGAGGTGGATGCACTGAGAGATTCTTATAAAACTCTCAGGAATCAGTATACAGCCCTCATAAGAGATAAGAAAAAGGAATGCTGGAAGCACTTGGTGGGAACTACTGGAAACAATAACCCTTGGGGAGTTGTCTACAGAATAGTGACCAACAAGCTGCCAAGAGGAGATGTCTTAGAAACTACTGTCAAACCAGATGGAACCCCAACCCTGTGTTGGGTGGATTCTGTAAATAACATCCTAGACAGTATCATTCAGACTGAAACTGGAAATCATTCCCCCACCCAACTCGACATTATAAAAGAAAACACTGAATATGACAATGCCAATATTGAACCTCTGTTCACTATACAAGACTTAGAAATAGCACTATCTAAAACCAAAAACAATAAATGCCCAGGTTTTGACCTCTTAGAGGTTGAGATTATCAAAAAATTAGCAGAAATAGCACCAGATAAATTAATAGCACTATATAATAACTGTATGACAGAAGGTATATTCCCAAAAATATGGAAACAAGCTGTGTTAAGGTTAATCCTGAAAAACCCTGAAAAACTCCCTACTGATCCCAAATCATATAGACCAATAGCCCTACTCCCTGTACTAGGGAAAATATACGAAAGATTAATATACAGCAGATTAGCTCAATATTACACAGAAGCAGGCTTGCATTCCAACAATCAGTATGGTTTTAAGCAGGGCAATTCTACGAAGGATGCCATGCACCACCTACTGACAGCAGTTAAAAACACAGAGGAGAAATATATGCTGGCAATCTCCATTGACTTTGCTGGGGCATTTGACTCACTGTGGTGGCCTAGTGTCCTTAGGAGACTTCGCCAGGCAAATGCCCCACAAAACCTCTATAAGGTAATAAACAGCTACCTTACAGACAGAAGTGTCTCAGTACGCACAAGGTTCCAGGAATTGACACGCCCTGTGAATAAAGGCTGCCCGCAGGGATCAATCCTTGGCACTTTCTTTTGGAACATTGTTCTGGATGAATTTCTGGCCTTGGATCTGGGCCCCGTGGAAAGCCTGGCCTTTGCAGATGACATGATTTTCCTTGTAAAAGGCAACTCACGAGTGGTTGTAGAGCAAAGATCAAATGCCGCTCTCTTGCAGCTGCAGGAGTGGGCACAAATGCACATGCTCAAAATATCGCCTGAAAAAACCAAACAAATACTTCTAAAAGGTAATTTGGACATAAGAAGACGTCCACAAATCAAAATTAACACAATCACTATAAAAATGGTAACAGAACTAAAATATCTTGGAGTGGTCTTTGATTCCAAATTAACTTTTTACCCCCATTTGATCTACTTGGCGAAGAAAGTGCGAAATTATGCAGGTATGATTGCCAGGATCAGTCGAGCAGACTGGGGACTCAAAAGAAAGACCTTGGCAATCATATACCGTGCAATGTTCCTACCTGTTATCACCTATGGAGCCGGTGCGTGGTTCATCCGCTCGGCCATAGTAAGAAATAGGAATAAATTAGAATCGATACAAAGGACAATACTACTCACTATTACCAGAGCATGTCGCACAGTAAGCACACCTGCACTACAGTTGCTGGCCGGAACTCTCCCACTTTACCTGGAAGTAGCCAAAAGAGGCTTATATTATAGATTTAAAAAGGGCATACCCACAGAATTTCTGGGGATAGCCCTTGATACAACCAATACCTTCAATGATGAAAGAAAAAGAATAGCCACAAAGCTCCACGAGCTATGGCAAACAAAGTGGGAGCAGGAAACCAGAGGTCTGGTCACCAAACGGTTTCTGCCACTGGTGTCAATGGTCAGCCCAAAGCCACCTAAGTGGTATGCCCCTGGACTTTTTACATCATTTATATTGACAGGTCACGGCTCCCTAAAGGCGAAACTAACCTCCTTAGGCCTGACCGATGACCCAAACTGCACCTGTGGCGAAAGTGAAGACTGGGCACACATTCTCTATGAATGTATAATATATGACATCCCCAGAACAGAGCTAATAGCACAGATTGGTCCCCTTCCCAGGGGAGAAGAACATCTCTTCATCATAGAAGAGCAAAATTATAAAGCTTTTACATCTTTCACACAGAAAGTTTTCGAAATGCGCAGAGCAATGCAAAGAATGGCAATTCAGCCCCCCAGCAATTAAACAATAATCAATAGTAAAATTGCCCAAGTTTCCCACCACGCCCAGATGATGACTTAAAAACTGTTAGGGTAGCAGAATTCTGCACCCTGACAGAAACTTGACATAACAAAACTCCCCATGACTACCATGCCATGTGTAGGGGCCCCAAACCAGTGTAGGGGCCCCAAACCAGTGTAGGGGAGGGGGATGGGAATGCATGCAGAGAAAGTGAATGGGAATGAGCAGAAGAGCAAATGTAATTGGCCAAAAGAATACAAAGTTAAAAATAACTTACATTACTTTATATATATTGTACCAACAAACATTTACAAACCACATAAACACTATCACTGCATTCTCCCCTGGCCTGCAAAAAAAAAAAAAAAAAAAAAAAACACCTTGCAGCTAGGCCTGCACCACAACTGAAGAATAACAGTAAGTTGCGGTGCCCAGAGAGTGCAGTGCAGAAAGAAAGAGTCGAATAAATGAGATGAGAGCTAGAAGAATGAATAAAAGTGCAAGCGTGAGAGAAAAGAACACAAACCACAAATGCTAAGTTAAGTACACACTAACCCTGGTTTTAATTAGTATTTAAATTTACGCTACCCATCATTGCATCCCCTCCTGGTGTGTGAGAAAAAGATGAATGAGTTGAGTGAAATAATAAAAAAAAAAAATAAATAAATAAATAAAAAAAAAAAAAAAAATATATATATATATATATATATATATAAAAAAATTATAAAATAAGAAAAAAGTATAAAAAATAAATAAATAAATAAATAAAATAAAAAAAAAAATTATAAAATAAGAAAAAAGTATAAAAAAAAAAAAAAAAAAAGAATGCAAGTAGAGTGAGAATGCACATTACGAATGAAGTAAATGTGTGTGTCCCCCCCCTTCACCTGGTAGGTTCCCCACTGCCAGCTAACATATCCCACCCCCAGAGCGGGATGGGCAGCTGGACCTTCATACCGGATTCGACACTCCTTGGACATGACACCGACGAAGACATTCTGCGGCTTTGCTGCCAACACGTCATTGGCGATCCGAACTGGGTACTCTAACCTGGTTCCCTTTAAAACCCCATCCCCAGGCAGGGAATGGAGGAGACGGATCTCTGTCTCCTTTCCTCCCTGCCTATCCCCCATATTTCGCCTGGTGGGGCTCGTCTCCGCTGACCTCTTTGGGGATGCCTACTCTATCCGTCCCTATTCTTCTATCTGTTTTTTCCCCAGTCTTCAATCTCCCCCCCCCTCTCTCTCTCTCTCTCTCTCTCTCTCACTAAATCGACCTAGTACACCCCTTAACAATGCCGCCAAATATAACCAACGTCTAAATTCTACCGGTTTTGTGCAAATCTCTAAGATATCTAACACTATCAGCTTTTATCTAGCGTTACATGTCTAAATTTAATAACATCAAAATTTTGCCCGACCTATTTCCCCTTTAACATATCTCTTTAGTGTTCAACCCTAACCAGCGATTTCCTAACAGCAATCCCATTAAGCATTAATGTCAAATGCATAAATTTTTTTTTTTTTTTTTTTTTTTTAAATAGGCCCTAGCCACTGAAATCCCAGGAAACTAGGTGGCAGGACCTGCCAGAACAAATTGTTGTGATACTGGATACACCCGGCTAGCCTCCACGTGGCAGGGTATGGGCAACGTCGGGCCCCACTAGGGGCCTGGCGGCCAATTAGCCGGATAAACAATGGGCACAACATATCACACTGCACAGACACGACCCACACACTTTCAAGTCTCTGGCTTGACAGTGTACTGTCCTCGATACAGTGAAACACACGCGGAGATGGGAGAAATCCCAGGTGCCGTCTGACACGAACATACCTTATACCTTATACCTTATGGTATTGTCACCGTTCTCCCCACACCGAGTGGAAAGGGCCTGGGTTCGAATCCCGAAGATGACGCGAGGAACTTTAATGGGCTTTTTTCACTCCTTGGCTGAGTTAGTCGGTCTCAGGCTTAGATAACAAGGTTTTTCCCCAGAAAATTTCGTCCAGCAAAACAGGAAAATCGACCAGAGAACACACGCAATTAACAGACATAAAGCACACAACACGGCAGATGAATTTAATTATTCGGGTGGACTAATATAATAGTTTTTTCTTTTAATTTTTGGTGTTTTCTTCCTTGTGAATGGTCTTCACTTTTCTGATCAGCTTCTTACTTCTGTTACACGCTTTGGTATTGGATCAGTTGGCCTATCTTCACTCTTATCTCTTCTATTTTCTGCTGTAGGCTTCTTTCCCAGGCTGGTGGTTCCTTGTCTTTGCGTTTTGTGTTATGTTGGTCTCTGGTTTTCCTTCTGTTAATCTCGGTGGCTTCTACAGCGGCACAGCAAATGGCTGTGTGGATGGCTTCCAGTGTTACTCCGTTGTTGTTGAGATAATCCGGTATTATTCGCTTATTCCACAGTGTTATTGTTCAAGGATACCCAGATTCAAGTCTGTGTAATATATTTTTCCCCAGATCATACCGAAGATTCAAGAGCGGAGCTACACAACTGGATAGCCACAAACTTGAAAAGAAGCCTGAAAACCATTGTGGCAGGCGACTTCAACATGTCTACACCACGCCATGAAGAAGTTATAGGAAAGAACTCGACGCCATTTTTTATTTCCTGGGCCTTGTGCAAATTATTACTAGCCCAACCAAAGGTAATAGCACACTCGACCTCGTATTCCATAATCTTGACAGCATCTGTCTGATCACCTCTTCTTTTAAATTCTACTCTGACCACAACCCTCTCCCATGTGAAATCGCCTTACAAAAAAAATCACAATCTTCACGTGCCCAGGAAAGAAAAGCAACCTGAGAGAGACAACTAACCTTTTCCACAAAATTCCAGAAACCAGAAATCATCCTCAGACGACTCAGAGAATTCAACTGGACACACCCGTTTAGTGTCCCTCCTGACGTAGCCCTAAGCCACCTAGCTGAAGTGCTTTATGGAATAGCCAAAGAGGAAGCTGCAAAAGAAATATGCATCACCTCCAGAACCTCTATATGGTTTAATCCAACAATCTAACAAACTTTCCTCCAGAAGCAGAAGTCCTACCGACAATGGAGAAAATCAGCTGACGCCAAAGACTTCAGCACATATAAAAAGACAAGGGCTCTCTTCTTAAGACAAAAACGACTTGACTGCAACCAATTTGCCCTGAATAAGTTGAAAAGATGTAAAAGACTCCAGAAACAGATCCACAAGTAAAACACTAAGAAGGAAGAAATATTTAAGGAATGGACTGAGCTCACTTTTCAACAGACCGACCAGTCACATGCGCAACCCCCTCTTACACTTTTTGGCCCTGACTGCAAACCTCCAATATCACTCCTAACCATGACCAGAAACCATTTGATGGAGATCGTCAAAAAACTACCACTGAAAGCTGTAGTGGGTCCTTTTTTATATAATTTGGTTATTCTCAATTTGCTCATATCAATCTTTTTTGGTCATGGCAGTTTTTCCCTCCCTGTACTTGGGCAAACAGGAGAGGGAGTACATAAGAGTACTGCTAAATTATGTGTAACTGACAGCGGGGTTGCCATTGGTTGGCTGGGACCGTTTTAATTAATAAATAATAAAAAAAATGTAGTGAGCCCTAACCGGTTCCCTCTGTTTCTAATCAAAATTCGTAGTTCATATATTGTAGACCCCTAGTCCATATTTTCAATAAAATCCTAGAAAGTGGAGAGATTCCAAAGATCTGGAATACATACTTTGTTCGGCCAGTCCCTAAATGCAGAGATCCCAAGCAGCCTCAAGATTTCAGGCCTATTGCCATCGGCTGTGGGTTCCTCAAGATATTTGAAAAAGCAATCCAGCCCACCACTGCAGACCACTGTTTCAATCACAGACCCCCCGTACCCCCATACACCGTGATTAAGGGGAGATATACTAATAGCAACCTCCTGACACCCTTACCAGAATCCAGAAAGCCCCCGACAACAAAACACAGCTTGATGTCATTTTCTTTGACATAAAAGCGGCCTATGACAAAATAGACATAACAGCTCAAATCACCATTCTACAGCATTACTTCAACATCACAGGAAAAACTCTCGGCATCATTAAATCAATCCTGGAGCATAGACATCTCATCATCTCACATCGCAGCTTTCAGACAACATGCATTACTAATAGGGGTATCCCACAGGGGGGAGTCCTATCATCAACCCTATTTCCCGCAGTACTGGAGCCCTTCCTGGCATCCCATACTGACTTCCAATCATATGCTGATGACCTGAAATTTTACATCACATCTTCAGACCAAACTCAGGTTCATAGGACTACCTTGCAGGCGAGTAAAAATATTCATAACTTTCAACAATATCAGGCCTCAATCGGATTTAGAGATTAATCAAACAAAGACAGTTCAAATATCTTTCACCTGGGAGAAGTCGCGCAATGATATCAATCTTACCATCAATGGATCATCCATTCAGAAAGTTAAAGCACACAAGGATCTCGGATTAGTACAGGATGAGGGGCTGACATTCCAGGCTCACCTCCTGAACACAAAAACCAAAATGTGCTCCGCTATGTGGGCAATCCGCAGGAACTAACGGGAATTCATGACGCCGAACTGGTAAAGAAATATGTTGTCCGATGTCTCTGTCCCATACCTCTCTATGCAGCAACCATTTGGTCCTCTGCTCCCAAAACACACTTCAACAAGTTCCTCAGCCTGGAATACTGGCTCCTGAAATGGCTCAACTGGCGGACTGGCAACCAGTACACTATTTCTAGGGCCCAACTCTATATAAATCTCGAGGTCACCCCATGGAAACAACAGACTATGGCAGCAAACCTTCTTACACTTGCCAGACTAATCACAGGAGGACTCAACGCCCCTGATATCAATGATCTGATAAAAACTCCCCGCATTGCCGGAAGTAATAAAGTGGACACAAGGCTCCCACTCAGAATAAGTTTCAACAACCTGAAAGGCTTGAGATGCAGGTTCCCAGGAAACACGGTAGAATTCATAAACAATCTGGCCATCGACCTGGATAAATTCTTCTAGCAGCATATGTACAGACGCCAGAAGCTAACGGCCACGACAATGCTCCCCATGATACGATGAATGTAAAATAAAGTGAAGACGTCACTGGTCCCCTCTCTTGGCATCTATTACTCCAAAGACGTCTGGCTGTGTCCTAGTGCTCACAGCCAGACGTCTGGCTGTGAGCACTAGGACAGTTAAGATTGAAGAGATACCACGGGCAACAACCGGTGATGGACTGCCTCAATACTTTGTATTTTTGTACATATTTCTCATATTTTTTGTGATTTACAGCACTTTTGATAAAAAAAAAAATGTCCTTTAAATTGGGACACTTCGGTGTTCGATAACTTTCAAGTATGTAAAATAATAAACACTAAGTTCTGTACCTTTCAGGTTAAGCATACTTGTGCTCCATATAACCGCCGGACACATGTCCTTGCCTTAACCTCTGAATGTAAATATCACTCACATAGCTTACTGCTGTCCAGGGGATGGCTCTTGGGCAGAGCAATAAACAGATTTAATAAATAAGATTCGGTTGGGTCTCTGCTTCAATATAGTGCGAATCTTTGTGGGTTCCGTTTCCTCGAATTCTGCTAGGGCTTTCTTTCAATCTTCTTCTGCTTCTTTTCTGGATATTGCGATCTCTTTATTTCCACTTAAGCTGCTCCGGGTTGTAGTTATTGCTCTTCCTCCTCCAGTTCTGGCTCCGTTGTGCCTGTATTCTTTGTTGTTTGTAGTTCGTCGCTGACATCCTGCTTGATTTTTTTCCAAGCTGTCAGGTTCTTCTTGACGATGGTCCGTCTCTGGTCTGTTATTCGCTCTTCGGTGACGTGATCAGTCGGGAATCGTTCCAACCACTTAGTGTTTAGTGTCGTCCTGTACATTGTCCGGTCTATCTCTAGCTTCGTTACTTCGTAGTAAACTCGCATGATAAGCGATTCATAACAATGAATCGTGGGGAATTGCCCGAGTACACACACTGATGGAGGAGGCTAGTAATTTGGTCGATTAAAATGCTGATACGAATGATTTGAGCATTTAACACGTGGGAGAGTGTCAGCTGGAGGAGCCTCCACCTGGAGGCTCCTCCAGGTGGAGGCTCCTTTTAATTTATTATTACAAAAGTAATAATAAATTAATAGGGTGAGGAGCTTTTCTCTGATGGGAACTCTGTCTTACAGAAAGCATTTTGCATCATGAACAGAAATAACCGACTTTTATTTTCTCGTTTGATCCATTTTAAAATGTGCGCTGTATTTCAAAGACTTTAAAAAGACAACATTAAGCTTCTTGATCTATATATAGGCTGCTATACGTGCTGCTGGCAAAGGGAATGAAAAGTCCATGAAACAGAAACGGAAAATGTTATCCATCAATCACAAAACTGACATTGAAGAAAGATGCTAACGTGGTACCTGTTTGGATACTTTGAAAATGGCTTTTAGAGGAATTTATAAACAGAAAAAGTTTATTGCGCGTTGTAGTCACAACGTCAACGTTTGCGCGTGCACAATATTGAGCGCGTTCGGTGTTATATTAAAATCCCCTGATAACTAGCAGGAACTGGCGTACTAAGTAACTACTGCGCATGCACTGACACTAAATACATAAATCATTATCTCTCTCACTGTATTCCAATTCCAAGGACAAAGCAGCGTATATTGAACATTGATGGCAACTATTGCTTTAAGCCTACGAGGACAGGAATGGAGATTGCAATGGTTTATTACCAGTTCCTTTTGGCCTCTTCATTTCAAATTATGCGCGCACAAGGCTCTAATAATCTCGCGTAATAATCCCCACAAAGTATTGTGGTTAAAAGTTATTAACTAGGACTACACGAATTAAGAGTGTACATAATGAGTACCTTTATGTACGCGGCAAACTATGACTGAAAATAAGTGTACAATGTGCTGCTTATTCACTCAGATGAGGTTGGACTAGCGAACTTGTGCTATACAACTCGTGAACGGTCAGTTTTTCTATTTCTCTATGACCTTGCGAACTTTGTGGTTTCCAAACATTCCGGCAAAGTTAATGGGGATTAAAATTTTCACGGGGCATAAATAAATTAATGGGATGCAAATCTTGTCTTGGAAGATGACATGGAATTTGTTAATCCACTGTATCGATTCTGTGTGCGAGGTGTCGTAAATTGGGCTCTTGAGATGAAGCTGTTTTATTTTATAGTATCGAAGACAATATTGGTGCATAAAGTGAGGATGGTGTCCTTGTGTTTCGGGAGATTATTTCATTTTTAATCAAGCAAGCGTGTCCCTTCAGCTGTTGTAGTAGATTAGCCAGAGAGATTACTGTCAGATTGATTTGGAGAACTTTAAAAATTTCAATTATAATTTTATATTAAAGAAAGGCATTTTGGTATTTTTGGTTTATTATTAAGCCCTCGTCTTTGGGGATGTTTGCCTTCAGCCAACAGGTGGTTGGTTGCTGGAACAAGCTTCTATCCGTTGTTGTGGAAGTGGATAGTTTGAATAAATCAAGGAAGAACTAGACATACTATTGCATAATTTGTCACTATTAATATTAATATTGGTATTACCCATATGGTGAAGCCTTAGGCTTTTACTGCATGAACAAAAGTAAATAAATAATAATAATAATAAAATAAATAAATAAAACTAATGATTCCCAATTCTGCACTTGCCCATTCGTCCATACACTGTATTAGGTATAATCAATATTAATAATAAATAGTCAAATAAGATTAATAATTCTATCATAAGTGCACAGTGTTTATCAAAAATATTAGGGCATCTAAAATCATTCACAATTACTTTACAGGTTTTTAGGCGCATCAGCAGTTCAGGCCATATTGCGCTATATATGATATGTCTATAAACTGCGAGTGTTTTGTGGTTGATTTTCTGTTTGCTGGACGAAAAACTCGAGTTTCTTGGAGAAAAACCATGATACCTTTGCCTGAGATGGACTAACTCGCCACGTTGTGAAAAAGGGTCATAAAAATTCCTCGCGTTATTGAAGGGATTCGAACTCAGATCTTTACCAAACGGTGAGGACGGCGATTCTACAATCTGTGTTACCCACGAGGGCCGTTCACGTTGACGAATAAAAAATGCAACTTTAATGTAGAGTGGATCCACCTTTGGCCTTTCGAAAGCTCTTGTCAATTCTTGAAGCCTGCTCCTCTTAAAACAGGTGGTTGTCCGCTTAGCGATTCAACTTTTGCATTGTCTTAGTTTTCTGATTTCGAATTAATTTCTATAAAGTAGTCCGTAGTAACATAATGAATAATAATTCATTTAACACTAACTCCTGGAATGGATTTAATTCCTTCAGATATGTTATTCCTTGAGTAAGAAACTCTGAGATTGTCCCTGGGTGCCTCATCATTCGGGTGAACTGCTCTGCTAGGTGCTTGTGTGTGCAAGGGAGCTTCTTGTACCAATAGTTTTGGACGTTATCCATTCCTGGAGTTCTCCAGTTGTGGGACTTCCTGATCGACTGTTGTACTTCTTCCTCCCGAATTTCCCACTCTCTCTCAGCTCTCGTGCTTCCTTGGTTTCTTCAGTTCTAATTCTTGCCCAAGTTCTAGTTCTTCCCTAAGTAGTAGGCTGTTTGGTTTTCATCGAAGAGTCAGTTGTTTATTTGCCTCTGGGAGCTCTTTATATCGGCATGGTCTCTTGCTGAGTGCGATGAGGTTCTGTTTCAGTGTCTAGGTATTCTCCTATTCTCTGATTTTTGGTCTTGTGTTATGTCTGGTCAAGGGTTCTGCGTTCTCTGTTGTGCGGGACAGTCTTATCCGCTATTATGGTGCGGTCCCAGTACAGCTTGTGGGTTGGGATCTTATTATTATTTCTTACAGCTGCTTGGGGGGGGGGGGTTGTTGTTATGTCTAGTTACTGATACTGGTCAAGGAACTCTGACTATCCAACAGGTGTTCAGGATCTCGGCTTTGCGAAGTTCCATGTAGGTGTTCTCTGGGAAGCCTATTCATGCTAGATTTTTATGGAGCCTCTTTGGCACCATGCCGGTGGTTGACATTACTTGTTCCATATGTCACATTTCTTTAACTTTCTGTCTTAGTATTAGTATTAGTATTAGTAACGGCCGCATGGTGCAAGAAAGCCTATGGCTTATGCTGCACCAGCCAAAAAAAAAAAAAAATCCGAACAAAACAATAATAAAAACAAAAAAATAAATAAATAAATAAAATAAATAACAAAATAATAATAATTAATAAATAAAAAAAATAAATAAAATAAAATATAAATAAAAAGGAAATTAAACCTATCATCCTATGCGCTTTCCTTACCCGAAAGTACTATCCAGATGACCTTTGAATTTCCCCAAACTGTCGGCCTCGACCACCCATGAAGGCAACTTATTCCAGTAATTTATAACTCGCTGACTAAAATAGAACTTCCTGCAGTCCAATCTAAACATTTCCCCCCCGTAACTTGAATTTATGTCCCCTAGTTCTAGCATCATTTATAATCTTGAAAATTTTGTCCTCATTCATTTTACTGATGCCTCTCAGAGCCTTAAACACCTCAATCAAATCTCCTCTAAGGTGTCTAGTTTCCAAACTGTGCAACCCACATATTCGAAGTCTTTCTACATAAGGACGCCCTTTTGCCGATCTCACCAGGCGAGTTACGCTTCTTTGCACCCTTTCAAGAAGCTCGATGTCTTTCTTCAGGTGCGGTCTCCATACTTGAACACAGTATTCCAAGTGTGGTCTAACATAAGCCTTATATAATGGGATTATCACGTCCCTATCTCTACTTGCAAAAGTTCGATAGATCATCGATAGGACACCATGGGCCTTCCTTGCAACCTGTTTACAATGCTCAGAGAATTTCATGTCTGACCGTATCGTAACACCCAAGTCCCTTTCCTCCAGTACTGGGTTTAGTTGAACTCCACCAAGTGAATACGTTTTTTTGGGATTACTGTTTCCCAGGTGTAATACCTTACACTTTGTTGGATTAAAGCACAGCTGCCATTTTTCTGACCATTCCTGAAGTCTATCTAGGTCTCTCTGAAGAAGCTCAGCTTGACAGTGATCATTAACTACTCTCCCAATTTTAACATCATCTGCAAATTTAGACATCACGCCCTCTATCCCTTCATCAATGTCGTTTATGAAAATTAAAAACAACAGTGGTCCTAATACTGATCCTTGGGGAACCCCACTTCTTACATCAACCCAATCTGAGGAATAGCCATTTATCACAACCCTCTGCCTCCTGCCCTGAAGCCATCCTTCTATCCATCTAAGGATTTTCCCAGTGATTCCAACCTGTTGCAGCTTATAAAGCAACCGCTCATGTAGGACTGAGTCAAAAGCTTTGCTGAAATCTAAATAAACAATGTCGAAATTATTCCCTAAATCCAGCTCGTGAGTGACCCTTTCGAAATAGCGAACCAGATTTGTTAAACATGATTTTCCCTTTACGAAACCATGCTGAGTATCCTTGAGAATTTCAATTCGATCCAAATGATCCTGAATTCCACCCTTGATCATTGCCTCCATGATTTTCCCTACTACTGAAGTCAGACTGACAGGTCGATAATTTCCAACTTCACTTTTAGAGCCACCCTTATGTATGGGAGATACATTTGCACTTTTCCAATCCAAGGGAATCTCCCCAGAGTCTAATGATGCTCGCATAATTAGCCTCAATGGTTCAATGCACTCGCTTGCTGCCTCTCGTAAGATTATAGGGTATATTCCATCAACTCCAGGAGCTTTACTGGTCTGTAGGCTCGAAAGTTTTTTCATTAAATAATCTTGCGAAATTTCAATATCATTAATTACATATTTTTTAACTTCGCTCCCACAATTTCCCATTGCCACAAAAGGCTTTTCATTTGTAAATATCGATGCAAAATAACTGTTGAGTTCATCTGCAACGGCAGCTGGTGTATTTAATACTATCCCCTTTCCCTTACGTAAAGGTCCGATCTGGTTTGTCCTGCTCTTCTTGGCATTTATATATGTGAAGAATTCTTTATCCCCCCTCTTTGCTCTGTTTGCTAGTGATTTCTCATAAACTGCCTTTGCCTGTCGAACCTTTTCTGTGGCTCTATTACACATCACCTTGTAGCTGTTATAGGCTTCAGTACTTTTTATTGCTCTGAAACCTTTCCATGCCACCTTTTTCTGCTCAAGTAATGTGGCAACTTCACTATTCATCCAACTTGGAACCCTTCTCGTGGAGGATTTTTTTAATGGTATATACGCATTCAAGGCATCTGTGATTAATGTTTTAAAAGCGTACCACAGTTCAATTGTATTCATTCTCTGCGCGATATCTACCCAGTTAATAGAGGCCATGTAGTACCTTAAGGCATCGTAATTTCCTTTTCTGAAATTAAAACCCATTCCTTTGCCTTTTACTTCTGCTACCTCTCTCGTCATCATCCACCGTAGAACTCCGTGATCACTTCCTGCTACTGGTTCCTCTACTGTCAGCCCTGTTATGTCATCTGATTCATGTGTGATGATGAGGTCTAGGATATTCTTTTCTCTAGTACTTTCCCTGACATGTTGATACAAATAACAGTCATCTATTTGATTTAATAATTTTGTTCCCCATGTCGAGTTTCCTTCCCATTTACTCCAATCAATTAGAGGCAAATTGGAATCACACATAATAAGACATTGACACTTACTTGCTCATTCCATTTGCATGTAGAGGCTTTTGTCATAATCTTCACAATCACCTGGTCTGTAGATTACTCCTACTCGCATTATACCTTTGTTTCCAACTATCTCACACCATACAGACTCTATACTAGCATGTGAAACGTCTGAATCCGGGAAAGCTATCGTCGCACTCAGGCTGCTTCTGATAAGAAGCATTACCCCACCACCCCTTCTATCTAACCTATCCTTCCTAAATACATTATACAAGCCGTACTGAAACTCATCATCCCCAATTTCCGGGTGGCACCACGTCTCTGTAAGCCCTATTATGTCCGCGTTACTTGTTTTAACCAGCAGTTCGAATTCGCTCATTTTATTGACGACACTTCTAACGTTACTGTATAAACAATTAAGATTTACTGTTCTTGTATATTTAACAACCCTTGAAGTTTTTTAGGCTCTCTTCCCTGATATTAGCTACCCGCTCACTTGAAACGTTTCTGCCCCCAGAACATCTAGATAATATGTCCAGTTGGGGTAACAGATAAGAACTCTTGAGGTATGTGCAAAAGTTACTTTGACCAATATTATCAGATAAACGCGTGTCAGTATTAACCACATTCCCCCCCCCCCCCAACTAGCAGTTTCCCTGAACCTTTAAGGTATCCTCAATAATACTGGCAAAAACTTTTGCACCACCTTTGTTTAAGTGTATCCCGTCTATACAAAACAAATTCCTTCTATCTACAAGTGTGGGCCATGCTGATAGAAATTTACCCCTTAAAGTCTTGCAGATTCCTTCAAGTCTTGAGTTAATCCACAAGGCTCTTAACATATAATCCCTCCTATCGTGTCTGGGCAGAATTGCAGACACATAGACATTATGGCCTAGCTCGCGACATTTCCTCAGCATGGTCCTGTATTTTTCCAACAAATCGTCAGATCGTGTACGTTTAATGTCATTTGTCCCCACATGAATAATAATATTTTCTTTACCCCCTTTAAAATCTGACAGTCTGTTGGTGACATCATCAATAGTTGCTCCCGGCAGACATACCCTGGTTCTCCTCCACCTATCTTTATTACAAAAAATATTCCCCGTTTCCCTGACAATGGAGTCTCCTAATAAAACAATGTCCTTTTTAACCAGAGTAGTTTGCACTTGGTTTTTCTGTATTGAGGCTCGAATCGGGTGTGCATCACTTGGTAGATTGCTGGAGTTTTGAGTCCCTGACGAGCTCCCAGATGCATTATTTTCGAGGGCAAGCACTCGTTTTTTCAGGGACTCAAATTTTTCCATCAGTGCACCAAATTTGATCTCCTTAGGTCTGTGTACCTTCTAATATTTTCCTTGTAAGTTTTCTGGAGGTGGTTGGTGTTGGGCACCGCTATGTCGGTCAGATAGGTAGCCATTTCCTTCTTGTCGATGACCGTTATGTCTGGTCTGTTGTGCGGGATCGTCTTGTCCGTTATTTTGGCACGGTCCCAGTATAGTCTGTGAGTAGGGGTCTGTAGTGCGGCCTATGGTTTGTACTTGTAGTACGGCACAAATTCATTTATTATTATTATTGTTGTTGCTGCTCTTATATTATTTTTCCCTGATTGAGGGTTCCACCTCGTGACGGGTATTGCTACCAAGTACATAGAGTGGTTGTTGTTACTGTTGGTCAAGGAGCTCTCTGACTATCCTACAGGTGTTCAGGATTGCGACTTTCTAGAGTACCTTGTAGGTGTTCTCTGGATGACCTATTGCTGCTAGGCTGTTATGTCGAGGTCTTTGGCACCGTACCGGTGTTGACACGATTATCAGGATGGTCGTTATTTGTTATATATACCACATATCTTTGATCTCCTGTCTTAGGTTGGTGTACTTCCTGATTTTTTCCTCACTGATGTTCTAGGGGTTGCCAGTGTTGGTTACAGCTATATCAATCAGATACATAGCCTTTTCTTTCTTGTCCACAAGAGTTATGTTCGGCCTGTTGTGCGGTATCGTTTTGTCCGTAATTATTGCGCAGTTCCAGTCCAGTTTGTGGGTTGGGATCTCTAGTACTACCTGTGGTATTTGTTACCACAAACCAAACCAGTGGACAAAGAAAGTGTACACTTTCTTTGATCCGCTGGTTTGGTTACACTAGTGCTTTGACCAAAATGTCCGGGTACTAATTTGGTGTGTATTCTTTTATAATCTACACGCATAATAGGAATAATGGTTGGGAATAGTTATTGCTTTAAAAAATACTGTAGTTCTCGCAAGCTAATATTAAACAAACAGTGACGCTAAACGTCACTGTGTAATAATGGATGCGAGTCTTTATTTCCTATTTTAATATTTAAAATCGGAAAAATATAAATCCGTCAATTATTATTTCTCTTTTCTTTTTTTTTTATTTTGCAGCACTTTTGAAATTCGCTTTTTTCTTATTCAAGTTACATTTTTGGTCTTTCTTTCTATGAATCCCAGTTCTTATCAACCTCAAAAACATTTTTGATTCCAGTCTCAAAACAAACGACGTTATTACGCAGAAAAAAATTACTTCTGATGAAGTTTTCGTCTCGTTATTGGCACTGCTCCTTTTAATTTTAAACTTAATGTACAAGAAATGTAGAGAAAAGGATTACTCATTTCTCAGTTGAAAGAATGTTTTCAACGCTTTTTTCCCACAAGAAAAATTAAAAACTGACTTCAGGGATTTTTTCCCCCTTTCTAGTTTGTTATCTTCGCCGTGCGTTATTAGCGAGTACCTTTGCGTTGGATTATTTATTCACCACTTTGTCTCATTAACTTTGATCTTCTTCTACATCCTACCATATCGATGTTTACTTGTGTTCTACCAACGCGCCCACTCCCACTAACCGAAATATTGTTGTTTTTGTTCGTAAAATTGTTTTATTTCTCCCCCCACCCCGCTATTCTTACTGAGAGTAATAGGTATTTGTAAGACCCTGTGTCTTACAGAGCGCAAGAAATATGGTAGTTGATGCTAAGGCCATTAAAAGATTGAGTTTAAGAAAAGTAGGGGCAGGAAGGCCAAAAGACCTTCATCGAGATGACCTAACAAGAAAACTAATTGGTTGATTTAAATATTGTTTGAAATTGAAGTCAGAGTTGATTGATTGATTGATTGATTTGGTAGTTGTTGGCGCATCGGCTTCTGTGGCCATATTGCGCCTCCCAAGGTTTTTGCAGTACTATGATCCAAGCCCGAGGCGGGAATCGAACCCGCGACCTTTGGGTTGCCGGGCAGGTACTTTACCCACTCGGCTAGCCCGGTCGGCGAAGTCAGAGTTAAGTCCGAAATGTAAAAAAAAAAGTCGGTTAATCAATCAAACATAATTGAAAATTCCACAGATCAGTTAATCAGGCTATACTGCGATGTATGTAGTATGTTTGTGAACTGTGTGTTCCGCGGTCGATTTGCTGTTTTCAGGATGAAAAACCAGAATTTCCAGGGGGGGGGGGACCATTGTACCCTCTCCTGTGACCAACTAACTCAGCTGCGTTTTAAAGAAAGGCCCGTAAACTCTTCGCGCCGTCAAGGGTTCCAACTCAGGTCTTTTCCACCCAATGTGAGTTGTTGTTGTTGTTGTTTGGTTTTTAGGAGAACTAAGGCCATATTGCTCCGAGGATATGCGATGGTCATTCCCTGACCTTTCCGCATCCTCCGTATTTGGTGATGACGGGCTCGAACCCCAGTCTAATCAAGAAGCGTGTGCTACGCACTGCTGCTCCTGCTGACCTGGCTACGGAGGCGCCCCCAATGTGAGTAAGACGGTGATTATACCAACTACGCTACCCACGAGAGCAAATCTGATGTATGGTACCTCCATCCTATAATCCATCTTATAATAATAATAATCCTATAATTCATCGTATAATAATCCCATAATCCATCCTATAATAATAATAATCCTGTAATTCATCCTATAATAATAATAATCCTATAATTCTTTCTATAATCTCATTCCTATAATTCTTTCTATAATCTCATTCCTATAATTCTTTCTATAATCTCATTCCTATAATCCATCTTATAATAACCCTATAATCTCCATCTTATAATCCATTCTATAATCTCCATCTTATATTTATCCTATTATCCCCATCCTATAATCTTCATCTTATAATCCCCATCCTATAATCTAATCTCCATCTTATAATCTATCCTATAATCCCCATCCTATAATAATCCTATAATCTCCATCTTATGAAGTATACAGGATTCTGTAAATACCAGAAGTGTGTGTGGCATGTTGTATGTGCATGGTATTATTAAAGAACCGATGAAAATTTAATTAACTACATATAAGAATTACTATTATTAACTAATTAGCTAACTGATAATTAGTATTATCAGTTAGCTAATTTGTAATAAATTAATTTGTGAAAAATTTAATTAACTACCTGCAGAAAATGGAAAATGGCAATTAATTTAATGGGAAAAAAAAGCTCCCTGTAAATGTATCGAGACCACTTCTTTTTTATTTTTTTTATACAATTCCTAACATTTCTGTAATGGATTCTGTTTTTAAGTCCTATTTGAACTAGTAATTGCACGGAACTTTCTTTGCCACCATGGCAAACATAAGAATGGTATTTTCCTTAACTATTTCTTTATTATTGGGACATTCATTCCTTTCTTGTTATATGGCAAAAGTCATATAACAAGAAAGCACGAATATTTTCTAAGGAATTTGCAATCAGTTTGTTCTCTCAACGAGAAAAATCGATACCAAAAAATAAACAAAACAGCATCTTCGGAACCAGTTAAAACACTTTAAAGATTAAACAAAGTCTGGTTTAAGATAACGCCTTGATTACAAAAACAACAAAACTTCCTCTCTCTCTCTCTCTCTCTCTCTCTCTCTGTCCTTCCTCACTAGCTGACAGAGAAATGCACGAGTTCGCTAATCGCTAAAAAAAAGGATAAAACGAATTTTAAAACACGATCTTAAATTATAAATAATAACGAACAGAAAAATACACGTTATGAAATGAAAGAAAAAAGTTTGCTCGTTGCAAAATTAAATGAATTGAAAACGCTGTAAGTTCTTTTTTGCTCTCTGTCTTTCCTATCATGCATTGACAACTTCTATGGCCAATCTAGCTCGAATAAAGAAAAGGGTACAAGTATGCAGTATTCACATATCCTTTTCCAACTCATCTTTTGCCCCAATAGTCTGCAATTACCTCTTGGAACCTCCATCGTCGAATTGACTTGTATCACAAAAAACTCATTTCTAATTTTCGAAAGAAAAAACCCAGAAAACTCATTTTCTGGGTTTTTTCTTTCGTTTTCCTTTTCAATTACTGAAAGAGAAAAAAAACCAATCTTAGAACGTACCGCTAGGAGAAGAATTACAAATATTTCAAGAATTACTTGTATTTCCGTTATTTATTATATTATTTGTGTTGGATGAAAGCAGGGTTCTGAGCTATTGAACTGTCTTTAAAGCAATTCCTTTTCCTTTTAAGTTGGCAAAGATGGGTATTTATTTTTTCCATTTATTAACACACAATTGTATATACATTCTCAAGATATATTTATCAATTTATATACAAATTTTATATATATATTCATATATATGCTGTAGTCCCTGTGTACATGTACGTGTGTGTGTGTGTCTTAGTATGAAGGGTGGCTCCTACACATTAGCACATCTCCACCTAATATTCTTGTGATAGCGTAGTCCGCAGTCAAGGATGACACGTTTCCAAGATTCAACCTCACCGCACGAACAGTTGAGGTCAGATTCTAATCCTCTTTCAAATAGTTTGGCCCTTAAGCCATGTCCGGTGATTAAATAAATCGTGGTTATGGTGGAAGCAAACCAAGGAATCATCATCTTGTTTATTGCAAAGCCTGCAGCTGGAATGAACCCTCTTGTAATAGTTCCAAACTCACTCACGTCTCAACGTTGCTGCCAGCAATTCACAACTCACCCCAAATTCTTCGTTTTTCCTCCTTAATGTTGTTATTTGGATTATATCCAAGGAGATTGTACCTTCAATAACCTATAGGCAGTTTGTTGACACTGTTCTGGGAGCGTGAATAACTGTAAGCGACATTGTACGTTGCCCGGACAGAAGCTTAGCTTTAGTTGTAACCTTGGTAGCAGCCACAAACCGAATACCAGCACCATAAATCACTTTTGGAAGAAATATCGTCTTATAGTATAATATCAGAGATTTCTTTTGTATAAACCCCATTCCTTAAAGAGAAATTATAACTATTGCAGCTACAAACCTTTTTGATTTTTTCATTGATTGTTGTGACATATACATGCAACCTGAGACGATCATCCAAAGTTCAAATACTTGGTGTTCTGTGCATATGGAATTTGGGTACCATATAGGTTTGCGTTACCTTTGACGGCCTTCCATAATAGAAATGGTATTTAAACACCATGAAGTTGGTCTTAGTGACGGAAATCTTTGCCTAAGCCATTTTTTGTTCAAGAATTTCCTGATCACCCCTTCCCCATGCACAGCCACCACCAGGTCATCGGGATATGCAACTTTGATGAACCCTTCACTGTCCTTCGCGAGCCACTGGTCTAGCAATGCGTTCCAGAGGAGAGGTCCTAAAACTGAACCCTGAGGGCATCCTCTGGAAACTGTAGTCGTGTATGATAAGTGCTTGGCACATACTCTAATTTTTCGGTCCCTAAAGTAAGATCTAATACCTTTGAACAGGTAGTCATCACACTTGGCCATCTGTAGTGACCTGAGGGCACTCTCCCACCAGAGGGAATTGAAAGCGACCTCAAAGTCAATAAAAACAGCAAGAACATATTTACTGTTTGCCTCCTAAATGTAAGTCAGCAGGATTGAGATTGCATTCTCAGTGGGTCGCCTTTTTTGAATAAAAACTGGCATTCGGAGGAGAGTTGATGTTCTGTGAACAATTTTAAATCCTTGGGCAATCATCCTTCTAAATAATTTGTCAAGGCTGGCCACTAAATATTGGCCAACAAACCCTAGAGGCTTGTAGCCTATGGGGTTTGTTTTTGACTTTCCCGGTTTATGAGATTTTTAAGAGTGCAAGAGAAGGAAAAGCTCCTCTAGCAAGCATTTATTAAATAAATTTATAAAAGGTCTCTGGGAAGAATTCATAAAATTTTTCAATCACTTGATTCTCGATGAGGTCAATGCCAAGGAATTTTTTACAGTTCAATTTAGCTACTGCAGCTCCTACCTCAAGCATGTTAAAAATGCAATCAGTTGTTCGCGTGTATTCCTGGTTATTGCATCTAGTTTCGGCATGGTCTTGGCTGTCCATATATGGTAGGTCTTCCGAAAAGGGGCTATCCACTATCGCTTCGACTATAGGTTCCCAGTCCGAAGTTTCTTGATTCTCTCAAATTACCGTATTGTAAATTTCCCCACGCAAAAGTTTATTAGATTATTAGATTTAATAGATTATTCCCCAAGGGTCAGCATTTCCTGTTTCCTCTACCAGATATTACCAACTGTTTTGATTGCTATCAGGATTTGCTTTATGGTACCTCTTTCTCAAGCTTCTGTAATTATTTTTCAAAACCCGAGTGTCTGCATCCGATAAATGCCTATTCCTTTGGTATGTTTTCCTTGCTTTTTGAGTTTGTTGTCTCAATGCAGCTCAAGACCACCGTGGAACAGAAGCTCTTCTTGTCTGTTTTCTTTTAGTCGAGTAGGCCATCGCCTGATATAAATGATATTGAACAAGAAAGACGTATTCTATTGCTGTTAAATCCTTGTTAATGATCTGTTGGCTCCCTTTCTCTTGTTGCTAAATCGGTGATTGTACGAGTGATGGAAATGAACGCCACTTCAACTGTATCAAGTTCTAGTTCAATTAACTGAAACTTTATAACTACAGCAATTTACAAGAGTAGCTGCTTATAAGAAACTATACATCCTTAACGTTGAAATTAAGATACGAGGGTAGAGCATCCGAAACTGTTGTAGTGTTTATGAACAATAATGGATGCAGATGACCACCGGGCGTTCATATGGTGACTGTTGCGTAAGTGACCCTTATGAATACCCTCCTGTGCCTGCTCTTTTAGCAAAGCGTCTTAATTTATGCATTTTGTATTCTCCTGTCTCCAACAGTCTTTGATACATGATGGAGTGGATAACGATCGAGAAGTTGAAGTATTTTAACGATTTCCAACAGAGAAAAATGAACGGTTAATGCAAAAGACTTAGGTGAAGGACGTGAGCTGACAACCTAATTAAAAGCCGATATAACCGCAGAGAATAATTATTTTTTTTGTTTAGAACTGGAATCTACGCTGGTGGCACAGTTATTATAATCACAGTCGATGACATGAAGAACTTTTACGGACTCTTTTCACTTCGTGGCCGAGTTAGTGGGTCTGTGGATTATACATGGAAAATCCCGAGTTTTCCCTTGGAAACTCGGGATTTTCGTCCAGCAAAACGGGGTTATCTACAGCAGAACACATGCATTTTATGGAAATAATACACACGGATAGATGAGATACTTCTCGGGTTGTCCTAATATGACATTTTTTTTTTGTGTGTGTGTGTGTGTGTGTTCAGAAACAGCCCTTATGAGAGGTATTTCCACTTTGCAATACTGCTTTTCTGACTATGATAATAATTCTAGCTGCAATCTAATGTCTGTCTACACTGAGTGGACTGAAATCATGGGATACTACCTAGTAACTGTAAGGTCCAACTTTCGGCCGGAAAAGAGAAGTAACATGGCGAGGAATTGAGTCCACTAGTTCACGAAAGCGTTCCACAGGTATTTCCATCCATGCTTGCTGCACCCCTGTCTATAATTCCGTCGCATTCCTGGGTGGAGGATCTAAAGCTCGAACGGACCTTTTCACAGCATCCCAAAGGTGCTCCACAGGGTTCATGTCCGGTGAACGGGGAGGCCATCCCATGGTGGTAAAATCTGCAGAATGCTCTTCGAACCATGTTCTAGTCACCATATCTCTGTGGGAGGCCCATTGTCCTGCTGGAAGAGTCCATCGCCTTGTCGGTGCATGATGACCATGATGGGATGCAGATGATCTGCAAGGATGGACATGTAACCTCGACCTTTGAGAGATGCATCTAGACGTACCAGAGGTTCCAACGTGTGCCAGTTGAACATCAGACCGTCGACCGTCCGCCTGCCTGAACAGTTCCTTGTTGACATGATGGGTGCATAGCTTCATGCTGTTTCCGCCAGATACGCACCTTCTCGAAATAACTGGAAACGGGACTCATCGGACCAGGAGACACGTCTCGGTTATAATTTTCAGGAACAGTTTTTTCTTTCAAGAGAATTTTTTGGTTGGTCAGTGTGTTGGGTGACCAACCGTGAGTGGATTTCGATGGCATTTTGGAAGAGTGTCAATGACAATTCATGTTGCGGAAGTAGAACGTCTGTTGAGTGATGAGTGGATTGAGTCTGAGAAAGAAAACACCGCTTAACCTCCCTTTTGGATAGTGTTGTGGAGTTTCAGAGCAGTTTAGAACTGGGGAACAATATTGTACAGCAGGGCAATGAGATTTGTACAGAATTGCCAAAGAAAAACGGAACTAGTAAAAGTATCTACAGCAAAGTTCGTAGATATTAATATTTCCTAGAGAGTTCTCAATTATTGTACGAAAGCCTTTTCATAACTCAGTTTTAAATAAACCCTTTTCTCGCTTTTATTTTTGGACAATATACAAGTATTTCAATGATAAGAAACATGATTATCAAACCACTCTTATTAATTTTAAATATCCGCATACACTTTTATAGTTCTCAGTATGAAACCAAATCCAGGTCCTGAAAGACAAATTTTTCATTCAATTTTTGGACTGTCTCTCAAATTAACGGGTTTCGCTTGTTAACGTATAACACGTCGAAGTCGAATTTCAGTATTTGTCAACAGGGCGTAATGGGAACAGAAAGAGAGAGATGGAATTGAATGAATTTTAGGGACAACACCTATTCTCAGTGGAGTATGAAAATAATAACATCCAACTGCCTGCGAGTTTCAGTAACCAATGGGAGGGCTGTGGACAGTAATGATTTATGTATTTCGCAGAATGCACCCTCGTATTAACACACATTCATTTTTCTGTTCTTTCTCTTTCGATATAGAAATAGGAAGAATATTGTTACTCCGAAAGTGCATCTTCAGTATCAAGTAAGTGAATCGTTTTGCTTTCTTTTTTTCCCTTAACAGAATAGGGCGATGGCACAAAAAAGGGCTCGATATTTTCACCTTTTTTCTGCTAACGCTTTATAATAACATGTTGATTGAGCGAACCTTAGCAAAGTTGTAATAAAATGCTCCTCTTTACTCTTTTTCCTGTAGGGAGAACAAGTAGAGGAGCATTTTGACCTCCCTTTCATTGTGGAATCGTCAGCTGGTTTATGATCTGGACTCTGAACTGGTCATAACTGAAATGTAAACCGAGTTTTAGCGAGGCATAAAACCTCAAACCTCGAAAGTTATTTGATAACAACCCTTCAAAGTTTCTATCTAGCAAGTTTGGTATTGTATTAATAATTATTTCTTTTTTAAGGGTGACTTTGAAAAATTCATTTTTCAAGGTCACCCTTGAAAGAAAAAGACAAAAGAAACATACGAAAAGGGAAGTAAATAACTTTTGTGTTTCCCCTCCTGAAGTAGGCGTCTAATCTAGCTAGTCTTTGAATTTCCCCAAGCTGTCAGCCTCAATTACCCACAAAGGCGACTTATTTAGTGATTAACAACTCGCTGGCTAAAAGAAAACTTCCTACAGTCCACGATAATCTCTTTCAGCGTAATTTGAATTAATAATTAAGGCCACAAAAAGTTTAAGGACAAGGCTGAAAAGTTATTAGGCAGCGAGAGAGATCTAGATTGTAGGAAAAATTCAGAATTTCTTTTGAGTAGCCTAAAACAAGATGGTGGTAAGAGATAACAAGTAAACTTTCGAATGCCCGTAAAATTCATAAGATAGGGTCCACTTGAAAGGTGCCAAAATGGCTGAATAAAGATGCTACAACAGTACCAATGTGCACAAATCTTTCTATGAAATCATTAAATAGTGGCGATCAGTTTGCCACGAGCTGTTGCTCACTAGAACAAGGAACAAGTAGATGCTTCCTTCAGCTTGCTGAAACACGCACGCTGAAAACAAATTCAACTCTGCTGCTACAACCCATTCATAATGCAAGGGTCCATTACCACAATGAAAGGCTCAATAAACAAGGCGCCTTCATGCTCTACGAAAGCTTTTGCATGATGGTGAAAGGGTAATTATGAAAGTGAGGAAATTATTCCGCCTGGCGCTAAATACCCACCCTTTATGAACATTGTATGACACTCGTGTGCAAAGGTGAAAGACAATAGATGTTTTCCAGTGTCTGAGGCAAATGTAGATGTAAAAGTCGAGATGTAAAAGTATGAAGGGAGCATTAAATCACGTGGCCACCTTTGGGCTTATTTGTAAAATATTTTAATAAATTATTGTTATAATTTTTCATTTAAATTGAATCGATGGGGCATCTTTAACCAAAATGGAAAAGCTAGGAGGTCCTCTTAAACCAGCAGCGTACGGATAAAAATGCCCTTTTAGTGACCTTGGCTTGAACAGGTCTAGAGCTAAAGTTTGGATTAATTACGATGAATATAAATTATATTGATTATTTATTTTATATATGTATATATATACTGGGGATCAGCAGATGTGGGAAGGATGAGCACAGCATTCCATGTCTCCCAGGACGAACCCTTAGCTGCTTCACGATATACAGATGAAATTTTAGAACCCTGGTGGAATAGTGGTGTGGTGTAATTGGTTCTCACTTCCATTTTAAGGATGCTAATGATGCATTTCTCATAGGAGGACTGATTTGGCTAATGAATTCTGGAAAGCGAAAATATCCAGAGAATGGAGTGGCCTGCCTAATTCCCAGACCGGAATTCTACAGAATATGCCTGGGCCCTCGTGGGTAACACAGTTGGTAGGATCGCCGCCCTCCCCACACCGAGTAGAAAAGACCTGAGTTCGAGTCTCGTCGATGAAGTGAGGAATTTTTATGGGTCCTTTTCACAGGCGAGGGTAGCATGGGTTTTTCTCCCAGAAACTCGAGGTTTTTCATCCAGCAAACAGAAAATCGACCTCAGAACACACGCAGTTTACAGACAATATGCGGAAAAATATGACCTTAGTCGCTGATGATCCTAAAACCTACAACAACAACAAAAACATGCTCGGTATGCTTTGGGAAAGTGAAATACAAGTCGCTACAGTCCCTCAAAGGGGAACAGAATTTATTAACTACTGATATTTTCCTTTGTATTCTCTTTCTTCCTTTCGCTCTCACTCTTTCTTCCTTGCTCTCTCTTCTTGAACTTTAGGCAGAACTTGTTGAGTTTTATTTTTGTGCTTTTGATAAGAAAAATAAAGCTGATCCAAATGTCTGTTTTAAGTACAGGCGAAAATCCTTGTGAACAATTTTAAACAAAACTTGTTGGCTTTTATTTTGTATTTTTAGGAAGATTAATAACCACGTAAACTGATATTTATGAACGGCAACAAAGCATCATTTGTGAGATATTTTTAATATTCTGCAAATATTAAGTTCGAATGGGAAATTAGCACTCCTATCTTTCTTTCCTTAATTCCTGTCATAATAAGAATTACATTGTACTTGTAGAAAGCTGCCTTTGCCTAAAGTGATCTGCACTTATGACTAGGGCAGCGCTACTCACTTAAATCTGATCTTTCGCTCTCTTTTCTACTTAAACTTCAAAACAAGTCAACCACCTCAGCTCCATTAAATATTTTTGTTTTCCGCCTTTCTCTCCCACTCAAACTTCAAAAACAAGTCTACCAGCTTAGTCCCAGTCTGACAATCCGAAAAAAAAAACTACAAAGTAACAAGTAAAGTGTTTCTTTTTTGCGTATGAATATCAAGAAACATTCAGAGAGACTAGCGAAATTATGTTTACACTTTTGATCATCCGTATTTTTTTAAAGGGGGCATAAAGGGGCAAACTGTAAATATAATCATGTTCATAACCTTTTGAAACGATGACCACAAGACCATCTGTCTGCTACTTCAAGTAGCAGACAGATGGTCTTGTGGTCGACCAATTAAATAAAATTAATTAAATCGACCAAAATTAAATAAAATCGACCAATATATAAATACATATATATGACACTAAATTTACATAATTGATCCATTTTTAGATCTTCATTTCGAATTCAATTAGAATTTGAATTTACGCTCCATATGGTCAATTTAAATTGATGTTCTCATCGGGATCAAATTACCATTTTCTTATTGACAATTAATAACGATCTCTTACAATGCCAATTTCTTATAACGTTTGCTTTATGCTTTCAGATATGAAACACAAAAGTTTATGAAATTATCATAAACAGTCAAGATGGCGTCAGAAAACGACTACGCAACTTACGTGTTCGGGAAGTCCATGGTCACTGGAGTGCCTCAAATAGTCACAACCAGAAACATTTTCAGGAAAATCGCAAAGACTATAATTCTGGGAGGATGCTTCTGTGGCTTCATGGTCTACACAGTGCAATTTATGACGTTCTATCTGCAGTATCCTTGCTATCCCAGCATTAACCTCGCGTATGAGAAAAACATGCAGATCCCAGCTATCACCATTTGTAATATGAACGGGTAGGTATTATGGCGTACACATTTTTAGTGAGATTCCCTCTAATCGAGTCCCAAAATTTCAATCTCAAATAATTTAAACTGTAGGATTAACAGATAGATGGGTAGAAGGGGAGAGGGATTTATCCTATTGCTATAAAATGTATTTTATTTAGATGTACGAGGGTAAATCAAAAAGTGAAGGCAATTTATTTTTTGTTAAATCAAGAAAATAAAAATATGCGCATATATTAGTATTACTTTTCCACGTGCTCTCCTTGTTTCTCCAAGCATTTCTCACATCAGCTAACTCTTAATGCCATCTAAGGAATTTTTTAGGTTGTTCGTAAAGCTTCTTGTGCACCCCCTCCTTTCACTCCATCATCATTTGAAAACCAACGTACACTTAATTGCTTTTTTTCAGAGGTCTGAAGAAGCTAGGTCCAGACTGGATTGGTGGGTGAGAAAGAATTTCGAAATTAAGTTTTTGAATCGTTTCAATGGTTGCAGCGGCTGAATGAGGCTGAGCATTGGCGTGCTGCAGCTGAACACATTCTGACAGCAAACCATGGCACAATATATTGTATTACTAACAATCTTTCCATGTCCAGAACAGGTCCGTTCAAATACCAAAACAACCTCAACGTTGCTTTGCCGGACGATGCCACAATTTTGAATTTTTTGGTTGTTGGGGGTTTGGACGAAATCTTTCATTATGCATTCCACTCTAAAATGACATCCCTCATGTAAACCTTAGTTTTTACAATGAATGTGCTAAGGCTGTTCAAGATAAGAATTTTGCAATTGGCTTGCATCCAAATCTTCAAGTTAATTTTCTACTACACTAAAGCTTGCATCAATTCAGAAACAGTAATTATTCAATCCAAACCCGCTGCCAACTATTAAACTATTTGGAAGTCTTCCATCTGATTAATGATCACCAGTATGGAGTCATTCAATATCTACCCACTGGTGATATATTTGCTTATATTACTCATCTTGGGACAAATTTGATGGAAACGTTTGATGAAACTCAAGCAGTTGCTCTTGATATTTCTAAGGCTTTTTATCGTGTTTTGCCTAAAGGGTTAAACAAGATTCATCTTATGAATTTACGAATATTTTTTGCCTTGAGAGAGAAAACTGGATATCCAGTTTTCTCTCTCACGGCTTGCTTGTTCCCTCAGCATTCAACCCATCTACGGTACCAAATGCTATAGGTTCAAATACCTCTTTGAGATTTTCATTCAAAAAAAGAACCTTTTTGATTTACCTTCATATAAACAAAGAATGAAGACAGATTCAGTAAAAAATATATTCCCATTAAAATTATCTTTGAAATTTAAGACTTCGTCGAAATCCATACTGTGAAAACAACAAAGAGAAATGCATTCCCATTCCTGTGAAGAAGGTCGATGAATTCTGTGACCATTTCCCGCATTTATGTAGGAAAGATCGTACAAATCTTACTGTGAGTATCAACGAATTAGTTTTTGTTTGATGATTTTTCTCCTCTTCCTTTCTGTATCTTACCTTAATCGACATCTGTATATAAAGATGAAAACCCCTACTAAGAGCTTAATCAAAATAAGCTCATCTGTTTAAACAAAGAAATAATTTTTACTGGACTTAATTCTACCAATAAAACATGTGGCTATCCCCTCTAACCACCTTATTGAAACATGTGGCTATACTCTCCTTCCATCTAGTATTGTAGCAGCCCAGAAGTAGGAATAAGGAGATAATAAAATTGTTCATCCAGCGTGACTGTCAAGTTTCAATAAAATTCCAAAAAATAAAAGAACTTCAATTAGAAAAATCGAGGCATCCATTTCTTCAATTTTGGATCGAGTTGTTTAATATGTACAAAGCACAGGTAACTAAGGCCATTGCACGTCGATATATCGTTTCTGTAAACTGCATGTAATCCTGGTCGGTTTGTTCCCATTTGTAGAATGAAAACCTGGAGTATCCGGCACAAAAGACCATGAAGTCCTCGTCAGTGAACGACAAACTGGTCAAAGATTAAAAACAAAATGTCCATAACAAGTCCATACGGTGAGAAAGAGCAGCCAAGTTATCAACTTCGTGTCCCAGAGGAAATTTCTTCAACGAAAGAACTGCACGAAGGAGTTCTTTTACAACTTTTTAGTCTATGATCTTCTTGGATTTCCCTGATCCGTATCATCTTCCTCTCGTGGCTGATATGCAATCGGCTGAATTCAGATTGTCTACAGCAAATGCCAAGGCAGCTGAGGACATGAAGCCTCAGTTTATCATCTGATTTTCCTGTTTGAGCAATTTCAAACCCGGGTTGCAAGTATCATCAACACGTTGTGGAAGAACAACTCTCGCGATCAGCTGTCAAAGCGGCTTCCTTCAGCACTTACAGAAGCCTTTGCGTTGCATCTTGTTCAATTATTCAAATTTTCAAATCATTTGTCTTTCACAGTTTCTCAAATTTAGGGAACAGAAAAAAGGAAATCTCAGGGAACCGTATCAAATGTATGTACAGACAGTCATGACAGACTAAAGTGGGGGACGTCTGTTCCCTTCTTAATAATGTTGAATTTAAAAAAAATAATAATAATTAATTAACAGCTGAACTCGATTTGTTTCTGTTTTTTAACCAAGGTTATCGACACTTTCCCAAAATGTTTCGTTTTAATAAAATTATAAAATAAATTTAAAATAAAAATGTTGTCTTTGTATATTTTCTATGACGTGTGTTCTTGCAGTTTCCAAAAAAAACAAAATTTGACAGTCCCCAGGAAGCATTAGAATTTGGGTACAACTATGATGACGTCATTTCACCCTGTATCATAAATGCTACAGCTGTTACAAGTTGTCAGTAAGTATTTGTAGCTCGTTCTAAATGTCCTTAAGCTCTAATTTCATAAAAATAGGCTAAGCATTTAAGTAAAAGAATCAGCTGCCCTGGCTCATTTTATTATTATTTTATTTCTTTCAGATATTTCCTCACCATTCAAGTACTTCCCATTGATGATCACATGATCAAGTGCTTCACTTTGTTTTCGAAAAGAAACTCTACAGTGCTTAAAAAGATAAATGAAACTCCAATTAGTCCGTCACTCGGTAATTATAGTTGTATTCTTCTTCTTATTTTGATGCCGTCTCCAATGGAGGTTGGCGATCACCACGCTGTACTTCTCTCTGTCTTGGGCGAGATGAAAAAGATCCTCAGCTGATCTGCCAGTCCAGTTGCAGATGTTTTTCAGTCAAGAAAGTTTTCTCCTCCCCACTCCTCGCTTTCCCTACATTTTCTCCTCTATTATTACTTGAAGCAATTTATATTTCACATTTCTAAGGATGTGTCCCAGTAGGCAGTTTTCCTTCTCTTCACTAAGCTCAACAATCCGCGTTTTCTTCTTGTTCTTTACAAGGCTTCAATGTTGGTGATTCCGTCTATCCAAGATATTTTTAGCATGCGTCTGTAGATCCACATTTCGAAGGCCTCTATTTTGTTCATGCTTGATGTTTTCAGCGTACAAGTTTCAACTCCGTATGGACCACACATAGCACCTAACGAATTGCAGTCTGATTGACAGATCTGGATCTTTGTTTTACAGCACTGTTCTGTATCTTGTAAAGACATTTCTAACAACCTCTATTCTTGCTTTTATTTCTGATTCCGGATCTAGATCAGCATTTAGTCAACTACCGAAGTATTTAAAATTAGTCACTCTATCTATTGGAGTTCCATTCAATAATAGCTGGACTTGGCTTACTGGAGATTTACTCACAGTCATGTATTTGGTCTTGTTAACATGTAGCAGCAGCTTCAACATGCGGCTCATCAGACTAATAACACGAAAATCGTTGCATGAGGTGATGTTGTTCTTCTTTGGAAGAGGGATGAACGAGGACCTCAATAAATCGTTAGGTAGTGGTCATTTAGATATATTTTATTGAACATTTCGGTTAGATCTTTCAGATTTTCTTCATCTAGAAGTTTAACTTTTTCAATTGGGATTTGATCTACGCCAACTGCCTTGTCAGACTTTGCCACTCCCAGAGCATATTTTACTTCAGACTGTAGAATTTAAAGGTACTCCATAAGTATTTCAACATTTAGATCCTGTCTGGCATCATTAAAAAGCATTTTGATGTAAGTTTCCCACACCTTCTTTTTGTCATCACCTCTTAAAACTAATTGATTCTGGACATTCTTTATTGTGCATGGCATCCTACTGTTTGTATTTCCTGTTAATTCTTTTCGCTTCTTATGTAAATGTCAATTATCATGTCTTCGTTCTAATTCTGCTATCTCTGTTGATTTTTCTAGCATCCACTCTTCTTTTGCTTCCTTACTTTTCCTCTTTATCATTTCTTTGATCTGCTTGTATTTAGTTGGAGCACGATTTTTGAACTTCCTTCTTTCATCCATTAGGTTTATGATCTCTTCTGTCATCCAATGCTTTTTTCAGGTTGTTTTTCATCACTTAGAATTTCTCTTCCAGTACTGATAACGATCTTACCAAACTCCTTCCATTCGTCATTTATATCTTTAGTTCTTACTCTGTTGTTTAATTTAATGTTCAGCTCTTGACTCAGTTTTTCTTTCACAGTTGAGACCTTGAATTTTTCACAATTTAATCTGCTTTTCTTATTTCCTTTCCGAATAGATCTCTCAACCTTGCTTTGATAGCAGCTGTTAATAAGTTATCATTCCTTTGAGACTATTTCGAAAATTGTATAATTAGTGCATTTATTACCGTTGAAAAGTTTATTCTCTTCCTTTGATTCAAAATGTCTCTATATAATAAAGCGACATTAACTTTTGGACAAATAATACTTACACTTCAGGAAAATTCAATTCGCGTTTTATCTGACTTGTAATTTTCAACACCGAATGAAGCATAAAGCATTTTTGTTTAACTTAATATCAGTTTTATTTATCAAGCCACTCTTATATATTTAGTACACCCCTTAAGAGTTTATTTCCATCTTCCCCTAGGCAGACAGAAGGGTTAAAATGATGCGTAATTGATAATATCAATCATACTAGAGTATTTCAATTACGATTTCAATTTTCCATATTTTAGACCATTTTCTGCACCTTCGTTTGAAATTTGGAGAGAGTGAATACAGCTATCCTGATGTGGGTGGAATATCTGTTTCTGTCCACTCTCCGTATTCGTTTCCTGATCCATTTGATAAAGGATTCGTGGTATATCCGGACAGCCTGTATTCCGTACAAATAAGAGCAGTAAGTTTGACGAATTCCTGGTGAATGCAACTAGTTTCATAATAGCTCATTAGAAGTTTGAAATATTTGATTTTGATTATTTTTTTCTTACAGACGAGGAAAATTCTTCTGCCTCCTCCATACACAACAAATTGTACTGACTACGCTGCATTACGGAAAGCAAAAGGGGACCGTGGACCACTGACTTTTGAGGTAATCCAAAAATGTATTTTGAACGAATTATTCAACAAAAACTTTTCACGGATCAGGGAAGAAGCAAAAAAAATTCTGTAGCAATATCCACCAGAGTTCTAGCTTCTTTAAAGAAAATAAACGCTATTCATTTACTTAATATTGTATATAAGATCTCTTCACCATTTTGTGCCCTGGTAGGTAGCACAGTTGGAAGAATCGCCTTCATCCCCATACTGGGTGGGAAAGATCTGGGTTCGAGTTCCGTCGATGATGTGAGGAATTTTTATGGGCCTTTTTCACAAAATGGCTGAGTTAGTCGATCTGAGGTGACAGTAGCATGGTTTTATCACCCTGAACATCGGGTTTTTCATCCAGAAAACAGAAAATCGACCACACGCAATTTACAGGCAATATACATAGAGCAATATGGCCTTAGTTGCCGATGCTGCTAAGCCCCTACTACAACAACCTCCATTTTGCATTGATACACTGAATAAACAACTGGTTACCATAAAATAAATCTTTTAATATCGAGTATGACGCCATGGGCCTTAAAGACGTAAAAAACTCTTTGGGGAATACTCTCCACAAGTGTTTTTTGTTTTATGGAGACGGGAATTTTAATTTTATTAATTTATTTATTTTATTTCAGTTTAAATATCTTTAAAATCTCCAAAAATAAAAATCTTTTAACTTAAAGTATTTTTAAAATAATTCTTTCAAATTTTTTAAAACCTTTAAAAGTAGGAATCCTGCCAGGACATTTTATTTGGATTCTCAATTGTTCAAAGATCAAAAATATTCAATTGGAATCCGATGTGGGTTCAAAATACAGGTTCACCGTATTATTCTCCACAAATAAATGTTGTACTGAATGTGCTTTGCGACACAGCGTTTTCCTGCTGATACAAAGTTAATTAATTAATTTATTTATTTATTTTTGATACAATTTTTATTAATTTTTCACTATTTTAATGCCTCCAGAGCGCGCTACAGACTTTACCAATGAATTGATTGTTTTCCCGTGTTTGTGTGTTGTCATTTTTGTTTCATTTTTATCTGTAAAATATGCCTTTAATATGCGAAACAGCCTGCATTGAGCGCTTTTTAGATATTCTTCGATTTTAAGGCAGATCACAGCTTGCTGATAGCTTTAATGTAAATTGTGGTCCAACTGTAGTTTCAGGTAATTGCCAAAATTACATTTGTAATATCAATATAATGGATAAATAACAGCGATAAATTCAGATCACCTTCTTGTTTTTCAGGATTGTGTTTACTCCTGCGTGGCTGACGCATTTCAAGTTAAAAATAATGGATGTGTACCAGTGGCACATCTCTACCCTTATGCGAAGAAACCTTGCCAAAAAAGTAAGTGCTGTCCATAATCTAAGTGTAATACAGTATCTGTAGAATATCTTGGAGTTTCAAAAGGCCATGATTGTGGGAGCTCGTGCGTCGGGTGCTTTCATCATGATTAATTTAACAATATTAAGTAGAAAACATTTGCCAAAACAACTAAAGAAAAGCTGATTGTAATACATAGCAAATATATCACCGCTATAACACATAGAAAAATACAAGGACGGTGATTACTTAATATGGGGCATGTTTTGCTAACAAGAACTAGGATTCCTGTTGCATATGGACCAATGTTTAATTGGTGTGGTCTACCGGCAGCTCTTAGGAGACCATGGGCACCATGCCATGTTGCATTTTTCTCTGACATTAATGGAATCTAAGACTATCAATGCCCCTTATCATCAGGCCCGCACTGTACATGAGTGGTTTGAAGAACACAGTGAAGATATCACCCATCTTGATTGGTTTCCAAATTCGCCTGACCTCAACCCAACTGAACACTTGTGGGATGTTGTGGAACGGAGTGAGGCGTATGGACACCAACCGCCATCTACTCGGAAACTGTGGAAAGCCTTCCAGGTAGTATGGCTGTAGATCCCTATAGACGTCTTCTATAACGTGTTTCATATTTCTACCGTGATTAATATAATAAGAAAATAATAATATTTAGTAAACTGATAACAAAAATACGAGCTCATAAAAAAGAACCACTTCACATGCGCGAATTGAGAACACTTATCTTCAGCTTATCCGCCATATTGCTTATTCATTCCTCCAATCAGCGGGCGACAACAAACAAATACAATGCTTTAACTACACTCATTGGCCAAAAAAATTAGAATCATTTTGTAATTGGCGTCAACATATAATAAAATGTATGGTATACAAATCTACAAATCGAATTACATGTTGTCACATGTAATTCGACTGAAGTGGCCGTGTTACTTCTAATGAATAACTTTCTGTCCTATTGAGACAATTTCATCCTGTAGTGCTTCATTTTTATCCTGATTGCAATGGTTTCTTTCAAGACGACAAAGCAACTGTCCACCCGGCATAAATTGTATCTGAATGTTTCCAGCAACATTCCCAAGATTTTGAACATCAGAAGACCACAGTACAACAGCTGACAAATATCGCGTTGGAGGAATGGTCAATATGGAGGTACACTCCCTCAGACACCTAGTGCAATCTATTCTTAAAAGTATGGATTGTAATTGGGTAAAAGGCGATCCCGATAACTATCAAATTAATCTAATTTATCGTATTTAAGTATATTAAACATTTTTTTATGAAACCTTTTTATGGTTATCCATTTCTTCTAGTGCATCATGGTGGTGGTAATCCCGAAGTGGAAGTTTATGAGGGTTGCTCAGAGAGATGCAGTCAACCATGCCAGTAAGTCATCTCACTCTTTTATTATTATTGTTTTGATGTGCATAGTACATCAAACACGGAAAATATTTAAAGATGTACAAATAAATGCAAATTTTACAGTGAAGAAATAGAAATCTAGGGTTTCATTGAAGCATTGATCCTGGGAAAAACTCGTTCCATCGATGGCAGAGAAAGTGGATCACCCTAAGAAAGTTGTCTCATCAAATTCCTTGAGATTGTGTTTACTTTGAAGACAACAGTTTGTTTGTTGTTGTAGGGTTTTAAGCGCACATTTAGCAACTTAGGCCATGTTGAGATGCCAGTAACGTGTCTATTAATTGCGTGTGTTCTGTGGTCGATTTTCTATTTGCTGGAATCCGGGTTTCTGGGATGAAAAACCACACAGTTGGTGATTCTACCAACTGTGTGATCTCCCTGAGGGCTAAGTCAAGAGATATACCAATACGAGATGATAGTATTCAAGTCAGTGGATTGTCCAGGTAATGTATAAAGTCAGATCTTTAGATGGGAAAAGTCTCTGAGAAGATTAACAAGATGACCTATGTAAAGGAAAGGGTGGAAGCTTCTTGAATATTTATATTTGTTTTCCAGCACATTGCAGATCAAACATTAATCAGTTCAATTCTCCACAGACTTGCGTTAGTTAGATGAACAAAAAATTAGTCTGGGATTTGTTGAACATCTTAAAGTCGTGTACAGTACTGGAAATGACATCCAAAATGTGTTTATCAAATGGGTTACATTAAGGGCAGAGTTAATTTCAAGGTGTCAACAGAAATTAACACCGTTAAACAAGGAATTAAGGTTTCAATACCCTCGAGGGCGTCACAGTTGGTAGAATCGCCCTCTTCCCCACACGGGGTGGAAAAGACTTGAATTCGAGTGCCGTCGATGGCGAGAAGAATTTTTATCGGCCTTTTTCACAACGTGGCTGAGTTAGTCGGTCACAGGCGAAGGTAGCATGGTTTCCCCTCCCGGAAACTCGTGTTTTTCGTCTAGCAAACAGAAAATCTACCGCAGAACGCACGCAATTTACAGACAATATACACGGACTCTTAAAACCCTACACCACCAACAACAGGGTTTTAATTTTATTAATAACTGAGAAAATGCAAGACAAATAATGTGGTGTTAATGTTAATTTTAACAAAAAGGAAAGTGTTTGCTTTTTTTAATACCAAAATTTTAACTTGATTGCTGTATAAATGCATATCCTTCATGGGCTATTTTATCTCTTTGTCACAGTCACGTGCAATACAAGTACGATGTGAAAAAGGAGCAGGATATCAAATACGTAAGTATTTTTCGGTGAAATTATAAGAAACATTCTTTTGAGTGGTTAAAATGTAGCGTGTATGTGTGTGTGTGTTAGAGGACAGAAAGAGAGATTATTTAAACAAACTTTCTTTCAACTATAAATTCCTTATGGGAGCTGTAATTCGTGGTGTCCAGAAAGTAACAAGAGATTGCTCACATAGTGGGGAAATTACAGTTTGTTCAGTAGCAGCCAGCAGCATATTTCCAATCCAGTTCGGAAGCACCACCCTCTTATTGTATGTCAAGGAGAAAACACCCACAAAGGTTCTTCAGAAACTTGTTGACATCTCCACATTTTCCGCCCATTTTCTGCTGAACACGTTGGAAGCAGAAGTCGAGTGTCTGTGCGGTGCAGTGTGGTCAAGCAATGATTTAAGATGTATGGATGGGAGATTTTCTCTGAGGTAGGCTTATTTGAAAGATGGCTCTGAATGCCCTATTGCCCTTTTACAGTTCTTCCATGAAATGTTTTCCATGGCTTTTACCTGTAGCTTGGCACTTTAGCTCAATGCTTCACTGCCATTGGGCATATTTTGAATTCTTCTAAAAGTAAAATAACATTGTGATATTTGCCTATTTAGCCTGGCTATTTCCGAAAAATCGTTTGAACTTTCAAAACAAAGGACTAAAAACAAAAATTTTAATCCTTTGAGTTGGAAACCATCTGGAACTATAGAAATACACGAACAGATACTGTTATAAGTTATACAACCTACAAATATCAAAAATTTCAGCATGTCATGATCATAAACACCAAACTAAATATTCGTACTGGAGTAGAATCGCCGTCCTCCCCACATCGGGTGGAAAAGACCTGAGTTCGAGTCCCGTCGATAACGTGAGGAATTTTCATGGACCTTTTTCACAACGTAGCTGAGTTAGTCGGTCTCAGGCTAGATAGATGGTTTTTTATCCCGGAAACTCGGGTGGTTTTTTGTCCAGCAAACAGAAAATCGACCATAGAACACACTAGTGGTGTATCCACTAGTGTGTTCAAAAGCCTGGAAACCAGGCTTTTGAGTTTTTTTTTTTTACAATTTACATTTGTTACAATTTACAAACAGTTTATTATTATTATAATATTACTAGTAATAAACTGTTGTGTCATTTGGTTGTTACCAAACGTTGTGTTTCTTATATAATTATTAAAGCAAAAATATTTAATAATCCTTGCATAATAACAGTGAATTTTTTAATCTGTTCCTTAGGAATAAATTGTATTAAGTTTGTTTTCTTCACACCATTTTTACTTTAGGGGAAGCCTATGGAAACAAGGTTTAAAAAGAGGGACCAGGAGTAAGTATTTTCAGATACTTCTTTATTTAGTAACTTTGAAAACGATCCTGATATTTAATATAGTTGGCGAAGGACGTCACGTGGTGCTTTCCACTGAATCTAGATTCTTCTAATGGCCACTCTTATACCACGTGAATATTAAGATAGTTTATTTAGCTGTTAACTAAATCAATTAAGGTAACGTTTTGCGTTCTCTAGATCCTGCGGTTGGAACTGAGACATTCGACAAGCAGGAGGCTGGCAACGGTCTATGTATGGTCTGAGGATGGATTCCAGCAAGGTTCGCTAAACGTTAACTTAATGTATAGTGATTTAGTTAATAGTTAAATAAACTATCTTAATATTCACGTGGCATAAGAGGGGTGATTATAGAAATCTAGAAACACATACGCACAAACACACTCATGTACAAGGTGGTTACAGTTAATGTGAGTCAATTTGATGGCCGTCTTTGGGTGGCAAACCATATTCCATGCGGAAATGAAAGATAAATAAAAAATGTAATTAGTTCCAGAAAGGGAAGCGACGATGTCCCTCCAAGCAAGAGCAAACTCTGTCCTTGAGATGTCCTTTTAGAAAAGAAGTCAAAGGTTAAAAGGTTTGAGAACTATGGTCCTCAAACTACGATCCACGAATCTCAGTGGATTTGTACAGATCCTTCAGGGAATCTGCAACCTATGTCCGAATTTGTTATGTGTTTAAAAATTGAAATAATTTAGAGCAAAGAAAGAATATTGTTAAGCGTGGTGATCAGCGAAAACAATTTCGAATAAAATTGAGTCCACGACCCTTGAATCTCACTGCTGCTGAAATAATTCATAGTTTTTCTCCTACAATCAACCAACTTGACGCACTTTAATTATAACCACATTGTACATACGAAACTAATGTACTCAATTACGAAAATTAGTTATACATAGTATTTATTTTTTATGTACAAAACGCAATACAGAAATGTAGAAAATAGAATACAGTATACTTACATTTCCAGACACTTGGCGAAATCCTTAGTTAAAGAAGATAACTCCCTCTCAGTAGAGTGATTTACACAGAGTTCTGAACAAAAATTGTTATTATGAAACCATTACAAGCAACTAATTATTTTATTAATTAAAATCGCTCGTTATTTCCAGAGATTTGTTATCTGACGAAAGTCATTGCAGTCCGATTTTTTTTTTAGGCGAGAAAGGACAGCAGATATGAAATTCTTCTTGGACAGAAACATGGTGGTGTTCATTTACAAGGCCAAGTATGAGGTGAGGGTCAACACTTTTTTGCCTTTCTTCATCTTCTTGCATGATAAAGTCATTCATTTGGCCCACCACAGGTCAATTGCAGTCTCTTAAATTTCTTTTAAGAGACTCGGCTGAAGAGGATGGATTTCAATAAAATTTTATATTTTTCTCTTTCAGAACGATTTGTCGAGCAGTCCTTCATTAAAAATGGATATGTTACGTATTTATACTAATGCCACATTAGATTCGAAAAATTTTTCGAGTCTAATATTGCGTACGTATAAATACATTTCAGTAGTAAAATCCAATGCTTTAACATTTATATTTTCCCTTCCCCAGCCTGTCGAACTTCTAAGCTACATCGGAGGCTACATCGGATTATGGCTGGGCGTATCGATAATTGCTGTCTTCGACTTCTTCGAAGGGTTATTCATGATGTTCATGCACTCGATTACTAGAGTGGGTCAAAAAGAGCCGAAGACAGAAAAATTCTCTTCGGACGAAAATTCTACTGCAGAAGAACCTTGACTTACAACGATTTGATATTTTCCTCATTCATCAAAACTATGAAGACCGCAAATTGCTTACAATGTTAATGTTGTTACAGGATACATTTTATGATTTTTCACTGAGTTTGGATTCTAATATCACGAGCATTATTATGTATTTAAACACCTGTAAGGTATATTAATAAATAATAATCATCCACAATAAATAGTTTGGAGGTATTCATTAATAACTGACTACTCAATTGGACACATTCGATCAGATTGGGGAGGAAATGGAGGGAAGGTAGCTGGGAATTCCACATGTAGAAGTCGAGGGAGATTTGAAGTTAGGTGAGTGCTCAATTCAGCAAGAAAGTAAGTAGGCCACATGCAAAGTGGAGAAAATTTGGTTTTTGTGTGTATTGGTACAGGGATGGACTTCAGAGTGATACCTCTTTGTTGCAAAACTGTCTAAGGAATAATAGAGAGAGATATAAAAAAAGAAAAAAACCCATATTTATAGATCAGGTTGTATTTAATTTCATGTCACTTTTCTATATATAAACATCACCTAACTGGATTTATTAGTATTAATAAGGCCGAGTGATGCATGGAAGAGAACCTTTTCTCAATCATCCAAAAATAAATAAAATAATAATAATTTGAATAAAACAGAATGTTTATACCATTCCCACAGAGTAATTTTCCAATTCTACTTAAACTTATAATCGCTGCCTCCAGCACGTTGGAAGGCAACTCATTCCAATGTTCGACAACCGGCTGCCCACGGGTGAACTTCATGAGTTCCAATCTTTTGTTATTTCCTGGGATTTTACATTTGTGTTTCTTGCTTCGTTTCTCACTCACAGGCCTTCCTCATTCATTTTACTCAATCCCTTCACATCTATTAGCTCTCCCCCTTAGATGTCTGGTTGTCAGTGTCTCCATTCCACACCTTCTAAGCCATTCTCCATATGTGCATCGCTTTGTCCGCCATGAGCATCTAATCCTTAATACCTGGCCCGGCTTTCCACACCTGATACGGTAACTTAGGGGTCGGTGGTATTCTACGGGTCCCGTAGGCTAAGAGGCCAGATGAACGACATAACATTAAATAAACCACTCAAGGATTAAACTAGAAAACCTACTTCAACCGAGACGTTTGTTATTTCTCACGCAAACTTCAGGACAACTGTTCCTCTCAGGAAAGGTGTACCTCAAGGTGGGGTGTTATCATCTATCCTCTTTTCTACGATGTTGGAAAACTCTTCCTAGCATCATATTCTAACTTTAGCTCATATGCTGATGATTTGAAGCTCTTTATAACTTCGAGTGACCCTCAACACACACAGCGGAAATAAACCAAGTAGCAGCACGTATCAGGCTGACTAGATGACTAACTAGAGATCATAAGATAGAACTTAATCACTCCTTATCCGTCCACATGTCAATCACAAAGCGGCGAACGAGGAATGATATCCAAGTCATTCTGAATGGGAAACGGATACAAGGGTTTCGTCCCACTCTGACCTGGGTCTTATCTGGGACAAAAACCTCACCTTCCAAGATCACTTCATGCACGCTAAAAAGAAAACTTACGCTGCCTTTTGAGCAATCTGCCAAGGACTAACTGGTTGCCAGAACTGGACCATGATAAGTGGAGAGATTCCTCACATCCATACCACTGTATGACTTCGAGCTTTGGGTCTCAGCACCGATTTGCTACCAGAATAAATTCCTAGCCATGGAATACTGGATCCCACGATGGATGAACCGCAGAACGAGAAATCCATTCACCATTTCTAGATCCATCTTACAAACAAACTCAAATATGACATCCTGGAGGTACATTGTTTGTGCCAAGAATATGTCCACCCTAGCGAACCTGTTGTCTGGACGAATTGATTCCCCTCTGTTGACGAGATTATTTTGGGACAATAAACCAGGCTGAATAATCAAAATGTCACCTTCCTCTCAGAATGACGCTCATAAATCTCTCGGATCTAAAGAATACGTTCCCAGGCAATACCCTACAGTCCTTCAACATCGTTAAAATAAATTCTGATAGCTTTTTCAATAATAGGTCTTACAGACGCCGGATGCTTGAAAAAACCCACCGTCAAGTCACCCTATAAGACCTGACGCGCTCCGTCCTCTACTCTGCAGATCGCACAGCTCAAAAGGAGATTCCCCTTCATGAACGTTGAAAAATTGTATATTGATGTATATAATTTTTTCCGACCACATATGCAGCCGATCCGATTCTTTTTGAAGCAACATTGTTAACCACCCTTCCTACCTTCAGATCACCAGCAAAATTTGATAGCATCCAGCTGAACAGTGATCCCAGAGGATCACACTTTTTACGCTGGTCCATCCTGAAGACGACCATTCATTACAACCCTCTGCCTTCCATATTTTATTCAGCCTGAAATCAGGCATAGGCTCTTACCATTCCCTCCAGTTTCTTCCAGTTTATATAGGAAACTTCCATGAGGGACTCATCAAAAATTTACTGAAGTCTAGATACGTAATGTCAAAACTATTACCTGCATTCAACTGTTTAATAACTACATCATAGTAATTTACCATATTATTCAGGAATGAACTCCCTTTAACGAATCCATGCTAAAAACTTATGAAGATGCCTTTCTTGTCCAGATGATCCGAAAAGCATCCCTAATCACAGATTCCATGATCTACCCTAACATAGAAGTCAAACTCATTGGCCTGTTCTACCTTATCTTTGGCATTTAGCACCACTTTTTTGTACTGAGGAGACATAACAGTTCCCCAGTCCAGGGGAATCTTCCTAAAGTTCAACAATCCTCTCATTAACATTCCTAATGGTTTGGTGCACTCACATGCAGCTTTTTTACTTTCGCTGGAAGGCCAACCATCTTTCTGTGGCTGTTCTTCTTTAAAGGATGTTAATAGATGTTTTTTTTAAAGCTTCAGGAACAAGGAACAAATGAAACTGTCTCTTGGGGTTATATGCTAAAGGTAAACCCCAATCACATTATAAGCAAGTTCCTCGTCTTCAGAAGAAAATCAAGAATATATACTATATACAAGAACACGATCAATGTCCAGCAGGGTATATTTGGTTACAATGAGTATCCATTACATTTCTTTTAAAAGCACGTGAGGCAAACTTGTTCAGTGTTATAAATTCAGCTTGAGGTCGAATAATCGCAGGTTTATTTCCCATTGTGAAGGTATCTGAATACCTTCACAATGGAAAATGAAGCTGGAGTTCACGCCTGTAGCCTTGATAATATTGACAATCGAAAATAATGTGTCCAATACCCTCTTCCTGTCCACAGGGACAAAGTGGGGTAGGAGACCATCTTAATTCAAATAATTTGCTGTTAATACTCCCGTGGCCGGTGAATAAAAATGTACCATGCAATTCAGGTGCTAACCACAAAGATTCTCTCTTCCTAAACTCCTTCACAGATGGTAAAAATTCTCTGGTCACTTCGACGAGTTCCGAAGCTGACCAGTCTCTTTGCCACTTATCTACATAAATGGAACGAAGCCTTCTTTTCTCAGGTGTTAAAGAAGCATCTAGGTCGAGTTGCACATCATCCAAAGTGACAGGTATTGATTTCTTCAGGTGATACATCATATATTTGTATTGTATTTCATAAGGTAGGGGTAATTTTCCCAATAAAACCTACAAAGCCATAGTATAAGTGGTTCTACACGGCCGTGACATCATCAGGAGAGCAGCAAGCTGGGCCTGCAGAAGCTGTTTCATAATTGCAGACTTGTTGGCCCTTTGTCCCTACGCTCCAGCTGCATAAGCAATTATAGGTAAAATAACACAATTATAGTATAACCTGAGTGAATCAGCTCTCAGGCCCCATTCCTGCCTAATTACCTATCTCAATCTGGATAAGAAAGATTTACACTTCTCTTTCACATACCTTGCATGTGGCAGAAAACTTAAGGCATCATCAAGTTGAATACCTAAATATTTTGTTATTACGGTGTATTTAACTGTCTGTCCTCTGTACTTTGCAAGTGGTGGACGTTCTCTAGCT